>NW_027468674.1:17378389-17578389 GCF_046254945.1 Alosa pseudoharengus | reverse complement strand
ACTCCACACGCCCGATTTCTCACGCTGAAGTGTCAACCCGGTCAGTCAATGCCTGAAAGATGAGTTTATCTAGATCTACCTGTTGAGCCACTCGTGGTCAACTAGTGCTTTCAGAGACAGTGAACTTACATGCAATTTCATCATTTTGCACACAGTGCACTCCCATTACTCTCGGTCAAATATCTCACTAACCCTTCACACAACAAATGGCAAACCCAATATCACAATAAATGGCAAACCCTACCGAATACGAGGATATAAAGCATGCCTCTGTGCAATAAGTGGTTCCTGAGTAATCCGGTTTTTCAAATTGCAACACATTTCTACATAGCCTAGTCTCATTGGGGCGAAATTATA
The DNA here is from genome assembly GCF_046254945.1 of Alosa pseudoharengus. Classification (NCBI taxonomy): domain Eukaryota; kingdom Metazoa; phylum Chordata; class Actinopteri; order Clupeiformes; family Clupeidae; genus Alosa; species Alosa pseudoharengus. The sequence continues at coordinate 17,578,032 of NW_027468674.1, read as the reverse complement.
ATGTATTCTAATGTAAACTTTTTGTCAGTACATACATTTTTGCAAATTGCTCAGCCATAGATTATCCCGCTATCATGCTTCTTATATTGCCAGGTTCCAGCCAATCCCATATTCACAGATGCATGAATATTTCTATTGGCATGCTTCCTAGTAACATTAATGCAAAAATATGACGAAAATCAAATAATGAGACACAAATATTTTTTTCTTGATATAAAGCCTGACATAAGCCATATGCAAACATTCACATAATAAGTTCCCAGATATGGGTACTTCCTGAAAAAGGAAGAGCATGTAGGCTATAGGCTAGATGGTCATTACAATGACCAATATCTTATCTTAAATTAACTAGCTGAATAACATAGGTGACCACTTCTGCATAATTTCATGGAGTGCTGAAATGTACACACATGTTTGACCATTTCGAAACTGTGAAATGTAGCATATATGTTTTGTGGTTGTGAACGTATTGCAATATCACCATAAATATTCCACCTGTGTGTGCATGGTTATAATCTGAAGTGCAAAATGGTTTAGGCTACAGCACAAATATTTCCATAAAAATAAGCAAGTCTGACCTCTGAATTTATTTTGAAAGTGCACCCAATTGATGCATTTAAAAGTTAAAATATACAAACATTTCTTAAATTCTTACAAAACACCCTTAGGACGACACAACATCAGATGAACGCAGGTTCAGACGGAGGTCCTAGTAGTAAGCCTAGATCCCTCTGATGCCAATGTTAATTTAACTCTGGGACCCTGGTCCCTACACCCGAGAACCACTAGTATACGTTCTTTTTTTTTTTTTTTGCTGTACGGTAATAATGCTGCTGAATGAGCCAAACAAATATTTCCTATGTAGCCTACGCAGCAAAATTTTGGTTGGCCCCACCAAATCTCACTCCAAGATTTTTTTGAAAAGTTGGCAGCCCTGTAGCTAATTTAGATACACCTATGGTGTGGGTGCTTGCGTTTCTTTAGGAATCCGCCATCTTTGTTTGTATATAAATGGATATTAAGTGACGCATACACGCAAGACGGCGGAAATACGGGACCGGCGGTAATAGGGGGAGTTCCGATACATTGTTCCGATACTCTCTCACTTTCTTACTCTTTCACCTCTGATTCCTCCCTTCATTTTCTCTGTTTAGCCCACCTCTCTCCCTCCCGTTCTCTGCCTCTCTCTCTCTCTCTCTCTCACCTCTCTCTCTCTCTCCCTCAATCCCTCTCTTTCTCTCTCTCTCCCTCTCTCTCTCTCTCCCTCTGTGCCCCTCCATCCCTCTCCCTCTCTCTCTCCCTCTCTCTCTCTCTCCCTCTGTGCCCCTCCATCTCTCTCCCTCTCTCTCGCTCTCTCTCTCTCTCCTCTTTTGTGGGGATATAATAGAAGCGTGCTCTGCCTGATGCTGATGACTCATGGTCTAATGGATGTAAATGGTCGTCCTCCATTCATTATTTATTTACTCCTTTAATTCCCAGCTGGTCCCAGGTCAGTCGCAGCCAAATAAGGTTCTCCGAACTCATGGCTTCAAGTGCTCATTACCAATCTGCCGTATGTTTCCCCTTCCCTGTACTTGGAACAGTATGTAAGGGGATGGGTTATTTATTTTTACAGTTTTATTTTGACAATTTGACCCTGAGTCAGTGAAAGCCTCTGAGGATCTGAAACATGATGGTTTTTAGTCATCGGTTTTGTTTCTTCTTTGCACACTTGCTAGTTAAGGTGCCTTGCATCCATATCTTACTCACACTATTTACATCAATTCACTGTTCTAAGTCCTTGTTGGCTAAAAAATATGTTAAACCTGGAAGTAAATCAGTTGATTTGTGCGTCCTACCAGCATTTTATTCCCTCTTTAAGACAATAAGTGTGTTTTTCCATTTCTTTGCATAGACCAGTGGATGGGTCAGGGTACATGCACGCTTACAATGTATGTGCACATTTGTCCACTGTTCTCAAACACATACAACGCTGTATGTCTTTGTTTATTGGGGATTCTTTTTTTTTTAATGTTCTGAAAAGACTGTATGTTCTGAAAAGACTTTCAGTGGTCAGTAAAAGAGTCTCCATGTTGTTTTTTCCTACTGTTCTCAAACCAGATCACATATGGCTGTCTGTATTAATCATTGGTGTTGTGGTGTCTTTTCTCTGTTCTCAGATCAGCGAGTGGACGGTCTGAGGCGCGTGCTCGTGCCCAGGGACCTGACGCACCGGTTCCTTCTACTCGCCGACAGCAACACGGCGCGGGGCATCGAGACATGTGGGGTGCTCTGCGGGAAACTGGTAAATCTGCACTTCATCCCTAATCCCTAATCTTATTCTCAATCCTAATCTTAATCCAGGTATTCAGTCATAGCATAGTCATCCATTCATCTATCCACACTCAGATTGTCTTACCGTGTGAGGGATACACAACTCTGACCACAGCAGATGTCAAGATCTTACCTTCCTGAATCACACTGATTATATGGTGATTTCTGTTCATATTACCAAGGAACAGTACTCCTTTTAGATGTGCCTATATTAAGGTTTATCGGCTAATTAGCATTTTCATTCGTACAGCAGTTGTAACATAATGTAATGTAACAGTGTGAAGTCTTAGTCACTAGCACCTTAATCACCAACTAACGCAGTCATAGCTGCCAGATACGTGCCTATCTGTCCATTTGGTCCACCATCCGGTCGAATTGACCGTTCAACTAATTAGTCATGCAGAAATGACTGGGAATTGTTTTTCATCAGAACAGCTCATTTTTTCAAACTGAAATATAAAGGGTGATCCATAAGAGGCAGCCGTACACAGCTCTACTTGCCAGAAAGTACATTAATTACCTGTGTATTAGCTGCATTGTGTATAAACCGCAGGACAGTATTGTATGCAAATAATAGTCATTAAAAAAACAAAACAAATATTAACTGCACCTGTGTATTAATCACAGGGCCCAATAGCCCAATCAATCAGAATCAGATTGTGTTTTTGAAAAAAAAAAAATACATTCCCATATAGTCCCTTGTGTATTAACCTCATGGCTAAAGAAATGTTTGCAAAATCAATGTTTCTAAAACTGATATATCCGGTCCTTGATTGTGATTGGCTGAATCACGTTCGATGCCGTTGTATGTAATCCAGCATAAACATACACCTTGACTGCATTTCGTTCTATATTACTGCGCTACCACAACTTGATACAAAAGTTAAAGTAGCTGCGTCTCGACGTTGCTTGGCAACCATTCCGATAGAGGAAAAATATTTCTTGGCGGAAGAATGATTATCTAGGAATAACTCGTTATATTTCTGGTTGCTGTGCCTTTACTTTATGAAACTTTGCCAGGTATTTATAGGATCAGTTTTAGAAAAGCAATAAGCCACTCGAGTCTGTAGGTTACGCTGATTCTACAACAGCTAAGGGGCGTCCGCTAGCACGTCGTGCCTAACAACGCCCCTTAGCTGTTGTAGAATCAGTGTAACCTACGGCCTCTCGGGGGTTATTGCTTAAATAAACCCTAACTAAGGTACTGTGTCACCAGGAAATGAATGCCTCTTTTTTACGAGCTGTGAGCTGTGGGTGTGTAACTAAGTTGTGTTTGTATGGGAGTTGGATGCCACACCCTTATAGCCCAGGTTGTCTAACCGACTGAAGTGCCTGGTGCTGTGGGGAATTGGAAAGTGGCCTTCTCCATTGTGGTGTTATCAGCCATTTAATGTTCAAAGTTCAAGAAGGCATTGTTTTCATGTGTGTTCATTGTTATGGCAATGCCTATAATCGCCTGTGTGTGTGTGTGTGTGTGTGTGTGTGTGTGTGTGTGTGTCTTTGACGGGTCTGAACCAGATTTAAGGGTGGCAATAGTAGAAAAGGTCATGGATCACCTCAGCAAAGATCACATTTCGCCTCCGAGTTCATGCGTCTAACTCTCTATTGTGTTCCTCCACGTTTGAATGGTGTGGCATTGTCTTTGTTCCTCTAATCTCCATGCATCTCAAATGGCCCATTCATGTCCTGTCTTATATTTACATTCAATACAATGTTTCTATATGGTGAAGAGTCCCTCGTAGACAATACACACCCCCAGATCTTTATTATGTAAACAGTGCCTAATGGTTGTTTAACCGGGCTGAGGTGTACTGTTCTCAGCAAGTGAGTAGCGAAATGGGTTGACAGCTGATGACCGCTCGTCCATGTTTATCTGGTACGGAAAGAGGACCTCATGAGATTAGATGTTTCTGCCTCTATCCTGGCCGCATTACCAACCTGTGTGTAATCAACTAAGGTCATTCTTCTCTTTAGAAAGGTGTTTTTGAATTATTACATTTCAAATTGAAGGGAATATGTCACAGCAGAGACCTTGATTTTAATTTTTTTGTTTTTGCAAGTGTGTGTGTGTGTGTGTGTTAGTGAGAGGGAGAGATTGAGTTCAGTTGTGTGACTCAGTTATTGTGTGTGTGTGTGTGTGTGTGTGTGTGTGTGTGTGTGTCTGTGTGCTTGCTTGCTTGCATACGTAAAGATGGTAAACTAATAAAGGTGTGTGTTCTTCCTCCAGACTCATAACGAGTTTGTGCTGACCCACGTGATCGTCCCCAAGCAGTCGGCCGGGCCAGACTACTGTGACATGGAGAACGTGGAGGAGCTCTTCAGCTACCAGGACCGCCACAGCCTGCTCACACTGGGCTGGATCCATGTAGGTGGCACACACACACACACACACACACACACACACACACACGAACACACACACACACACACACGAACACACACACACACACACACACACACGAACACACACACACACACGAACACACACACACACACACACACACACACACACACACGAACACACACACACACACACACACACACAAACACACACACACACACACACACGAACACACACACACATGAACACACACACACACACACACACACACACACACACACACACGAACACACACACACATGAACACACACACACACACACACACACACACACGAACACACACACACACACACACACACGAACACACACACACACACACACACACGAACACACACACACGAACACACACACACACACACACACACACACACACACATAAACACACACACACACATAAACACACACACACACGAACACACACGAACACACACACACACACATAAACACACACACACACGAACACACACGCACACACACACACACACATAAACACACGCACACACACACACACACATAAACACACACATAAACACACACACACACGCACACACACACATAAGCACACACACACGAACACACACACATAAGCAAATATACACACACAAACACACACACAAATCAAACTCAGAACTAGTCTGTGTCTGAATAGAATGGAAACCTATCTATAGTGATAAACATCATGTAGTATTCCACAGCTAAAGAGGAAGCCGTGAATGTGGCACAGCTGTGCTACTGACCTAGTATTTGAAGTATCGGTGGCGCCTCTAGGGGTCAGAGGTTAACCAAACAATATGTTGTGGTATATGAGCGAGCACCAGAGTACAAAAACCTCCTTTCTGAAACACACTGGCCTGCTTGGCCTACCGTCTCCACAGTCTCTGATTAGCATTGTCTGGAGGCTGAGGCCTCTGTCTGTGTGTCTGTGTGTGGTGGTCTGGCCTGAGGTAACTGGAGCAGCCTGCTGAAAAACTGCTGCAGTGTTACAAACAGGGGAGAAGCCAGAGCCTTCCAAGGTGACCGGCAACCGTACACACACACATACACACACACACACACACACACACACACACCTCATTGAAAGACTTATTATGTGCATAATCAGCAGGGGCTTCTAAAGTCAGAGGTTTGGCATGGAAACTGACAATAGCCTGAGCAGCTGACCGATGACAATAGCCTGAGCAGCTAACCAATGCCGCGTCAGATCAGGCTATGTTCTGGCTCTGACCCAGCCCAGGTCCGATAGAGGCCCTCCAGAACTGGGCCTCAGAGTTAGATCTCAGCATTCCAGGTAGTGTGGGTCAGGTTTTGACGTGTGGTTATTCAGGGTCGTGCCAGGAGATTGCTGTAGTGTGCTGGGCAATGGTAGCGTAGTGGTTAAGGAGCTGGAGCTGGGCTAGCATGCAGTAGCCAGACAAAGCTGTGGGTTCAACAGTGGCTGCCACCGTCATGCCCTTGAGCAAGGCACTTTCCCCAGGGTTGCTCCAGGGAGATGGGCTATGGTAGCGTAGTGGTTAAGGAGCTGGGCTAGCATGCAGTAGCCAGACAAAGTTGTGGCTGCCACCGTCATGCCCTTGAGCAAGACACTTTACCCTCAGTTGCTCCTGGTAGACGGGCCCTTGTAATACAGTAATTGACATATGTAAGTCACTTTGGACATCTTTTGGAGCGTCAGCCAAATTTAAAATAAATAAATGGTGTCCACGTCAGCCGTCCATCAGCGGTAGCAGGAGAAGAGCAAAAGCTGGAGGAGTAATTTCTGAAATTATTACAAATTATTTTTTTTTTTTGTAATTCTAACAGGAAAAGCCCTGGCTTGACTGGCTTGAGTATGGATGGATGTGTGTGTGTGTGTGTGTGTGTGTGTCTCCTGTCTAGTATCTCATATTTATCATTGTATCATTGTTGGGGCAGTTGTAGCCTACTGGTTAGCACTTCGGACCTGTAACCGGAGGGTTGCCGGTTCGAACCCCGACCAGTAGGCACGGCTGAAGTACCCTTGAGCAAGGCACCTAACCCCTCACTGCTCCCCGAGCGCCACTGTTTATGCAGGCAGCTCACTGCGCCGGGATTAGTGTGTGCTTCACCTCACTGTGTGTACACTGTGTGCTGTGTGTGTTTCACTAATTCACTGATTGGGATAAATGCAGAGACCAAATTTCCCTCACGGGATCAAAAGAGTATATATACGTATACTTATACTTATATATGTGCTTGTTTTCCAGACCCACCCGACCCAGACAGCGTTTCTGTCCAGCGTGGACCTGCACACACACTGCTCCTATCAGCACATGCTGCCCGAAGCCATCGCCATTGTCTGTGCTCCCAAGCACAATGAGTGAGTTCCTGTGTGTGTGTCTCTCTCTCTCTCTGTCTGTCTTGTCTATCTGTCTGTCTAATTTCTGTTTGAGTTCCACTGAGTATGCTTCAGTGTGCCTATAGGTTTATTCGTGTCTGTGTGTTTGTGTGTGTGTGTGTGTGTGTGTGTGTGTGTGTGTGTGTGTGTGTGTGTGTGTGTGTGTGTGTGTGTGTAGGCAGGCCTGCTAGGCTGGTCATCATTACCAGCTATTGTGTGTGCTCTGAAGGAAGACTTTAATGCATTTGGGACATATGATGTCACTGTGTGATAAGTGTTTTTGTGTAACATGAGGTGTGTAATGAGGTGTGTGTGTGTGTGTGTGTGTGTGTGTGCGTGTGTGTGTGTGCTGTGTTTGTGTTTCAGCACAGGAGTGTTTAGACTCACCAGCTCGGGGATGGGGGAGGTGGCCGGCTGCAGACTGAAGGGCTTTCATCCGCATTCAAAGGACCCACCTCTATTCACTGTGAGTCACACACTGTTTCTGTGTGTGTGTGTGTGTGAGAGAGAGAGAGAGAGAGAATGTGTGAGAAAATGTGTTTGTACGCATTTGTTTGCACATGGTAGTGTTTTTGTGCACTGATATGAACTGAGGAGGAGTAGAATATTTTTTTTGACACATTCAGACTTAAAGGTGCACCAGTGCTTTGGAACAAAATATATTTGGGCTATTGGGTATTTGGGTTTAGTTTTGATGACACTGATGATGCTGTATATCACTCACGGAGAAGGGAAGAGAAGGAGAGAAAAAAATAAAGAAACAGAGATTGAGAAAAGGAAAAATGTATGTGTACTCGGTGTACTCCATTTTGTAAAAACATTTGGTAACACTTTACTTGACAGTATCGACATAAGAGTGACATGACGCTGTCATGAACACATGACACTGTCATGACACATGAACCCTAACCCTAATACTAACCTCTAACCCTACTGTAACCCAAACCCTAACCCTAACTTGTTATGACAAAAACTGAATTACACTTAATGACAGAAGTCTTATGTCATAAACGTTTATGACTTGTTTATGACACATTCAAGACAGTGTCATGTCACTCTTATGTCGATACTGTCAAGTAAAGTGTAACCAAACATTTAGTATCCTCGGTGCCGTTCGTTGACATCATGTTCATTCTCTGCAGATCTGCAAACACGTTGTCGTGAAAGACACCAAGACAACGGTACTAGACCTCAGATGACAGGGGAGCCGGAGACAAGAACCTCATAACGCAGTGAACATGACCGCAAGCTCTTTTTTGCAGAGGCCGACCGGTCCTATTTTTATCTCTGTTTACATGAAGGCTTTTGTATCTATTTATTTTGAACTGAAGTACTGTGGATTTGCTTCTTTTTTTTGCCGCGCTGAATGTTGTGAAGACGTTTTGATGCTGGTGCCCTGGAGTTGTTCTGAACTTGTGTTGTTTAATATATTTTTATTATTATTTTGGAGGAGGGTACTTTCTCTTACTCCTTACTATGCTCTTAAATAGTTTGTTAATATAATCCGTACTAAACGAAACCCGGTGGGGGGGATGCTCCAAGAACGTGTGAGGGGTGAACTTACTCAGGTTTATCACTAAACCAGATTCTTGGAATACCCCACTGCTCTTGGAAGGATAATAATTTTGTGATCAAATATATGCAGGTTTTCATTTGAACACCAGATGGCGTTGTAGATCCATTGGAAAGTGCCAGAAAAGCTATGGTGATTTTTATCGATGCCTTCAGAAGGACAAGCCGATTGACTTCATTATCTGTACACGAAGCCGAGTTGAAGACGTAAGTTTGTAGACATTGATGTGTTGACCATTCAATAATTTTCAGTATTCAGCCTGTGGTTTTGGGCTGGTCTAAAAACTTGAAGACATTTTGGCATTTTTACTTTCTACTTTGTCTGTGAAATTGGTTAGTGGCCAACAGTCTCCCACTCAATAATGGAGAGAACTCAATAAGATGTCAGGATGTGAATGGTACCGTCACCAGACTTAGCTGAGCCATATCGGATGATCTAGTCAGTCACACAGTGTTGTAGTCTTTATTCCCTTTTGCCATATTTTGTTTGTAGTGAAGAATGTGTTTTTTTTTCTCCTTAGTGTTAAGTGATGTTGTAGCTGCATTTTAAAGTTCTGTGTTAGTATCAAGCTCTTTATGTTGTTCACTTCTCAAGCCAAGCACACAGGTACGTCTGGCCTTCTGGTGATATGATTGCTTAAGTTGGGAGAAAATGTGTGAGAATGATCAAGAAAACACAGACAACGAACACACACACACACACACACATGTGTACATACACACACACACAAAACCAAAGGAGTTTTCAGACAAAAACCCCTAAAGGCCTTAATGGAAAAAGCTGTTCCTTTGTTACCCCCATATCTGTAGTCCAGCCCTACCCCACACTCCCCACCAGAACTCAGGTCCCCCCCCCCCCCCAACACACACACACACACACACACACACACACACACACACACTCAGAAATCACATCATCAGTATACCGACAGCCACACTCCTCAAAATACTGCATTTCAAATACCGCCATTGAACAATCTTCTTCATTATATATTTTATTGCTGTTTTTTTCCCTCAGACGTATAACTGTAGATTTTTAGGTGGTTGAGTGTGTGTGTGTGTGTGTGTGTGTGAAGCAAAACCTCAAAGCGAAATAAACAAATGGCTCTTGTGGCTATAGTGTCAGTTGTTTAAAGAATTATGTTATCTTTTCTTCCCCCTGTTTTACTCTTGTTTTCATTAGTTTGATTGTTTATGAAGGTCTCTGTTGTGCAGCTGTGTAGTGTTGTATAGTGTTGTGTTGGGTGGGGGGAGGGGGTAAAACATTGTCTAAAGGTGTGTTGCTGGAGGAGACTTTGTGTCATATCTATCTATGTCTGCTGCTCCCTGTGTGAGGAATGAATGTCGGAGGTTGGTCTTGTGTGACGCACATGCTTAGAATGTGCATTAAGGATATCGTCATGGATACCTTTTTTCCACTGACAATTTGTTATTAAAGAACGGTTGGTTAAAAAAACATGTCCTCCAGCGTTTGGTCTCCTTTTTCTGATCGTTCTGTTTTAACGAAATGTGCAAGGTGATTAAAAAGACTCAAGAGCAGTATGTTGATTGATCATGATGATGTGAGATGGTCTCGAGTAATACGTCTCATATAAGGGTTAGTCCAGTTTGTCATGCAGGTTATGATGAATGCCAAGATTGGCTTTGCCAGTAACCACTCACGCTTGTATTTATGAGAGGAACTGGGATGAGGATTCTCAGATTATCTCAAGTAGGGAACAGATTAGTCGTGGTGTCATTAATGTCAAATATATATTTCACTTAACTATAAGCAAATACACTTAAGCAATAAGATTTCTTTGACACTAAAAATGCTAACATGACCATATGTATGACAGTGCAAAACTATTACATTTGCCTAAAACAAGTTTGACAAGTTGATAAAAAAAATTGTCCAGTCAAATTCCTTTTTAGCAGAGCTTTTATTATTATTTTTTTTCCTGGGGCAATCAGAATGATAACATTCTCACAACACCTGCCTTTCCAAACTCAAAAGCTTACAGTGGTGAAAGAGCACATGCAAGGCTTCAACCGCACATCGAGAGAAAGCGGCCGGGGTACAGTGTCGCTCGTGGAACACTAGAGGGAGCTCAAGAGTAGCACCCCTTCAGAACTGCACAGGAGAGCCGGAACACTGCAACTGTATAGTTACAGCAACTGCCATATGCCCCAGATCACAGTTGACTCTGGAAAGGAGCCGGGCCAGTCGTGGGCCAGATTTGGTTGAGATCAGAACCAGAGCAGGCCACCCTCTGTGACTAACACCCCCCTCCCTCTCCCCCCTCCCCCTCTCCGAGCCAGTCCAGATTCTTATCAAGCCTCCTCACATACCCCACAGGAAAAAAAAAAAAAAGTCCCCAACAATTTCTTATCGGCAGCACCTTTCAAGCATTTTTGGTTGTCTTTTATTCGTCCAAAACAACAACAAAACAAAAACATTAAAACGAGAGGGAAAAAACACATTCACACAGGTGAGGGCAGTGCAAAGATGACACAGAAGGGCAGAATGGGGGGGGGCACAGGGTTAGGGGTGAGGGAGGGGGCGACTCTCTGCGTTCACAGTTTACAGGCTATAGAGCAAGAGCAAAAGACATTAGAAGTGGGGTGGGGGGGGATGGGGGGCAGGGGGAAAGACGCGGTGGTTTGGGCGGGAGTAGGACTGGGTAGGGGGTAGAGGTCGGGGTGGGAGGGGTGGGTCTGGGTGCACTTAGAAGCACTTGCGATGCACGATAGAGGGGCCGGCTTCGTCGTACTCCTGTTTGCTGATCCACATCTGCTGGAAGGTGGAGAGGGAGGCCAGGATGGAGCCACCGATCCAGACAGAGTACTTCCGCTCAGGAGGGGCGATGATCTGGGTAGATAGACACGGAGCAGAGAGATCAAATACAGCTCAGTTCAGCATTTAACAGCACCTGAGCTACTGATGTGAAAAGTTATTGTGCAGCGAGTTCAACTTTTTATCTTAGCTTCTACATTACAATATTTTCTCAGATTTGTTTTGGTGCAGTATTGTTTTGCACATGGCTGCACAGACTACACCTAAAATGTCTGTAATACCTACAGCACATGCTGGCCTTGCATGGTGCGATTGGCAAAGTGTGTATGTGAGAGGCAGAGAGGAGACTGACCTTGATCTTCATGGTGCTGGGGGCCAGGGCGGTGATTTCTTTCTGCATGCGGTCAGCAATGCCAGGGTACATGGTGGTGCCACCAGACAGGACGTTGTTGGCGTACAGGTCCTTGCGGATGTCAATGTCACACTTCATGATGCTGTTGTAAGTGGTTTCATGGATACCAGCAGACTCCATACCTGGGGAGGATTTTCAGAAGTCAGAATTGAGTAGTGAACCAACAGAAAACACTCCATGCCAATTATTAAGAGAAAAATAGTTACACTTGACAGTATTGACATGAGTAACATGACACTGTCATGAACATGTCATAAACAAGTCATAAATGTTTATGACAGAACGCATCTGTCATTAAGTGTCATTCGATTTTTGTCATAACAAGTTAGGGTTAGGTGTTAGGGTTAGGATTAGGATTAGAGGTGATCAAAATATGGTTGTGTTATGCAAATCTGTTAAAAGCCACTCCAAAGCTTTTTTTTCCTGAGTTAGACAAAGACAAGTCTTTGGATAGAGCTATAGTGTGAGGAAGAGGGGAGCCACATTACCAATGAAGGAAGGCTGGAAGAGGGTTTCAGGGCAGCGGAACCTCTCGTTGCCAATGGTGATGACCTGTCCGTCAGGGAGCTCGTAGCTCTTCTCCAGGGAGGAGGAGGAGGCGGCAGTGGCCATCTCATTCTCAAAGTCAAGAGCCACGTAGCACAGCTTCTCCTTGATGTCACGGACAATTTCTCTCTCCGCTGTAGGTGGTGAAAAACAAGAGCGATTCAGATTTGGTGAACAGTTGTCAAAATCATGGCACCTGGTAAACCTGGAAATGCAAACACTGAATATAAGATGAAATCAATATAGTAGATTACCGTTTCAAATCCTTTCATCCACCCAGATGGGATGGAATTTAAACTATATACCGGTAACCATCTTTGTCAGCCATCACTTAAAACTACTCAGGGCTGGTACCATCTGATCAGCACGGCGACAAGTCCACTCACCAGTGGTCACAAACGAGTAGCCACGTTCCGTCAGGATCTTCATGAGGTAGTCGGTGAGATCACGGCCAGCCAGGTCCAAGCGCATGATGGCATGGGGAAGGGCATAGCCCTCGTAAATGGGCACGTTGTGGGTGACACCATCACCAGAGTCGAGGACAATGCCTGTGAACAAACGCCGACATGTGGGGCATGGTGGTCAGTGGACAGGGAGTTCATATTAGAGGCAATGAAGAGGAATCCAGGCACACAGAGGACAAGACATCAAAGGTAAATAAATACACTCACACTACACTACATCTGCATTACTGACTGACCTGTTGTGCGACCAGAGGCGTAGAGGGACAGCACGGCTTGGATAGCTACATACATGGCTGGTACGTTGAAGGTCTCAAACATGATCTAGAAGATAGACAGAAACCGCAGGTGTCAGTGCCAGATTCTTCATGATGTTATTATGCGACAACTTTCATTTTTATTTCTATTATCATTTTAACTACTGGATGTTGTACTTTCAGTTAATTTTACTTTTAATGTGTTTTAATGTCTATTTAAACCACCCTCACATGGTAGTGTTTTTCTATATTTTTCCTAAAAGCGGATTGGGCCCGTGTATGCCATATGAACCGTGATATAAATATATATAAATATAGATATAAATAAACTAGAATTGAATTGAATTGAATTGAATTGAATTATTTTGTTAAGAGCATCTTGTGATAAGAATGTGTCCACACGTTGTACCCATTTGCACCAGAGATTTCTATAATTTCAAAGGCTATGAATCACAACTGCGATTGTAGATTACTGGTGTGGCTGGGGTGATGATCTGCCACTCTTACCTGGGTCATCTTCTCCCTGTTGGCTTTGGGGTTCAGGGGGGCCTCAGTGAGCAGGGTGGGGTGCTCCTCAGGGGCCACACGCAACTCATTGTAGAAGGAATGATGCCAAATCTGACAAACACACAGAGAGAAAGAGAGAGAGAGAGAGAGAGAGAGAGAGAGAGAGAGAGAGAGAGAGAGAAAGAGAATTATACACATAGAGATACACAAATTCAAATAAAACACACAAACAAACAGTCACACACACAAACACACACACACACACATACACACACACACATACACACACACACACACACACACACACACACAATGCTAGTGTTCACACCAAACAACCCACCCACACGCCATGGAGAGAGCTGAAGCATGTGTTCCCTGAATCAGCTTGTGTGAACAGATTTAACGTTCCTCCCCGTGCCAAAACTGACATTGTCCCAGATGGGAGCGGAGCAACAAGAGAACACTCGGCCCAGATCCGGTCTCGTCTCGGCCTAGAAGAGACCTGGACTCTTCTCAGTTACTTGCTTTCTGGGCCAGTCCCTTGTTGACTGACTGACAACTTTTGCAAATGACTACCCGTGCTATTTTGCCGTGTTTGTGCTACGATTTTTGGCAAGTGTGCTTCTAAAACGACACCTCATGGGTCACGGTAACAGCACTCAAAGGAATGCATAATGTGGAACGACAGTCAGATATGGGAAGAGACGAGTTGCTTCTTCGCTCAGCAAGCTCCGAAAACACCATCGGTGCCATGCATCTGCTATGATAACAACAGCATGACTGATTTATCTCGCTCTGCGGCTCTATGAGTCAGACCCATCTCTTCTCAGACAGCAGGCCCCTACAAACTCTGACATGCCAGTAAACACACACCAAACAGGCGTCAGCTAAGCCACCATGAGGGGTCTGTGTGTGTGTGTGTGTGTGTGTGTGTGTGTGTGTGTGTTTACATGGCCCAAGGATGACTCATTGTTATCTGTTATCAACTCTGTGAAGATGGAGAAGCAATTGAGGGGAATTCTGGGATACCCAGGGGGACGCTGTTATGAACAGAATGGCAAAGAGGGTAATGGCGTAAGCGGTGGAGTCTACCTATTTTTAGACACAGAGTCAGTTCAAATATGTGTAGCTTTGGTTTACATTCACCCATTTACAAGGGTACTTGTTGTATACAGAAAGACTATCAGTGCGATGAAGGAATTTATTAAGTGATTCCATCTGCATTTAAAGCCCGCGCCATGGCAACGTCAGATTCAAAAACAGCAAAAGCTCCCTGGCTAGTAAGTGGATTCACTAATTCAAAGAATTATAAACACTTAGAAGCTTCCTCCTAGAAGTTCCGGTGACTGTTTACTTTAATCGCTCTTTCGCCTGGTATTTGTTTTATGACAATGACCCTTTGGAGAAGTTGGAAAAAGGTTCCCTGAAGAACTGTAGATACTGTGGAGCTCTCCGTCACGCCTCAAGTAGGGACCAGTGAAAACACCCCACCCTGTGTGTGTGTGTGTGTGTGTGTGTGTGTGCGTGTAGGCCCACCTTCTCCATGTCGTCCCAGTTTGTGATGATGCCGTGCTCGATGGGGTACTTGAGTGTCAGGATACCTCTCTTGCTCTGAGCCTCGTCACCCACATAACTGTCCTTCTGACCCATGCCCACCATCACACCCTGTGGACGGACACAAACACAGACAAGAGGGTTAAAACACATCACCCTCTCAAGAAAAAAATAGCCCATCAAGGCAGACATCAAGCGGTAGCTTAAGAAGTGGATTTCACCCAAGAGAATATCCCGCGGATTGCTATGAAGTTCTCACGAATGATACAGAGATGTTCCCACTTTGAACACGCAAGACAAAGCCCTCACGCGGGTCAAGCCCACAACCAACCATCATAAGCAAATCAAAACACTAAAAGAACATGCTCAAAGATATTTCCCACAGAACAAAGGCAAAAATACACATTCTTTCTTGCTCCTTGAGAGGGATGGGGCTACGTTTGCTAGCAGGAAGTGGACTGGAGTTAGCTTTGAAATGATTCTCAAGTGGGTCTCAGACACAGACACTTTTGTGATGGTTGACCTTGGTGTGTCAGACACAGTGGGAAACTTTACTGGGAAACGCCAAAGACTTCCCGAGGAACAAGCCAAGAAACACACTCGTATTTGTTTGACCCGACTACTCTCACTACTAAGCAAATCCTTTCATTTGTTGGTGTTTTAAAATGGCTAAAATGTCATTTAAAAGGCCAACAATATTTTTAGAAAGTGCAATGACAAATTCCTCCAAATTCCTGTACTTTCCTTCCGTATTTTAAATGCAAAGAATTTTGTCTTACAACAGGGCTACAATATGATGCATTTAGAACCTTTAAAAACACTCAAGAGCAAGCTTAGGTACTAGTAGGTGCTTGCTAGGAACATGATGTACAGTACATACATTTCATGGCAGGTGTATTATTCCTGTCCCTGACTGCAGACAGTAAGGATAAGTTGGACAAACAACCAGGGGTGCCGCCGGGGTGGGGTGGGGGGGGGGGTTAGGACGATTCTAAGGGTCCAGCACTGACAGGGGCCCCCCAGAGAGCCCCCCCAATAATACTATATATTATCGGGGTTCGCAGAATTATTGTCTGTTGTAGGGCCCAAATTATCTAGCAGCGCCCCTGTGTCGAATTCATGACATGTGAACATGACATGGCCAGTTTCCCATAAATGGATTGAGTCTAGTGTTACAACAAAAGAAAACAAAAGTGAAAATCTCCACTGAAAGTCTGGGGCAAGGCTCAATCCATGCATGGGGAAACTGGTCGATGACGTGTCCAGTTGGCGCCGGAGCCTCACCTGGTGTCTGGGACGACCCACGATGGAGGGGAAGACGGCACGGGGGGCATCGTCCCCGGCGAAGCCTGCCTTGCACAGACCGGAGCCGTTGTCACACACAAGGGCGGTGCTTTCTTCGTCGTCACACATCTTTCAATCGAGGGCTCCTTCTTCTTCAATCTCCCACGAGACAATCACTGCAGACGTGCACACACATGTACACACACACACACACACACACACACACAGACAGACACACACACAGACAGACACACACACACACACACACACACATACATACACACACACACACACACACACACACACAGGGGAAGAGAGAGGGTTAACACCAGCTGGCACATACAGGGCAGACAGAGGTTAACCACAGCTGGTATTCGGGGACAGAGTCGGGGTCAACCATCCATAAGGCTCAGATGATTCATCTGTAGTGCCATAAAATAAACTGGAGTAGACCAGAAACAATATTCAAATGTAATAGTTAAAATAGAATCAAATAGATCTGGTGTCTATGTGTATGTGCTGGTGTGTGAGAGAGAGGGAGTGTGCTTTTGTGTGTGTGTGTGTGTGTGTGTGTGTGTGTTTATGTGTGTGTATGTGTGAGTCTGTGTGTGTGTGTGTGTGTGTGACCACACCTTCAGCACAGAAAATGATGAAAATTACCAGTCATGCTACTACAAGCAACTACAACCAAAACCAGTTCCTAAAAAGGATGCATAAAAAGTTTAAACCTGAGTAAAATTGAACTGAATTGAATCAGAATCTAGGAAATATACCACCAGATATCCACAGCCCATTTCTGCAAAAATTAGGTTAATTCCTATAGAATATGAAACACTATTAATCCCAGCTATGTAAAGCATGTCAAACAATCCGCCGGCTGCCCTTGACAAGCTTACATTAAAGTCCCAAATGAATGAGCTCTGGGCCATGGGAAAAAACTTCCTAATTTGGAAGTGATGGGGATCATGGCTGTCTATGGACTACATACACACACACAGACTCCCTTGCTCCCTCCCTCCTTCCCTCACTCCCTCCTTCCCTCCCTCCCTCCCTCCCTCTCCCTTGCCCTCCCTGCCTAGCCTTCATTGCTTGCTTACACCAGCTGACGACAAAAGAGAAGGAGAGAGAAAAAAAGTGAGAGAGAACAAGCAAGGAGAGAGAGCGAGAGAGAGAGAGAGAGAGAGAGAGAAGGGATGGGTGGGAGAGGGCAGTCTCTCTCACTGAGGCCTACGCTGGAATCCTGGAGAACCATATTTAGTCATAAACCTTCCAAATCAAAAGGGGCCAATGTCCTGAGCTCAGTCTAGTGCTTCCCTTGCAAACCATGAGCTGGCGGTGAGAGAGAGAGGGAAAGAGAGAGAGAGAGGCTGCGCACTTGGACAAAACTTCTTCTAATTTCCCTTCCAATTTGCACACACACACACAAACATACACACATGGCCCTGGCTGGCTCAAAGCATTCAGGCACTTCCTCAGAGATTAATACATCTCATTTGACAGAAGACTGTTGCTGTTTTTGTGTGCCCTGTCTCTCCTTTACTCTTAAAACAACAAAGCACTGGCAGCTCAGGCCTCTTTTTTGTATACAATAGGAGAAAAAAACAGCCTGTTGTGCAATTTAAGGACGCCTCTCAAGATCAAAGGGACTTGCGCAAGCAGCTCCCAAGACACGACTCATTTCACTTAGCTCCAACATCAACAGCCACTGAGCTTCACCTCAACACCCTGCCTGCGGCATCACTGGCGCCACATCCAGGCTTGTGGTGGGATTAAAAGCTCCTTTTGGAAGCAGCTTCACTTGACACACACACAGGTGAAGAATCCTTGTGTCTCTTTCAAATCACTTAAGCACTGCTAAACACTTTCCAAAAACCCCCAAAACAAAACTTGAAAGTAAATCATTTGCCGGTTGTCGGTAAATTGCAATTTTCAGTGGCAAATTTGTTTATCCAGAGCCACACCCCAGTCATGTCTGCTAATGTAACATGACAAGCAGAGAGATTCAACAGGTCCTGAAAAGACAAGAGTATGCAGAGGATGCAAGACAGAAAGAGAAGGAAAACAGAATAAGAGAGAGAGAGAGAGAGAGAGATGGAGGCAGTGAGATAGAGGGATGTAATGTGGCTGAAAGTGATGGAGAGAGAAAGAGACAGAGAATGAGAGAGAAACAGAGAGATAGATGGAGGGAGGGAGGGAGGGAGGGAGAGAGAGAGATGCGGCGCGGTGCGATGGATGGAGAGGGAGCAGGACTTACCCTGACAGTGCCGAGCCGGGGCGGGGGGTTTAGCCACTTGGTGATGGTGTGCCACAGGCTGACCGGGCCGGCTCTTAAGAAGCCCCGGGCCCCCCCGGCCCCCCCCGCTGCCTCCTCCCACACACCAAACATGGAGCCGGGGCCACTCTCCGCAGCGCTCCCGTGCACCAGCACAGCCTTATAGGGATGGCCGCAGGAAAGGACTCCAATCCGGGCGTTTCTGGGTGCCCTCGACGGTCCTCCTCACTGGATCGTCCTTCTGGGCATTCCACAGGTTTTTTTTCCCTTTCGCTCTCTCTCTCTCTCTTCCTTCTTCTCTCTCTCCTTCAATCTTTCTCTCCCCCCCACTTTTTTTTTTTAAAACTTACCCCTTCTCTTGCTGAAAAGGGTCGAGCCATCCTGGAATATAAACAGTGAATGAGGGTGCACGCGACACACACACATACACACACACACACACACACACACACACACACACCCTTAACCTCTTGTTACCTTTGGCTTCATTAAAGCAATTACACACACGTCATGCACATGTGAACTTTATAACACCTCGAAGGAGTGTTCATGGAATTGTAATTATTGAAATGTGTAAATATCCATTTGTGGATGAAGCTTGTGCGTGTTCATGAGAGACAGTATGTGTGTGTGTGTGTGTGTGTGTGTGTGCGTGTGTGCGTGCGTGCGTGCGTGCGTGCGTGCGTGCGTGCGTGCGTGCGTGCGTGTGTGTGTGTGTGTGTGTGTGGTGGGGAGGTTCTCTGTCTTAGGTCAAGACGAAGGTGGGTAGCGTCTCTCTGTCCTAAGTTGACGTCCAGCAAAAGTCGTCATGCCAACAGTGATCTGTTGCAGCTGCAGGCATGAGGAATCGTTTGGTCAGATCAAGTATTCAGTCAGTTCCAGGAAAAGTTACTCCTGCATTCTAAGCATACCACAAAAATTATTTTTAACAGCGCAGATAACAAATGAATGATCTAAAGAATGAGCATGTCATTTTTCTTCATTACTTCTTTGTGTTCAAGCTACTCAGCTACTTCTCAGGGATGGTTCACTAATAACATGATGACTTGGTTTGGCTTGGCTCAATAATTAACAAGTAACTCACACACATATCTTCTGCACATCCTTTATAGCTCTCCAGCATTGTGCTAATCAGGGACCAAGACAACAAATGAGTGTCAGAGTACTCTGAATTATCTCTCTTGGTTTGATTCATGATTACTGGCTATTTTAGTGCACAGTTTTGACTAGTTAGGGGTTTTAGTGACACCTATTACACCTAATAATGTTTTATCTGTCCTGTAAGTCACTATGGATGAAAGTGTCTGCTAGACGAGTAAACATAAACGTAAATGCCATGCCTGTATTGAACTGGTCAGAAACCAGAATCTATGTCCTTTTTGCAGCCAAATATGGGTTTACGAGATTTGCAGATGATCACATTTTTTTTGTTTTTGCTTTTTACACAACGTCCCAACTTTTTCTGATTCAGGGTTGTAAGTGTCATGGTCATGGTCAGAAACCAGAGTCAGGACCTCAGGCACTGAATGAAAGCAGCAGCAGCAGCAGCACAGCAGCATTACTGTAGGCCCTGTTTCTACATCTCACACCCACTCAGTCACGGGCCTCGGCCCTCCACTCTACTCTACTCTACGCTATTCTACGCTACGCTACTCTGCCCTCATCCCTGAGATGTTACAGTGATGGCGACAGCGGGCCGCTGTCATAAACAGATGAGCTCATTGCCCATCCCTGTGTTCACTCATGGTGTCCTACTCGGGAGGTGGAGAGGTGCCGGGGGTGGGGTGGGGGGGGGGGGGGGGGCGGATCGGGTTGTGGCGAGGCACGAAGCGACGACACCATGGTTTAAGTACGCAACGCGGCGGGGCTTTGACATAATGGCTCAGCCCGAGGCCGCACATCGCCTTATCGGGATGAGGCTGGGAGGGAGGGACAGGGGAGACAGAGAGAACGAGGGAGAGACAGAAAGAAAGACAGACTGAGAGAAAGAATGAGAGAAGAGAAAAGGTGAAACAAGGCATCTGCGTGTAGATCGGAAATATGTGGATCAGAGGCAGACAGGGAACATGGCAAAAGTCCCGTAACAAAGAAGTATTCAAAACCATGATCTCAACAAGTTGCTAGAATGACACTTATTCATTCTCCTAACTGAAGAGAGCCATGTCTGTACCTAGCACTTAAAGAAACATCTACAAATGCTGAGTGTGAACTACAATAACAGATTCACTGCTCTATTTGAACTATTTATTCAATGGTTCAGATTCAACAACAGATTTATTCACTCCCTACACAGTCTGCTTGCTAGTTTGCCCCAAAAGAGAATGATGCTGCTTGTCCTTTGCTTCGAGGTCGCACAGGATGTGCACTGCAAGACTGGATAAATCATCCTACTGCACATACGCAGTGCAGTCATGCCGCGCTAGAATGTGAGTCAATCGTTTCCATTTGGGTCGCTGTCTGATACGGCCTCGGTCAAACGTCCCCACATCATGTGTGGTTTTCGCCCCGGCACTTGCATGGAAAACATGCCAGGAATGCATCAGATTTGCTATCAGAACCACCGTCGCAATGAACCTGAAATGCAGTGACAGTGTAACAGTATGTAAACGTTGGGGCTCTTTTATATATACAAAGCATCTTTTTTTTAAGGTGGGTTATCACAGACATTGTACGAGTTTACAAGTTTCCTGTTTCTTTTTTTAAGGGGCTGTCTGTCTGTCTTTCTTTGGCTGTACGGAGTCTCACCGAGCACATTCATGAAAACAGTTTCCCTCCACCCCTGCTAACAGCCTGTGTGTGTGTGAGCGCACAGCCCTTTAACACAGCACCAAAAAAGGAACTGTTCAGTAAATAAGGAGCACTTTGGCAGAGGGCTCCCATCAACGGCATGTAAGGAAAGAAGCAAACCCCTCTGAAGGTGTGGTCTGGGAAAAAACACAGTGCCTCACTGCACAAATGACCGTGTGTGTGTTTGTAGCCTATGTGGGTAGTGCTATTTGTACTGTATTTGCATTGTTATGTGTGTAAGTGTGTGTATGTGTCTGTCTTTCACTACATACATACAGTGTTTGGGTACATTCAAGATAATTGAATCTGTGCAATATGCACACTATTTTGATGTTGTTTTTGCATTTATTTACACGTGTGTGTGTATTTATGTGTATATGTGTGTGGGTGTGTCTGTGTGTGAGTGTGTATTTATGTGCATGTCTCTGTGTATGTGTTTACGTGTCCAAACATTCATATAAGCTCACTCCCAGCTCATAGGAAGTGTAAGAACAGTAGCTCCAGCCCTGGTTGCACAATGGTGTTTTAAGCCCCCACCGTCAACTTCCAGGCAGCGCTGCATGGAAGGCACTAGGGTTAGGCAAGGGTTAGGGTTAAGGTTAGGTGCCTTGAAGTTGACGGTCGCAGCGCTGCCTTGAAGTTGACAGTGGGGGCTTAAAACACCATCGAACGCCCTGGCTGCGTCCTCTCCGAAAGTCAAGCGCAAGCCCTCTCATGTCATCCCATCGCTTCCTGTCTGACCCAATCCCCCAGCAGGAGTAGGTCACCGCAGCAGCTCCCCTCTGGCCACGTTCAGTCCGTATAAGCCCTCCCCAGTCCCCACCATCTCACTGCTCATTTTGTGAATCTGGCCAGTGATTTCAATCGGCGATGGCCAAATGATCTGACTCAGAAACGAGGAGTTAACAGAATAAAATCATCTCTTCCAGAACCCTAATGACTTCAAAAGATGTCCGTGGTCTGCGTACATGGCATTTAAGGAATGCGGAGTTGCACCCAAATTTCAATTTGCACCCAGAAACATACAAGCTGTGACACGTATGAGAAGCGAGAATTTTATGCTCCGAGACGTTCCATCATAAAATGCATCATTTCAATTGCAGTAGCTTATAGAGATTAAAAGGCTTTAATCTAAACGTATCTGATCTCCATGCAGATGACAACAGGCTCAGTGTCAGTTTCACTGATTCAATGGAAGATCTGTGAGCAATGTGGGCTGGCCACAGACATAATCCCTTCCCTAGAAACAACTCAGATTCCCATCTCAGAGATGCGTTTCACCTTTCTGCATGTCGGAATCCGTGTCAGGATCTACATTCAAAATCCCAAGTAACTTAGAAGAAACTTAGATTTTACATTATATTGGCTGAAGTGTGGCTCCTTGTTTCAAAACAGATTATTTTCTTGGCACGTACCATGAACAGGGCTGTCATATCATCACCTTCCTAAAATCATGGCATTTATCTCAGGTTTTTCAGAAAACACAAAAAAGTTAACAAATTTAAGAGATGATTTAGGCAAAAAAACAAAACATTTTCGCCATTATTTTAGGAAGGTGATGATATGTTTTCAGGTGTCATTGCTGAGTTTTCTGAGCAGTAGTTTCACACTTCCCCTTTCTCACCGTCTGGCTCATTGTCAAATTTTGACCTCTTAGCTGACCACGAGAGTAGGAGGGAAACTGCATGACATTGAGTTCATCATTGATGATTATGAAACAGTTATAACAGTGAGCTATGACTCACACAATGCACCGCTACAAATAAAACTGCCAAGGAACAAGGAAATGTGTGAAAGGTCATGTGGTAATTTAGTATTTTGAGGCATGTTCACATGTTCAGCTCTGGATCGAGTTGAGAGACACAAGTGAAGTCTGAATGAAGCAAATTGATGGTAACAGAACAAATTTAGCACATGTCTGTATTAGCAGCAATGCTAAATGATAAGTGTGTCATGATAGTGCAAGGTTTGCTGCTATTGTTTGACTCTTTGCATTCCATTTCAACCACTTGCTCCTGCAGTTAGAAGCACACGTGAGCTGACAGTTATGGTCAATTCTCAGGGATTGGAGAAAGTTTTTCATTTATTACCAGTGATCAATCCCTCAGTACCCCATACCAAGAGCTCATCATAATAATTAGTTGTCTGTTGCCATATATATCTGATCATCTAGTACAGTATAGTACTGCTATCAACGAGTTATAAGTAATTATCTGACTCAAAAGATATTTGCGCTGGCTGACTCATGTTTTCTTAATACACATATGATGTAGCCTTGCATTCAGTAGGGCAACATCTCACCATAACTTGAATAACTGTGACTGTCTGCTTTTTAAACTCTGAAACCTTTGCCTTTGGCCTGTGGGACGGCTGTGAATGTGTGTGTGTGTGTGTGTGTGTGTGTGTGAAATAGTAGTGTGCTGGAGGCTGATGACTGAGGGGCGGTGGACGGTACTCATCTTCTTTGGCATGTGCTTTGACCGAAAATGGCAAAGCTGCCGTGCTCTTAAAGGACTCTTCCAACCAGCGTCTGATTGGCCGCCAAACGTCAACACAGCCAGGAATCTGCTCCCGGAACACTCCGGAATGTCTTAGGACAACTCTGCAGACTCGTGCGGCACCCCCTCCATCCCCCCTTTTCTTTTCTCTCTGTCTTCCTGTGTGGGACCATGTTTATGTCTCTTTTTCTCTCTCTTTCTCTCTCTCTCTCTCTGTATGTACGCAAATATTCTGTGTGTTTGCATGAGTGTATGAGGGTGGTTTTGTGTGTGGGGGAGAGAAAGGGGTCATTCATGACTGGATAAAGGATATTATGTAGGTAGTGAATTTGAAATGGTAAAAACGGAAAAGTCATTGCATGACGGTATCAGTTTTGAGAGATTGCGAAGTTTATTCAAGTTGACTTGGTCCTGGTGAATGCTGACCAGAGTTTAGATGTCTGCTTGTTGCCATAGCAGCAACTGTGGGAGATTCTGGACAGAGAGCAAGAACCGTGAGCACACTTTCATTCACACACGCATGAACTAATCACTAATCTTTTAAATACATCCACTTGAAAGACCATTGATTGTCCTTGACAAGTTTGAAAATCTTACAAATTGTTTCCTAACACTGTGCTCCACAAATGCACACATAATCTCTCTCTCCACAAATGCACACATAATCTCTCTCACTCTCTCTCTCTCTCTCACGCACACACACACACACACACACACACACACACACACACACACACACACACAAACTCAGTGGTCCTTCTGTCTGGGCCACTTGACAGTTTAAACTTCTGTGTCTTTCGCCCCCTAGTGGTTCAATGAGCAATATTTCTTGCTTCTAAATCTCTACATCAGAGATAGTACACTGGCAGTGGGCTCAGGCAACAAGAACAGTTGTGTTGGAAATATACACAGAGACACCACATCTTACAATGACATCCACAAGGGATGTATCTGTAATCAATTTCACATCACTTTGTTCCTTAAAATTGACAAAACATTTAGAAAATATTTTGTAGACAATTGCCTTTAAAGCTGCAGTTGGCAAGATTTTTTTGATCATATTCACTGAAACCTATGACTATGCTCCGACGGAACAACATAAATAAGCCAGTTTTAGAAAAAAAAAAAGCGCTTCTACCTCCACCTAGAGCCTGTTGTTTGTTTTGCAAAAATCCAGAGCTCCCGGTTCTTCTGGTCCAATCAGAGTAGGGCTGTGTGAGATCTGACTGTCAATCACAGTCTGGTGCAGTCTGGTGCGCACTGACAAGCAAAAACTCGATGATATTGTGATCGGTGGTAGTGGGGGAGGGGCATGAGAGTTGTAAACATTCAACATTTTGGCTAAGTCCCCTCAATCTGTCAGACTTGCCAACTGCAGCTTTAAGCTTTAGGCTTATGATCCGTTACACATTATAAAACGGATAGTTCTGGTCCTTGATTGTGATTGGCTGAATCGCGTATGATGCCATTGTAAAATCCAGCACAAACATACACCTTGACCGCATTTTGTTCTATATTACTGCGCTACCACAACTTGATACAAAAGTTAGAGCAGATATATACTGACAGTATATATATCTATAAAGTTAAAGAAGGTTGTGAATGAGAAAACAGAAAAGGGACATTCTCAATTAGGATCTGTCAGTTTTCATACATCATCTAATACTGTGGCTCTCAAACTTTGGAAGTGGGGAATATTCAAGCCCCACCAAGCTCATGTTAAAAACATGGTTCCTGTCTTGGTCCGCTGGATCAGATGCTATTTTAATTCATATGTCGGTCTGTTTATGACTCCTATGTTAGACCCCGCCACCGATCACAGATTCACTGATTCACCATAGCAACTAGACATAACTAGAGCGGCTTCATTGCTTCTTCTACGGTGTGAAGTAGGTAGCGATAGCCTTTTCACAACAGCAACAAACAGCAACACCTCTGTTTAGGAGAATATTGCAACTAGTGTCGCGACCACCACGCGCGAAATGGTTAGGAACTCCCGTGACGTCGCATGACAGGTCGGGAATGGCGATATGTAAAAGTTAATTAATGATCACAAACGTTTAAATAATGACAGTGGGTCTAGTTATATGTGATAACAATGTGTAGTGGGCAGTGGAATAACTATTGGTTTCCGTTTGTGGTGACTGCTGACTGAGATAAGGGATGAGATTAAATAGATCCTGGAACTTAGCCTGGTCTGGAGCAGGCTAGCTATGCCATAACATATCCTGCTGCCCCTTATCCTACTTTTGTGCAACTGGATCACGGATAAATTGAGCCAGGATAACCAAGATATCCCGGCTTAATCCCTTATACTAGTTTTGTGCAATAGGCCCCGGGTCTTTTTACAGTGTACTGTAAAAAGTGTACAGTCACAGAATGGGCAGCTAGCGGATTGTGAGGAGATGATTGCTGAATGTTATGGGCTTGACATTGCATACGATCGCTGACTGCACCTTTAAGAGATGTGCTAGTGAGAGAGCTAGCAGCCTGGGCTTTTAGCTCGATTGCTAGTAAGGTTTTAGGGGGGTGAGTGTAGTGGTAGCCAGCTGGTACGTAGCTGTGCAATTTGCATGTTGTGTAAACCTCCCTCCCAACGCCTTAAGAGGTGTGCTAGTGAGAGAGCTAGCAGCCTGGGCTTTTAGCTCGATTGCTAGCATGATCAACTCCCAGTCCGTAGCCGAGGTGCTGCTTGTTGCGGGTTCGAGAAGAAGAGCAGGGCTGAGCCGTGCAGTACACAACACAACACAGGTAACTCTAACGTGTTTCACAATATCATGTTTCCTTGATGCCATTCTGTGCTATGTCACTGCAGTAAGGTAAATGCAGGTGTGGTTGGTTAAAAAATGCAGATTATGAAAAACTTAACTGAAGACCCTTATGGGACTTCCCCGTTAACCTGGTTTAACCAGACTCACTACTTCATTTCACTTCGGGAAGAGAATCAAAAATGCAGCCCAAAGGCCATCAAAAATGCCACTCAACAAGCAGCATTGGGCCCATGCCACGACCCACGGGCATCTGGTACTCAGCTGCTCTCCAGTGGGGAGGAGCACCTGCGTTTTTAAAGTCAACAAGTGACCTGTACAACAGTGCACCTAATTGGGCTGAATAATTCCAACCACACTTCCAGCACACCTGTACGAGAGACACAAAAAAATAAACAAAACCATGGCCTGCGGGGAAAGAGGCAAAGCCAGAGGGCCGTGACAATTTAGAACACTTTTTTGGTGCAATTTGTATACATTTTTTAATGATTGAAACATTCTGGCACTCCACTTCACCATTCGCTTGAGCCCACTTTGCCGTTGTTCCCACATTCATGATTCCATTCTCAGCACAATCGTTTCTGAACTCATCTGACTTGAATTGTGGGCCATTATCAGATTCACAGTCACAGGTAGTGTGACACTGAAATCTGATAATGGCCGTCGGCTGAATATTTTAATTCTATTATTCTATTCTGAATATTCAGTTTCTAAGTCATCATGGAGGTAAGTACATTGTACTCGTAATATCTACTGTGGTAATGTAAATGTAATTTGCACTTTTTTCAAAATCTAGGCCCTTGAAAGTCAATGAAAATGGTGCACAAACTTTAAATGGTTCAGTCATACTGAGAACATGTCTGTCTTCTACCCTACAACGTGTGGGCAGCCTATGAATAATACTTTTAATAATTATATTAATGCCCAAACATTGCCTCCCAGATAATGTGATTTTCAGGCTGTTTCAAGGGCTGAAAATAATATGAAGACATACATATTTGAACAGAAATATTGTACAGGCCTTGATTTTGGGACCCATTCCTGATGTAAACAAGGTTTGAACAAAATGTGAGATGGTGCAGCAACAATCTTATCTGATTTGACATGGAATGACCCAACAATGACATTGACACTCAGGCATGTTCCACACAACTTCCTTATGTGATTTGACACGGAATGACCCAACAATGACATTGACACTCAGGCATGTGCCACACAACATTTATTCAAGAGCTTCCACAGTACTCAAAACTACAGTAAGCCTTTCAGATCAAACTAATGTGTCAATACACCACGAGTTCCTACAATCCCGACATGTCTCTCATGCACAACCATGAGCACTCTCACCCTTAATGCTTTTGTTAACACAATATGTGTACCCCGTAGCAAAATGTAGGCAGTTACACATACTGTATAAGATTAATTGTGGATGCATTTTTTGAATGCACCCACAATTAAATGTCCAGTCTCTATTGCTTTGCTCAGTGCCAGATCATTCTTTGATGCTTCCTCTACCCCTCTTGTTGTCAGGGCTTTGGGGTGGCATTCACAGCAATGAAACACACATATTCTTTAGAGAATGTGCATGTTGCTCTTTCATGACTGTCTTGCTCACTAATCCTAAATAAACAATTGTATCTACTTAAAATATAGTGTAAGACGCTTGAGAAAGAAAGATATGCAGCTTTCAAGTGACAAAAACAGCAAATTCCCAAGTTCACATTAAAACTGTTGGACATGAAAGGCCACATGAACTACAAACGAACTACAACGTGACGACAAAAGTGATGACAAGCCCCTAACTGGGCTACTCTGTTAGCAAAATCAGAGAATGTCTAATAAGGGGAGAACCGCCACTCTCAGGAAACTTCCGGTTTCTGAACTGGTTGCAGTTCCTTTTCTGGTTCAACATGAGGGCGCTCACGAATAAGTGCAGAATGAATGGAGGTCTATGAAGCTGTACCCCTCAAATCCACTTTTCTCGGGATATAATTTTTTATATAAAAGAGGGGGCAGAGAAAATACACACCGCTGAGTATTATATTTTTTGAGTCACTTATTTGTTCTAAAAAGCCTTTTAAATGCGTCAATGACGTCATTCATTAGCAGAAAGCTAGTGTGTTGTGGGCAACAACGACCCAACCTGTAAGAAATCGAAAGGACGTAAGTACTTGTTCATTCAACTTTTGACCTATAATCCATATTGATCTGGCAGAAACCACAATCCAATCTTCGATTTTTCAACGACAACCAGGTGAAAGAGACACATTTAGCCGTCTAGCTCCATAGACCCCCATTGTTTTTGCACTTATTCGTGATCGCCTCTAGCGGAACTGCAGCAGATTGCAGGTACAATGGAGTTAATAGGGAGTGACCCGGCTCTCCGTAAACGGGCTCTGGCAAAATCTAGCCCCAGTTTCCGACCTCTGACTCACACATAACGTGACGTGAATGATGCGGAATGATGACGTTTCACTGGGAAAAAGGTTTTTCCGATGCCCATGAACACTAGGTAATACAAGAGAACTTCAGGTAACACTCCATAATAAGGTGCCATAATAAATAGCAAACTAGTTATTACCTAACCCTTTGTTAATATTTGTTAATTGTTACTAACATATCTATTTGGCACAAGTTAATAGTTTTTTCATCATCAATTAAATATTTGTTGTTTGCATAAAATCTGTATGTTAATGTTTTAGTAAATCTATTAACTAATATTGTATTAGTATGTGTTAGTAGTTAACTAAATGTATTTTTGGCACTAATTAACAGTTATTTCTTACATAATTTAAATGTTAAATGTTTATTTACAAACTATATGTTAATAGAAAAGTTAATGACTTATTATTTAACTAATTGATATTAAACTGTGATTCTGCCTATCCCAATATGAACCACTCCCCATAGGACCCTTACAATAGATAGATAGATAGATAGATACTTTATTGATCCCGAAGGGGAAATTCAAGAAAAAAACACGGAGCTACCTTGACATGCCACTCTTGTCGGCGCCAGAAACGCTTGCAATAAAGTTGGTTAAGCTTAATTAATATATTAGTAGTATATAGCTATAAGCGTGGGGCCCCTTATAATAAAGTTGGTTGAGCTTAATTAATATATTAGTAATATATAACTATCAGTATGGGGGACCCTTATAATAAAGTTGGTTAAGCTTAATTAATATATTAGTAATATATAACTATCAGTATGGGGGACCCTTATAATAAAGTTGGTTAAGCTTTATTAATATATTAGTAATATATAACTATTAGTCAGACAGTGAAGGGACTGAGACCAAAACTGGCTTATCACATTTATTCCTTTAGGAAAAGTTAAAACAAAACATGCCTTCAGGCACTGGCATACATAAAACAGCAGCAATAAAGGAGTTGAATGGGCTATATTACATGCATGATTCCTATACCATCACTGTCAGCCCTACTAGCAAGATAGACGTGCGACATGGAATGTTCAGGTGCACAGAACGAGTTTATTAATATTCTGAGACTCACTAAACACTCACAGACTTAGATCATACGGAGGTAATGCATAAACATAATGCTAAACTAAATGTACATTCATTTCCTGCTAGACTAAATTGCACTTTCCATGAGCACTAAGCTAAACTACACTACACTGAATGCATGGAAAGTTGCTTGCGGAGTTTACAGCTAGTCACGTTAAACTCGTGACAAAGCTGTGACAAAGGAAATGCTGGCCATGCCTTTTGATGAAACCGGATGTGTTATCTGGTCAAAGGTAGGGTTTGGAGATCTGTCTAACTTTGACAGAGCATACAGTATAAAAGGCATGAAAAGAGCAATGAACATGTGAGTGCATGTCCAAGATTCAGTTGAATGGGCAGGATCAGTGTTGAGCATGCAATAATAACTTGAACTTATATAGCACCTTTCATGGTACCCAAGGTCGCTTAACAAATGGGGGGGGGGGGGGGGGGGGGGGTTGGGGTCAAAGGACTTAGTGAAAAGCGGGGGGTGGCCAGCAGGTCCTTGTCAGAGGACCGCAGGGAACGCGACTAAGTGTAGGGGTGGAGGAGATCTGTGAGGTATTGTGGTGAGAGTCCATGGAGAGATTTGTAGGTGAGCAGGAGGATCTTGTAGGCGATGCGTGACTTGACTGGCAACCAGTGGAGCTGTTGGAGGGTGATATGCTACCAGGGCTTTGTGTGGGTTAGAACCCTGGCAGCTGAGTTCTGCACATACTGGATTCTGCTAAGGGCCTTGGTGGGCAGTCCAGACAGGACACCATTGCAGTAGTCCAGACGGGAGGTGATTAAGGCATGGATGAGTGTCTCAGTTACTGAATGTGTGAGTGAAAGCCGGAGTCGTGAGATGTTGTGGTCATCCATGATTTGAGTTCCTTCAGGCAGTTGACACGTTGTGAAGAATGAAGATGCTCACATTCAAGTGGCTAAACATAATGAAACAGTCACACAAAACAGGGCCTTCCTAAACCGCCTTATTGATGTGACATCCTTGCTTGGCCGGCAGGAGCTGTCTTTTAGGAGAATGGGCAGCAAACATTTCTGCAGACCTCTCACATCATGGTCACAAACTGTTCAACCTCCTTCCCTCTGGTAGGCGATACAGGCCACTGTTCACCAAAACCAGCTGCACAAAGACAGCCTCTTTCCCCAAGCAGTCACTCTGCTCAGAAATAGCCCAGACCCTTACACTGAACAAAGTCAATCAACACTGTTATCCTCATCTACCTCGTGTATGCTATAATCTTACAATTGCAAATTCCTTGTTTGTTCCCTCCTTGTTCCTTCCTTGTAACCTGGGCAATAAAGCTGATTCTGATTCTGACATGATGAGAGTAGTGAATCATCCAACAAGAGGAATTAGGCCTACAGCGAGTTCACAGAAACATTAGCTATATGACTCTGTGTGACTACTTGTTGTTCCTTAAAGACATGGAGTTGGACAGTGCAATGCCTCAGCTTTACAAACTGTTCAATCAGTTTGTAATCAGTGTATCAAGCGGAGCTACATCCGCAGGTGTAGAAAGGAGCTTCTCCTGTTTAAAGCGGCTCAAGTCCTACACCTGTAACACAATGACCCAAGGCCGTTTAAGCAGCCTAACTCTGCTGGCCAATGAGAGGACACTGGTCAAGTCAAGGAGAATTTTTACAATGTAAGTCGAAAATGAGCTTCCCCTCTTTGAAAGACCAGCTGCCACCACTGTATACATATCTGTGTATTTCACAGAGGCTCTTGATTGTCTAGCTCAGTGGTGTCAAATACATATATAGGCAGTGGACAGAATTTGTTGGAATGAGACCACGTGCGGGCCGTCATGGTCATTATCATTTTTCTGCATGGGAGTGTTGTTTGATGATATACTCATTTAGGCCCACTTATGAGCAAACAAGTACAAATCATGTATTGCTGTCATATGCTGCAGTGTTTCCCATACATTGACTTATTTGTGGCGGCCCACCACAATATCAACATTGACCACCACACAATGACTTTGCATGTTGTACTTTAATTTGGATGGAATTCGTTTATTGTAAAGATATGTGCACCTTTGTGCAGCCTCCCCTTGTCTCTCAACAAACCTACATGCATGTTTAAAGAAAACATTAACAATCCTGCAATTGTTGTCATAAAAGTCCACTGGCTAAATCGTGCTTAAACCTGCATCATAACCACGCTGCGCTAATTGGTTAAAAACAGTTAATTCTGCAAACCTACCACCACAAACAGAATTCAATTCTGTGGGAAACACTGTGCTACTCTTTCTCTTTTGAAATAACCTACTGTAGGCCTACCTTCCATGTGAGTTTTTTCAGCCTCTTCCTTCTCGAGGATGGTTTGTAGTAGTTTAATCAATTTATCATATCATAGAGATATTGCTAATACACATTGTTGCAGACAATAATATATGTGTTTCCTTTCCTACCCAAAACATCTGGGGGCCATATGAAACATGCTGGAAGGCCTGATCTGGCCCCCAGGTCTTATGTTTGACACCCCTGTCTAGCTAATGTTTAACTAAAGGTGTGTTGACTGTAGGCTCAGGCTTCACCAACAGCTATGTTAAAAGTATCCACAGAGAAAACAGAGAAATAAAAATAGAATGTATGTATTTGTAAAAAAAAATTCCCCTTTTATTTGGGGGGGGGGGGGGGATACTTATACGCAAGTATACTTGGCCTGGAAACCTGATTTACATTTACATTTTTAATCTTTACATTTAGAAATATTTTGCTGACAATCTCCAGTAGGCTAAAACAAGAAACAAGGGTGGCAATGAACTTCTGCCATGACGTATGGAAACTGGGAAACTGCTCGCTCTGAAAATCTGCTTGGCATCGTTGTGCGTGAATGTCTTTAGGCTATTTGAAGAATGAATAATACAAAAAAACGTTCACTGAATTCTTGTCCTTACCCTTGGGACTTCCCCGCAGTTACATTTTCCATTCATCCAACACCTGTGACCATCCTGACCAACCCTAGAGTACTCTGAGTAGTCTGATAAGGATCGTTACCACATCTTCCTGTCATCTGTTCCGCATTCCCACCGTGTGTAGGCTAATTTTCTTTGACCTATTTATAGGCACCACTAGAGGGAGGTATTGCAACAAAAAGGAAGATAAATAAACTTAACTGCATGGTTGACAACATTGAAATGAATGTTACTAATTTAATCAGAATCCATACGCCTACTTCATAAGCTAATTAAAAATGGGAAGAGGTTTTATAAATAAAATAAAAAACATAGCAAAGGTGAGTGCAGGCATTTGCTATACAGGCAATGGAGCTTTTCACAGCAGCCATTTTTTGACATGAAATACATGACAGGCCCAGATCATGTTACTAAGGACATTCATGGCCGGATTATGAACTTTCGGGCCCCTGGGCCCAGATGTATTAAGGGCTCCCCACTAATTGTCGCATATGTGGGTTTGGGGGTCCTCTCCCAGATTTTTTTTTTACATTTGTTTGATGTGATTTCCTGTATTCTGGTGCATTTTGGTAGCCTGGTAAACCAGACCCTGTAATCTTTCAGATTAACGCCCCTGATCCACTAGCATGCGATGCGAATTCCCCAAATCGCAACGCTACCCTCCATGAAGACACTTTGATGGGCGTTCCCTTTGGTAGATGGGTGGAAGCGGCAGGGCAAGCGGCAGGTAGCCTAGTAAACAACCAAACAAAATGTTTCCCTCCACTATTTTGAAATTACGGAGGGAAAGTCACATCTATAAATTAGTTTGCAAGTTGGGCGGTCATTTCAATCATGAAGTTGCCCCTGTAGGATTCTAGCCACACATCATACAAACACGCAAATGTAGACACTGCTATGATTATTTTTTCTCATCTGACATGTTTCTGTACGTTGGCGGTAACCACACTACCGGAAAATTAGGTTTTGTTTAGGCTACGTGATGATGGACCTCCCCTGCGCTTTGCTCTACTATTGGATACTCGCCTCGCGATGGACGGATTCATTTGCATAAAGTTGGGGATTGCTGAACTTTTTGACGCGCCGCAGCCACAGCACTCGTCGCACCGCATACCCAGAATCCTATGCGGGTGCGGAATTCGCTTCTCATAGAAATGAATAGGGATACTGCGTCGCGGTGTTCGCATCGCATGCTAGTGGATCACAGGCGTAAGGGTCTGGCCACGAGTAATGAAAATGGCCCAATTCGAGGGGCGGCACCAAGCATGCATTTGAAACTCTCACTGCACGCAGTTGAATAACGCTACGACCAATCACAACAATTCACGGTGTGACGTATCCAGTTCTTGCAAAGGAACGATTTGAGGGCGATTTTCTGCTCCTCTTTTAGTTGAAAAGCCAAATCTAATCTCCTTTATTGTAGCGGCCAAAGCCGTTTCAAACAACTGGTGTTCATCGGTAGCCACCTTGCAATGTTTTCTAGATGATTCCGGACGTCGCAGCACTGTCGTCATCAGTGTAGCTCGCCTTTGTCCCGCCTACACCGATTTGATTGGTCCCTCTCGCTCAAGAGGTAGAAGAAATTTGGATCATTGCTCGTGGCCAGAGTATCTTGCGGGCACAATTCAAATTGTGCTCTCGCGAGAACTCTGGATTTCCAGGGTAGCATTTTGGGGATGGCCAATACTAAATTCAATCAGATTCATAGCTACATCCTGATGTGTTGATATTGAGGCAATGATTACATGCAAAGGCTTGGGCTTCAGGGCCCCCTGACCCCTTGGGCCCCTGGGCCTGGGCCCGGTAGGCCCGTGCAGTAATCCATCCCTGACGACATTAATTAAGGTTCTGATTCTGCTACACTTAAATTGAACATAGATTTCAGTAACGTATTTGGTAACACCTGTACTTAATTTACTTAACACCAGCCCTACTATTAAATGTCAAAAGGCACTGTGGAAAAGTGTGTGGGAGTCAGTATTTTGCCTCAGGTCATGTAATTTGGCAGCAGTGGGGTTGTGTGATTTGCGGTTGGTTTTGTTTTTCTGTGCTGCACACAGGAATGTTTATTATATATATGTATATAATGACCGAGGTCGGACCCTGTAACTTTACAATTATTCAGTTTCTTAAGAAATATGGTACGTGTTAATGATTTCTGCCAGAACTCACATTAATTATCTACTAACTTGAAGTGTCAGAGTTACTAGAACTGTCATTGTTTGTTCACGAGAACAGCTTTGGATGCCGATGAATCATTCTGTAAAAATCCGAAATAATACCTTATCTTACTCCCATGGAGAGAGAGAGAGGAGACTTTCAACATTTAGAATGCAGCGGCCACTTCCAAGAGAGCTTCTCAAGAAGCAAGCGGAAAACCACAAGGAGTGACCTCTTACTACATCATATCACAGCAGTTACTGTAAAGGGCTTGTCAAGTTTTGGATTTGTTTTTCCTATTTGTTTTATCATTTGTTTTGATTCCTTCCACTGAGTTGGGCAGCCGTGGCCCAGTTGGGCAGCCGTGGCCCACTGGTTAGCACTCTGGACTTGTAACCGGAGGGTTGCCGGTTCGAGCCCCGACCAGTGAGCTGCGGCTGAAGTGCCCTTGAGCAAGGCACCTAACCCCTCACTGCTCCCCGAGCGCCGCCGTTGTAGCAGGCAGCTCACTGCGCCGGGATTAGTGTGTGCTTCACCTTACTGTGTGTTCACTGTGTGCTGTTTGTGTTTCACTAATTCACCGATTGGGTTAAATGCAGAGACCAAATTTCCCTCACGGGATCAAAAAAGTATATATACTTATACTTATACTGAGTAAATGTTTTAAAGCTATTACGTAAAACAGCATATACTGTATCTATAAAAGATACAGTAAAAGCCATAAAAAAAGATATAAAAAATAACAGCTCTAGTGCCTGAATGACTGACTTGTCTGCACCATGAAATAAATTTCCTTGTGTTGTTAATGATTTTCTTGTCTTATGATTTTCTTAGTAATGTCAAATGTCTATGTCCAAATTAAGGCAATTCTTCAATAGACACCATCATTTCAAAAGAAGAATTGAAGTTTAATTTGAGGAACTTGAAGGCTGTTGAGACATATATGTTGCATGTTGTTGTAGGCCTGTAAGTACACACCCTCATGGCTTATCATTACCGAGAAAAAGTTCTCGTTCATACTTGGTAGAGAACAGATCTCAGTTCTGCTCACATCAGTAATGTGATTCCTGTGTTTGGCTAGCCTAGAAATCTAGACGCACCCTAGCAGTAGTAAATTTAATTTGCTGCCCGGGCTAGTCTAGCAACTCTCTGTTGGCTTGCGAGCTGGAAAAATGAAGCTTTGATAGGGCCAATCACATCGTGTATAGAGTCGGTAGGCGGGCATAACATAATGATTGATGGCAGAGTTTCAAAGATTTGGCGTGAATTCCCTGCTACTTGAAAACAAAGATGTTGCTGTTGGCAAACAGCGTGACACGAGTTAAGCTTTTTTTAAGTTGGCAAAAGTTTGAACTAGCCAACTAGCTCCGCTGGTGGGAAAACGCATGGGACTCATGAGTTGTAGCGCTATCCTATTGCGTGCAGAGAGAATTTGAAAGACAACTGATTATCCTGCCCCTCGGACTGAGCACTGCCAACGGTAAGTCCCCAGACCCTACATTTTAATGTGGGTCTGGCTCGTCAGGCTAGTGTTCGGCTGCACTGTAACATCACTTTCATTTCTCTCAAGACTTTGAAGTGACTCGATCCTCAAAGGCACAGGTGTGAACGCACGACCGGTAAACTAAAGGCATGTTATACGATTACCCAGGTGCAAAGTGACAAGGTAAGTGAAAGAATCAGCTGTGAGGTGAAAGTGTCTGATGGCAGTGGTAAACAAACCTGTCAGGGCAGATTCCATTCTCTATTGAACTATTTTCAAATTCCCCCAATGGAACTCTTTATCGCCATATCGCTCTCTGACCTCCCACAGCTTTGGAGTCATGCCAGGTACTGTAGTGTTGGGTCACAGACTCAAAAAAGTAATGAAGTATAAGATACTAGTTTAGTATTTGAGTTGCAATGAGATTAGATTACATTTACTCCCTACTCCTTTGGAAAAGTACAGTAACTTTCCTATTAATCACTGTAGTTTGGAGTACAGTGTCTTTTAATTCACACATCTCCCATGGCTCCCATGAGCAGGTGCGCGCGCGCACACACACACACACACACACACACACACACACACACACACACACACTGACAGGTTTGTAATGGTGTCTAATGGTGTCTAAGGCCATGTCAGCGTTCAACAGCCTGTGTGGGATGCACAATTTGTCCTCATGTGGGTATTTTGGTCTGTTTTCCAAAAGACGCTCTTCCAGGGTGTTGACTGACATGTAAAACGGCACATGTGGCTTCAATAAGCTCACCCTTACACCACAGGAGTCAGATACGCACACACACACACATGCACATACATGCATGCGCGCCCACACACACACACATGCGCACACACACACACACCATTGCCAATGTCCTTTTCCCAGGGACTTTTTTTTTCCGTCATTCCGTCAATTCAGACCAGATGATTCACAGGCTGCACAAACCAGAGAAGGTTGACATTGGCAAGTAACAAAGCAACACTGTCATGGACTTGTGAGGGTGGTGCGGTGGATTGGGGTCCTCAGTCCTCGTGACGCTGATTCTCCTTCTCTATCCAGCTGAACTCGAGCGGATAAGCCTCTCTTTTATGGGTTCCTGAGTAGCCACACGCTGATCTCTCACAGTAATACATTTGAATTGTATTCACATATTTTTTTAAAGTATATATTTTGTTTTTGGGCTTTTATGCCTTTAATGCGACAGGATAGTGGAGAGTGACAGTAAATAAGTGGGAGAGAGTCGGGGTGGGATCCGGAAAAGACCACAGGGGCGG
This sequence comes from Alosa pseudoharengus, assembly GCF_046254945.1. Lineage (NCBI taxonomy): Eukaryota > Metazoa > Chordata > Actinopteri > Clupeiformes > Clupeidae > Alosa > Alosa pseudoharengus. The sequence continues at coordinate 17,539,912 of NW_027468674.1, read as the reverse complement.
GAATCGAGCCCGGGTCGCCGGCGTACGGTGCAGGTGCCCTAGCCAGTTGCGCCACGGCTGGGGCCCATACAGTAATACATTTATTCACCTTATTCACACGGTGGACATTGTAAACCAAAATGAGGCTATGGGATACACTGACTATATCATACGTGTTCATGCCACCTACTGGCAAATGTATAGAACACAACAGTCTTCTAGTTTGTGTACCCCATGGCCTTGTTTTGGTTTACAATGGCCGCCGCGTGAATAATGCGAATTATAATAACATATTAAATATTAAGAAATCAGAGTGTGCGACTACTTTTTATTCTTGATATTCTCCTGGCCAGCACCTCTATTTGGGCGTGCATCTCACCTCCACGCTTTTCATAATGTGGGTTCTGCCAAGAGCATTTCCCAAGCCACCCTCACATCACCTTGTGCTTGTTCTAGGAGGTTCAGGCTTCAAGGCTGTCTACTGAGATATTAAGTTAACAATGGAGTATTAAGTTCTGTGGGGTTTCCCCCGCTTTATTATAAAAATCTAACTCCACCTACAGTCCACCTACAGACTTTATTGTTCATTGTAAGGTCTCTTTATCAGTCAATGAAAGGTCTCTTTATCAGTCGTTGCATGCTGCAGGTCTCCTCCTTACTTGTCACAGTTTCAGGATAACAATAAAAGGGAAATAAATCAAATATTATCTTCCGCTTCTATTGCCACCTCAGAAGCATGCTTGATTGCAATACCAGTGTTTACTGTAAATAGAGCCATAACGTAATTGGGGATTATGAGTAGGAGATTGATTTGTTCAGTCAATGGATGTCCCTTTGTCCTTCAAGAAGGGATCAGTTCTGCTTTCCGGTGAAATGATATGGGCAGCTGAATATACTACATGACCTGACAAGACCCTGAACACTGAAAAACGTTCCGAATCACAGCCAAGTAGTTCTTCCCACATCCACATGCCATTAGCTCACGTCACTGGAGGCAAGCAAGGTCCTGCACAAACCGACACACACACACACACACACACACACACACACACACACACACTAACATTTCTGCTCTATTTTCATAAGGGGAGTTTTGTTGTCCATTGTTGTATAGCAGACATACATAATACTGGAGAATAAACCCAATATTTCTCTACTGTCTCGCCTCTCTCTGTTCTTTTCCAGAACACTGTGACTATGTGTATATGTGTGTGTTTGTGTGTGTGTGTGTGTTCACACATGCTAACAATACTCCAAAGACAAGAGTTCTTTGGTATTGGTCCTTAAATCATCAGGAATGAACAGGATATGATAGTCAATGAATTTCCACTTGCATTGTTGCACACTTTTGCACACTGTGTGTAAGGGGCTGAAACCACAACTATTTCCAGACATTGCTGTTGAACTACTGCTTTGCAACTTAAAAACACACTGGTATAAGTATAAGTAAGTATAAGAATATATACTCTTTTGATCCCGTGAGGGAAATTTGGTCTCTGCATTTATCCCAATCCGTGAATTAGTGAAACACACACAGCACACAGTGAGGTGAAGAACACACTAATCCCGACGCAGTGAGCTGCCTGCATCAACAGCGGCGCCCGGGGAGCAGTGAGAGGTTAGGTGCCTTGCTCAAGAGCACTTCAGCCGTGCCTACTGGTTGGGGTTCGAACTGGCAACCCTCCGGTTACAGGTCCGGTGTGTGTGTGTGTGTGTGTGTGTGTGTGTGTGTGTGTGTGTGTGTGTGTGTGTGTGTGTGTGTGTGTGTGTGTGTGTGTGTGTGTGTGTGTGTGTGTGTGTGTGTGTGTGTGTGTGTGTGTGTGTGTGTGTGTGAGAGAGAGAGAGACAGAGAGAGAGAGAGAGAGAGAGAGAGAACGATAAAGAGCATTCAAGTGTTTGAATGTTTTGTTAGACCGTGTCTGCTGGCAGTCTTTGATGTACAAAGCTCACCCATATCAAAGCAATACTGCTGAATACCTCTGCATACCAGTGTGTTACAGTAAAATACTGTCATTTGCCTTCTGCATGTATGAATTCATCAAACCTCAACACATTGCACGTTATGAGAAGATTTGCATCTTTTGCAATCTAACCATCCATTATCTTACCATAATCCATTATCTTAATTCATCTTATGAAAATAGTTACGTGTTGAATACCTTTTCCATCGGTCTACATGATGCAGGTAGAGATTTAAGGTTGCTTAACAACTCTTGCTGCTGAAAGTAGCCTGTGCTGGCTTGACATTTCATTGTTTTTTTTGGGATAAGTAAACCCCTGCAGGAGTTTATGTACTTTGTCTATGTTTCATGATGACTCCTCTCTCTCTCTCTGTGTGTGTGTGTGTGTGTGTGTGTGTGTGTGTATGTGTGTGTGTGTGTATGTGTGTGTGTGTGATTGTCCCAGACAATCTGCACTCTGCAGACAGTTTTTTTTTTAAAGGCTTTTGGCCCCAATAATGATGACAATTACTTTTAATTGGGGACATTTACGTTTGTTTGGTCCTAGTTCTTAATGTACAGTAAAATACTGTCATTTGCCTTCTGCATTTATGAATCCATCAAACCTCAACACATTGCACGTTATGAGAAGATTTGCATGTTTTGCAATCTAACTATCCATTATCTTACCATAATCCATCATCTTAATTCATCTTATGAAAATAGTTACGTGTTGAATACCTTTTCCATCGGTCTTGCTCTTGGGTGCTCCTTGTTGGTGCCCCCCCCCCCCAAATCCCAATCCTCCCCCACCTTTCTTATGCAGCCCTTGCCACTTAATCTACTAAACCCCTCTTCTACTGCACTTTTTACCCCCACCCCCCCCCCGATTAATGCACAAATAGGCTGACACCAGACATAATTTCACTGCATTTCTTACTTCCAGTAACTATATGCATGTGACAATAAACTTCCTTGTATCCTTGTATCTACATGATGCAGAAAGAGATTTAAGGTTGCTTAACAACTCTTGCTGCTGAAACTACTCTGTGCTGGCTTGACATTTCATTGTTTTTTGGGATAAGAAAATGCCTGGATGTCTCCTCTGTGTGTGTGTGTGTGTGTGTGTGTGTGTGTGTGTGTGTGTGTGTGTGTGTGTGTGTGTGTGTGTGTGTGTGTGTGTGTGTCTGGGCATGCGTGCGCGCACGCCTGTGTGTGTGGATGCACAGGTGTGTGCACGCGCCCATGTCTTATTAGAAATTAGAGCGGACGGAGTGGCTCCAACGTTATGCAACACTTGATTCACAGACGTCCAAACTACCCCCTCGAGCTTGCCAAAGAACACAATAGATTGAGCAACATCGGCGGTGTACCATTCAGCCCATATCTTGGAAAAGCAGGTCAAGGTGGAGATGGGTTTATACAGGCCTTTCTTTGTGTTGATTGACGCATCATGGGAGGCGTAGTGATAACTGCTTTCGGAATGAAACCTGAGATGGGATGTAGCGCATTTTTTTCGACGACCCCTTATCTGATGTGTATGTGTTGGAGAGGGTGGTGTAGATAATATGTTTCCTCCAAATAGTGCTATTCTGGAAAAGTGAAACTTAAAAGCAAGAAAGGTGACAAACAGTTATGCACAGCAGTCTTTCTATGACCAAATCTAAATGTTAATTCCCCAGAAGAGTGGTGATTTGGCCTCTTCATGGTCAAGTCAAAGGTGCAAAAGTTATGAAATTAAATGGGATACCACTGTGTGTACATTATTGCTTATTGCAGTGATAATCTCACTGATCATAAACTTTTCATAAATCAGACATAGCAGTTGATCCTATACAGTGGGCTGCCAGTGTTACTTAATGAAACCCCTCTGCACCCCTTTTTTCTGCAACAGTGGAGTGTTGTTGGCAAGCTCCTGGAATGTGCCTGGCTTTTGTAGCCTTGTAAAAGAGTAGATGAAGGACTTGTAAAAAGGAAAGGGAAAAAAATCCAATTTGGAGAAAACCAATTTGTTGTCAAGTCCTGCTCTTCACAGGGAACAAGTTTGTTCCTGTAAAAACCAAATTGGTGAAGATTATGCTCTGAAGACTCATGAGTGAGATGTTGAGACATTAACGTCTCCCAGCCGACTTTCAGCAACGTGCCCCCCCCCCCTTCTGTAACATTTTGTTGAAAGTCGGTTCTCAAAGGTATCTTAAAGGAGAACAACCTCGTTGTAGCCCATCAATCACACCAGCATAATGTCTCCTGGGCCAGAGTTCTCTTAACAGCACTGGGGGCCCCCCAATAGACTGAGGGGCTGTATGCTATGTTAGGATGTTCTTACCAAGTTGGTTGCGTAACTAAGTCAGCGATGAAGCAAGCACAATGTTCCCAGACAATCTGCACTCAGCTTTTTTTTAAAGGCTTTTGGCCCCAATAATGATGACAATAACTTTTAATTGGGGTCATACATTTGTTTAGTTCTAGATCTGTTCTTACTGTAATGTGCCTTCAGGCTCAATGCAGATTGCCATCTAATACTTGCATCATGTAGAGCCTTGATTGTAAAACTTCAGCAATCATTCCATCTGTGTATTTAGTTTAATACATCAGCTTGTTTGGTTTCTGATAACAATGGCAAATATTTTTTATTTGGGAACATTTATGTTTTATGCCTGTTTAAAAGATGCTTTGGCAATTTTGTCTTCCCTCAGTGCAGTGCAGTCTAACATTAGCACTTAACGCTTGTTTGTATTGAGTGAATGCTCATCATCATGACTAATGTGGTATGAATGAACACAATCACTGCTAATGTGCACTATATATTATGGTTAATTGCTGACTTGAGCACAAACCCTGTCTTATTCTTGTGCATATGATTGTACTTTTCAAACAGACTGACAGGAAAGGGACACACGCCAAGAACACAAGAGAGTTCTCGCGGAAACATATGACATGGTGGAGCTGCTGCTAGCACAGGATGTTTATTTTGGCTGGACTTGGTCTTAAAGATGCCATGAGCTTTGCTGGTAATTAGCTGTAGTGAGACTTGCTGAGAACTCAACCACTGTGTCTGGAATATGTGCATAATGAGAAAGAAGTCTTGTCCATTGGTTAATGGAACTGGACTTGTGTTGAAATGTTAGGGACTGATTACAGACCCCAGAGAGCTCAAAAGATTTTATTATTATTATTAAAATGTATAACTATAGAAATGAATTATAGAAGTCAGCATTAGTATTACATTAAGGCACTGCATGTACTTTAACAGCAGAATTGTTTTAGTTTCTGAGTAACCGATGGAGAGATATCACCTACATATAATATATAGTTGTATCACTAAGATGAATGGTAGGTGGATGGTTATGTAACTTGTCATATATTTGTGCTGGGGGTGGGGTTGTGTGTGTGTGTGTGGTGTGTGTGTGTGTGTGTGTGTGTGTGTGGAGGGGGGGTAATAAAAACCTGTACACATTTTGTGTGTTTGATATATTACGCAATACAAAAATGATAGTTCTGAAAGTGTTTACTCACAAAAACCACTTACTGCTCTTGAAATAAAAAAAAGCATCAGTCATGGTCCAATAGGCACAAAAGTATTTGACCGACAAAACACAGCCATGTGTATGACATGAATGGCAGACCAGGGGTGGAACAGGGCACTCCAAGTCTGGTCCTAGGGGAGCGATTCACATGAGTGGGCGAGTGCTGGAGGGGGGATCTAATGGCAGGCCCGTGGGGAATTCCTCTGAGGTTGCATGAAGAGGCCACACCGACGCCGGCGTCACTCACATAACACAACGCTGCGGTGCCGGCGAGCGAGGTGGTTTGGGCCGAGATTGTTAGGGGGCCGGTCACATTCTGAAGAGTCCCGTGGGCTCTCAAGGAGGGGAGATTTTTTAGGATGACTAGTGTAGAAAAGAATCACACACACACACACCTCATGAGCAGACTCTGTCATGTTCATGTCTTGAGGGTCATATCCAATGATGGGCACAACTGGTTTTGGTTTGGTTTCCACAAAGCCGTCATTGGAGTCTTAACAGCAACAACACTTTAGCAGGGGATTGTCAGAGTAGATTAAGTGCAGGGATGGGAAAGTGGGAGGTGGGCATGGATGCGGGAGTTTTAAGGTGTGTGTGTGTGGGTGTGTGTGGGTGTGTGTGTGTGGGGGGGGGGGGGGGCGGGAGGGTCCAAGAGGTGGGCAAGGGGGTCATGACTTTGCTTGAACCATAAGCCACTAGCTCAAAGCAAGGTCAGTGTCCTGCACTTCATCTCAAACAGACCTCTTCAGATCCTCCATCAAAGGAGATGAATCTTCTCCCGTGTATCCTATTATTTCTACTGAGTTATGAACCTCTCAATGTCACCTTTCTGAGTCGGGGAATGCAGGTGGTGGAGTATGGGGGGGCTTTGGAAACCTTTAGTTTCCATTTTCATTTAAACGTTCAATTTTCTGCTTCATCCATGCCGAAACATTCATTGTTTGTAGAACTGCATGTACAGTCATTGTGCAACACTAATTCTGGGTTCTCTTCCAAGTGTGTGTGTGTGTGTGTGTGAATGGGGGTGGTGGTTGCATAACCAACTCACTGAACAAGCCCCCACTCGTGAAAGAGATCATGTCTGATAGATCAAACTCACCTCCTGTCATTCACATGCGTCATATGTGTGTGTGTGCGTGTATTACCGGCCTCCAAGTCTAGGGGAGCTTGGGGCACGGCACAACCACGTTCTCTTGCTTGATCTTAAAATACAAAGAGAACGGACAAGGCAAGGTTCAGGTGTTGCACACTGGCATTCCATTTATTAGTTAAAATACTTTAAGCATCAATACTCCAATATTCAAACATGTCCAACAATGTTCAGACACACTCAACATTAAATATAAATACTTACATATTCAAACATGTTTAACAATGTTCAGACACACTCAACATTAAATATAAATACTTACATATTCAAACATGTTTAACAATGTTCAGACACACTCAACATTAAATCGATTAACACACACATTTACAGCATTAACATCTCCCATAAGAACATACATGTGGTGAGAATAAACACAACATTTAGCAACCAATTCATTCCTTTATAACCTCACTAAAAAGCCATGGCCACATGGTTAATGGTGGCAAACAAACATTTGCTTGAATCAATATTTACTTCAATTTAATAAGAATAGAATCAGGGTCATTCAACACATTAACCAGCAATTTCTACAAAATAACCTTAGATGGCAACATTAAGAATAAAATGACACATACCTTAAAACACAAAGAGAACGGACAAGGCAAGGTTCAGGTGTTGCACACTGGCATTCAAAATTCCTTCTTCTCTGCCAAGCTATATGGTACCTGCCCCCATACCCGTTCCTCCCTCCCAGGGTGCCATCTACAGGCCTGGAGATACTCTCCAAGACATTTTCCCTGACAGCAGACTGAATGTGTGCAGTGTGTGCCATGTCATGAGTGTGCAAATACTAAAACATACAAACTTTTACTTGACAATATTAATCATAAGAATTAAAATGTTACCACAGAAACACACAAAACATTTCCCCTCTGGACCCCCAACACGTGCATCATGTCATTCACATGAGTCATACATTTTCATGAGAACTCATGGCTGAGTTTTCTTTGTTCTTGGTTTCTTAGGGGTGAAGCCAGGGATCAAAAGGGTTAAAAAGGTTTGGGGATAGGTACACATTTTGAATGTGAGCACATGTGGTGTGATCACAGAGGCCTGTGCCTTGCAGCGCAGGTACATTGCGCTGTTATTGGCTTGCAGAGTGATTACATTGAGCTGTTAATTGTGGCCCACAGAGTGGGTGCTGCTAGATGTTTGATGTTTTTGGTGAACATGTAATGTTTTTGGGCAGCTTGTGGAGACAGAAAGTACAGACTGTATCAGAAGGACTGCCAATTTGTTGAGGTGGTGTGTATGTGTGTGTGTGTGAGAGTGTGTGTGTGTGTGTGTGTGTGTCCTGGGGGGGATGTTAAAAGAGGAGAAAAGAGTAGCGGTCACTGATATCTCCCAGACGTGCTGAAGAAAAACAAGAGCAATAGAGAAGGAAAGTAGTGTAAGGGACTCCACTGCAGGGGGTGTCTGGGGGATGTGTGTGTGTGTGTGTGTATGTGTGTGTGTGTGTGTGTGTGTGTGTGCGTGTGTCTGTGTGTGTGTGTGTGTGTGTGTGTGTGTGTGTGTGTGTGTGTGTGCGCACGCACCTCTCTAGAATCTCATATTGTGGTGTTTGAGTTTGCATTTAAGTATGTTTCTATTGTGTGTGTGTGTATCACTGTGGACATTGTGAGTGTGTGTGTGTGTGTGTGTGTGTGTGTGTGTGTGTGCGTGTGCGTGCATACACTACATCTGGTGTAAAAGGTGAGTGTGTGAGTGTGTGTGTGTGTGTGTGGGGGGGTACACTATACTCTATGACAGTTTGGTTGCTTTTCATGCACGCACCCACACACTAATAGAATAATGAGACTTGTGTGCCCAAACACACACACACACACACACACACACACACACACGTTTCTCAGATTCCATCTCTGTTGCACACATGTTTCTCATCACTGGACAGGGAGGCGGAGGAGGAGGAGGGAGAGTACAGCCTTGCTCCTGCTTGTGTCATTCAGCTCCTCAGAAACCTTTGTTCATAAACCCACAACCTACCCACCCTCACAACAACCCCCCATCTCCCCACAATGACCCCTCCAAACAGAGCACTACTTGAATCATGAGATGTGCAACAAAGGGATGCAAATACAGTAGGTAAGGGGTAAAAAAAGTGAGAAGGCAGTGCAGCGGTGTTGTCAAAGCCCTGTACCACAAATAGGCTCAGTGCCTACCTACAGGGAAAGATGATCGGCCATTACCGGGGTCGGGTGGCTGCTCTTTTGGGAGAAAAAGCATTCCATTCTACGTCTGATTAGCTGTTTCTTTCACAAGTTAGTTGGTCGAAAGTGAGATGGTAATGTAGGGATGTAGGGAATGTAGCCTGGAGACTAGACAAATCTTAACCACTTCATCCAGCATGGGCATCAGAATTAAATGACACGGACAAGTATTTTATTTGAAATTGAGTGCGCAGCTTTAAACAATATACAAGTTTAAGTTTACGAGTTTGATTTGACCAGAGTTTCCTTGGAAATCAGAAATGAACTAGGAGCGTTCAGACCTATTCTCAATTGAAGTTGAATTCTTCAAATTTCCTTTTCTTTTTAAATCGTGTTCTGTGTAAAACGCAAACAATTGACATGTGTTTTCATATTGTATGAAAATGTATCAGTTGATGGATTACAGTCACCTGCCAGTAGTCCAGTTGAGAGTGAGATTCATGAAGCATGCATCATTCTTCACTCTCTGAGTTTGCTGGGAATGAGGTCAGAGAGCCCATCACAAATCCACACCTGGCTCTCCTACACACCGGGCATGTTCAAATGGAAACTTTATAGGGAAGACACAATAGGTGGGCAGTTTTTGCAGCTTCAGGAAGTTTTTCCCCCCAGGTGTTGTTGACAAAAACACTATAAATAGATGCCGTGAGATGACAGAACACGTCTCACTTGTTTGATTGGTAAATTAAAACACGTGTGGCTCAGGCTGTCGGCTCATCCATGAGACTTGAATGGAATTAACGGAGCAGTCATTCACCTCCCAGATAGCAGGAGGCTGCCGGACCACTGTCGGTCCATTGGGGGCATAGCTGGCAGTCTGCTGGCATTTTGCTCATCGGTTCTCTGGCGGTCCGCTGGCGGGTTGCAGACAAATTGCCCAATATTTTGCCACTATTGGTCTAAAATCTTTTTCATTTGTTCAATTATACTCCATATATCATTTTATTAACTTTTCTTAATATTCATGACAAGTTCAATTTAAAGAGTTGGTGGTCCAACGGCGAACCAAGTGGCACACCACCGGCGGCATACCAATCTGATTTTGCTATCTGGGAACAGGCATACAGTGCATACAGAAAGTGTTCACAGCACTTCACTTTTCCAGATTTTGTTATGTTACAGCCTTATTCCAAAATGGATTAAATTGCTGCTTTAAAGGTCCCAATGAGCACAGTGGCATTCATCATCCGTGAATGGAAGAAGTCTGGAACCACCAGGACTCTTCCTAGAGCTGGCCGTCACTCTAAACTGAGTGATCGGGGGAGAAGGGCTTTAGTTAGGGAGGTTACCTATAACCCGATGGTCACTCTGACAGAGCTCCAGGGTTCCTCTGTAGAGAGAGGAGACCCTTCCAGAAGGACGACGATCGCTGCAGCACTCCACCAATCAGGCCTGTACAGTACAGTAGAGTGGCCAGACGGAAGCCACTCTTTAGAAAAAGGCACATGGAGTTTGCCAAAAGGCACCTCAAAACAAAATTCTCTGGTCTAATGAGACAAAGGCCAAACTCTTAGGCGTGAATGCCAAGCGTTATGTTTGGAGGACTCCAGGCACCGCTCATCACCTGGCCAATACCATCCAACATGAAGCATGGTGGTGGCAGCATCATGCTATGGGGATGTTTTTCAGCGGCAGGAACTACTGTAGGAGACTAGTCAGGATTGAGGGAAAGATGAATGCAGCAATCTACAGTACAGAGGCATCCTGGAAGAAAACCTGCTCCAGAGCGCTCTTGACCTCAGACATGGCTGTGCACCGACAATCCCCATCCAACCTGATGGAGCTCGAGAGGTTCTGTAAAGAGGAATGGGCGAAACTGTTAGGTGTGCCAAGCTTGTGGCTTCATATTCAAAAAGACTAGGCTGTAATCGCTGCCAAAGGTAAAAAAATACTTTCCGTATGCATACTGTAGCATAATTTCTACTGGTTCTATATCCTCTCCCTGGATTTCCTCAGAAAGGGATTTCATCATTGTAAGTGACCATTTCCAAATCAACCCACTAGATAGGCTAGGCACTTCACAAGAATCCACTGTGTGTCTGCTTTTTCATTCCTTAGTGGTCCTACATGGAAGAGGATGCCTGAGTCAGAAACTGAGTCAGATTCAAGTAAACTATCAGAATGGCAGCAACCATGACCTGCCCATCCACACCATGAACTTTAACAATACAAGCTAACAACTGTATAATGATATGAATGTCCACAGTGACCACCAATATGGACAGTCTCTCTCTCATGGCCATTAATGTGATGTCTGAAATTCAGTGAATTTTGATTTGCTGTCAGGTCTCTATCGTTTTCATAATTGCTCTGAAAGTGAAAATACCATTCTATTACATTATTATTATAAGTATCAAAAGTCGACAATATTGTTATTTATGTCATTGTCATTGTAGTAAGCTGTGTGGTCATTGTCATTCTAATATAATAATACTTTTAGTGTTTACCATTATCGTCATAGTTATCATGGCTGATGTGGACGAGCCATTAGCAGTCGTTTCGGCACCAATATTAACAGTCTACAGTATGTGCGCACCTGCCTGCCATAACTCAGCTAGAAACAATTTCCCCTGTTTGTATAGTCATTAGTCACACCAAGTTGGCCTACCATAACTTACCAACTCTACACTGTAGACCTTAAACTGGCTATTTATAGCCTATTTTTCAAATGTATTTGTTCAACTTTATGAAGCAGAATTACGCACTAGGCTACTTGGAACATAACAAAAAAAATTTTTTTGCGCAGGAGAGAGAATGACAGCGATTACAAATAATATAAGGGGCCCCTTTTTTCCACTAGACACGAGCAGTTCTTGAAAAGACCTGTAGATAGTCATCGTTTTTGTTTTATAGGGGGAAATGGAGGCCACATGTGTCCGCAGAATCCGCATGAAGGCTATAATTAGCCTACAATCTGTCGATAAATTAACATTAGGTGAAAGACAGTAGGCCTAGTTTTCCATGCTTTCTCTCTCGTGCTTTATCTTAAACAAAATGACACGACTGCTTTCTGCTAACAACCAGTCAGCTTTCTGGTCTTCATTTCCGCTCATTAATGTTACTCATTGTGATTTTATGGCTCTATGTGGAAAGATAATAGCAGCTCTGTTGCAAGGCGTCCTCTGAGACATCGCTAGTGAGAACTGGGCAGCAGCAGAAATGGACCACAGCTGTTCCAATGACAGAGGCCACATGTTCATTCAAATTTTGGGTTTCGTAATTTTCCCTTTAGGGATTTGTAATTTCAAGTGGTCATTTATTTCAAAATCCATCCACTTCGTTCGTTCAGTATGATGCGAGCTTCTGGGTACCCAGATTACTTCACAGGCACTTCATGAGAATGCACTGGTCATTGGTCTGTCTGCTTTCTCCTCTTTGATTGTTACAAGGATGACTCTTCAAAGGATGCCTGTTGAGTCAGTATCAAGTGCACTATTTAGCAGAATGTCAGATGTCTTAATTTAACAGTAAAGCTCTGAGGAAGAAAAAGTGACTTATCTTCTAGTTCAGGGTTGGGTATGCAAGCCTATCCATCCAAAATAACAACTCATCATGTGTTCAGATTTGAGCCACAGAACAGCTGTCCAGTGAATGAGGTCATCATCACCTGAGGTCACATACTTGTGTTTGGCCTCGCTCTGCTGGGTCATCTGCTTGTGTTCATGCTATCAGTCATAGAACTTGAATTTCCCCTAGGGATCAATAAAGTATCTATCTATCTATCTATCTATCTATCTATCTATCTATCTAACCAGAGATTATTATGCCTCCTTCACATTGCCTGGCTGACACCAAAAAAAACATCCTTAATTGGTTCAGTTCTCTCAGTTCCCTTTTGAGCGGGTGAAACCAGTGGTGAAATTAAAGTTGGTATTTAAAACTCTTTACCGAATCCTTTCAGAAGTACAGCAAACACATCTCTCTAGTAAACAAAGGTTTTGAATGCTGTTTCCTGAATTCCAAAGACAATATGCTGGAATGGGAGAGGGGAAAGGCGGATCTGCCAGAGCAAATTCAAGTGCGCTTTCAGATTTGTCTGATCTCCAAGCTAATAAAACCACAGGTCATTGTACCTCCTCAAAGAATGCACATGTGTTATTGTACCATACCTACACAATGCCACTGTACATAACTCTGGAATCACTCCTTAGAGCAGTGTTTTTCAACCACTGTGCCGGGGCACACTAGTGTGCCGTGAGAGATCATCAGATGTGCCGCAGAAAATTACCCAAATGTCACTCACTGGTCCAGAAAAGCAACTGTTGCATCAAAGAATTTATAACCACATGCTCTCATTGATTGTATGATTGCACTATTTGTGGTATGCAGGCATTGTACAACGGGGACCCCATATCCAGTATTCACAGAATCATCACATATCCAGTTCATAACAATAATTAAATTAGATATAGTCACCTACAAATGAAACAGAGGGCGCTTGTTTTATTGAGCAGGTCTTGCATAGAAGCCATAATAAGGCCGAATTAGTTTTAGGCTATGGTATGTTTATTTTTTCTTCACACAGGATGTTAGTGTGCCATGGGACATTTTAAGTGTCAAAAGTGTGCCGTGGCACAAAAAAGGTTGAAAAACACTGCCTTAGAGAAAATACGCAGAGGAAGGGAAATTTTGTTGCAAAACCGAGAGTGCAGCATACAACTCAGTGGTCACGATATCTGACACTTCCATCGTCATCTTCCTCTTTCCCTGCTGAGTCAGAATGCAAGGATTGACCTGTGCAATAGCTTTGCTTATTAGCAAATATTAACAATGACTATGAAAAGACAAGAATGTAAACATAATAGAATTGCTTGACACACAAGGAAATATGTTTTTCAAGAATATATATACACATATATATATATATATATATATATATATATATAGTATACTTGAAGAACAATATATAACTGGGAATAAGTTTTAAGATGTAGATGTTATGACCAGAGTTCAGATTGTGCAGGAGGGCTAATATAGCCTGTAAGACTGTGAGAATTGTGTTTGCCCTCGCTCTGCTGGGTCATCTGCTGGTGTTCATAGAACCTGTTGGGTTCATAGAACCAGAGATCACCACGCCTCCTTCACATAGTCTGGTTGACACCAAAAAACAATTCTCAATTGTTTCAATTCTCTGAGTTCCCTTTTGAGGGGGAGTAACCAGTTTCATTGTTTTTTTTTCTTGTGGAAAATATATGTTAGATATATATTCATTTTGAATTTGATGGCGGCAACACATCTAAAAGTTGTGACAGCTACTGTTTTCCACTGTGTTGATTCACCTCGTTTTTTTTATACAGTCTGTAAACATTTGGCAGCTGAGGAAACCATGTTGCTGAAGAGTGAAATGTTGCCCATTCTTGCCAGATAGGATTTAAGCTGTCCAACAGTCTGGGTTCTTGTAATCCTGTTCTTTGATGTATGCAATGTGAGAGATCTGAACTGCCGGCAGACCATTTTAACACCTGGACTCTTCTATAATGGACCCATAGTATTATAATGTATAGCCTACAAAAACTAGCCGGGAAGATGCTGAGCCCATGACTTCCAAAAATAATTACACATTTTTGATTGGTTTAACCACAGGACAGATTTCCACTTTGCCTCAGTCTAAGTTTGGGCCCAGATAAGACTGTGGCATTTCTGGATCATGTCTAAAATATTGCCTTTTTTCCATCAAACTGTTAATAGACAATGGTTATTGGATGTATTCCTGAGCTCATGGCTTTCTTTACAGAAACAGGCTTGTTTTTAATGTTGTGCCATCTGAGGCCCTGAAGATCATGGCCATCCAATATCATTTCCCAGCTCTGTGTCTTGTTTACAAAGATTTCTTTGGATTCTCTGAATATTTTAATGATATTATCTACTATAGATGATGAAATATTTAAATTGTTCGCAATTTAAATTAGATTATAGCTCTGTTATTAAGAGTAGCTTCCATCAGCTGAGAATTATTTCCCATCTCAAACCCTCTTTGTCTCCCAAGGACTTAGAAACAGTAATTCATGCATCCCGGTTAGATTATTGCAACTCCCTCTATCTTGGTCTCCCCCAGTCCCAACTTTCTCATCTACAATTGGTACAAAATGCAGCTGCTAGGTTGCTTACTGGCGCCAAGAAATACCAACACATCACCCCTGTACTGGCCTCCTTACACTGGCTCCCCATTAGCTTTAGGGTCCACTTCAAAGTCCTTCTGATTGTTTATAAGGCACTGCATGGGTTGGCTCCCTCATATATTTCAGACCTCCTCCATCCCCTCTCAGCATCCAGGTCCCTTAGATCTGCCGACAAGGGTCTTCTCTCTGTGGCCCGCACCTGCCTCAAGCAAAGAGGCGATAGAGCTTTTGCGGTAGCAGCCCCACGTCTGTGGAATTGTCTGCCCCCAGATGTTAGACTGTCTCCCTCCATCACCACTTTTAAATCAAGACTAAAGACCCACCTTTACTCCTTGGCCTTCTCTGCTTCCTAGCTGTCCATCTCTCTCCTCTCTTCTTCATATTCAAGTGTCTTCTGTACTGTTGCTATTTATTTGTTTAGGGCTGTCTATTTGTCTATTGTATTTCTGTATTTGTCTTGCTTACTTTCTCTGTGCTTGCCTTTTATATTTTGCTTGTTCTGATTTACTTTTATTTTCTATTTTTAGCCATATCCTCTGTACAGCACTTTGGTCAGTGGAAACTGTTTTAAATGTGCTCTATAAATTAAATGTACTTACTTACTTACTTACAATTTCACATTCATGGCAAAAATCAAGATGGTGGGCTTTAATTGTGAAAGGGTTTCCACAGGTCATGGAATTTCCGGAATACCATGGAATTTTAATGAAGTCTATTCCATGATATAGAATGTCAGGGAATTTTATAATTTCTGGGCCAGTCAGGGAATACAGTGCAACCGGAAAGTTTTCAGACCCTTTCAAGTTTTCCACATTTTAAAATGGATTGAATTATTTTTTTTCCTCATCAATCTACACACAATACTCCAACACTCCAAAAAAGCAGGTGTTTGGGGTGTTTCGTAAATGTATAAAAAATAAAAGACTGAAATTTTCCATTTACATAAGTATTCAGACCCTTTGTTATGACGCTTGCAATTGAGCTCTGGTGCCTCCTACTTCTATCAATGGTCCTTGAGATGCTTCTACAACTTGATTGGAGTCCACCTGTGCCTAAATGAATTCACTGGAATTTATTAGGAGAGGCAAACATCCCTTTATATATGGTCTCATAGTTGATAGTGTATGTCAGAGTTAAAACCAAGCCACAAGGGTCGAGAGAATTGTCCGTAGACCTGCGAGACAGGGTTGTGTGAAGACACAGATCTGGGGAAGGATACAAAACCATTTCTGCAGCATTGTAAGTGCCCAAGAGCACGGTAGCCTCCATCATTCTCAAATGGAAAAGTATGGAACAACCAACAGTCGTCCTCCTTATGGTAGAGTGAACAGATGGAAGCCTTTTTTTGCCGGGAGCAAAAAAAAAAAACCTGAACGACTCTCAGACCATCAGAAGTAAAATCATCTGGTCTGATGAAACAAAGACTGAACTATTTGGCCATAAATTCCCAACAATGTGCACTGAAAAAAATGGGCTGTTAAATTAACATAAAAAAATCTTGTACATCGGTTGCATCAATTAAATCATGTCCACGAAGTCCAATTAATTCATGTTAAAAGTGGCAAATTGTATTCTGTTAAATTAACATGATTTTTTCATGTGTATGTGAAGAAATTGTTTCTTATCAGTCAAACATGATTTATTTTGCTTTGATGAACATAATTTTTACATGTGCCACTGATATATAAGATTGTCATAAGTCCAACATGATTTTTTTCTTGTTTGATGGACATAATTTTTTTGATGCAACCGATGTACAAGATTTTTTCATGTCATATTTTAAAAACTATTGCATGTCAAATTAACATGTTATTTTAAAAAGCCTCTTCAATAACCTGAAGCAATCAACCACAACTAGAATTTGAGTACACATTTACAACATTTATTTCACATTTCCAGACATTGCAGACAAATGAAATAAAAACGTGATGCATTTATTACAAAAATAAAATGTTCTTGGGCAATATTCGGTGCATTTCAAAATTGCTAGTCCCTTGAACTTTCTACATTGCAAGTCATAACTTTGAAAAGTACAGCCAGTGAACATGCAAGACACAACTTCATTTTTCCTCAGATGTGTGTTGACATGAATGAAATACTCCCTTTCGTTTGGCAAATTGGAACAGCTACATAGATGACACGAGAAGGTGGTTAACTGATCTAAGGTCTGACCTAATTGTGTGCCGATGTGAACAATAAGAGCGTTCCATGTTTTAAAAGTACAGGGACAATCTGTATATGTGCAGGGGTAGTTTGTGGTGCGGCCAAAGTGGGGATGATGGAGTTTGTAATGAGCAAGTAGATCAGACCTACTTTGAACCGCTGATTCACATCCCTTGCACTGCCACATTTACTGTGAAAGAGAACACAGAAAGGGAGGTTGATATACCAATACAGAATATGAATACAGACACACAACATTGTGATCACAACACAACTTTTAAAAATGTATAACACTTCATGAATCAAATTTACCATGTATTGTCCTGTGTACAGCTTTACAAACTCAGCATTACTCGTCTTAAAAAAGTACAAAAGCACATTAAGTGCACCAAGATTTATGACCATGTAGCATTGAACAGTTATAAAAGGTTCAGTTTGATGGAGAAGAAAGAGAGGGAAGTACAACACAATAACAAAAAGAAGGAGGGAGAGAGAAAGTGGAAGAGTTAGGTAAAAAGTAAGAAACCGATGGAGAAGAAAAGAAGAGGGAAGTAGGAATACAAGATTAACCTGAGAAAGGATGTATAGAAAGTATGAGGGAGGGAGACAAAAGAAAGAAGGGAGTGACCTAGAGAACAGGGCTGTGTGTGTGTGTGTGTGTGTGTACAAAATCATCAATTGCTGTAACTTACCTGGCACATGCACCAAATGTTCCAATTTCAGTAATGCTGCAGCAAGCTCCTTCTGAAGTGTATTTGGAACTGGACTGTGAGGGACCGTTTGCTCTACAGGTGGTAAATCCTCTTCTACACGCTCTGCAACACCCAAATCACATGATACAAACTCAGCATTACTCGTCTTAAAAAGTACAAAAGCACATTAAGTGCACCAAGATTTATGACCATGTAGCATTGAACAGTGAAAGGTTCAGTTATCTAAATGTAGCAGCTATTGTCCATATGCAATGCTAACCAGTGACTGCCAGATAAACAAAAATGCTCCTTTGGCTGTTTGAAGCAGGATTTCACAACACCGTTTTTCAAATATCATCATCAAAAAGCTTCAGCATTCACCAGTTGTCATGGGTTTCAATGTACGCACGCGTTACAGCCAGTCATGCCTTGGCGCCATCAAAACCCAGCTAGCTTAGCTTGATGTACACTTTCTAGGTTCTAAATCCGCACAGCAATTGACGTACAGCAGTGACCACAACAGGTTCCCGAAAATGAAATGAATTCGCTATGAAACATGTGTCGAAATAGTAAAACACACACCACTTGAATACGACGAAAACGCCACAACAATAACCCCATTCTCGACCGTTATATTGGGCTGACGCCACAACAGTAACCCATAGCTGGTATGATTAGATGTAAGAAGTTAGTGCAACTATCTGTTTGTACTGTAAAAACGCAATAGCTTGGCAAAACATTCGGAAAAGCTACCGAAGATTAAGAATCAATTGATATTTACCTCACATTGTAGATCTTGCATGCCGCTCCTAATGTCTTCAGAGCAAGAAAGCCAGTTGATTCCTCCTTCCCGCTTAGACTCAGGTCAGGTGCACGAGCTACCGGGGTGGTCACGTCACTTAGTTCTTACCATCCAACATGATAAAATTATGTGAATTTGACATTCTCAAGGAATAGCTTAGGCTCACATGATTTTTTTTAATTTCAGAAGGACCACTAATAAATCATGTGAGGTTCTTTCAATAAATTCATGCAATTTCAACAACCCCAAAGAGACCTTTTTTTCAGTGTGTGTGGAAGAAACCAGGCACTTAGCTGCACTGACGTTTTCCAAAATACGTTCATACAAATATATTTCCACATGGCAATGGTGTTTATCAGGTTCTTAGCTTTTCCATTCCAGCTTGCTTGAGTTGGTTGTGGTTAGCCCTACTTTGTTTATTCAGTACCCATCTATTCATTTCCTGCTCTAAAAAAAGATCAGATTCTAGAACGCTACGCTGCTCAAAACTCAAGCAGTATTGTAGGGTACCATTCATTATATAGTAGGTCATGGAAATTCAGGTTTGTTTGTCAGGGAAAAGTTACAGAATTTTACCTTTGACATACAATGGGAACCCTGTAGTAAGAGTTAGAATGTCTCCATTGTGCCTTTACAGCTATGCAAGTGAACCATGCCATGGCAATGTACCCCCATGCCATCATAAATGCTGACCTTTGAACTGTGCAATAATAGGAGATTGATTGAGATGATGATGTACCGGAGCTGCAAAGTGAGATGGCCCAGGCATCATTCATTCCACAACATCTTCAACAACACAAAGTAGTACCAAGTAGTGGGGCAGCCATGGTCTACTGGTTAGGGCTTTGGGCTTGTGACTAAAGGCTTGCTGGTTCGATTCCTGACCAGTAGGAAAAATGTGGGTGGGGGAAGTGGTTCAGCACTGCTCTCCCATGCCCACATCCACGGCTGAAGTGCCCTTGAGCAAGGCACCTAACCCCTCACTGCTCCAGGTGTGTGTGGTTCACTTTACTGTGTGCTCTGTGTTTCACTAATTCATGGATGGGATAAATGCAGAGACCAAAATTATTTCTATACGCAAGTATACTTGGCCTATAGAAACCTGATTTACATTTACATTTTTTACAATTGCCCAGGAGAATGAGGAAGTCTTGTATTTAAAGGCACACTATGCAGGTTTTTTAGCTTAATATGCAATTTTTTAAGCTTAATTTACCTTCATTTAACAGCTTCAGAGTCATTGGAATGGTTATATGACTTTTTTCGGTTTGAATGGTGGCCGTGTCTCTTCCCCCTAGCGCCTGTAAGCGGAAAAACCACCCTTGCAACTGTGGGCCTGCGGGCCAACGGCCTCAGTGTCAGGAAGTATAATGAGTGTAACGAATGTTACTGCATTCAAATACACATACACGCCAGGCACTGGCTAGAAAAAGGTAGCGATGGAGTTTCTCAGACATTCGTCATGACAGAGCCAGCGAAAAAGAAGCAAAAACCGAGAAAACAGTAAGGAAATTGTCAATACTGCATAGTTTACCTTTAAGGTGAAAGCCATTGGACACCAAATGGCAGGATTTGGAGTGACAAATATTTTGCATGGGATTAGGCTACATATGAAGTGGGCAAGATCAGATATGCACACCAGGCAGGGATGTAGTAAAATAAGAGGTGGGTAAACTGTGAATACTGTGATCACGGTAAGGTGGACAGCGACATACGGTATCCGTTTTTAAAAAAAAAAAGGCATGCAGAACATGTTTGATGATGGTGGAGGTTATTGTCCAATGTTTTAAGTGCAATAAATTGCGAAAGATCTGCCGTGGCCGCCGAGCTGTTGCTGACCTGCGCGCTGCCTTGCCAACTGCAGACTAACGTTAACGGTGAAGAGCTGCAATCTCACGGAGCAACAAACGGTCGCTGTTAAATCCACCGAATTGCGGATCTACACGATCGCCCAGTACTTTGGACTGTGCTTCCAGTCATCTCCAGACTGCAGTCTACAAGGCCTAGCTTCTAACGTTAACGTTATCTCCAGACTGCCAGTGAATTCACCGGGTTGGTCAGTTGCTAAAGAACTTTGTTGGCATTGCATCGGTTGTGAAGACACAGCTCTGTGCGCAATTTTCACGGATCATCATTGCCCTTGGACATTTTCAGCTGGTTTGGAAATTGGACTAATTTTAACATCACTTTTCCCCCTTTTTAAATATATTTTCTTTTTTTTATTTGTTTATTTGTTTTGTTGTCTGTCTTGTATGTCTTGGTGTCACGGGTACACTGGCGACTACGCCGCTCCGTCTGGCATTTTTTGTATTTGTTATTTTTTAAATGTATTTGTCATGTATTGATGTCATGGGTATGCTGGCGACTACGCCGCTCCATCCGGCATCTTTTGTCTTGTTGTTATGTGTCTTGTTTGTGGAGCGCTGTGGGTTGCACTATGTGCATGTTAAATGCGCTTTAAAAATAAATCTGACTTGACTTAAAACAATACCAGTGGTATTAAATGGTTCCTAGAGTGTTGATGAGTGTACATATTGTGAATGTGGATAATACAGAATGTGGATAATACAGTTGCAATTGGTAAATAAACTCTTGAGAGGTGGATAAACTCTAATAAGAGGTGGATATACTCTATTTCTGAAATTTCAGAGGTGGATAAACTGCTTTTACTTGTGTTTAGCCTCTACTACAACTGTCATCAGACAAACTTGCTATATGACAAATCTGCTCATGTACATTTATTCAATTGACACAATTTATTTAAAATGACTTACAAATAATAATGAAACTACATGCACACACACACACATACACACACACACACACACACCGTATGGTCATGGAGGATGGACAGCATCTGTTGACCATATACTTAAAAAAAAAGACAGCTGGACCTCTTCATACCTTAAAACGGTTAGACACACATCAACAGCATTACCAAAATAGACACAACATGCACCAAAATACAGTACCAAGTATGCTTAAAAAATATGGAAAGCTCAGACAGGTCATTGTCTGAGGGGTGAATGCACTCTGGAGGATGAGAGCAACAGATGTGTCTTGATCTTGGTCTGATGATAAGTCGTGCTTCTTTTTTCGGTTTGATGATAAGAAGCCTCATTAAAGGGTCAACCGTACCAATCTTATTACAGGCTATAAAGATCTAGAATTTAGATTACCTGCTGACTCAAAACGGTCTTCAAGTTGTATTGAATTTCGGTCATCAAAATGTATATTCCCACCTATTGTGATCTCACTATTTTTTTTTTTTTAAAAGGGTTAGGATTATTACCTGAGGGGTAAATACACTCTGGGATTAAAAGACTAAGGAGAGAATGTGCTTTTTCATTTTGAGTGCACATGAATGGATGCACCCGCATTTTTGTCTTTAAATAGGTTATCGACATAAGAGTGACATGACACTCATGACACATGAAACCTAACCCTAGCCCTAATCCTAACCTCTAACCGTAACCCTAATCCTAACCCCAACCCTAACCATAATTCTAAACCCTAGCCTAACCTTAACCCTAAACCTAACCCTAATCCTAACCCTAACTTGTGACAAAAACCAAATGTCACTTAATAACAGAAGCGTAATGTCATAATGTAATGTCAACGTTTATGACATGTTTATGACATGTTCATGACAGTGTCATGTCACTCTCATGTTGACACTGTCAAGTAAAGTGTAACCAATCATTTTAGATGCCACCCCCCCCCCCCCATTTTGTATTTACAAATGGATTTTCCAACCACAGAATCCACTGATGTGGAGCAGTGGTAAAGTAGATAGACAGATAATAAGATAGATAGATAGATAGATAGATACTTTATTGATCCCCAAGGGGAAATTCAAGGAAATCACTGCCTCATCAATCAACCTGTGTTTGATTCCCGCCTTTATAAGTCCATGTTGCTTTGGATAAAGAGTACTTATCTTTCCGATAGTTTCCTGCCCCTCAGGCAGCAAATTTCTTTTCATACACACTTTTACTTTTAGTAGTTATTTCACAACTTTATTTGAAATATATGCAGTTTAACACTGTGGATGCTGTTATTAGTGTTGTGGCTAGATTATACCTACCTGTGCACTGTTTGATTACTTACATACTGTAATGATTTATGGCTTATATAGTTGCTGTGGCTTTTCCTAGTTTCTGTATTTTCGTTTCTTTTTCTGTATTCAGTACAATGTGAAGTGTAACAACAACAACAAAAACAAGAACCAGGACAGGTCTCACTGCAGAGTTGATGTTCCACCATGGTCTTCAGTGACAAAAAAACTCTTAAGAGAGATGCACACGTTTGTTTGTACAACCATCAGAAGAGGGAGAGCCCACCCAAACAGACAGGCTGACAAAAAGACAGACAGATTACAATCCTCCCACCCAAACAGGCTGATAAAAAGACAGATAGTTTGAGAGGGCGGTGATGAAAATGGACAGCACCTAAACCACATTTGGATCCATGTGCCTTGGCAGAGGTGTAAAAATCCGGCTTCAGAAAGTAAAAGTTATATCATGTATTGGTTCTAACTGTGCACTTAACACAGGTGATTTCACTAATTAGCTCATCTACCTGATCATCTACCTCAATCAGCTGGTTTAGTGAATGGTTGGAGTAAATATGTGGCAGGACCTTTACTTTCTGAAGCCGAACTATCACACCTCTGGTACGGGGGTAATTGCTAAATTGAGACTTAAAATATATTATATTCATTGATTATAGCATATTACAATACAGCCTATAAAAAAAAACTAGATTGGTATTCAACATTTTTTCCTTACACAATTTTAAGCAAGTCTAGCAGCTTTGAATAATGTAAAAGTGACTCCTGTTAAACTCACCTCAGCATGACATTTACCGAGGGTGAAAAAAATGAACGAAAACCCATTACGGGATGGGACATGAAACTAGCTGCCAGAGCTATGCGACTACCTGCAAAGACTAGGTGACAGTATGAACAAAATGAAAGCAGTCATAGAAAAACAGCCTGTATTTGTGTGTGTCCGTGTGTGTGTGTGTGTGTGAAAGAGACTGTATATCTTGTATTCCTTCCTACTATTCCTCAAACTGCTCTAACCTGCTACAGCTACGTGACTGCAGAGACTATGTGATCGCATGCACAAATTCAAATGAAATTAGACATCGAACCACAGCCTTCCTATTTGTGTGGAAATAGGCTCGACTAGTCCACTGTTAAAAAAAATCTGTACAGAGTACAGTATATATAATCCCCTTCACACTCTTGAATTTCCCCTTGGGGATCAATCTATCTATCTATCTATCTACTTAGGGCCCCTAGTTATCAGTCCCACTTTTCCCCCCAGTCCGACGCCCCTAAGCTACCCCCCCCCCCCCCCCCGATCTCTCTCTCTCTCTCTCCTTTGTAAATTGATATACAGTAGGTGGACTTAAAGAGCATAACCTGCTTTGTATTAGTCCTGGAAAGTAGCCTCAAATTAGTTCAGTGACAGACAAAATAATTACAAAACCAATCTATACTGGATTTAGTATTTAGTGTTATCAAGACATCAGTCTCTGAACTGTAGTTTCACACAAGTGTGTTGATGATGACTGTCGCGACCACTTGGCTCAGAGTGAGCATGACATGAAGGGGAGACCACACCAAAGTATATTTTAAACAAAAGTATATTTATTAACTGATATATTTACAAAGTCAGTATATGTAAGGAAAAGCAAAACTGTCGTGTAGGTCAGCATGTGAATGTGTAGTGCAAAAGTAAAGGCTCAGCTCTGCAGCCAGCCCTGTCAAGAGTGTGCCCGTAAATGCAGTGTCCGAGAGGGACCCAACTGGAGAACACCGATTTTATACACCCTCCAATTAGGCCATCAATTAGCCACCTTGATAGAACCTCCACAGCTCCTCCTACAGGCCAAAACAGGAACAGACAAGATCAAGCCACACAATATCAGGGAGAAAGAGGAAGACCCAGCACGGTCAACACCTCCCCCCTACAAAGACAGAGGCCCATGTATATAGGACTCTGGATCACCAAACCCCTACACCAATAATAAAGAACAAATGCAAAACAAATAAAAACATTCACTCTGGAAGACACAATCATACACTCATTCATTTCGTGGGCACTCACACGTGAAACACAACCTTAAACCACCAGATTGACCACTCTCACCCCCAGCCTCCTTAATGTCTCACTATCCAGCAATCCCGGCGCCTGGAAAGCAAATTAAGGACAGGAGAGACAAAGACGACAAGAGTAGAGACATAGACACTCATGGGCGTAAGAAAAGTGCTCCCCACATAAGTCATTGCAGGACCGTTTGTGATGAGTGAAACAGAATAGACCACCACATGATGCAGGCCACCCCCCACATACACAAAATGTCCTTTACAAGCCTGTATAGTGATTCCCAGACCAAGTAAGAGGACCTAGCTAACCCATTATGGAGAGGGTACTGCACAAAAGTTGGTTTGTCAGGGGGAACCCGGTGAAACCTCCGCCGGATTGGCTGTGCACCCCCCACATCTATTAAACTAGTGCAGCTCAAAGACTTAAGCTCAGGTGTCCCCTCCAAATGACTCAAAACGCTGTCCCACTCAGTCCGCATCTCAATGTTCTTTGAACGTGCCTGTAAGACTGAGTCATCCACACCCTGAACACCATCTTCAGCTGCCACCTGAGATATGTCCGCTACCTCCCCGATAACCGCTGGCCCCACAGGTTTCATCTCAGCCTTGTCACCCCCCACCGAAAAAGTTGGAGTGTAACAAGGCATGGGCAAATTGAGTCTAAACATCAAATTATGGGGTTCTAAAAACTGTTGCACAACAGAATAAAGACCAGAGTACTTGGTCCCAAAAGGCGAACCTGGTATGGGCAGTAATGCTAGCTCTTGCTCTCCTGGCCTAAACACTCTAGCCTGTGCCATTCGATCGTACAATTTCAATTTCTGTTGAGCCAACAAAGACAACCAACCAGATTTTGACGCAGGCGTTACAGTATGGGTCATCCTGTGCTCCAATGGAGTACCTACTGACGGAATGGGATGTAGTGCCGCGGGTTTAATAGAAACATTCGGTTTACCCGCAATTTGACAGATGTGACATGCCTTAATAAACCTAGCTACATCCCGTTTTATCCGCGGCCAGTAAAAGTGCTCCAACAATTGACTATGTTTTCTTCACGCCGAAATGTCCAGTAATTCTCCCGTGTGCAGTTTTTAAAACTAGACTACGATACTTCTCAGGCACCACCACCTGCCACACCGGATCTGCCACCTCCGGGTTTGCAAACGGTGACCACCTGCGAAGCAACAAGCCATTCTTGACACAATAGTTATTATCTACGTATATCAGAAGCCATCTCAAAATACTTCCGAAGACCAAGATCGTCTTTCTGTGCGTCAACCATTTCACTATGAGACAGTGGTGCTGGCAACTCTGGAATAAACAATTTTACACTCACATTAGACACATCAGATGGCTTCTCTGACTGCGCGACTCCTCGCACGAGTCACTGCACAGGCAGTGAACACCTCTGGGAAGTCTTGTAGACACTTGTCAGACTCAGCCGATGGAATACTGTCTGTTCTAACTACGGGAGGTGGTGGTGACCCTTCAGGCCACACACGGCCCCCACCCAAATTATTCCCCAAAATCATTTCAACACCATCTATTGGAAGAGATGGACGCACGGCAATTATTACTTCTCCATTCAAAAACCCTGAAGACAACTGAATCTTGTGCAACGGCACGGAAAATGGTTGAAGATCAATTCCACGAATTAAAACAACATTCCCCGTGTTTGAAGCTGATGAGAAAGGCAGAACAGATTTGCAAATAAAAGACTCTGAGGCTCCCGTATCCCGCAGAATTTTAACTGGGACACTCTGAGCGTCGCCAACCAGTGAGACGGAGCCCTCCGTGATAAACGGAGTATAATCTACGACATCACACTTCAGTTTTATCACCATCTACCTTCTCAACTAGTGCGTTTGACTGCTCACAATCCGGTTAACAGAGCCACCTTCTTAAGTGATCTTACCCCGTCTTGCAATTGCATGGCAGAAACACTCGAAGCGCAGCCTGCCGGTTTAACGCTGCCCGCTTTGCTCTCATTACGAGCGCTCAACATTGGACATTCTTTTTTCCAATGGCCTAGTTCCAAACAGTAATGACATTTATTCTCGGCCTCCATATCCCTCGCTCTGCTACGAGTTGGATCGGGCCTCCAAGAAGAACCAGCTTTAAAACGACCAGGGCGATGTTCTCTGTGGCTATACTCATGTCGCGGCGGATGCTCCCGCAGATGGTTTTTGTGCGTCAACACGAAGCCATCAGGACAGCAGCCTGAGCGGCCGTCCTAACCTCATGCTCGTTTACATAAGTGGCAATTTGCTCTGGCAAGATATTTTTAAACTGCTCTAAGATGATCAACTCACACAAGTCATCAAAATCGTCAATGCCTTCAGCCGCACGCCAGCGATGAATATTTTCAAATAGAGAGAAAAACACATCAGGATCCCGTTCATTGAATTTGGGAAGTAGTTTAATCATACCAGCTAAACCGGAGTTCCCACCACTGCCACTGGAGGAAATTTTCCCTTCGGCTACCAGTTTGAGTCTGATACGCTGTAAGTCCTTATCCTGCTCTTGAAGTTTAAGTTTCTCCATCTCCAATAAACAATCCTTTTCCCTCTCTTGTGCCTCTAATTTCCTATGTTCTAGTTGCATTTGCAACAGCTCTTTCTGCTGCTCAAACGTCAATCCCCTATCAGGAGACTGCATGCTAGATGTCGTGGGTAAAACTGGAAACGATGGTCCTGTACTGTCTATTGGTGTACCCCCAGGCAACACTTGTTTGTCCTTTAAATGTTCACGAATAAAATTCACTAGTTGCTCTTTTTTAGCAGACTTATGTATTGTCATGTAGTGATCAGCCACATTAAACAATTGTTCTTTCGTCAAAGCCAACAACAAACTCTCAGACGGAGCGCTCAAAAAGTCATCCAACGCGCTCATAATTTAGCACTTCATCAACCCTTCAACAACGTATCAAATCGGTCTCAAAACCCGACAAACGCCCCCAACTCAAACTAAAGATCGGCCTTCCAGATTATCCAACCGAAAACAACACAACTACGTGAAGTGGATACAGCTCTTACAACAGGACAAATCAATCACGGAGCTTCCCCGTACCTAAACATTTGCCCCCCAATATTTTAACCTATTTTCACACTGTGTCCAAGAACCAAGCTCTTTACTCACTAATATACCGCTGGAGTCGTACTGTCCCGACCGTAGGCCAATTCAGTCGTTTCTCCACGGCGATGTCCTCGGTCCAGACACCAGTGACACGCCAGCCTAATCCCCAGCGCACAAAACGCTCTAAAACAGGGTTAAACGATTGCTCCAAAATTCATTATCCTGCTACGCAAGCTGCAATACACTTCACTAAACAATATGGTTGGAACCAAAGCTCTACAGTGCAACGCAACTACACACAAAAGCCAAAAAACAAAACCTACACCATACAATCCGTGTGGATCTCTCCCCTCAAAACATTCGGCCCAGCACAGGTAGGCCCAAACTACGTACGTCAACTGGCCACGTTCGCCATGTACGCCAATTGCGTAGCACTACTTTACCCGCACTACGCTCCCCTATAGCCAA
The DNA here is from genome assembly GCF_046254945.1 of Alosa pseudoharengus. Taxonomy (NCBI): domain Eukaryota; kingdom Metazoa; phylum Chordata; class Actinopteri; order Clupeiformes; family Clupeidae; genus Alosa; species Alosa pseudoharengus. The sequence continues at coordinate 17,511,669 of NW_027468674.1, read as the reverse complement.
TAGTGGGAATTAACAGTCCTACTTTCCAAAATTCCGGTTCAAAATCGCCGGCGAGTCCCCATATGTCGCGACCACTTGGCTCAAAGTGAGCATGACATGAAGGGGAGACCACACCAAAGTATATTTTAAACAAAAGTATATTTATTAACTGATATATTTACAAAGTCAGTATATGTAAGGAAAAGCAAAACTGTCGTGTAGGTCAGCATGTGAATGTGTAGTGCAAAAGTAAAGGCTCAGCTCTGCAGCCAGCCCTGCCAGAAGTGTGCTTGTGAGTGCAGTGTCAGAGAGGGACCCAACTGGAGAACACTGATTTTATACACCCTCCAATTAGGCCATCAATTAGCCACCTTGATAGAACCTCCACAGCTCCTCCTACAGGCCAAAACAGGAACAGACAAGATCAAGCCACACAATATCAGGGAGAAAGAGGAAGACCCAGCACGGTAGAGCTGGGGCGTCACAATGACGAAGTTTCACACCCATCAAACATAATAAACAGCAGGGTGTAAGGCCAAGATGATGTGAAACTGGACAATAAGCCAGTAGACTATGTGAAACTGGACAATAATACGACCACTCCTACCTATATAAATTGCCTGACTATTTTCGTATGAACTGCAGCTGCAGATGGGAATGGGAGTTTCTTGGTGTGGCCTTCTTTAGGAGGATGAGGAAAAAAGCCAGACATACTGTAATACCACATGTGAGGATGTCATGGATTAAAAACCGGTTGGGAGATCGGACAATGTCAAAGAACAAGTCTGGACAGTAACGTCACATGATTCCCATGTCAACTTCCCATCCCATTCTCATTACTCCCCCTTACAGTCCAAAAATAAACTTTTCACACTGCATGTTTAAATATGGAATGTGTTTCTGTGAAACCCAACCCATAGGATTATTAAATCTTGGTTTCAGACAGGGAAAGGCCTCGATAGTATATATGGAGCCTACGAAGAAAATTATGTTAAAGGCAGGGCCAGTAACTAACATTCATTGGAAAGGACACCACAAGCAAAAACATTTTCCCCATGTAGGCTACAGGTCAATTTTGAGATATTGGTTTATTATGTCTTGTTTCACTGTAATGAAAAGACAAAAATAGTACAATGAAAAACTAACATAACCTGATTCCCATTACAGTCCAAAAAGAATGCATTAAATATGGAATAGGTTTCAGTCCAATCCCAAACCCACATTCTCATCTAATCTCGCTTCCAAATGTGCGTCATCATATTAGTCTAAGCTGAGGTGGACTGAACTGCAAAACAATTTATTTTCTTGGTATTTATTATCTAAACTACATTGCAGTCCAAATATCCAAGTCATGCACAAGCAAATCCCATGTAATGTGAACCAGAGCTTAAACAAGAGTTCCACAGAACTTGCCCCATGAAGACAATGAGCTGGAGCATTGCCAAAGAGACAGTTTTGTTTATATTTCAGATGGCTGTTTCCAGTAAGGGACCGTTCGTTATTTATAAACGGGGTCACCGGAGGAAAATAGGGGAGAGTCATGTCTTTTTATTCTTTGTTGAGGGGAGGGTCACCTAACTTTTTTTTGTCTAGGAGGGAGGGTCACCCATCTTTTGTATTAATGAAAACAGCAAAAAATCAAAGTAGCTTGTTTAATTGTTGATTTCTGTCGCCATATAAAGTTCTCTTTCGTTCCATAGCTCTGTCAACATTGAACAATGAAAATAAGGGAGATTTCCCGGGTTTCTCACGCAAAATACGGAAAATGTCAACATTCGTCCCCATTAACGTTGGAAGGGTTGGAGCCAGGGCCGTTTCAAGGAATTTGGGGGCCCCAAGCAAAATGGACATGGAGCCCCCCCCCGCACGCAAAGCCTACAGGAACCACCGCATAGCCATACAGTTTAAGTTCACCCACAGTTTATATAAATACAACATTTTGACAGTGCAATACTGCAGTTGCATAATACTGTGCATTAGTTTTGAACATTTGCAAAAACACCACCGTACCATAAAATCCAATATAAATGTAAAAAAGTGCACAATAACTAAATCCAACATACTTAAACACACACACACACACACACATTAAAATTTTTCAGTTCTCACAAAGTGAGAAAATAAAACACTGCCATCTTATGCAGAAAAAGGATGCATTGTTCAAACTATAAAGAGTGCAGGTTGTATAGCAATTTGAAAATCCAACATAAATACAAGTACACACACACACACACACACACACACACACACAAGATTAACCTTTCAGGCCATCTTCATCAGTGGAGGTATCCTTAGGAGGGCTGAGAAATTTAAGCAAAGCACCTTGAGGGAGAAAGAAAAGATATGTTAGCATTTCCATATTTTATACTACTACTAGACATGAATGTTCCAGTCTGCTTTGATGCACGAAATTTATCGTGTGGTTTTCCTAACCCTCATTTGGTAAATAGATTATCACGGTCGAATAGTTAGTATAGCAGAGAAGCTATGCCACTTTCATCAAAACCTATTACAAAGCTATAGCAATGTTATGTCATTAAATACGATAAACAGTGATTCTGGAACAGATCTGCGTCTTCCTTATCCTGTTAATAAACATATTACAGTATGTAACCATATTCCGTCCGTTCGGGAAAAAAAGTTGTGCTAACTGTTCTAGTTTGTTACAAGCAGCATGGGCCGTCAGGCAGGTAGTTAACATAAACATTTTTTGCTAGGCTAGCCTTCCTGCTGCGACATTACACCATTTGTACAAGACAAGTAGAGCTATTTTATCCAGTGTATTTTATCACTTACCACTATCTTGTTTTTTCTTGTCATCCTCTTCCTTTCTCTTCTGGCTTCCGGACGCATAACTCCGCTTCATCATGACTGCCTGTTTTATATTTTCGCGGCAGCAGCAGAGACCACAAACCTGGCTGGCTGGCTGCTGTCAGCGACTACTGAGAGGGGCCCCCTTGAGGGGGATCCCGGTATTGCCGGTAACAGTGTCGTTGCACTTTACTGCATTGACTATCAAAGGGGCGCTCACAGTTTGTCGTTGCATTTTATTTTAACCAGTCGTTGTCTTGGGGCCCCTGGCCAGCTCGGGGCCCCAAGCAATTGCTTGGTTTGCTTGCCTTCTAGCGACGGGCCTGGTTGGAGCAACAAAGTAGCCTACTTTATTCACGCCTAACAGCCTATATCCATTTGGTCAACTTTATCCAGCCCTAAAAAAGCTAAATTTAACTTTGGTTTACTTGTAGTTTACCGTGTAGCCTAACTTTAAACAGTGTGCATGCTTAACACAAAGCATAGCCTACTTGTGCTTCATTCATCCACACATCCAGCTCCTAACGTTTTGACAAGCATTTCTACCAATTGACCTTGTTCCTGCCCATCTCTAGCTTTGCTGTCTCCATCCTTTCTGTTTTTGTTGTTTGCAAAAAATATATAGTATTTATTGGTAACCAGCAACAAGTGCAATTTGTTAATCGCTGTCATCCTCTCTCCTGCCAACAAAAATGTGTTAGGCCTACGTTCCAAGTAGCAGTGCGTAATTCTGCTTCATAAAGTTGAACAAATACATTTGGTCATATAAATAGCCAGTTTATGGTCTACAGTGTAGTTGGTAGTTATGGTAGGCCAACTTGGAGTGAATATACAGGGGGAATTCTTTGTCTAGCTGAGTAGCCTGGCAGGTGCGCACGTAGGCATAGCCTACGGCCGAACACTGCAATCGCTAATGAATCTTGCTCTCACGACAACCACGTCGTTAACTTAAATAGGCCTAGGTTAACATTACTCTGAGTTCGCATTCAAGGAAGCAAAACGATGATTTGAATACATCTGTGTCGGGCCATTATCATTGGGATTGGGGTAGTTTATTGAAAGGGGGGCTGGGAGGGACATAAGGGGTGCTTAACCCTCTAACCGCCCATGTCGCAATATTGCGACAAGCGTCATTACTGAATAAAACAGACGATAGACGCGAGTACAGTGTAAAATGTCATTTGTACTCTTGACCACTAGTTGGCAGACACCCAGAGCTTCGTTTCAAGCTCAACATTTTTTTTCAAAGTTTTCAGGAAGCATGTGAAAACACGCGAGAAACACACGAAGAAGACGTGCATTTCCTCCATAACGCGGAAGCGATGCGGGCCATAGTTTTGCACAAATTGAAGCAGAAATACACCAAATGTTGAAAAAAAAATTCACGTGTGATGAAGTCTTGGATCTGTTATTCACCTATTATGATTCTGAAGGAGAATATCTGCCTTTTGGAGAATATGATTGATCGTCTATTGACTGATAGTCACGGTGCGTCTGTGAATGGAGGTACGTCTTTGCGACAGTGTCCACTAAGCATACAATGCTTATTTCGACCGATTTTCGACCCTCTGCCCAACATAGCTGGAGGTGCCAGTGGCAATAGTGATGATAGTGTCCGTAATGGATGTGGTATAGACAGCAGGGGTTGTAAAAACGCACGGATCCGAGCTGCTTTTTTCAAATGCCGCCAGGCCCCTGATGAAGGCATAGGGACATTTCTCTTACGCCTCCGAGAGTGCCATGCTAGATGGCGTCAAGTGGAACCAGCAGCAGCAGGGGGAGAAGACGACTTGATGCTGGACCAGTTTGTCTTGGCCTTGCGGGAGGGTCCAGTGAGAGTGGAATTACAACGACATCTACGAAGGCACCCCCAAAAGAGCTTCAAAGTGATTGCCGCTGAGGCACAAGCTTTAGAGGAGGAACTAGGTGAGTCCACGGATATTGTGCAAACTAATGCTATACGGTTTAACTCTGCCCTTCCAGAATCCTCTAGGGACCGACTAAAGCGGGAGGAAAAGACCATGGACCAATGGAGAGAGAGCCTACGACAAGAGCTACGACAAGACTTGGCAGACCAGGTCAAGGCCCTAGGAGCCCAGCTACTAGAGGAACTGCGCCCTCGACCAACTCCAATGCCAACTGCAGCAACCACCCTGGATAACACCCAAGCCCGGTCAATACTTGAGCCAGGACCTACTTCAGGTGGGGACAGGGCACCGAGAGCTCTTCCTCGCTACAGCTGGGATGAGGAGGGGCGTCCCGTATGCCTATGTACAGCGCCACTGCCCCCAACGCCAGCCACAGTCGGGTTTTCGGAACCCCCCACCGCCAAGAGCCGGACGGTGGGGGCGATGATGGCTCCTTCTCCTGTCCCTACAAGGCCTGCCCTGGTAGGTGAGTGTCCTGGCGTTGAAGTGGAGGTTAATGGACAGCTAATCACTTGTCTCCTTGACACTGGGTCGCAGGTCACCCTGTTCAGCCAAAGCTTGTTCCAACAGTGGCTGGGCCATACTCACATTAGAACAACGGATGAGGCAGAGTGGCTGAAACTGAAAGCGGCAAATGGCCTACAGATCCCTTACATCGGATATGCCCTGCTGGACTTTAAGGTAGGGGGCATTACTATTCCTCAAAAGGGTGTCATCATTGTAAAAGATGATTGTCTAGGGCCTGAGCGGGCCATTCTCGGGATGAATGTCATTACAGAGTGTTGGCAGGAACTCATGAGTGGAATGCATCCAGGAGAAGCGGTGTTTCGGGTTCAGATGTCCCCCATGGCAGGTAGAGAATGGGAAAAGGCGTTTGCAGTGTGCAGAAGAGCAGCCCAGGAAGTCCCAGCAGTGCCCCTGCACGGCACTGTGAAGCTACCAAAGAGGGGCCCCCAGATCATTCCTGCAGAAGCCGAGATGCTGGTTTGGGGACAAGTCAGTGGAGGATCCATCACCACAGACTGCCTGCTGTTGGTCGAACCCCTTCCAGACCACAAAGAAGAGTGGCGAGTGGGCCGGGCACTGGTTTCCAGCAGAGGTGGTCAAGTTCCAGTGCGGCTTTGTAACCCAAATCCGTACCCCATCGAAATACCCCCTCGCACCTCTATTGCTGAGTTCTCCGAGGTGTCGACAGCAGAAGTCCAAGGCCAACGGGAGCTGTTGCTGAGACCGGAAGACCCGGAGACCATCGAAGTGGTGGTCAGCAGCGTGACCACCAACCCAGAAGGTCAGCACCCTGCTCTGTCGATCCGAGGTGACGGACTGACGGATACCCAGCAGCAACAGCTAGCATCTATGCTGGATCAATGGCAGCCTGTGTTTGCTGCCCATGGGGAAGACTTTGGCTGTACTGGAGTGGTCCAACATCGGATCCCTACTGGCAACGCACCTCCAAGCAGAGAAAGATACCGACCAGTACCACCTAGCCTGTATCCTGAGCTCCGAAGCCTCCTTAAGGGTATGTTGGAGCAAGGGGTGATCCGGGAAAGCTCAAGCCCCTGGGCGGCACCCATCGTCCTGGTTAGGAAGAAAGATGGGTCATGGCGTTTCTGTGTGGACTATCGCAAACTGAACGCCGTGACCCATCGAGACGCCTACCCTCTCCCCCGAATTGAGGAGTCCCTCACTGGATTACAAAAAGCCTGCTGGTTTTCCACCTTAGACCTGGCCAGTGGGTACTGGCAGGTTGAGATGGACCCATCTGACCGCGAGAAGACTGCCTTCACCACACCCATGGGACTGTATGAGTTCGATCGCATGCCGTTTGGTTTGTGTAATGCGCCAGCCACCTTCCAGCGTCTGATGCAATGTTGGTGCAATGGGGGGTATGGTAAACGAGTCCTTGTTAATTTACCTGGACGATGTGATCGTGTACTCCCCAGACTTCGATACGCATCTGCAAGACCTAGAAAGAGGGTTCAGTCGCTTGATGGAGATGGGACTTAAACTACAGCCGAAGAAATGCAAGTTGTTCCAACGGAAGGTATTATACCTAGGACATGTTGTTAGCCATGATGGAGTAGCAGCAGATCCAGAAAAGGTGGCAGTAATCCAACAGTGGGAAGCTCCACGCACCATTCGCCAAGTTCGATCATTTCTTGGCTTCGTGGGGTATTATCGCCGCTTCATTAAAGGCTTCTCTAGAGTGGCAGCACCTTTACACAGTCTGCTCCAAGGGTGTTCCACTGCTAGCAAGAATGCAACAGTCACCTGGCCCGAGGAGTGCGAACAGTCCTTTCAGAAGCTCAAAGAGGCCTTGGTGAGTGCTCCCATACTTGCTTTTGCTGATTTTAGTCTTCCTTTCAAGTTATATATAGATGCTAGCTTGGGGGGACTCGGGGCTGTGCTGTCACAGTTGCAGGGAGGATAGGAGAGGGTGATCGCCTATGCCAGTCGCAGCCTCCAGCCTGCAGAGAGAAATGACCAAAATTACAGTTCGTTTAAACTGGAGCTCCTGGCCTTGAAGTGGGCCATTACGGAGAAATTTAAGGACTACCTCTGGGGCATGGAGATAGAGGCGTATACCGATAATAACCCTTTAGTGCACTTAGAGACAGCCCGCTTGGGTGCAGTCGAGCAACGTTGGGTGGCCCAGCTGGCGAATTACAGCTATAAGATCAGATATCGGCCAGGACGAACTAATATTAATGCAGACATTCTCTCTAGATTGCCAGGGGAACAACCAGCAGCGACCATGGTGCAAGCAGTGACTGGGGAGCCCACAGAGCCTGAGGAGACTGAGGCCGGTGGTTGGGAAGTACGGCAACACACAGACCCCGACCTACGGCGATTGATAATGTGGCTGGAGCAAGATAGGCGACCATCTTCTCAAGACCTGCAAGGAGCAAGCCGGCAACTCCAGAGGTTGGTGCGTGAGTGGGGGCAGCTGAAGGTGAGAGACGGAATCCTGGGGCGACGCCACCTAGAGCAAGGAACGGGGGTGTCCTATTTCCAAACAGTGGTCCCCCAGGGGGAGACGCGAGGTCTATGGGAGGAGTACCACCAGCAGGCTGGCCACCTCAACCCAGACAAGGTAGCGACCATCATGAGGAAGCAGTTCTTCTGGCCTGGTATGGCTAGTGAGGGGGTGACCTGGGGTGCAGAATGTGGACAATGCATCCTCAATAAGGCGGGACCAGAGGTAAGGGCACCCCTAGTATCTATTAACACCAGCTATCCCTTCCAAATTGTTGGCATTGATTATCTGTCATTGAACCGGCCCGGTGATGTCTACCCATACATTTTGGTTATGACTGATCTTTTTTCAAAGTATGCTATCGCAGTTCCCACCAAAGACCAGTCGGCCGCCACCACTGCCAGAGCTGTGTGGACCCACCTATTCCAGGTGTTCGGATGTCCAGAGAGGATCCATTCCGACAGAGGGGCTACGTTCGAGTCGGCGTTATTTCAACAGTTGTGCCAATTGTAAGGGGGACAGCGCAGCCGCACGACACCCTATCACCCACAGGGCAATGGTGTCTGTGAACGTTACAACCAGACCTTGTTAAGTATGCTGGGAACCTTGACTGAAGAGGAGAAAACCCATTGGCCTACCAAGCTAACTGCCCTTCTCCAACTTTACAACAATACGGTTCACAGTACAACAGGACTGGCGCCACACTTTGTGGTGTTTGGTCGCCATGCTCGACTCCCAATCGACTGGGTGCAGGATTTACCCACCAATACAGAGTACCATACACTCAACGGATGGGTCAGGCACCATCATGCCACACTGAACCGAGTTTGGACCCTTGCCCAGCAGCATATCAGGAACCAACAAAGACGGTTCATGACCAGCAGCTATGACCGACGGGCGAAGGCCTCCGACCTCCTTCCTGGTGAGAGAGTACTCTTGAGGAACTTCCGGCGCCGAGGTCAAGGGAAGTTAGCCACTAGATGGCTACCCATACCGTTCGTGATTGACCATCGGGTGAGGGCAGATGGACCAGTGTACGTCCTCCGACCCGAAGGTAAGGATGGGCCTACACGCACTGCACACCGTAACAACCTCCGCACTTGTCCTGTCTCCCTCCCCTCCAGGCAGATGGGCCGATCCGAATCCATCCCTGGTGAGGATCCCACCTTAGGTCAAGGTCTGGACCGCATCTACTGGCCCCTCATCTTTTATGCTCGGCGGAACCAAGGGGGTGCACCACTAACATCGCCGCTTCGGAGAACCCCAGCGCCATCAAGGCAAGAGGGACCAACACACCAGCAAGGACAATTGAGTCCACTGACATTGACACACTGGAGCTAGAGGTCTCTTCGGACCCGGTGGAGCTGCCTGTACCCCGTAGATCTGAACGCAGCACGAGAGGTGCTAGACCCAGCAGGTATAGCCCAGGGTAGTCGGGACGACTATAGGTATAGCTGGGGGGTAAATGTCGGGCCATTATCATTGGGATTGGGGTAGTTTATTGAAAGGGGGGCTGGGAGTGACATAAGGGGTGCTTAAGTTGTGTTTCATGATTGCTGTGTTGACAATATTGTGTGCTTGATGGGACACCAGTAGTCTGTATTTGCTTGTGGGAGTGGATTTTGTGCTTGATGCCATTCACTTGTGTGATTACTATGTGCACTTGAAGTAATTGATTGCCCTTGTCCTGACGCCCACTACAATGATCTAGCCTATCCTATGTGAGAATCCCTTCAGTCTCAGCTGAACTGCATTGCCTGTCTCAGACCCTACCTCCCTGGACTAATTGAATAGACTATTTAAGACATGATATGAGGGTAAAGAGTCGGCGTGGAAGCATCGTTGGCAGCCCCGGGTCCCACGTCTGCAGAACGGAGGAGGAATTTACGCCGACTGGCCGATCCAGAGACGAACGAGCCGCCGGGGGTATAGCCTGACTGAATCGGATACGACGTGCGCTATCCTCCTTTTAAAGGAACGTGAGAATACCTGTATGTGTGTGTATACGTGTGTGCTTATCCCTAGCTGATGGTGGTGCTTCTGATCGCCTCGTGCCTGCTTCTCTACCCTTCAGCTGCAGCTGGATTCCCCCTTCCGCTTCGGGGCTGATCGCGAGTGAGCCCCGGTCTGGATAGAACGATTGAATACAGTACACCTAAGGAACGTGAGCATTTGGGCCACATGTGTAGGAAGCATATTCTGGTCTTTTGTGTGCTTTGATCGCTGATTGTCTGCCTCTCTATTCTTCAGTCATCTCGCCCACTCGACGCGGCTTACTTCCGGTTTATTTGGGAGAGCGACAACAAAGGCGCGTTCGGGTGCCTCTGGAGCTGCGTCTTTGCGCCTTTGGCCGCGTTCCCTATCATCTGGACTGTTGCCCTACTGCATCTACGAACTATACAACGTGGTCTGATTGGACTTTTAATGGACTGTTTAAACGTGATGTTTTATTGTAGTTTTAAACTTAATCTGTGTAAATTTTGATAAAAATATAAGGTAATTTATTCAAATTAGTGACTGGTTGTTCTGTGTCCCTGGCATCCAAACCAAGGGGAAAATATGTGTGCAAGGGTGGGGGCTCATTGCACTGGTTGTGCTACCCTTGACATCTGTTTCACTGGAAGGGCAAGGGGTAACAACAGGACAACACAGAGACAGGCCAGAATGCAGGACTAATGTTATGAGTATTACAGTAATATGGGATATTCTACGGGAAAATATTAAAACGGCAAGACAGCAGGGAAACGTTAAAATGATAAACCTGGAAAAAGTTGGCATGTTAGGTATTTTTCGGTCCCTGTGATTATTTGTGAAATTGTGCAAACGGCCTTTTTCAAGTCATTTGAGAAGGAAGGAGTGTAGCAAGCTCCCAAATTGACGCTCGTCTGAGAAATTGAGTTTTGGATAATGTTCAGCTTCGGCAGCTTTACAATGACTGAGGAAGCCTAGAGACGAGTCCATAGCAACAAGTTCATGTGTTGAATTAGTTATTACCCAGTGTGCTTTGTTGAATGGTCTCAATACTTTATTGTTTTATTTCATGTGAATATTTACTAGAGGAGTAACTTTTCAAGTAGCCTAGGCTAATGCAGTTGCAGGAAGTGTGTATTTAGTTTCCATGCTTATTGTGTTTCCACAACAATGTTAGGGAGTAAATCTACTGAAATGGCCACCATCTTGGTGAAGTGTGATGTGTAAGATCAGAAAGCAGAGGTTGATTTTAGGACAGTAGCATTTTGATGTGTTACCATAGCGTGTAAGAGCGTGGGCGGAACACGTCGACAATTGGCCGGGGAGGGTCATGTCATTTTTGAAAATGCTGCTGGAGGGTCGTTGAAAATTATATTGCAGGTAGGGGAGGGTCATGCAACTTTTGATCGAAGCACTCAAAATCCCTCCGGTGATCCCGTTTATAAATAACGAACGGTCCCTAAGTAAATCCCTTGAGTAGGGCCCTGGACTTTCAGAATTAAACTATTATCCAAGCAGCTTACTGTATATGTAAAGAAAACACATACAATAAAAACCTTAAACATACAAATGATTGCCTGAATGTTTGGTAATATGGCTGCCAAATGATGGAATTGCCTAAAAGGACTTTGGTAGCACTAGAGGGCTTATTAATTTAAATAAGTGCTTCAGTGTAGTATGTAGTCAAGCAGATTGCTGCATGCTGGAAGTAATAGGTTCAATTCTTAAATATGTGTGGCAAATATGAAATTGTAGCCCAAAATGAAAACTTTGTTGCGCTGTGTTTTTCCCCCGAACTTTATTTTTGGATTTTATTTTTAGTATCTGTCATGACGCAAAGGTGCTGTGCTGCAATCACTGTGTTCAAGAATAGAGTAAGATTAGTATAAAACATCAGTGTGTTTCAATGTAGCCAGCCCTGGATGGCTAGTCTAGTCTTGGGCTGAGTAAGATATCCTTCCCTTCTTGTAACAGATGGGGAACTTGTTGAGAGTGATGGATGGATGTAAAGGAAAGTTGAACATTTGGAAATTTCTGATTTCTGACTAAATTTGATGTTGGGAAGTTTGGTCTGGATTTGTTCCACTGAGAAGCAACTATACCTGAATCAAAGCTGTTCGAACCAATCAAATTGACATTTAGATTTTGCTATCGTGTCTATTATACAAGAAATTGACAGCACAATAACTTTAACAACTGAACAGAAAACAATGTTAAGGCATTTGTGGAGAAGTTTTTTCCTACAGGATTCACAGTAAGCTATTTGTTGCTCTGATTGGTTAGGTCTATCCAAGGGAGTGCAGAGGCATATTCTCCCCTGTATTGGTTGAAACACAATCCTTAATCACGTCCCAATGGAGCAGTATCAGGCTCAAATTCTCACTAGAATTGAGTATGATGACGTGAGGCCAGCATTTCTGCTGTTGGGCAGGTAAATATCTTAGCTAACGTTATGTGTGTAGCTAACTCTTCTATTAAACCTCCAATTATGTTTGTATATACTGTAATCCACCTGTCATTTTAGGGCTCTGAATAGGATTTTACAAATGAAGAGTTTGGTTCCAAAATGTATCTCCATTTAAAAAAAAAAAAAAAACATCAAAAAGTCATGCTATTTAATTGTGTATTTCAAGTAATATCAATCAAATTGCAGTTGTGTTGTTTTGATTGCTTATTAAGTACTGTGAGTATATTTCACACCTAATCGAATGGAACCAAATTCACTCAAAGAAGTGTTAAAATCAACTTTTAAAGAGTTAACAGAATACTTTGGATTTGATTGCGTAGTAGTCCTGCATCCTGTTAGGTCAGACAGTTCATTCAATCCATTTGGCGAGACATTTGTCTATGATAAGACAAGTACTTGGCCTCGAAGTGAAAAACTGGTCACCCTTCATTTGGCAGACTCTGGGTGTTTGTTTTCTGCCCATTGTATTCACTTCATGTTTATTTGAGATGCTGTAGGGACAAAATTTAATATTTACATAGACTCAACAATTTTAACTCTGCTTTGTATTTTGAAAAATAAATAATAAAAAATGACTGGGAATAGATTTGGTTTATTTCACCGTTCTCATTGGTTCCACCTGAGTTCTTTGTAAAGAAGCATTTGGTTTCAGAAAGAAAAAGTCAAGACAGCTGCCGATTAACCTTCACTGTGTAGTTGAGGGTAACCAGGGCCGCTGCTAAGATTTTGGGGGCCCTAAGCAAAACATTTTCACCAGACATTAGTATTAAGCTGAAATCTGTAGAAAGTAATCATCTCGGCGATCTTTGCAAATTAATATCCTTACCAAGGTGTTACACAATAATAATAATAATAATAATAATAATAATAATAATAACTGGGCTTGTTAGGCAAAGGATTAGGATGGCTAAATGGCTAAATACACAGACCAATACGGTGTTGAAAGCTAGGTCCCTGCGGCACTGGAAAAGAGAGCCACATTCCCTTATTTTTCGTATCTTTTCTTTTCTTTGGTTGCCTGTCTTTTCACACAGATAGGGTGTGTGTCTCTGAAACACTCTCACGTGACCCACTCACCCATAATCACCAGTGGGCAGTCTTTGCTCAGATGCTCAGAAGCCCCAGTAGGAAGCCCGGCCATCCAGAGCAATCCCAGCACAAAGGGTCCGCTTCTCCGAAGCCCGTAACCTTCCTGTAAATGTTTTCCACTCGCCACACACACACACACGCACGCACGCGCGCGCGCACACACACACACACACACACACACACACACACACACTCACACTCACACTCACACACACACTCACACACACACACACACACACACACACCACTGCCACCACCACCACCTCCCTGCACATACACATACAGGCACCCACACATATCTGTGCATCTAATATGAAGAACTTCAATGTTCTATGTGCATTATCACTGTAAAAAAAGGAAAAGTCCAGGCGTCCAATTTATAAACCAAATTACATTACTATTACATAATACAGTCTAGTTTTGAATGAAACACAACACTATTGTGTTCAATTAGTCATTCCAATTGAATAATCCATTTTTTCCAATTGAAAAACGTAAAGTAAGATTACATTGCTTGGTGTAAAGTAAGATTAAGTAGCTTGGGCAGGATCAACGTCATTTAGGAGAAAGGGCAGCAAAAGTCTCTGCAGACCCCTCACATCCTGGTCACAAACTGTTCAACCTTCTTTCCTTCTGGTAGGCGATACAGGGCAATGTTCGTCAAAACCAGCTGACACAAAGACAGCTTCTTTCCCCAAGCAGTCACTCTGTTGAATGCTCAGAAAAAGCCCCGACCTTTACACTGAACAAAGTCAATCAACACTGTTCTGCTCATCTACCTCATGTATGCTTCAATCTTACAATTACCATATTGGGTAACACTTTCTTGTATTTATAACGCCCTCTGAATGCGTTCATAATGTTTTATAAGGTGTCTATAAAGCATTGTAATGCTCATTATCACCATATGTATTCACAAGTTGTCATAACCAACTTTATGATGCATAACGACAGCTAATTATGAATGATTATAATTTTAATCTGAATAATGCATTATAAATATGTCAAGATCTGCCTACTCACTTGTCAGTTTTATGATGCATCAGAACTACTTATCTCTGCTAAATGCATATAGTGATGCATAAAGAGTTTTGACTTCTACTGTAGTCCTATATATCTATAGGTATAAGATTATTATAATTTTAAATCTCAAACTATACTGATATTGCACAATTCCTTCCCTCTTTTCAATTGTTATTGTATATTTTTATATTTATATTGTATATTGTACCTTGCCTGTGCCTGTTGAGGTGTCCATGACCACCTTGACAGGGACAAAGAGGCGGACATCCCCAGCAATATTTACAAACTGTACATACTGTATTTATACTTATACATAGCCATATTCTACTGCTCTTCATACTATTCATCCTGCACCTACACTTATTACTCTAATGTATAGAGTCAAATTCCTTGTTTGTTTACTTTACGCAAACCTGGCCAATAAAGCTGATTCTGATTCTGACATGATGAGAATAGTGATCATCCAACAAGGGGAATTACAGGGAGTTCACAGAAACATTAACTAAATATGACTCTGTGTGACTACTTGGTGTTCCCAGAGTCGGTTGAGAAAGGACCTTTGGTGTTCCTTAAAGACATGGAGGTAGACAGTGCAATGTCTCAGCTTTACAAACTGTTCTCATTAGTGTCACAATTGGAGCTGCAGTGTAGAAAGGAGCTTCTCCTGTTTAAAGCTAACTATGCTAATGTTAGTTATCTAACGTTACAAGTCTCCTCCAAGTGACAATCATATTATACACAATGCTGGCAAAGAGCTTCTCCTGTTTAAAGCAACTCAAGTCCTACACCTGTAACACAATGACCCAAGGCCGTTTAAGCAGCCTAACTCTGCTGGCCATTGAAAGGACACTGGTCAAGTATCTGGATAAGACGCCTTGTTGCAACGACAGGGTTACCGACCATTTTCTTGAAAAGGAACGTAGGGCAGAATTTACGTATAAATAAATGGACAATTTCTACGATGTAGGCCGAAAATGAGCTTCCCCTCTTTGAAAGACCAGCAGCCGCCATTGCATGACACAGGAAAGAGGTGATTCATACTCCAAAGCAGGCTACAGGTTGCGTCAGGGCCAACAGGTGGGAAAAGATCAAATGAGAATGACAATTATATTGTTATAAAATAATGTTATAAAATAAATGTTAGTTAGAGGGAAGATTTAATGAATCTGTCAGCGCAGCAATGTTTACTGTAAATATAAAGCTGGCATTAAGTTATTTTAAACCTGTGCTGTATGTCATGCACTAACAGATAAAAATGTGAGCTTGTCTGTGCCTTCAAGTTCTGTCTTGTCTCAGTTCCTCTTTAGTCATGCTTTTCTCCCTTTCCTTTTTTTTTTTGTGGAAGAGGAATCTAAATCTGTAAACTTTCGCTGTCTTCTCTTTTTCTTTCTTGCTCTACTTTTAGGGCACAAGTTTCCAGTAAAAACAAAAAAAGCCTGTTTGTGTTTCATATAGACCAGTGGTATAGTGTATGAGATACAGCGTTCATTTCAACACTGGATGGAAAAAAACACTGCTGTCCAATAAGGCAGCACTCACACTCATCACCTTAAGCACTACAGGCTACTAAGCAATATCACAGTTTACCCACGACAGCAAATTAGGCTACACCACTGGTCTAGACAGCACAATGCAGGCTCATCTGTATGTATCAGTTGTGCCCCAGATTTGTTTTCTGCCCATTGTATTCACTTCATGTTTATTTGAGATGCTGTAGGGACAAAATTTTATATTTACATAGACTCAACAATTTTAACTCTGCTTTGTATTTTGAAAAATAAATAATAAAAAATGACTGGGAATAGATTTGGTTTATTTCACCGTTCTCATTGGTTCCACCTGAGTTCTTTGTAAAGAAGCATTTGGTTTCAGAAAGAAAAAGTCAAGACAGCTGCCGATTAACCTTCACTGTGTAGTTGAGGGTAACCAGGGCCGCTGCTAAGATTTTGGGGGCCCTAAGCAAAACATTTTCACCAGACATTAGTATTAAGCTGAAATCTGTAGAAAGTAATCATCTCGGCGATCTTTGCAAATTAATATCCTTACCAAGGTGTTACACAATAATAATAATAATAATAATAATAATAATAATAATAACTGGGCTTGTTAGGCAAAGGATTAGGATGGCTAAATGGCTAAATACACAGACCAATACGGTGTTGAAAGCTAGGTCCCTGCGGCACTGGAAAAGAGAGCCACATTCCCTTATTTTTCGTATCTTTTCTTTTCTTTGGTTGCCTGTCTTTTCACACAGATAGGGTGTGTGTCTCTGAAACACTCTCACGTGATCCACTCACCCATAATCACCAGTTGCTCAGATGCTCAGAAGCCCCAGTAGGAAGCCCGGCCATCCAGAGCAATCCCAGCACAAAGGGTCCGCTTCTCCGAAGCCCGTAACCTTCCTGTAAATGTTTTCCACTCGCCACACACACACACACACACACACACACACACACACACGCACACACACACACACACACACACACACACACACACACTCACTCACACACACACACACACACCACTGCCACCACCACCACCTCCCTGCACCTACACATACAGGCACCCACACATATCTGAGCATCTAATATGAAGAACTCCAATGTTCTATGTGCATTATCACTGTAAAAAAAGGAAAAGTCCAGGCGTCCAATTTATAAACCAAATTACATTACTGTTACATAATACAGTCTAGTTTTGAATGAAACACAACACTATTGTGTTCAATTAGTCATTCCAATTGAATAATCCATTTTTTTCCAATTGAAAAACGTAAAGTAAGATTACATTGCTTGGTGTAAAGTAAGATTAAGTTGCTTGGGCAGGATCAACGTCATTTAGGAGAAAGGGCAGCAAAAGTCTCTGCAGACCCCTCACATCCTGGTCACAAACTGTTCAACCTTCTTTCCTTCTGGTAGGCGATACAGGGCAATTTTCGTCAAAACCAGCTGACACAAATACAGCTTCTTTCCCCAAGCAGTCACTCTGTTGAATGCTCAGAAAAAGCCCCGACCCTTACACTGAACAAAGTCAATCAACACTGTTCTGCTCATCTACCTCATGTGCTTCAATCTTACAATTACCATATTGGGTAACACTTTCTTGTATTTATAACGCCCTCTGAATGCATTCATAATGTTTTATAAGGTGTCTACTGTCTATAAAGCATTGTAATGGTCATTATCACCATCTATATGTATTCACAAGTCGTCATAACCAACTTTATGATGCATTATGACCAGTGGTGGGTAGAGTACTGAAAATCTATACTCAAGTACAAGTATATTTACTTCCTTCAAAATCTACTTGAGTAAAAGTAAATATTGAATTGGACAAACCTACTCGAGTAAAAGTAAAAAAGTACTTCTTTATGAAACTACTCAAATTACAAGTTACTTTTCATTTTTGTATTGATGTGCTTGGGTCAGTGAAAAAGACATAACAGGCCCTATTTTGGTGATCTAAAACACATGGTCACTTGCAGATAGCTTAAATACATTTAGGGGTTTGTCCAGTCCACACTCGGGGTGGTTTTGTTATCAAACGTCAGGCGCCTGGTGCAAAAACCAGGCACCTGGTGCTTAAACCAATCAAAATGACACCTTTCATTCCCTTTAGAAGCAAGCACTGCAACTTCAAACAGCGCATCTGTATTTTGATAGTCAGTGGCGCATTTGAAGGAATCAAATTGAAACACAACTACCAAAGGAGGGAGAGAGAGAGAGAGAGGAAGAATGGTACAGGGAGATGATAGCTGGAACAAGTTACCAACTATTACATTTTGGTTAAGCAATCTACAAAATCCCATACAATAATTGCTGCATATAATCAGTTGTCAACCCTTCCTGAAGCATACATTCTACTAGTTATACCATGCAGGGTCTCCAACCTTTTTGGGATTGAGGGCTACCTGAAGGATCCAAAATCATAGGGCTACTCATTTGAGACAAACATACCCTCACTTCTTTTTTGCGAGGGTGATCCTCCTAAATAATAGACCTATGTGATTTTTACATTTAAGTTATCAATATTATGTAGGCCTATGAGCCTTTATATATTAAGCAACTGTATTTTTATCTGATTCTTCAATACATCTATATCAATATGCAACACTGACCGTTTTTGTTCAGTTAGTTCAATTCAAAGTTTCCATGAGGAATCTGATCTAATTTTTTAAACGAAAAAAGCCATCTTTAATGCAATTAATAATGTGGATTACAAAAAGCATGCCCACCATTCATAATTCAGAGGTTGTTTAAGTTCTGATTTCAGTGAACAATTCGGTTGTAACATTTCAATAGCAATCACCAACACCAGACTAACTTATGAAGACGCCTTATTGCACATCTGAAATCTCTCCATGATCTGACAGTCCTATTGGTATGCATGCCACAAGATTTTCAACGCTATTGCTACACCAGTAGGCTACGGAGGAGAAAGGGCCCGTGACCTAAAGCAATTGTTTTACAGTCCTTGAACAATCATGCACGAACCGTACGGACACGGAATAGCCACAGAACTTTTGCAGAGATATGCTTGCATTGGCTACACCAGATGAGCAAGCTAATATAGCCAATATTACAGATGTATGGTCTACAATTAAATATCTATTTAAAAATACACAATGGAGGATGTTTTAGAGCGTGATCTGCAGGCGACTTGTTGGCTATTTTTAGAAAGTGCGCTGTGGGCGCCGTAAAGGCATCCCGCAGGCTATGGTGCCCGCGGGCACCGTTTTTGGAGACCCCTGAGTTATGTCAAGAAATAGCATTTGTTTCAGTCGAATACAGCTAGGACTAGCTCGCTAATAAGTAGCATTACGAGAACCACTGATAGAAAACAATGCAATTTACCTCAACATTTTGAAGGCTGATATTGTTATGCTTAGGCTGACACATTCCTTTCATTATACGGTTGTCTCCCTTCCTTTGCATGGGACGGAACAGTGTTGCAGATGTGGCCAGACGTTGACCATGGGAGTGGGGGCTGCTTTTGGTAGTAGGCTACTAACGTTCATCTCTGCATCCATGGCGTTTCTAGTCCTCAGTACCAACGTAACGGCCGACTTATGGAGTCAAAATAGGGTCTTTAATATTGAGAGCTTGTGAAAAGATGTTCACATGTGTAATAAAGTTTTGCAGCTGTGCAAAAGGAGTTCTGCATGTGAAAGGAAATTTCGTACCTGTAGAAATATTTTGTACATGTGTGAAAAAATTATGTACCTGTAGAAATATTACGTACTTGTGTGAAAGAAATGTGTATCTGTAGAAATGTTTTGTACATATGTGGGGGGAAAATGCGGATCTGTAAAAATATTTTGTACACGTGTGGAAAAAATATGTACCTGCACAAATACTTTGTACGTGTGTGAATCTCCTACGCGATGCTTTCCTGCGCAACACTGAAAGTAAGAGTGTGAAACTGAGATACAAGCTTACGGACTTTTGACCCTAATTTTACTGCCTTTCTGAAGAGCCAATCAACACATTGCTTACTGCCAACCAATCAGCGTTCCCCACCGACCACCCAGATTTTGCCGCTAACCCACAGATCTAGATTAGTTATTAAAACTGGTGGTAACAGCAAGGGCAGATAGGTCGTAACATTACTGTAAATGAACACCCATAAGTATTTCTGGACTAAAATATTGCAAAGCGATTTGGTTACTTTATTTGTCATGCTTTTATCAGTTGTAACATAGTCAAAACGTTAAGAATATCATACCAGAACATGAAATAATAACTGTATGATAGCTGCCATAGCTATCCTAGCTGACGTTTATCGTAGCTCATAGTGCTAGGGCTAATGTAACTCGTCAGTTTTTTACGTTGCCCAGCGAATAAGTAGGCTTAATTCTTACATGTCTTAAGTTAAAGAATTGAAAGAAATAGGAAATAAAGAAAACGCTTGAACGGGTTTATCCATTTACATTCAGATCTTGCCATAGACTTTGCCTAAGCTTGCTTGCTTGGTAGTCTACCGTCCTGTTCAGTCTATGGTTGCTATAGCAACCGCTGCTGTGCTTCATAAACTGACGAGATAACCGTGTGGTTAAAATACTCCCCAAACACAAAGAAAACAAAACTATGTAAGAAAATGGGATGTTGTATTCCAAACAACAAACCAACAGTCCTGGAAGGGCATTACTATAATCTTACTCACTATAATCTCCTAGCTGTGGATGTCCCATTACAACCCATTCATTTGATTCGTCTTTTTGCCGTCCACTAGGCTATTATTATAGGCTTGCAAAGGGTGATAAAATAAACGTGTTCTCATATCAAATAATAATAGCAGATAAACATAAATGTGTGTACAGTATTACTGTTTTTAATCATGAATGACACCACTGAATCACCCTTTCGGAAATGGAATGAATAATTCAACTATTTCGTCAACATTACTGCTAGCTAGAAGCTAACCTATAACGTTACAGTCTAAAAAGCGGATGGGATAGTTCTAGCTAACGTTAACATTAAGGCTCCGCTTCAACCCTTTTTGCGATCACAGTATAAATTGAGCTACCACGTCACTCTTAATTAAGTTATAATTTTGCAACCCCAATCAAAGAGTATACCAGAGAATTTCTAATAAGACATTATAGACGGGCTCTGAGTATACTAATAATGTCTTATTAGACATTCTCTGGTATACTCTTCGATATGAAGCCAATCTGTTTAGCACCAAAATCTAGGTGGTCGGTGGGGAACGCTGATTGGTTGGCAGTAAGCAATGTGTTGATTGGCTCTTCAGAAAGGCAGTAAAATTAGGGTCAAAAGTCCGTAAGCTTGTATCTCAGTTTCACACTCGTACTTCAGTGTTGCGCAGGAAAGCATCGCGTAGGAGATTCACACACGTACAAAGTATTTGTGCAGGTACATATTTTTTCCACACGTGTACAAAATATTTTTACAGATCCGCATTTTCCCCCCACATATGTACAAAATATTTCTACAGATACACATTTCTTTCACACAAGTACGTAATATTTCTACAGGTACATAATTTTTTCACACATGTACAAAATATTTCTACAGGTACGAAATTTCTTTTCACATGCAAAACTCCTTTTGCACAGCTGCAAAACTTTATTACACATGTGAACATCTTTTCACAAGCTCTCAATATTAAAGACCCTATTTTGACTCCATACCGACTCGTCTCCTCTGCTGTGTAATCGCAACAATGTTGCAACCTAGGGAGGGCACGTCGCTAACGTGTATGCTTGTATTCCAGTCAACGAAGATATGTGTAGCCTACTTCTATGGAAATACTCATTTTAATGAAGGCCCAATGGGAAATGTAATTGAGTAAAGAGTACAATTCTAGTTCAAATATTTACTCGAGTAAGAGTAAAATTACAGCCTTAAAAAAGGAATGTGGAAAGTATTCGTTACCCGAAAAAAGTACTTTTTTACTCATTTGCGTTACTTGTAACGCGTTACTACCCACCACTGATTATGACAGCTAATTATGAATGATTATAATTTTAATCTGAATAATGCATTATAAATATGTCAAGATCTGCCTACTCACTTGTCAGTTTTATGATGCATCAGAACTACTTATCTCTGCTAAATGCATATAGTGATGCATAAAGAGTTTTGACTTCTACTGTAGTCCTATATATCTATAGGTATAAGATTATTATAATCTTAAATCTCAAACTATACTGATATTGCACTATTCCTTCCCTCTCTTCAATTGTTATTGTATATTTTTATATTTATATTGTATATTGTACCTTGCCTGTGCCTGTTGAGGTGTCCATGACCACCTTGACAGGGACAAAGAGGCGGACATCCCCAGCAATATTTACAAATGTACATACTGTATTTATACTTATACATAGCCATATTCTACTGCTCTTCATACTATTCATCCTGCACCTAAACTTATTACTCTAATGTATAGAGTCAAATTCCTTGTTTGTTTACTTTACGCAAACCTGGCCAATAAAGCTGATTCTGATTCTGACATGATGAGAGTAGTGATCATCCAACAAGGGGAATTACAGGGAGTTCACAGAAACATTAACTAAATATGACTCTGTGTGACTACTTGGTGTTCCCAGAGTCGGTTGAGAAAGGATCTTTGGTGTTCCTTAAAGACATGGAGGTAGACAGTGCAATGTCTCAGCTTTACAAACTGTTCTCATTAGTGTCACAATTGGAGCTACATCTGCAGTGTAGAAAGGAGCTTCTCCTGTTTAAAGCTAACTATGCTAATGTTAGTTATCTAACGTTACAAGTCTCCTCCAAGTGACAATCAAATTATACACAATGCTGGCAAAGAGCTTCTCCTGTTTAAAGCAACTCAAGTCCTACACCTGTAACACAATGACCCAAGGCCGTTTAAGCAGCCTAACTCTGCTGGCCATTGAAAGGACACTGGTCAAGTATCTGGATAAGACGCCTTGTTGCAACGACAGGGTTACCGACCATTTTCTTGAAAAGGAACGTAGGGCAGAATTTACGTATAAATAAATGGACAATTTCTACGATGTAGGCAGAAAATGAGCTTCCCCTCTTTGAAAGACCAGCAGCCGCCATTGCATGACACAGGAAAGAGGTGATTCATACTCCAAAGCAGGCTACAGGTTGCGTCAGGGCCAACAGGTGGGAAAAGATCAAATGAGAATGACAATTATATTGTTATAAAATAATGTTATAAAATAAATGTTAGTTAGAGGGAAGTTTTAATGAATCTGTCAGCGCAGCAATGTTTACTGTAAATATAAAGCTGGCATTAAGTTATTTTAAACCTGTGCTGTATGTCATACACTAACAGATAAAAATGTGAGCTTGTCTGTGCCTTCAAGTTCTGTCTTGTCTCAGTTCCTCTATAGTCATGCTTTTCTCCCTTTCCAGTAAAAACAAAAAAAGCCTGTTTGTGTTTCATCTAGACCAGTGGTATAGTGTATGAGATACAGCGTTCATTTCAACACTGGATGGAAAAAACACTGCTGTCCAATAAGGCAGCACTCACACTCATCACCTTAAGCACTACAGGCTACCTAAGCAATATCACAGTTTACCCACGACAGCAAATTAGGCTACACCACTGGTCTAGACAGCACAATGCAGGCTCATCTGTGTAATGACGTCACTCGTCAGGACCAATGAGGGAACTGGGAGTGGTCGAAGGAAATCGTGAAGCTGTCCGCGCGCTGTTGGAAATAACAATTGATTATAGAACCCCTGTTACCTAATGATTTTGACCCCGCTAGATATGGAGAAGTTTCGGTCAAAGTAATATTACTATCCATAGTAGGCCGATGTGGGCCTACCCACAATGCTGTTACAAGAATGCCTTCTAGCTATTTAATTAGACGCATCTTCCCCAAGAATAGTGTGCGAGGCCCTGCTCGGCTGATTAATTCGGGAGGCGCCTTCACTTGAGTAATGATCCTAGTGTGAAAGTCGGTCAGAGGCTATAGTGCTGGCCTGGACCACTATGCTCATCTGGACGGAACACCTTACCGAAGCTAGGGTTCAGGGTGTGCTAAGGTTAGCTGTCTAATTCCAGACTACTAATAAAATCAGTGACCTACCACAGTACAATACGATGGCCAGTTCTCCTGGTAGCATGCCTACACTTTCACTGATTTAGCCCCCACGGCCCTGGAGACTAATCCTAGCCGTTCCTCCTGGCCCATCTTAAACTTGAGGGATATCTAAAGAAACTCTAGAAAGCTATGCGGGTCAAAGCATAACAATTTATTTGTCAGGTACAAGCTATTCATCCAATACATTATAGAAGGTACATCTAAATGAATAATGTGAAAGTTACGAAAACAGGTTAAAGGAACATTTAGGAAACCATATGAAGCAATCAGAGAATGAACATACCAGCTCAGAGAATGATGACTACACACCTTAGTGGTGCGGGAGATTCTGACTACAGAATGGCTCCTAGAACAACGTGTTAACCTCCCTTAAATAGGCTACCCAGTTTGTGATTGGTTACATTGATATGGATCACATGGTTGGAGGTCAGCTGATTTGGGGGTCACATGAGTACTTTGATGAGACTTGAGACCATTGTTGTAGTGAGAGTGAATCAATCAAGACATGACAAGGTATACATTTGATTACATTCCCTGTCCCTATAGTTAACTGTTCCTGTGGACATGTGACAGTAGGCCCACAATAGGCCCACACTTAGTAGTTGATCAAGAGTCCATATATGATTGAGAGGATTATCATCAGCCTGGTAATTAGGATCCTTACATCTGTATGTATGTGCCCCAGATTTGTTTTCTGCCCATTGTATTCACTTCATGTTTATTTGATATGCTGTAGGGACAAAATTAAATATTTACATAGACTCAACAATTTTAACTCTGCTTTGTATTTTGAAAAATAAATAATAAAAAGTGACTGGGAATAGATTTGGTTTATTTCACCGTTCTCATTGGTTCCACCTGAGTTCTTTGTAAAGAAGCATTTGGTTTCAGAAAGAAAAAGTCAAGACAGCTGCCGATTAACCTTCACTGTGTAGTTGATGGTAACCAGGGCCGCTGCTAAGATTTTGGGGGCCCTAAGCAAAACATTTTCACCAGACATTAGTATAAGCTGAAATCTGTAGAAAGTAATCATCTCGGCGATCTTTGCAAATTAATATCCTTACCAAGGTGTTACACAATAATAATAATAATAATAATAATAATAATAATAATAATAATAATAATACATTTTATTTGTAGAGCACTTTATCATATACTCTAAATGCTGAACATTGTTGGATAAAAGAGGGAGACAAGACAGGATTAAAAGTAAATGGTAAGAAAAAGTAAAATTAGATCAAAAAATGAACAGGCACATATAAAAGAATACAGGCAAATGCAAGTGTGGAAATAACAGACATGCCAATTCAATTAAAAAGTGATTAAAAAGTATAGAGTTATGGATTAAAAGCTTTCCTAAACAAGTGGGTTTTGAGGAGAGACTTAAAGCAGTCAACACTGGCAGCAGATCTGACGTGTTGACAGCGTTCCACAGGTGGGGGGTTGCTGAGGAGAAGGCTCTGTCACCCATGGAGCAGAGTCTGGTTTGGGGGATAGTGAGGAGGCCATGATCGGAGGAAGGCCGGGTTTTATTCATGTGAGATTCAAATGAGAAGGTAGAGTCTAGAAGAAGTAACATCTCATCCCATCAAGAAACATCTCATGATGGCTAAAAGCAAACCTTATTGTTGCAAAACATATATCAATGGAACTGGATACAGACTTACTGTATTTAAAAACTTCACAATCTAACAGAAGCTGCTTGCAAGATTCCTGTCCTTGGAGTTAGTAGGATAGTCAGAATACAAGCCTGAGAGCCACTAGCACACTGCACATCACCATAAAAATACTATAACAACAGTGAAGTTACACCCTTATGACTCTGTTCTAAAGAGCTTTTATTGAGTCTGTCTCGTCATTCTCTAACTGAAATAACATAGATTATAACACCCAGGTAGATCATTCACGTGTAGCTTTAATAAAAGCAAATATTCTCATTAAGTAAAGGGTGTACAGCCGTAGGAGTGAAGTGTTATCAGAGACAATGTGACTAGTTGAGTCATCACTCTCACAGATCTGTAACTGTTGCAGACGGTAGAACGTGACTGAAATTCCCCTGCAGTGGTGGGAGGAGAATGTGGGAGGGCAGGGCTAAATCCCAATGACCATGTGGCAACAATCCAAGCTTAACAGTCTGAGTAGTCCGGTCTAAGAACAACCTAAGATGATAACGAGTGTAAATTTTTGTTGGGTCAACTTGGGGACCAAAATGAGCAATCAGAGTAGTTTTGAATAAGACCTGAATATGGTACTCAAAAGGGCCCACGAATAATCAAAATGATCTATATATGCATTATGTTTATTAAAAATAATCTCTTCTGCTTGTAGAAAGGATTTTAATACATAAAAGAAGATATTTAATTTTGAATGGGGACTTTTGTTATGAAGGGTAAAACGTGTGATTGGAGGGTGAAGTTTTATGACTGATATGGCTGACTTGTTTTGGTGGCTGTCCTTGAGTATGGTCAGTTTACTGCCTGCTGCCTGCAGTGGAGAGGCTCTTATTGTGTTCCTCACTGAGACTACAGTTAGGTAGAACATCTCACAGAACCAGGAATCCAAATAGCAAAGCTATATCTTTTCATTAACAAAAAGTTTTTTTTTTTAATAAACAGAGATGATGATAATGGTCTAGAAAAGGCAGAATGCAAACCTTAAAGGTGCTCTAAGCAATGTTGGGCAATGTCACTTCTATTGACGTTTAAACAAAACAGAGATATGTTCAAACAAAACGCGCATCTTGTTGGAGATTGGCTGGAACAGTTTGTTATGTTTTTATGGTCCAGACTGGACCAAGTTGTTTTCATCGCCATTTTAGGAGCCTGGGCTGTCCTCAGCAGTGTTGCCACAGTTACCTTGAAAAAGTAATCTGATTACTGATTACTGATTACTCCTTTAAAAAGTAACTTAGTTACTTTACTGATTACTTGATTTTAAAAGTAACTAAGTTAGATTACAAGTTACTTTATTAGTTACTTTCAGCAGCTGCCGACAACACCCCCAACGCCTCAACATAAAAATGATAACTGGTTTTGCCAATACTCACTATACTGGAAGTGCATTTTAACAGCAATGTATAGCAGACATCCCAACCTAACCTACTTAGATACTGAAATTCAGATGTTTGTTCAATAATGTCTAAGTACACCAAATAAGGAAGGCCTATTGATAGAAATTGTTATAGTAAAATATGTAGATTTTTTTTCATGTAGCCTTGGCAACTAGCCATCTTGTAGCCTATAGGCCTGAGTAATATGCAAATGAAATTACACTTGTTAAACTCACCTCAACAAGTCTTTTGCAATCATTTAACCCGCTGTGAGCAATGCTAAAGTTGCTGTTACAAACAGTGCAGTGTGCAAGATTATCATTATGTTTTAATCTTTTGAGATAATGGGTACACTTTTGTGTAGTCTGATGTGAAATGGGTCTTAAATCTAACTTTTTGAGGGGCACTGACGCTGCCATGACGCTTCTGTTCCTAGATACACTGACTGAACTGATTAATTATGTTTGGGAGAAAAGAGATATAAAGCACTTACACTGAAAACGGATTGGTTGATTTAGCAAAACAGACCAGGATGCTCTCTGTCTTGGATGCGCTTCAGGCACAAACGCACCACTCCTCTCTCTCTCCCTCTTCGTTGTGTGCGCATTAAGCTATGCACACGCGATTTGAAGCAAAGATTCTAGAATCTTTGATTTGAAGTCCGGTCTGGCTTGCGTGCTCTTGTTCGCTCTAGGTTCCGGGAGATTTTATGTAATTTGCGGGCGTCAGGAAGCCGCTATCAATATGTGGGAGACTCCCAAAACTTCTGGAGACTTGGGATGTCTAGCTAGACAGCACTTTGTCGCCAGCACAGAATGTACAATGTACCTTAATGTTGTCATGTTTAGCTGACACAAACTCAAAGTAATGACTGATGAAATGTGCATCTCTCTCTCTCTCCCTCCATTGTTGTTTACGTTTGTGTCGCTGCACGTGAATTGTCCTCATGCTGAAAACGTGAGCATAGCCTACATGACATTAATCCCCAAGACAAGAAGAAAGCAAAGAATATATCTTTTTATTAAGGAAAATGACAAAAATAGTAACGCACAGTAACTTAGATAAGTAACTTTAATCTGATTACTGGTTTGTAAATAGTAGCGCGTTAGATTACTTGTTACTGAAAAAAGTGGTAAAAATAGACTAACGCGTTACTGGCATCACTGGTCCTCAGAGATGTTTAAGCTTAGAGGAACCCGTGTAACATTGCTTAGGATACCTTTAAGGACCCAAAGAACCGACATAAGGATATTAAATCCTTGAAAACAAGGGTTTGTGTATGTGTGTGTGTGTGTGTGTGTATGTGTGTGTGTCTTTGTGTGTGTGTGTCATAACGTACACTCATAACTCAGTGTCATAACTCATCCACTTCCTTTTCAGGGATATGGGCTTGGATTGGTATGCATCCACACCTTTCAGAGTAATTCATATCCAGCATGACCCATCATAAAGCAGTTTGTAAGGAGTGTGACTCACAGCTCACAGCCTGTCGTAAGAAATACAGAGATGCTCTAATGAACATAATATCCTCCCATAAAATCTTTCCATGATTTCACATATTTCTGGAGGCATATTGCTGTCACGCCAAAAAATACAAATGGATCAGTATTACTATATGTTTTGAAAGTGTCTTGCCATCATTTTAACTCGATATTGTCACATTATTTCCTGTTATGACATGTTCATGTTACAACATAATACATTTACATTATGTCATCGACATTTTCTCATTTTAACCAGATAAGATACTTTTATGTTATAACATGATACTATCTGTTTTTATTTTCTGGTGTGACAGCAATGTGCTCCCATTAATTTTCAACTGTCCTTGGACTGTATAAATAACCTAGAGTAGTAGGAGAATGTGTGTGTGTGTGTGTGTGTGTGTGTGTGTGTGTGTGTGTATGTGTGTGTTTGAGCACATCATGTGTTTTCACATAGCCATAAAAATAAAAAAGTAAAACAAAAGGGAGGCGAGTAGACAACGCTTACGGGAAAGTTAGGGGTTTCGGGAAGGTAGACCCTTTGTGCTGGGTTTGCTCCGGATGGCCTTGCTTCCTACTGGGGCGTCTGAGCGACGATTGCCCACTATCTCTGTGAGTGAGTCCCGTGAGTATCTTAATTTTGATCTGGCAACAATAATCTGTCTGGAAGGAGAGACACATGCCGGGAAAGACAAGCAGCCCAGTTTTACACAGGACTGCACACACAGACACACACACACACACACACACACACACAAGACACAGGACATAAGTCATACATAACACGTTAACGAAAGTAGTTGAATTAATAAAAAAAATGTCTTTATGATCCATAAGTACAATATGTAAATAAATCAAGAAATAGATACATCAACTTTGCTTTTGAAAAGGCTACTTTGGTCCTACATGTCCTCAGGCAGTCTAGTTCTCTTGTGGGATTCAACAGTATAACCTTCCAGTTTCACGCATTAGGTGCACAAACACCTGTGACCTGTTCTTGTCTGCCCACTTACCATACCTCTAACCCCAACCCCACCCACCCCACCCCATCCCACAACCCTTACCATACTGTACCTCTAACCCCATGTTCCCCTAACCAACCCCACCTACCCCACCCACCCCACCCCATCCCAGAACCCTTACCTTACCTTTGGTGTGGGGACTGCTGGCTGTCTTGCTGCCTCTCAGCCTGGGATTTTGTCTCATCTTTTGATTTAGACTTTGTGTTGTGTCAATGTTTGTCTTGATGTAATAAATCCGACTGGTTGGGTACAATTTAAAAGGTGTTATTGTTATTTATTAGGATTTGGGGTCAATGGTGGGTTTTTGTTCACCTCTAAAGAGCCACCTAAAGGTGGGGTGTAACAATCTGTCCTTGATAGACCTTTCAACTCTTCAACATTTTTTGGGGGCCAAGCAGAGAAGCTGCAGGCAACCATTGTGTTTCTATGATTTCTTCTTATTATTATTTATTTTTATTATTATTATTCGGTGAAATTTGGGCTTACAAAGGTTTAGTGACTTTGGGAAGTTATATATTAACTGCACCTCTAGATGGACAAATGAACATGACTTCCCGGCACTTCACTTAATTTCAGGAGTCGAGAGACTTCCTTGTGCCAGACAAACAGGAAGCATCTGCTTCAACATCTGATTGAAGTTTAGTCTCGCCCTCTCGATTGGCGCATCCGTCAGAAGTCCCCATGTCAAGCAAGCATTATTGTTAAGGTGCTTATTTAAGAGACTGAAACAGTATGAGTCAGCTTCAGGGAGCTTTGAATAGTAGAGAGAAGAGATTAGCCCCCACCCCCTTTCCCCTTTCCCCTTTTCCTGTTACACACCTGCCCTGGGGGAAGCTGGGCTTTCCAGGAGAAAATTAAAAATGGAAATGGAAATGGAGAATGGAAAATAGGAAAAAAAAAAAAAACAACTTCCTCCTTCTGCTCACATACCATACCATGTGAGAGGCACCAATCTTTTGCTGCCAGAAGTGACAACAATTGATTTAAGAGTGATAACAGAAGTCACAGTGATTCACTAACACCATGCATATGGGTTTGTATTGGTTTCTGCTATGGGAAAATACATAAGAGATTATAATCGGCAACGATTCATAGGCACTGAGTGCTTGAATTTCACCTATCTGTCTCCTCCAGTGCATAGATATTTATCTTTATAGGTGTTTGTTTAATTACAGCTACAGTAATTGTGCCCATCCTTTTGTCAACTGCTTAAGCATTGAATAAAAGAGGCAGTGGCGTAACTATAGTAGGTGCAGCAAGTGCAGTCGCACCAGGGCCCGTGACCTCCCGGGGCCCGTCGCTACCCCCGCCCTTTTTAGAACTTTAGAATGTTAGAGCACGGAGAGTGAAGCGTCACTTTGACGATCTATCGGAAGATGAGCGCTTAACCGATGCAGAGAGATACTTCAAAGTGCAGGTATTTAATGCAACTCTGGACATCATAATCAGTCAGCTCTCCCAAAGATTTGCAAGTATGCGGGAAACTTGTCATGTGTTTGAGTCTTTACGTCCTATGACCCTTCAACTCGCAGGTGATGATGAACTGTTTGAAAAGGCAAGACGTTTGTCAGACCATTATAGCAGGGACATTGCACCGACATTCCAAACACAACTCCTCTCATTCAGGTCTTGCTTTAAAGCAGAGATTTCACAGAAGTCATCTATTTTTCAACTTGCCAAAATGCTGGTGGTAGATTGACAGTGTAACATCCACATTCGGGCTCATGTTGTTTCTGACATTGCCTGTGACTGTGGCAACAGCTAAGCGATCTTTTTCCAAACTCAAACTTATTAAGACCTATACCTATAAGCAGCATGGGGCAGGAGAGGCTCCGTGGGTTAGCTATCCTGTCCATTGAAAATACGAGAGCCAGAGCATTAAATATTGGGAACATCGTTGACGATTTTGCACAACGAAAGGCTCGTAAGATGCCCTTCTTCTAATGGCCTAATTCACGCATATTGGGGATTGTATGCATATGAATGATTTTATTTGGTTTCTGGACGGTTAAATAAGTTAGGCTACATTAAGTTTTGTTTCTGCGCAGTGCGAGTTTATAAGCAAGCAATACGCTTGCAGTTTCAGCAGAGGGTTGAAGAAGCGCATTGAGTGTTCCCATAATTCCATGCGAGTTGATGTTAATGCAGTAATATTAGATTACCCTGGCCTGCAGGCTGTTAATAAAATTATTTTTTAATATTTTTTACATGTAATGGATATGTAGTCGTGTGTTTTTTATTTGAAATTGTAATCTGTAACTACTAAACTACTTCGGTGCCTCAGGCCCTTTGCATAAACAATTGAAGTCGCCCTTAATGTGTATTGCATGTATCAGAGCTAATTCATCCTGGGCCAAAGTTCGTCGGTATGGGGCCCGCTTAGCGCTCTCGCACCTGGGCCCACCATTGGCTTGTTACGCCACTGAAAAGAGGAGTCTATCTGGTTATACCTGTGACTATATTTATTTTTTATTGTGATTAGATTTATTGTTATGAAATCTCTCTCTCCTTATTATGATCTCTCTCTCTCTCAATCTATCTATTATGTTCATCTTCTAAAGAAGTTACAGTGATAGCAATGAATGTAAGTAATGCAGCAACACATGAAAGCTTAACAAAGGAGAAAGAAGGAATGCTTGTCAAAGGTTTTAAGATGAAAAAGAGATACACATGGATGAAATACACTCTTGGGAGGACATTCGTATGTGGGGAAAAAGTATCTGCTAAGTAAACATTAACATAACGGTCACACACTCACTGACAGTGATGACTTATACAGACAGCTGGTACCAACCTAGTGACAGTTCTAGACAGGTCACAGACCTAATGCACCTGTGACAATTTGGCTTCAGGGGAGAGGAGACAGGCTTAAAGTAAAGTCTGGTTAACCACAACCATTTTGACTGGGGTTATGTGGTGGTATTCAGGTATGTACTCAGACATGATAATGCACCCAAGCCGCACCTGTTCTAATCCTGAAGTGCTATTTTTGACAAACCAAAATAGCCTCCTGCCATAACTAATCTCCTTATATAAACTAATGATAAAAGTATCTTCTGAACTCCTATGATTCTCATAGATAAACCACCTGATGCTGTCCATTAAGCACTTGACATTGATAAGTCAACAGATGGAGGTAGACCAAATATGGGACAATGCTAATAAAAAGTTGATAAAAAAAAAACTTTGATTTGATGTGTATCTATAAACTAAACTTTTTTTTGTCTTTTGGTTTGGTTTGGTTTTTGTGACATAATACGTCTTTTTTAGTGTTTTCCCCCCCATCTGCACTACTTGATTGACGGGTGACATAGACTTCAAAGCTCATCTCTGTCACTGGATGAGAGACAGGCTTTTTGGAAAAGTTTGACTATGTTACATTTGTATGTGCCAGGTTGCTGATTTTGATGTAGCGCTAAAAAAAACATTCTTGTGTTCTTATTTCTAATTAAACTCCAAATTGCCCATTGAAATTAGGGAGAGCAGAATTTGTGGGAAACAAGACAAAGGGTCAAAATGCTGCGCAGTAAGATGCAAAGCAGAGCACCCTAGTCGACCCTATGGCTGATTTAAGCTGGGCGATGATACTCTGAAAATCATGACTAGTTTTTGACATTTTGGATATTTACGGTGACTTTACTTTGATTTTCCCCCTGTCAGTCTGTCAGTCCCCTTCTGACCTGGGTGACAAACTGTGTTGTCCTTATCTTGACACAGAGATGTGTTAAAAAAAAAAACACAAGTTCTGCTTTTTTCAACACATTCATAATGTTCTAGGTCACCCAGGTCATTGTTACTCATCCCTTAGGGCATTGGATAATAACAAAATTTTATCACCACCCACCACCTAAACAGCACAGTGAAGTGAGTAGCTGTCTCTGTAATAAGGAAGTAGGAGCTTACTTGCATGCCCTAAGGCTTTGTCATTGCCACATGCTTTACATCCGTCAGTCATAAACTCACTCTAGTTTATCCACCTGTAATTTTCCCAGTGTCACACGTGCAGTTTGAACACATTGCAAGAGGAAGCTCATAATGTAAACTTTGTTTTGACCTTTGTTTTATTAAATTCAGCTCTACTTCATTCATATGCAGATTAAATAAAAGCAAATGTGCACAATCATATGGCCCGTTGGTTATCATTAACATAACCAATTGGGCCATTATCATTCTTGCCAAATCTGCAGGACATTAGAATATTATGTTAAATAAGCAATTTAACAGCATATAAAAATATATTATTTGATAATAGCAAACAACTGATCAATAAGTCATTTTCAATAAATACAACATTTGGTTTGTGCATGTGCTTGTATGAGTTCTTAGAGTTCATAATTGTGCCAGCACAATGTAATTCCTTTTAATGTAAAAGAATAAAAGCATTTAGGCCAATGCATAAAGTGTCCTTCTTTTCTTTTGAGTCTTTAAGTCCTTTTAGTCCTCGTGTAGAGTCCCAAACAGCCTGTCCCAGTGCGTGAAGTACGGCGCATAGTTAGACTTGAACTTGAGGTGATGGAGGTCGTGATGCGGTGCGCCTCCGTAAAGTCCAAACGGCACCAAGCGGTGCGTGGCCCAGGGGAGGTCGTATCCGCAGTGGTCCTCCACGGACAGTGCGATGTTGAGCACAAAGAAGAGCAGCTCGGTGAGCGGGTGGCATCCCAGGATCATGGGGTTGACGGCGGCGAAGAAGCCCAGCGAGAGGGTCTCCCAGGCCCCCGAGTACTCCGTGCTCAGCACGAACGTGGACGTGTACTTGTGGTGCACCTTGTGGAACGTGCGGTACAGCCAGGGCACCTTGTGGTGCAGCGTGTGCCAGATGAAGTACTGGAAATCGAAAAGCAGCAGGCACGCCACGGCGTCCCCCGCCACCTTCAGCGCGCCCGGCGCCTCGGCCGGCGAGCTCGCCCGCCTCCAGTACCAGTGTAAGACGGTCAGCGGGAAGATGAACACGACGTGGTTGTACAGCGAGTGGACCAGGCAGCTCCACATCACCTTCCACGAGACGTGGCTCCTCTCCTGGATCTTGTAGCGGCGGATCAGCTCGACGTGCGGCGACAGGAGGTCCAGGGCCACGTAGGGCAGGCAGCAGAGCAGGTAGGTGCCCAGGGAGAAGAGCACGGGGAAGAAGGGGGAGTGCAGCCATGCGTCGTGCGTCAGGACCCAGTCCCAGAGACTCTGGAGCAGCCGTGTAGACATGACTGTTCGTGTCGGTGCACGAAAGAAGTATGAAGCTCTCTCAGCGTGAGCATGCAGCTAGAGTGTGCTTTCCTACGATAGAGCCGGCCCCCCGCCTTATAAGGCTTACATCCTGTGGAATTTCCAGTTTGTGTGGGAGTCGAAGAAAAAAAGAAGGAGCAGCAATGTTCACACACACACACACACACACACACACACACACACACACACACACACACACACACAGTTATGTTTGATCATCATATATCTTATAAATCGTATTCATCCGTGTGTTTGGGGGGGGCACTACTGCTCCCTCTTTTTCTTGGGTTCATGTTTTCCTGCAGATGAGACCCAAAAGGATAGATATTTTAGAAGCCTCTGAACATCAACCCTGCTCTCACCTGTCCCCCTCTGATGCTCCACTCAGGACACTGTGTGTGTGTGTGTGTGTGTGTGTGTGTGTGTGTGTGTGTGTGTGTGTGTGTGTGCTAGTGTAATGCATAGAGAAAAGACCATGACCATTTTAGAGCAGCATAGATTTGGATATTTACTCTGTAAAAGCATATT
This sequence comes from Alosa pseudoharengus, assembly GCF_046254945.1. NCBI lineage: Eukaryota > Metazoa > Chordata > Actinopteri > Clupeiformes > Clupeidae > Alosa > Alosa pseudoharengus. The sequence continues at coordinate 17,476,556 of NW_027468674.1, read as the reverse complement.
AATCAATAGCATACGTTTAAATGATGATCACATGTACAAAGAACAAGCAAACTGAACACAATATATGAAACCGAGAAAAACCGAGACGAAAAATTCTATGCATTTCACATTTATATGCATTTCAAATTTCCCTCACGGGATCAAAAGAGTATATATACTTATACTTACTTATACAGACGCTATTTCCTAAACAAGTATCGGGATGTGACAGCAAGATGCCCACACATCCTGGAGAGTCATCAGCTCACTAGAAATCCCCCTTAATGGCCAGTTTATGACTGAGCCATTGGCTCAGGAGAGTGTCAACACACAGGATTAAGTTAACAATCTACCAATGGTAGAATTGCAGGCATATGCTTCGACCAAATAATAGAAGGTCATGGTGTGCATATGTGATGTGATCTGGGAAAACCCTTCACATGATGCAATTTTACCAACTTATGATTCTGATACCATCCTAGCAACATCTAAGATTTTGGGAGGATGGCATCCAGGATTTTATTAGGGTACTGTCCAGAATGTTGCCAGGATGGTATCAGAATCTTTGGTGAAATTTCACAAAAGAGGGTCGAAATTAAGCAAAAATTGCTATGAGCATTGCTACTGCTCATAACACGTGCCTAAGCAATCCCGCCTGGGCAGAGTGGGTGTTTTTATATCTAACTGATAATAGCTATTACTTTGTTCCTCTTTTTTATATCATCAGTGAAAATGACACATACACAGGTCTATTTGTCATCTCTGACTCTAAAAATGAAGAAAATGTTCTAACATTCTAATAACATTGTCATAGATATAGATCATCCACACAGACAATGTTTATAGCTACTCACAGTGAACAAAAACCCAAGTGAAAGAATGACAGTGTAAATGGAAGCAGCCAAAGAAGTAGGCCTCATAATTACAACAATGAAGAAAGCAGATGAAGCATCTTAACACTTTCCAAGACATGACATAGAAATCTGAATGATTCTTATGGTGATGTGTTTGTGCATTCTAAGGTAAACTAATAAACATAATGGTCTATTTAGATGTTACTTTTACATGATTTGATTGTGACAGAGATGAAAGAAATATGGGAAATAAAGCTAAAGAGCAGCAAACATTTTTGCGCCACCCTGTGGTGGAAGAAGAATTCCCTGATATACCTGTAATGTTTTACTACTTTACATAAGATTGATGAAAACCATTATGCTATTCATTGTTGATCTGAGTATGCCATATGAGTGAATATGTCATCATGACCCCTCGTTGTCTTTGTCTCATTTATTTATGTGACTGACACTTTCATCCAAAAGTAATTGCAGGACATTGCCGCAGCTTTGGGTTAAGTGCCCTGCTTGGTGGCAGCTGGAAATCGAACACTTAGCCTTTCAGACTTCTGTAAGCAAACCTAAACTGCGACTGCTTAGCCACTATGTTACCACTTTAGCACTCACAGTAAAACAGAGTCATTGGTATCACAAAATGATCAAAAAATAATCAATCAATCTTGAGTGAGATAGAACAGCTTTGAAAGACTGGGGTATCCAAACTAGATCTGCCTACCAGAATTCCAGATCTTTGTTTTTAGTTGTCATATAGCTTATGTAGGCTATTCTCTTTAATCTTAAATGTACCGGTAGGCCCTATATGCTGACAGGTGCATTTGCTTGCAAAATAATTATTTTGAAAATAATTGTATTATTTTTAATATGAAAATCCCCCTCTAAAGTCAATGCGGATCTATCTATCTATCTATCTATCTATCTATCTATCTATAAATAATTATTGTTGTAGCTTTTACCAGCAATAGCCTACCTTTAAGGTAATATTTTCACATGCAAATTAGGTTTCTAGCAAACAGTTGCGGCCAACTTTTGGTAATGTTGCAGCATAGGCCCTATTTGCAGCAATGTAATTATGCAAATTAGGGTTGTCACCAGAAGTTCACAGGAAGTTTGCCATTATTGACAAATCACTGGCGAACACATTTGCCACTATAGTGGCAAACTTTTCATTGTTGCCAAACTTTGTGTTTGCCTCTAGCGGCCAACACTGGCAAACTTCTGGAGATATTTTCTAGTGAACTAATTTGTCTCCCACAAATCACCCACAAGTTTGCTGCAAATCTGCCGCAAACATTTCATTTTTGTAAGGGCACATGCATGTAGTACATGTCCTCTGTGCTTTAGGTGCTTTCATGTGATCCTTTTAGCTAAGGTAAGGTAAGGCTGCCATCTTCTGGCTTCATTTGAAATTACACGTGGTTTTCTGCTGGGTCGTGAACACATATAACCTGACAATAGCCAGATGAATTTCGCTCCGCCTAGCTCCACTCATCCATTTGGAACCGATCCATTGAAGCGTTGCTTCAGAAGGCTGGGCCTAATCAAAAAATGCTTGCATATGATTGAATAAGCCACTTGTCCGTCATCTATTGACGTACTACTTCAACCACTTACATCGAAGCCAACCGGTGACGCTAATAACAGTGTCACAGTCGCTTCTACGCTATGTCACATCTATGAAACTCCCACCCTGCATCCTGATTGGCTGAACCATAAAGTCGGTTGCAGAAATCACTCTCAATGGAAGAGGTCCCAGATGGATGTGAGTGAAGCTAGGCGGAGCTAAGCGGAATGACATTCATCTGGCTATTGTCAGGTTAGAACACATACTGTAGCGCGCCCTAAACACTAGCCTGGTCCTTACCGCCTGTGACTACGTTTCTCTTCGTCATACAGTCTGGAACAAAGTAATAATCTGTCTCCGTAATGGGCGGATGCTTATTTTGAGGTTTAAAATCATTGGAGTTCCCTTAACCAATCAGCAACGTTTGGTAATGACTTATGCTGTGCGCCGGAGTTCAGGCTTTTACGCTTACCACTTCCGCTTCAGGCTCTTACGCTTCCCACTTCTGCTCTCAGTAGTAAACAGACCGCTGGCTAGTATGCAGGCTACCTGACCACCAGGGCAGTCTCTTCATAGTGGATATACTGTATCTCTAACTTGCGCCAGCCACAGACCGAGAGTTGTATACCAAAAGCGTCACGTCGCCGAGATTATATCAGCTCTTGTCACACGCCAGTTTTCCCTCTTATCTCTTCTCGCCGCTTATCAGACGATTGTTGTTCTACGCAGCCCGGTGACTTCGTCGGAGCTTACTTCGTTCTCCATGGGCTGTTCAGACTACACTCTCGGATAAGTTGGATTGTACTGACGACCTACGTGTTATTTAACCTGGAGCTTGCTCAGTTTAACTAACAGTTGTTCGACATAAAACAACGCAGCCTACCTTGAGCCACGCTCGGTGACTGGCTAACATTACTGTCCACAAGCACGGTAGCCTCGCCTGGAGCCCAGCTCGGCCACAGGCTAGCCTCTGTCAAACACAAACACGGAGCGGTTTATCTTGAGCCCAGTTCGGTAACCGCTAGTCCCAGTCAAGCACAATCACAGCAGCCTTGCCTCGAGCTCCGCTCGGTATCCGGCTAGCTCACGTCAAGACACACCGCCTCGCCTTGAGCTCTGCTCGGTAGGGTAGCTAGTAGCTAACATTCCATTCCTTAAGTAGGCCTATTGATTTTGTTAAAGTAATTTGAGAGTAGGGGGGAAAATAACGAGCAGCAAACGTTTATTTGAAAACACGATAAGTAGTGATGCATGTAGTAGCCTACACTTGTGCGTTTAGGTTTAGCTATCACCATCTGATAAATCAAACTTTTCCCAAAGCCAGTTGGAAGGAGAGTTATAAGACGTCCTTGCCATTTATAAAATTGACAAGACAAGCCTCTTGTTCCTGCTTTAATTGCGTGATGCCCTCGAGAGTTGAGACAACTTCGCGGATAGCTTCTAGCGTCTCTTCCTCCGTCGCCATTGCTGCTATGCTGTTGAACTACAAGCTTCGCTGGACTACAAGCAACTGGGCAGGCAAGTTCCGCATCATCACTCAACTGTTCGCTGATTGGCGCGGTCGTACGCGAACCGCATACTGTGGGTTGGGCCAGACTACGTGCGAGGCTGAAATCAAATTTTGGCCGGAAGTACGTAGGATGGTAACACCAGGCTACCTAAACACGACCGTAGGCTAGCAATGCAATGCACAATAAGCAAGTAACCAACCAACCAACAAACAATAAATAAACAAATAAAATGACGACACTGATTTTGCTGGGCCTGCAATATGGTTTGGCATAATTCCCTCAGGAATGTAGAGCATAGCCTAGGCTAACCTATTCCATTTCCAGGTGGGTTAGGTCTAGTCTACTTTCGTTTCAGCTTTCTCAACTGCGTGGCAGAGGCAGTCGCAAACGCAAAACTGCAGTAGCTTATAGGCCTAGTGTTAACTATTGGAAAGCTACTTTTTCATTAGACACATTTTCAACACTTCGTATTGTTTGCGGAGGTTTGGTTCATGAAGCGTAGAGCGAGCTAGCCTGCCTGGGTAATTGCATAACAGCAGAGCCATGAAGTGAAGTAGGCCCAGACCTAAGTTTCGATTATGATTTCCTGATCGAGTAAAACATCGCTCTGGAATACCACTCACACTGAAAACACACGACGAAATGAGGTAAATGCTAACATCCGTTTTGCTTAAACGCACACACACACACACTTTATTTTTTATTTAGGGTTATTATTATTTGCAGTTCATGTGAAATGCAATATTTTGGACGTGAAAAAACTGCACTGCACTACCACAGTAGCCTACTGTACTTTACTGCAGAAATGCAATATTTTGGACATTGACATATTATCGTAGCCTATTGCACTATAGTCTACTTCGAATATACTGCAGTATAACAGTTATTTTTTTGTAAAGGGACACACTAGGCCTAATTCACTCTTCCCTCTTTACCCTTCGCTTCTCCATCCTCTCCACTTCCCTCTCTTCCCCCGCTACTTCCTCCTCTATCATTTCTCTTATCATACCTTGACAAGTAGGCCTATGTAAGCACTCCTATCCTGTAGGCCTAATGATATTGACAGCGTTGGTAAATCCTGGCTACCTCTCTTCTGCGCATATAAAATGTTATTCTATTACTGTAGCTGTAGCTCTGTAGCCTAAATGTTAAAATGCTTAATTGTTCGCAGCTTTAAATGTTATTCTATTGCTGTAAGTCCCTTTGATAAACGTGTCTGCCAAATGAATAGCCTAAATGAGTGATTCCTGTTTTGGATGCGATTTTTGGCTTACAATTTTCTGTTATTGTATTTGATGTTTTTATGATGTTTTTATGATTTTGTCAGAACAGTGCCATGCTTAGATAGAGGAATGCATGTTGGCCAAGCTCAGGGGCTGAAAATATTATGTAGGCTATCATATATTGTAGGCATAGGCCTACATAGCTAAACAGGGTGGATTTTTTAGGTAAGTTAGCTCTAACTCTTTGAGTGAGCATAAATAACATGTTTTAAAACACATTTCATATTTTTTCAAACATGTTCCATAAGATACACTAACAGGGTGGAACTTTAAGGGTTCCTGTGTGTCATGAAATTGAGAAAAATAAAGGAGAGAGTGACTGCTGGAGCTTTCCTCTGTTTTCCAGTTGAATTCCCCTCAAAAGCAAATGTTGTCACTTCCTTCAAATGGCTATATGGATTTGTAGTCTTATTTGGGAGGCAAGAAAATACAGACTGGAACAGACAGGGTGGACTGCAGGGACATATAATGCATTATATAACTACAGAAAACAAATGTAGTTTCACCAGATTTACATCCTTGACAAAAGGAAGTGTACCATAGCCTATCAAAACAATAAAGAATAAGTTGAAGTTATAACAATTTTGTAGTTTAAGTTAAAGCAATAGAAAACAACTAAACACATTATAAAATTGATTTGTTATAAATATTTGTCTGATTTTATTAAAGAATAAGAGTAAGGAAATCATTGGGACATGGAAATTTGATCCAAAACAGGAATCACCCAAATGTACGGTATTGTGATAATGTATGATCATTAATTTGTGTAGTTGCTGTTATGGTTTTGATTTTAGCTCACTGCATGTTTCTGTAATGCTAAGCCACATACAGTACTGTATGCATCAAGCCAAAGCTATATTTATATAGGCTATTGCTCATTTTGTATACCTCTTCACGGTCCACGTCAGGCAGATAATCGCCATTAGCTAAGACTACTTTATTAAGATTCGAAGTCCTTGGGTGACAGCTCAACATGCTGGTCCATTAGCTGCGCCATTTCTCTGACCCCATGCTGCTTGCACACCCAACTCTGGATGATTACAAGCACAGGTTCTGGATGATAACAAATATTGAAGGGGACTATAGCCTAATCTTTTTTTTTACTTTATTGCTGTAATTATATATGAATTATTTTTTTTCCTGTAGTGCAGACAAAGTGACAAGTGATGGCAAACTAAAGAATCTTGAGTGCCTCTTCACATTTGATGTGGACAAAGATGACATCAAGGACTTGAAGGGCATCCCAGAGAAGCTCCTGGACCGCGTCAAGTACTGTCCCCGCAGGTACCACGCCACCTACTTCAACATCCTGGCCTTTGTGAGCCACCTGCAGGGTAGGAACGACACTGCCCTTGAATACCTGGCCAAGGCCGAAGCTGTGCTGAAGGAGGAGAAGCAAGATGAGGTGGAATTCCTGGTTACCTACTCCAGCTTTGCATGGCTGCACCATCACCTGGGTAACATGGAAGACATGGAGACTTACTTGGGCAAGGTGAAGAGAGTAGGTGAGGGTGGAGAGACCGCTGTGGAAGCAGAGAAAGGATGGAGCTTCTTAAGGATGGGGGCTAAGCTCTATCAACGAGCCAAGGAGAGCTTCCAGAAGGCTCTGGAAGCCAAGCCTGACAGCGTGTCCTACAATGTGGGCTATGCCATAGTCCTTTATCGGTTGGAGGAGCTTGTCAGGAAGGATGTTAGAGTCCAGCCTGAGGACAGCCCTGCAGCCAAACAGCTACAGAGAGCCTTGGATCTCGACCCCACAGATGCTGAAGTGATGGTTCTCTTAGCCCTGAAACATCAAGGCTTTAATGCGCCGAAGAGCAGAGAGCTGGTCCTCACGGCCCTTGAGAAGTGTGCTGACATGCCTCAGGTCATCAGGTACGCTGGTACATACTTCAGGAGAGAAAACTGTACCGCAAAATCTTTAGAGATGCTATTAGATTAGGCTATAGTCCCCTTCAATATTTGTTATCATCCAGAACCTGTGCTTGTAATCATCCAGAGTTGGGTGTGCAAGCAGCATGGGTAAGCGGCTAAGAGAGCTCCCAACTCCTCCTTCCTCTACCACCAGATGGGGCTCCTCCACTGGCGAGAGATAATCAACATGAAGACATCCGGCATGCGGAGGGTCTGCTCTGTGCAAGTAATGCCGAAAGCATCCGCTGAAAGCATCCGCCTCTTTCACAAGGCTGTGGAGCTGAAGCCTTCCAACGTGCATGCCTGGGTAAACTTGGCGAAGGCGTATGCAGAGAGCCGGCGGCTGGAGGAAGCTGAACCCATTTTCGCCCGGCTGGTCTCGGATGAACGCCTGACCGTCACAGAGCGGCAGCACTGCCACGCCGAGTACGGGGTCTTTCTGATGTTCCAGAGGAAGGATGATGTTCGGGCTGTGGAGCAGTTCAAGAAGGCGTACAGGATCAGGATAATCACTTTGATTTAAAAAAAAAAAACCTTGGTGGTGATTGTGATTATTTTTTGATGGAAGCACAGGTAAGGGAATACCTGCTAAGTATTACCGGCTTCCAAGTCTAGGGGAGCTTGGGGCACGGCACAACCACGTTCCCTTGCTTGATCTTAAAATACAAAGAGAACAGACAAGGCAAGGTTCAGGTCTTGCACACTGGCATTCCATTTATTAGTTAAAATACTTTAAGCATAAATACTTAAATATTCAACAATCCAACAACGTTCAGACAAACTCAACATTAAATATAAATACTTAAATTATCAAAAATGTCCGTCAATGTTCAGACACACTCAACATTAAAATGATTAAACTAATTAAAACACACACATTAAAGCATTAACATCTTTCATAAACATATACATGTGGTGAGAATAAAGACAACATTTAGCAACCAATTCATTCCTTTGTAAGCTCACTAAAAAGCCAATGGCCACATGGTTAATGGTGGCAACATAAGCATCTGCTTGTCGCAACTCCGACGATGTTATTTGGGTAGCTGCAGGGTCATCGCTCCTTTTAATCCGGGAGCATCTCATGATAGTGGAACAACGGCAGGGACGTCTCCTTACCACCCCCTGCAACTAACCTGAGGATCCTTGCCTTCCCCACATTTGGTCCTGTCTTCTGAGCCAAAGCCAGAGGCTTAGTATTTTTTAAGCTAAGTCAAGAACTCATTTAAGTCCATGTAAATTCGTGCCCTAGATTCTTTCTATCATGGTTCATTTGTGTGACCTCGCCAAAAAACATGGTGGGATTTATTTAGACTGCAGTAAAGGATTTAGGAGTAAAATGTCTCACCTTTATGACTGAGCTGCAGTGTAAACAGAGAGAGAATAGAAACCTTAAGTCACAGTCACACACTAGTTTCAGCTTCATTTAGCCAAACATCATCAGCAGGAGGTGCAAAAGGGGCTTGATTGTGTTTTGGGCCCCCATCAGCAACTTCAAGGCAGCGCTGACACCACCTCCAAGTAGCGGGCCCAAAAGATCATATATCCCAAATTGGACCCACACGGAACAAGAAGCCCCGCATGTGGCGACAGGAGGTCCAGGGCCACGTAGGGCAGGCAGCAGAGCAGGTAGGTGCCCAGGGAGAAGAGCACGGGGAAGAAGGGGGAGTGCAGCCATGCGTCGTGCGTCAGGACCCAGTCCCAGAGACTCTGGAGCAGCCGCGTAGACGTAGACATGTCCGTTCGTGTCGGTGCACGAGAGAAGTATGAAGCTTTCTCAGCACGAGCATGCAGCTACAGTGTGCTTTCCTAGAGCCGGCCCTCGTTTCCTTATAAGGCCTACATCCTATGGGATGGAATTTCCAGTTTCATTCATGGTGTGAGTGGGTGTGTGTGGGTGACAGATAATGGGAGATTATTTAAAAGACTTAGTATGGTAGGAGAGATGTTTAGATCTTAACAGTGTAAAAAGTATATCAAATATGGATTAATAAGACTTATACGATAGGCACTTTTATAATTGTGATCAACAGACCTCTGTCTGATGTGTGTGTGTGTGTCTGAACATCATCCCTGTTGTCATCTTCTGGTGATCAGGGGCCTATTGCACAAAACTAGGATAAGGGATTAAGCCGGGATATCTTGGTTATCCTGGCTCAATTTATCCGTGATCCAGTTGCACAAAAGCGGGATAGGGGGCAGCAGGATATGTTATGGTATAAGTTACCATGGCGATTTATTCTTTGGAGCTAGCCTGCTCCAGACCAGGCTAAGTTCCAGGATCTATTTAATCTCATCTCTTATCTCAGTCAGCAGTCACCACAAACGGAAACCAATAATTATTCCACTGCCCACTACACATTGTTATCACATATACCTAGACCCATTGTCATTATTTAAATGTTTGTGATCATTAATTAACTTTTACATACTCGCCATTACCGACCTGTCATGCGACAATGTGACATCACGGTAGTGCCTAACCATTTCGCACGTGGTGGTCGCGGAACTAGTTGCAATATTCTCCTAAACAGAGGTGTTGCTGTTTGTTGCCTGTTGTGAAAAGGCTATCGCTACCTACTTCACACCGTAGAAGAAGCAATGAAGCCGCTAGTTGCCATGGTAAATCAGTGAATCTGTGATCGGTGGCGGGGTCTATTTGAGGGAGCCGTGAGCGCGCACTTATCCAGGATAGGTTTCACCTGGCTTGATGAATCCGTGTCTGCTCATCCTGGCTTGCTCTTTGTGCAACCAATTAAGCCTGTACGATCGTGTTTTGGATTCATTGAGCGCAGCTCAGTAACTTATCCCGGATGTCTTAATTCTGCTTTTGTGCAACGGACCCCTGCTCTGGTGCTCTGGTACACAGTCTGTGTTTCTGTGAAGCAACCCAGGACAGTGTGTGTGTGTGTGTGTGTGTGTGTGTGTGTGTGTGTGTGTGTGTGTGTCAGTGTCTGTGTCTGTGTGTGTGCGTGTGTGTGTCTCTCTCTGTGTGTGTGTGTGTGTGTATGTGCATGTTTGTGTGGACAATTGAATAAACAACAAGCAAACTAAACACAATATAAACCCCAAACTGATAAGGTGAGTCCAGCTGAGATGAGAAAGAGGGGGAGTGTGGACTGAAAGAGATCAAGAGGACTGAAAGAGGTCAAGAGGACTGAGAGATCAAGAGGTCACAGGGGTCAAGCTGACCTAGAAAGAGATGAGAAAGAGGATTCAAATTTCTACGCATTTCACATTTCTATGCATTTCACATGTGTACGCTTTTCCATAAACAAATATCAGCATGACACAGCAGATTGTCCTCATCTATCCTGTAACACCATCAACGCCCTAGAAATCCCCCTTAATGGCTCTCATAGGTAATGACTGAGTTGCTCTCTGTTATCTCTAGTCACGTGACCCATTGGCACAGGGGAATGTTTACACACGCAGGGAATAAGTGAACAATCTGCCAGTGGTAGAATTGCAGGCATATGCTACAAACAAATAACAGGAGGTCATGGTTTGCATAATAGTTTCCTGATAAATGAATCTGCTCCCAGATAAAAGCACAGTGGTCCCAGAGGAATTAAATAATTCTGTAGTAGCTGCAACATTTTGACTTCTGAACACAGGCAAGTGTGTACTGCTCACAGAGCATGTCTTGGCAATTCCGCCTAGACAAAATGGGTGTTTTATATCTAACTGATAATAGCTATTACTTTGTGATCATAGATACAGATAATCCAATGCACTCAGATTGCAGAGCCAGAAAGTCAATTAGACTGTTTCGGTTTTGATTTCTCGAGTAAAGTGACTGTGATGTTCAGGAAATGCAACTAGGTCGGTATCACCAAAGAGTATCAGGAAGTACCTGCCTAGCTACACTCTTTGCTGTCACTCTGGAATACTCTTCATATTGAAAACACTAAAATCATTTACAAGACGAAATGAGGTAGGCTAAATTATAACATCCGTTTTGCCTAAACCCACACACACACACAAACACACACACACACACACATACACACACAAACACAAACACACACAGTGTTGGGGAGTAACAGAATACATGTACTAGTGTTACGTAGGCACTGCATTTTCATTCTAACTAAAAATAATTTATGGCTTATAATTTTTCTAATTAGATCTCCATTTAAGTTTTTTATTTTTTAATTAGCCTGGGGTAGTCACCTGCTATTTTACTGGTCACCTTGCTATTTTATAGTTGTATCAGGTAGCTTAGTTGACTTTACATTCTCCTATGTGGGCCCACATTCAGCCATTTGGAACAAAAGAACACACCAAAATAGACCTGTTTAGTTAGCAGGATTTGATGGTTGCATTCCTACACTTATAAAATGCGATTCAATGTGGAGGTAATCCAAGTATTAAAAATATGTTACTCAGATTGAGTAATGTCACGTAATATGTTACAAATTACAATTTTGGGCATGTATTCTATAACGTAATACGTTTTCAAAGTATCGTTCCCAACACTGCATACACACACCGAGAGAGAGAGAGAGACTAAGACTATATGCACAGTATATAGTAGTAATGTATGATCATTAATTTGTGTAGTTGCTTATGGTTTTAATTATCGCATGTTTCGATAATTAAAATAATTATGCATCAAGCCAATATTTATGTAGGCCATATTGCTCGTTTTGTAGCCTAAGCTTAATCTTTTTTACTTTATTGCTGTAATTATATATGCATTATTTTTTTTACTGTAGTGCAGACAAAGTGACAAGTGATGGCAAACTAAAGAATCTAGAGTGCCTCTTCACATGGGACGTGGACAAAGATGACATCAATGACGTGAAGAACATTCCAGAGAAGCTCCTGGACCGCGTCAAGTACTGTCCCCGCAGGTACCACGCCACCTACTTCAACATCCTGGCCTTTGTGAGCCACCTGCAGGGTAGCAACGACACTGCCCTTGAATACCTGGCCAAGTCCGAAGCTGTGCTGACGGAGGACAAGCAAGACGAGGCGGACTTCCTGGTCACCTACTCCAGCTTTGCATGGCTGCACCATCACCTGGGTAACATGGAAGACATGGAGACTTACCTGGGCAAGGTGAAGAGAGTAGGTGAGGGTGGAGAGACCGCCGTGGAAGCAGAGAAAGGGTGGAGCTTCTTAAGGATGGGGGCTAAGTTCTATCAACGGGCCAAGGAGAGCTTCCAGAAGGCTCTGGAAGCCAAGCCTGACAGCGTGTCCTACAATGTGGGCTATGCTATAGTCCTTTATCGGTTGGAGGAAGTTGTCAAAAAGGATGTTAGAGTCAAGCCTGTGGACAGCCCTGCAGCCAGACAGCTACAGAGAGCCTTGGATCTCGACCCCACAGATGCTGAAGTGATGGTCCTCTTAGCCCTGAAAAATCAGAGGTACAATCCGCCGAAGAGCAGAGAGCTGGTCCTCATGGCCCTTGAGAAGTGTGCTGACATGCCTCAGGTCATCAGGTACGCTAGTACATACATACTTCAGGAGAGACAACTCTACCACTGAGTCATTAGAGATACTCGAGGAGGCGGCTAAGAGAGCTCCCAACTCCTCCTTCCTCTACCACCAGATGGGGCTCCTCCACTGGCAAGAGATGATCAACATGAAGACATCCGGCGAGTGGCGGGCCGGCTCTGCGCAAGTCAAAGACGCCGCCACCAAAAGCATCCGCCTCTTCCGCAAGACCGTGGAGCTAAAGCCGTCCAACGCTTTCACCCAAGTCAACTTGGCAGAGGCGTACGCAGAGAGCCAACAGCTGGAGAAGGCCGAGCCCATTTTCACCTGGCTGATGTCAGATGCGCGCCTGACCGACGCGGAGCGGCAGCACTGCCACACCAAGTACGGGGTCTTCCTGATGTACCACAGGAAGGACGACACCCGGGCCGTGGAGCAGTTCAAGAATGCCTACAGGATCAGGGTCGACACAAAAGACCGCAGTCAGGCTCGGGACAAACTCAAGAAGATTGGGAACCGCAGGTCTGGGCGGAGAGGCCGGGAGAGTGATGACATCTCGGCTTTCCTGTCCGCAGTAGATGACTAGGACCGGCGCGGGACTGCACCACCACAGCTGCAACAGCAGCAGCAAATGTCAGTGGAAAGCTTCAGAACAAAGATGACGTTATAAAAGTGTCATAAGCTATTTTGAAAAAAAATGTGTCCTAAGCTATTTTTTTGTTAAAGCTATCTGACTTTTAAAGTTTTAGGTCAACACATCTCTTATTCACTAATTATGAATTTGACCATGTAAATAGCTGGTGTAGGCTTTTTTACTGTGTAGTAACAGTAGTATAACTCTTGAATTTCCCCTGGGGATCAATAAAGTATCTATCTATCTATCTATCTATCTAGTAGATATTAGATACAAACAAATAACAGGAGGTCATGGTTTGCATATTCTACTTATAAATGAACTTTTTTCATCTGTTGTTCCTCGTTGGTGGAACGCACCACCAGTTCTTACTAGAGCAGGGACATCGCTTTCCATCTTCAAAAAACTCCTGAAGACCCAGCTCTTCAGAGAACATCTCCTCTCGTAGCACTACTTACAACTAGTCTTGCTGATCCTAGCACTTACCACCTGACTAGAACTGACTCTCGATGGTTTAAAAACAGCACTCACTGATGCACTTATTCTTGTACTACACATTTTTTAAATTGTACTAGAATTGTTGATTGAATTGCTTGAAAAAGTTTAAACTGTTACCATGTTGTTAGTCGCTTTGATTAAAAATGTGTCAGCCAAATGTAATGTAATGTAATGTAATGTAAAATGAATCTGCTCCCAGATAAAAAAAAAAAAACAGTGGTCCCAGAGGAATTAAATAATTCTGTAGTAGGTACAGCCTTATGGCTTCTAACCACAGGGACGTGTCTACTGCTCACAGAGCATGCCTTGGCAACCCTGCCTATATGCAAAATGGGTGTTTCATATCTTACTGATAATAACTATTATTTTGTGATCATAGACACAGATTGTCCACACAGACAACAAGTTTACAAGCACTCACAGTGTGAATGGAAGAAGCCAAAGATGTAATATGATCATTTATTTGTGTATTCTAAGGTAAATAATAAATATCTAATGATCTATTTATATATTGCTGTTATATTACCTGATTGTGAAATAGATCAAAGGAATGTAGGAAATAAGGATAAAGAGCAGCAAAAGTGTTTGAAACTGTTGCTTGAACCACCCCAGAAGAGTTTAAGATTGTCTGATGCGTATGACTAGTATATAAACACTTGATGTTGACGTGTACCGTGCCACCCTGTGGTGAATGAGGAAGAGGAATTTACAGAAACTTCAAAACGGCCTTCAACCTTAACCCTTGTAAGGAGTTCATATTTTTGTTACTCAGCCAATGTTCAATTGTTACTCAGCCAAATTCAATTATAAACAATGTAAAAAAAACACACTCACATGCACTCACACAACACAGCAGGCCCAGTTAGGAAGAGGACACAGTAAAGGTACATAACACCCACAAGTATTACACTCTGGTCCATTTGGTCCATTTACCATTATCATTTAATCTTAAGTGTACTGTTATATGCCGATAGGTATATACTTCCAAAGTCAATGCTTTTGTAGCTTTTACCAGTACGTCATCTGTGCCTTCATATGGTCCTTTTAGCTAAGCTAAGGTAAGGCTGCCATCTTCTGGCTATATTTTTAATTACATGTTATTTTCTGCTGGGTCATGAACACATAGCGACCTGAACAAAACACGACATTAGGCTAACAATGAACAATAAGAAAGTAACCAACAAAATAACAACTAAATAAACAAAATAAAATTATGCCAGTTATTATGCTAGACCTGCAATATAGTTTGGCCTCCTTCGGTTTTCTGTCAGTAATGTAGAGCATAGGTAGTAGGCCTCCTTGAGCCAAACCCCCTAATCTTGGTTAGTTGGTACCATTCAAGGAGAAAAAGTCTCATGGTGATTTTCCACAAGGTATACCACCCTAGAATTAGTAAATATGTGATAGCATTGCATTTGGGGTAGCTTTTTGTGTTTCATCGGCCTCTTACTATATGTCCACTGTATGTCTATGGAGGGTGTCTTACAGGTGAGTAGGCTAACATTTTTCACTAATACATATCCCCACAATACCTTCACAGCTGATTATTTACATTACAGTAAGTCAATATTTTGTTTTGGATTGAAACTTTTCTGAATGAATACAGTATGTAAATGAGCCATCATCTGCTGAAATACAGATTTGTATGTACATTTTACCGAAACCTTAACACTGGATAAGGTCATGTTCAAAATTCTTGATGTTAAGGGTACAACTGCGCATAAGTGTTAAAGATTTCTGTATTTGAAATGTATTTCAATAGATAATAACAAAAATCACCATGCTACCTATTATCCCCCTCAGATTGTACCGACCAACCATCTGGCGCAAGGGACTAGGACTATAATAATCCATTTCCAGGTAGGCCACTTTCGTTTCATCTTAGTGTGGCAGACAGAGGCAGTCGCAAACGCAAAACTGCAGCAGGCCTATAGTGCTAAATATAGGAAGGCTACTTTTTCATGAAGACACATTTTCCTCACTTCCTGTGTAAGAATTTGTATAGGGTTTCGTTTGGTGTAGACCTACTCTTGGTGGACATGGTAAAATATGATATTTCATGATAACTTATGAATATTGGTAGTAGGCCTAGTTGACGCATACTGTATGCCTTTGCAGGCTACTAAACGGTTCAATGTCACGCAGGCATCAAACTCACAGAAGCTTTATTTAAATAGCAGATTTATTGCAGAACATAAAAAGGCATTATTCAATGGACCCCGTTTAGAATCGCTGCTCTTCCAACCACCGCAAACACTGTATGACTTTAATGTGCAACCCGGCTAGTCTGCCAGCAGGTCAGTCAGACATAACAGACACAACTACGAAGAACACACCATGCACACACCAAACACACAGGTCGCTACAACACGCAGGATTAGAAGAATTAAAAAAAAGTTCACTTTTTGCGTGGGTTCAGCTCATGAAGTGTGCAAGAGTAGGCCTAAGTGATTGCATAACAGGCGCATAGCCAGAAAGTGAATGAGGCTACTGTCCAGTAAGTTTCGGTTTCGATTTCCCGAGTAAATGCAGTGATGTTGAGGAAATGCAACTTTAGCCTAGGTCCTTATCACCTTGATCGATATCACCCAAGAGTAGCCTATAAATACCTGCATAGCTACAGTCTTTCCTGTCATTCTGGAATATCCTTCACATTGAACTTGAAAACACTAAAAAAACCATTCACAAGAGGAAATGAGGTACAGTAGGCTAAATTATAACATCTGAAAACACACACACACACACACACAGAGAATATAGTAACACACTAGTATATCTACAGTATTGTTGAAATGTATGATCATTAATTCGTGTAGTTGCTTATGGCTTAATTATCTCACTATGCTTCTGTAATATTAGCCTACCTGAGTATGGAGCCTAAGCCTGTCTATGTAGGCTATCAAGCCAAAACTATATTTATGTAGGCTATTGCTAATTTTGTATAGCCTAATCTTTTTCACTTTATTGCTGTAATTATATATATATATATTACATATATGCTTAATCTTTTTCACTTTATTGCTGTAATCATGTATGCATTTATTTATCCCTGTAGTGCAGACAAAGTGACAAGTGATGGCAAACTAAAGAATCTGGAGTGCCTCTTCACATGGGACGTGGACAAAGATGACATCAATGACTTGAAGGGCATCCCAGAGAAGCTCCTGGACCGCGTCAAGTACTGTCCCCGCAGGTACCACGCCACCTACTTCAACATCCTGGCCTTTGTGAGCCACCTGCAGGGTAGGAACGACACTGCCCTTGAATACCTGGCCAAGTCCGAAGCCGTGCTGAAGGAGGAGAAGCAAGATGAGGCGGAATTCCTGGTCACCTACTCCAGCTTTGCATGGCTGCACCATCACCTGGGTAACATGGAAGACATGGAGACTTACTTGGGCAAGGTGAAGAGAGTAGGTGAGGGTGGAGAGACCGCCGTGGAAGCAGAGAAAGGGTGGAGCTTTATAAGACTAGGGGCTAAGTTCTATCAACGGGCCAAGGAGAGCTTCCAGAAGGCTCTGGAAGCCAAGCCTGACAGCGTGTCCTACAATGTGGGCTATGCCATAGTCCTTTATCGGTTGGAGGGGCTTGTCAGGAAGGATGTTAGAGTCAAACCAAAGGACAGCCCTGCAGCCAAACAGCTACAAAGAGCCTTGGATCTCGACCCCACTGATGCTGAAGTGATGGTCCTCTTAGCCTTGAAACATCAGAGGTATAATCCGCCGAAGAGCAGAGAGCTGGTCCTCACGGCCCTTGAGAAGTGTGCTGACATGCCTCAGGTCATCAAGTACGCTGGTATATACTTCAGGATAGACAACTCCAAAGCAGAATCGTTAAAGATACTCGAGGAGGCGGCTAAGAGAGCTCCCAACTCCTCCTTCCTCTACCACCGGATGGGGCTCCTCCACTGGCAAGAGATGATCAAGATGAAGACATCTGGAGAGTGGCAGGCCGGCTCTGCGCAAGTCAAAGCCGCCAGCGCTGAAAGTATCCGCCTCTTCCGCAAGACCGTGGAGCTGAAGCCATCACACACTCTCGCTTGGGTCCAACTAGCGATGGCGTACGCAGAGAGCCGGCAGCTGGAGAAGGCCGAGCCCATTTTTGCCCGGCTGGTCTCGGATGCGCGCCTGACTGAAGCGGAGCGGCAGCACTGCCACACCAAGTACGGGGTCTTCCTGATGTACCACAGGAAGGACGACACCCGGGCCGTGGTGCAGTTCAAGAAGGCGTACAGGATCAGGGTCGACAGCCAAGACCGCAGTCAGGCTCGGGACAAACTCAAGACGATTGGGAGACGCAAGTCTGGACAGAGAGGCCGGAAGAGTGATGACATCTCGGCTTTCCTGTCCGCAGTAGACGACCAGGACAGGCAGGACAGCGCCACCAAGGCTGCAGCAGCAGCAGCAAATGTCAGTGGACTTGCTGACAGCTTCAAAACAAAGATGACATTATAAAAGGGTCATAAAAATACACTTACTCATAAGCTATCTGACTTTGAAAGTTTTAGGTCAGCACAACTTTTTTTCACCAATTGTGATTTTTTATAGAATATAATTAGCTGGTGTAAGCTTTGTTACTGAAGTAAGGTAGATATGTTTTAAAATCATATTTGGCAGTTTAGAAATTATATAAATCAGCATTACGTAATTTAATATGTATATGTATGTGGGATATCACCCTTTTTTGTTTTGTTTATGCTCAGAAAATTAACTGACTGCTGGTGTTTAATTTTGGTGTCTCAGACCATAAACTCTATTTCAATGGTTATGTGAAGTAAAATCATATTCTGTAATGAAAAAAAAAAAAAAATCCTTGGTGGTTTTGATTAAAAAAAAAACTTTGGTGGTTATTTTAAAAGCTAAGTCAAGCACTCATTTAAGTCCATGTAAATTTGTGCCCTAAATTGTTTCTATCACGGTTCATTTGTGTGACCTCACCAAAAAACATGATGGGACCTAAAGGCTTTAGGAGTAAAATGTCTAACC
The DNA here is from genome assembly GCF_046254945.1 of Alosa pseudoharengus. NCBI lineage: Eukaryota > Metazoa > Chordata > Actinopteri > Clupeiformes > Clupeidae > Alosa > Alosa pseudoharengus. The sequence continues at coordinate 17,457,895 of NW_027468674.1, read as the reverse complement.
CTGAGTTGCATTGTAAACAGAGAGAGAATAGCAGACCTTAAGTCACACACCAGTTTCAGACTATTTGTCTCCTTAAACGGCTTTCATCCTGTGAGGCAGATTTCCCTGCTTTATTTGTGTGATCCCTTGTGACAGGGAAATGTAAACACATAGGGACGAAATCAAATATCATGAGGTATATACAACCAATGGGGGGGATTACAATTACCAGTATGTTTCACAAAGGAATAACACAGTTTTTTTATTAAAAAAAACAAACAAAAACATTACTACCCTTTAAAAACAGCAAAGAAATGTGAAGTCTTGCTGAATTTGCTGAATACAGGTGAAGTCTTGCTGAATTTGCACCTTGTGCAACAGGTGATGTAGGGCAGCTATTGCAGCGTGCAGCGTGTGACCACACGGCCAGGTGCACGGCATACACGGCCAAGTGCAGCCATGTATCGTGCGTCAGGACCCAGTCCTAAAGACTCTGGAAACATGTCCGTGTCGGTGCGTGAGAGAACTATGCAGCTCTCTCATTAAAGTACAAGGAACATGGGCGCCGGGAGCAGGGGGTCCAAGGGGCCAATGCCCCCCCCCACACACACACACACACACTTTTGCCCCATCAGATTCTCATAATGACCAACAACATGATGTATCAAAAATGGAGTGAGAAGTTAACCTTAACAATGTCAAACTAGCCCGTCTTTTGTCTAATTCTTTGTTTCTTCGAGCAGACAAATGGTGATGTCGGTGGGGATCTGTCGTTAGATGTTCCAATAGGTTAGGCATACACTTTGGACGCATTCTTGGTGACCGTTTATCTCCATAAAGCATGCATGCAAAGTTCCTCGCCCTTTTAGTTTCACTGCCTCCTCAAGAGGGTGGATGTTAATTTAATAAATCTTAATATGGTTTGGATTTGTTATGTCATTATTTTAACAAAAAGGATTGTAAAGCGAAAGTGTTGTAGGCAAAGTAAGTCCATCTAAAGTTCCTGAGTGCTACTGAGCGTCGTTTTCAGAAGACCTTTTCGGAGAGCGCCTCCTCCAGGGTGGCCAGAGCCGGCTCTGCAGCTCTATATGTCACCTAGAGAAGGCTTTAAATTCTGCTTTCAATGTACAGTATTTGCAGCTGACTGTTCTTTTATTTTTGAGAGGCGGTGGTTGTCTTTAGCCTGTATTAATTGTGAACAATTATTGAAGTTATGAATATGTTGCGGTAACCACATTATAGCACGACTGACATTCAATTATGAATACCAGGCGCAATGCGATGTATCCGAAACATGTAGTTTAGGCTACCAAGTCTTCTTAAGGTTTGTATCTTTCTGAAGTCCTAACCTGAGTTACAAATGTTAAGCTTTCTCATTAAAGAAGAAGCATGGTTGAGCACATGAATAGTATTGCATACTGACTCAGACAACTGTTCACCGAGTGTTCAGTGGTCACTCCTGTATTCCTGTAAGTTGTATTTGATAACCACTCAGGATAATATTACAGGAGCAAAGCTGCTTTCTAAACAGCAGGTCCTTAGTTACTTCCTCAATTATCATTTGCAGCAGAATGAGAAAGTTAGGTTATCTGCTACTAGAACAGTGGAGAAAGTGGAGGAATTCTTGGATAGGGCTAGAACGTTGTAAGTTCGATTCTCTTATGAAGTGAGATTGTCCTCTTGCTTCTACATGCTGAACCTAACTACATGCTGAACCTAACTAGTGTGACACGTGGAAATACCAAATAAAGCAATGCAACTATATTTGAAACAATTGTTTTTCAAGCAAACTGAACACAATATAAAACCCAAACTACTGTAATAAGGAGAGTCCAGCTGAGATGAGAGAGGGGGGAGTGTGGACTGAAAGAGATCAAGAGGACTGAGAGATCAAGAGGTCACAGGGGTCAAGCTGACCTATAAAGAGATGAGGAAGAGGATTCACATTTCTACGCATTACACATTTGTATGCTTTTCCATAAACAAATATCAGCATGACACAGCAGATTGTCCTCATCTATCCTGTAACACCATCAACGCCCTAGAAATCCCCCTTAATGGCTCTCATAGGTAATGACTGAGTTGCTCTCTGTTATCTCTAGTCACGTGACCCATTGGCACAGGGGAATGTTTACACACGCAGGGAATAAGTGAACAATCTGCCAGTGGTAGAATTGCAGGCATATTCTACAAACAAATAACATGCGGTCATGGTTTGCATATAGTCTCCTTATAAATTAATCTGCTCCTAGAAAAAAGGCACATTGGTGCCAAAAAAAAAGAGAATTCTGTAGTAGCTGCAACCTTTTGACCTCTAAACAAAGGGGGGCGTCTACTAGCATAGAGCATGGCAATCCTGCCTAGGCAAAGTTGGTGTTTTAACTGATAATAGCTATCGCTTTGTGATCATAGACACAGATCATACCATAGGCGTAGTCACGTAGTCATAGGCAACGATAAGGTCAATCTATTGTCTCAATTGTGTTTCATGTGACGCGCTGAAGCTAGGCCTACATTCATGCATTGTTTTGCTCCAGTTGAAAATGTTTCTGCGTAGGCCTAATTTGTCAGCTGTGATCAAATGCGTTCAATTCCACTATGTCATAAATATAACATGCTGATTAATGTTTGTATGGTGTATCTCATCAAGGCTTCTCTTATGTTCAATCAAATTGGCTTTGCCCACCTGTTCTTTTTTCTCTGCCCACCCATTCAAACATTGCTGGCTACGCTACTGGATCATACACACATACAACAAGTTTATAGGTACTCACAGTGAACAAAAACCCAAGTGAAAGAATGACAGTGTAAATGGAAGCAGCCAAAGAAGTAGGCCTCATAATCAGAACAATGAAGAAAGCAGATGAAGCATCTTAACACTTTCCAAGACATAGAAATCTGAATGACCGGTAATTTATTTGTGCATGATAAGGTAAATAATAAGCATTTAATGGTCTATTTAGATATTACTGTTACATTATTTGAATGTGACAAAGATCAAAGGAATGTAGGAAATAAGGATAAAGAGCAGCAAAAGTGTTTGAAACTGTTGCTTGAACCACCCCAGAAGAGTTTGTCTGATGCGTATGACTAGTATATAAATATACTCAAGTGTAGGCTACTGGTATGCCAAAAGGAATTGCTTGCAAAAATATTGTAGTTCTACTGTAGTTCATCAGTATTAGCTATAATCCATTAGTTTTACTTTTATTCTATGTAGCCTAGCCTACCCCTGATTAGTATCTCCTCGATTAACCTCACAATTACAAGGCACTATCATATGGTAAATTGTAGCCTAAATCAAAACACTGTTTTATTAAAGAGGCCAAATTCACAGCAGGATCAGGCCAATGAAAGTTCGGTATTTATTTCAATTTAAATCACTGCCAGTTGCATTATTTTTAATGTCCAAATATATCAATGAAAATCCCTCACTACTGAACAACTTCCAAAGTCAATGCTTTTGTAGCTTTTACCAGCACTTCATCTGTGCCTTCATGTGGTCCTTAGGTAAGGCTGCCATCTTCTGGCTATATTTTTAATTACATTTTATTTTCTGCTGGGTCATGAACACATAAACAAAACACAACCATAGGCTAACAATGAACAATGAGCAAGTGTTCAACAAACAAACAATAGGCTACATAAATAAAGAAGTGAAATGATGCCACTTATTATGCTAGGCCTGCAATATAGTTTGGCCTCCCTCGGTTTTCTGTCAGTAATGTAGAGCATAGAGGTAGGCCTCCTGTAGGCTGTAATAGCCTAGACATTCAGGGTGATATGATAACACACAAAAAGCTACTACCTATTCAATGCTATCTTTTTTCCTAACTCTAGGGTGGTATATCTTACCAAAAACCACTATGATTCCCCTCACATGGTACCGACCAACCCCTCTGGCCCAAGGCCTAATAATCAATTTCCAGGCTACTTTCGTTTCATCTTAGTGCTTGGCAGAGGTTGTCGTAAACGCAAAATTGCAGCAGGCCTAGAGGCTATTTTTCATAAAGACATTTTCCACACTTCGTGTGTAAGCATATTTATCTATAGGGCTTCGTTTGGTGTAGCCTATAGGCCTACTCATTGGTCAGAGCAAATAATATGATATTTCATGATCACTTCTGAATATTGGTAGCAAAGATTTTCTGCTCTGTTCTAGAATCTTTGATTGGTAGTAGCCTATTGGTAGTGACGCATATTGAACGGTTCGCATAACTGAACGGTTCGATGTCACCCAGGCATCAAACTCATAGAAGCTTTATTTAAATAGCACATTTGTTGCAGAACATTAAAGAAACATTAAAGAAACATTCTCAAGACTACCAGACGCGAGACACTTCTGCGTTGCCAGATGTACTGAAGACTTAGCTAACGTTAGTTGACCTGCAGCTACTTTAACGTTTCTCCAACCATGACCCAGCTACACATTACGGAAACAGTGAAAACAAAAAATACCGCTCTAACCAACGTAACATATTTAGCTGAAGTTAGCGATGCAGATGAAATTTAGCCTAGGCTACCTGTTGTGGATAAATATGGCCAGCTCTGCGTCAGACTTGATATTCTTCGTTTGACGAAGACGTCACCATCTCAGGAAGCTCCTCCGATGTCCACTTAATTTGTTTCTTGTTTAAATTTTGGAAATTTGCCTGCCTCTCGTAGGCATTCATGACTACAACTGACAGCTGTTGACAGTTGGCCTTTGCTAATTTGGCAACCCAAATAGGAGGACGCGCTAGCCCATTATTAATACGCTATTCTAGAATGAATCGTTCAAAACATAAACGAAAATTCCAAGACATTCCGCCCCGTAACTCATTTTTTTTCATGGGTTTTACGGGGTTTTACGGGTTAGAGTAATGTTGTCAAATAAGACATTACTTCAATTCATCGTGTTTCCTTACTCTCTGACAACATATGGTGATCATTTTTGGAATGGTTACAGTTTTTTCCATTATTTCCTACATACTGGACTGCAACAATTCTTATAGGTAACTCTGCATCCCCGTCTTCCGGCTAGTCTGCCAGCTGGTCAGTCAGACATAACGGACACAATTAAGAACACACCATGCACTGATGCACACATCAAACACACAGGTCGTTAGGCTACAACAAGCAAGATAATAAGAATTAAAAAAACTTTCACTTTTTCCGTGGGTTCAGCTCATGAAGGGTGCAACAGTTACCCTCTATGATTGCATAAGAGGCGCAGAGCCAGAAAGTGAAGTAGGCCTAGGCTAAGTTTCGGTTTTGATTTCCCCAGTAAACTGACCATTGATGTTGAGGAAATGCAACTTTAGCCTAGGTCGGTATCACCAAAGAGTATAAATACCTGCCTAGCTACAGTCTTTGCTGTCACTCTGGAATATCCTTCACATTGAAAACACTGAAAACCATTCACAAGACGAAATGAGGTAGGCTAAAGAGAGAGAGAGAGAGAGAGAGAGACTAAGAGTATAAGTATATATCATAGTAATGTATGATCATTAATTCGTGTAGTTGCTTATGGTTTTAATTATCTCACTGTATGTTTCTGTAATGCTAAGCCTATAGTGTGGAGCATAAGCCTGTCTATGCATCAAGCCAAAACTATATTTATGTAGGCTATTGCTCGTTTTGTATAGCCTAATTTTCTTTACTTTATTGCTGTAATTATATATGCCTAATCTTTTTTACTTTATTGCTGTAATTATATATGCATTCACTTTTCCCTGTAGTTCAGACAAAGTGACAAGTAAGGGACAACTAAAGAATCTGGAGTGCCTCTTCACATGGGACGTGGACAAAGATGACATCAATGACTTGAAGGGCATCCCAGAAAAGCTCCTGGACCGTGTCAAGTACTGTCCCCGCAGGTACCACGCCACCTACTTCAACATCCTGGCCTTTGTGAGCCACCTGCAGGGTAGGAACGACACTGCCCTTGAATACCTGGCCAAGTCCGAAGCCGTGCTGAAGGAGGAGAAGCAAGACGAGGCGGACTTCCTGGTCACCTACTCCAGCTTTGCATGGCTGCACCATCACCTGGGTAACATGGAAGACATGGAGACTTACCTGGGCAAGGTGAAGAGAGTAGGTGAGGGTGGAGAGACTGCCGTGGAAGCAGAGAAAGGGTGGAGCTTCTTAAGGATGGGGGCTAAGCTCTATCCAAGGGCCAAGGAGAGCTTCCAGAAGGCTCTGGAAGCCAAGCCTGACAGTGTGTCCTACAATGTGGGCTATGCCATAGTCCTTTATCGGTTGGAGGAGCTTGTCAGAAAGGATGTTAGAGTCCAGCCTAAGGACAGCCCTGCAGCCAGACAACTACAGAGAGCCTTGGATCTCGACCCCACAGATGCTGAAGTGATGGTCCTCTTAGCCCTGAAAAATCAAAGGTTTAATGCAATGAAGAGCAGAGAACTGGTCCTCACGGCCCTCGAGAAGTGTGCTGACATGCCTCAGGTCATCAGGTACGCTGGTACATACTTCAGGAGAGACAACTCTACCACTGAGTCATTAGAGATGCTTGAGGAGGCGGCTAAGAGAGCTCCCAACTCCTCCTTCCTCTACCACCAGATGGGGCTCTGCCACTGGCAAGAGATGATCAACATGAAGACATCCGGTGAGTGGCGGGCCGGCTCTGCGCAAGTCAAGGACGCCGCCGCCAAAAGCATCAAGCTCTTCCGCAAGACCGTGGAGCTGAAGCCGTCCAACACACACGCCTGGGTCCACCTGGCAGAGGCGTACGCAGAGAGCCGGCAGCTGGAGAAGGCCGAGCCCATTTTCGCCCGGCTGGTCTCGGATGCGCGCCTGACCGACGCGGAGCGGCAGCACTGCCACACCAAGTACGGGGTCTTCCTGATGTACCACAGGAAGGACGACACCCGGGCCGTGGAGCAGTTCAAGAATGCCTACAGGATCAGGGTCGACACAAAAGACCGCAGTCAGGCTCGGGACAAACTCAAGAAGATTGGGAACCGCAGGTCTGGGCGGAGAGGCCGGGAGAGTGATGACATCTCGGCTTTCCTGTCCGAAGTAGATGACCAGGACAGGCGGGAGAGCGCCACCAAGGCTGCAAATATCAGTGGGCTTGCTGACAGCTTCAGAACAAAGATGGCGTTATAAAAGGGTCATAAAAATACACTTACTCATTTAATGTTTTAGGTCAGCACATCTTTTTTTCACCAATTGTGAATTTAACAGAATATAATTAGCTAAGCTAATTAATACGCATTAAGCAATTTAATATGTATGTGGAATATCACCCTTTTTTGTTTTGTTTATGCTCAGAAAATATATCTGGTCTGATTACCTGACTGCTGGTGTGTAATTTTGGTGTCTCAGATCATATCTCTGTTTGAATGGTTATGTGAAGAGAAATCATATTATGTTATGCAAAACAAAACAAAAAAATCCTTAGTGGTGACTTTGATTTAAAAAAAAAAAAAAATGGTGGTACTTGTGATTATTTTTAAAGCTAAGTCAAGCTTTGCTGTGGGGACGGCGCCAACTTGCATAGTGGGCGTTGCTACAGTGGCATGATGCCACTCCCATGATAAATGGGGGTGGTGATGTGGCTGTGTGTACATGTATTATATGTGTATAAATTCATGTGGACGCATGTACTGTTAGGAAATGTGTTTTGTGCTTCCCAGGGGACAACTTTAATAATATTATTGTCAGGTATAAATTGCATTCATTCATGTTTCATTTACAGTTTTTCTCAGTCGCTTTGGTGCTTTTATCAGATCAGAATGAAAATTCTCATAACTATTAGTTCAACCTCCACAACATTTAGTCATTAGTGCACATTTCTCCTTCATCTGAACAAATTGCAAATGCTTTTGAACATGTATCAGTTGCTTTGTCATGTCAGTCAAAATTAACTATACTTATGGATGCTGAATAGTCGTTCCCAATAAAACTAATAGTCTTCATTTCATTGTTTGAGTCATTACATACAAAATTGGTGAACTAGTTATCAAATTCTGTCACAATGCTGTAGAATTGCAAAGAGCATATACAGTAAAACTGTGAAACGTACATATTCAATGTCTCACTTACTCCCCTAACTACAGCAATTTGTAAATTTACTGTAGTTTTCAAATGGCTGCAAGTACTGTATATTGCTGTCTTGAGCATTTTCAGGTAGTGTCACCGAGTTCTGACCTTTTTTTGCATGGGAAAACACTGAGAGCATAAACTGTCGTAATGAAAAAATGACAAAGCCATTTGACTCTCTTGTTCATAAACGATGGTGTCAAGACTTCTCATTTTGATGACACTGGCAGTTTCATTGACATAAATACTTGCTTTTGAGGAGTGAACTATCCATTTTGAGCAAGTGACGTGCTTTTGCAGGTTATCCACTAGGTTTTGCAGTTTGCACTAATTGTTTTGAGAAATGCACTAACTGCTGTGCAAATGTTAATAGTGATGTGAGAAAAGCACCAAAGTGACTGAGTAAAACTGTAACAAAAGGAAACAGGTACTTTTTAGTTGTAGGATTTATTGACAGGGGTGGGATTAAATAAGTGTTCACTTCTTCCCACTCCCTTTCAAATGTGTTTAAAAAGAGATTATTCTATTTATTTATTTTCTGCCAATTGATGACATATGTGTTTATAACTGGCACATTTGAAATAAATTCAAATCAAATTATATCAAGCACTCGTTTAAGTCCATGTAAATATGTGCCCTAAATTCTTTCTTCATGGTTCATTTGTGTGACCCCACCAAAAAAACCATGGTGGGATTTAAACTGTAGTAAAGGATTTAGGAGTAAAATGCCTCACCCTTATGACTGTGCTGCAGTGTAAACAGGGAGAGAGAATAGAAAGCTAAGTGTAAACAGAGAGAGAACAGAAACCTACAGTACGTGTAAACAGAGAGAGAGAATACAAACCTAAAGTCACACCGGTTTCAGTTTCATTTAGCCAAACATCATCCGCAGGAGGTACTGTACAAATAGGCATCTCTCAATGTTAGTGGAGTGCTTCTGCTTCTGTGACATTGAAACACAATTACAGCTATGTGGAATGTTGCACGTCCAACATACAGTACGTGGAACATGCAGTACAGCCAGAACTGACATGGAGACAGAATGGCAGCCTAGCTGAATTTGCACATGTGGAACCTGCAGTACAACCAGGGCACCTTACACCAGTCAGGGCATGGAGATAGAGGGTGGCTCTGCTAAGACCAGCCCTATATTTGTCTCCTTAAATGGCCTTCATCCTGTCAGGCAGATCTCCCTGCTTGATTTATGGAGTGTGATCCCTTGTGACAAGGAAATGTATACACACTTAGGGAAGAAATCAGATAAGGTATAACCAATGGGGGGATGTTCCACAAAGGAATAATGTTTCACAAAGGAATAACACATAGGGTCTTTTTTATAAATAAAAAGAAACATTACTACCCTTCAAAATAAATGCAAAAAACTAAATTGCGACTCAGTTGAAGTCTTGCTGAATTTGCACCTTGTGCAACATGTGGTGAACCTTGTAATCTAGGACACCACAGTGCAGCGTGCACCCACACGGAACAAGAAGCCCCGCATGTGGCGACAGGAGGTCCAGGGCCACGCAGGGCAGGCAGCAGAGCAGGTAGGTGCCCAGGGAGAAGAGCACGGGGAAGAAGGGGGAGTGCAGCCATGCGTCGTGCGTCAGGACCCAGTCCCAGAGACTCTGGAGCAGCCGTGTAGACATGACTGTTCGTGTCGGTGCAAGAGAGAAGTATGAAGCTCTCTCAGCGTGAGCATGCAACTAGAGTGTGCTTTCCTAGAGCCGGCCCCATCATTTCCTTATAAGGCTTACATCCTGTGGGACGGAATTTCCTGTTTGGTTCATGGTGTGTGTGTGTGTGTGTGTGTGCGTGTGTGGGTTGGTGTATGTGGGACAGATAAAGAGATATTATTTAACGTGTCGCTAGCACAGCGTGTGCCTCCTCTCTTCTGACAACATGACAGACCTGATGCGTACTTACCATGCTTTTCCCTCCTCCACCTCCCTCTTTCCTTCTCTACCTCCTCCTTCTACCTCCCACTCCTCCCTCTCCACCTCCTTCTCTACCTCTCTTTTCTCTACCTCCCTCTCTTCCCTCCTCTATCTCCCTCTCTTCTCTCCTCTACCTCCTCCTTCTACCACTTTCTCCTCCCACCACACTTTGACTAGCACTTCTAATGTAGGCACTCCTATAGTACTAGTATTAACAGATGCAGTGGTAATTCCTAGCTAAGGTCTCCTCTACACTGGAGCTTAAATGTTATATTTCTGTAAGTCACTTTGGATAAAATCAGTAAATGTAAAATGATAGGCTCTGCTAGGGCTACAGTAGGGCCCCCTTTGTTTCCTTAAATGGTTTTCATCCTGTAGGCTTTTCCTGCTCAGATGCTTCAAAGACTCTCTAAAGTGCTCACTCAAAACACTTTTACACTTTTTAACATTAGCCCTGACACCTGAGAGGCCACTGCCCAGGACTGTACACTGTGGCGATCATCACTTAGGAAAGATTGGAGCAGCAGCCTTTGAAATGGCCAGGGCATAGGCAGCAGAAAAGCGGAGGAAAGCCAAGATAGAGCGCAGCATCCCCTACCCCCCCTACCCCCATTATCCCAGGACCTTCCAAGCTCAAATTGGCATGATGAGTCACCTTCAAAGTCACTGTTAGACCAGCACCCAAACCGCCCTGATGAGTAAGTGGTCGAACTAAGTGGACGAATATAAGTATAAGTATATATACTCTTTTAATCCCGTGAGGGAAATTTGATCTCTGCATTTATCCCAATCCGTGAATTAGTGAAACACTCAGCACACAGTGTACACACGGTGAAGCAGACACTAATCCCGGCGCAGTGAGATGCCTGCAACAACAGTGGCGCTCGGGGAGCAGTGAGGGGTTAGGTGCCTTGCTCAAGGGCACTTCAGCCGCTTCCTACTGGTCGGGGTTCAAACCGGCAACCCTCCGGTTCCAAGTCCGAAGCGCTAACCAGTAGGCCACGGCTGCCCACTGTGTGAGTGTGTGTGTGTGTGTGTGTGTGTGTGTGTGTGTGTGTGTGTGTGTGTGTGTGTGTGTGTGTGTGTGTGTGTGTGTGTGTGTGTGTGTGTGTGTGTGTGTGTGTGTGTGTGTGTGTGTGTGTGTGTGTGTGTGTGTGTGTGTGTGTGTGTGTGTGGACAAATGGAATGGAAAAGCTGGACAATGGAAAAACTGAAGTAATATATATGGTAAAAAAAGGAGGAAAGACTTGCCACTCTCTGTGACACGAAAGGACACTGTTAAAAACCTTGTGGTCTTAGTTGACAGTGATCTAAATTTCAACAACCACAGATGAAAGCAATAACTAAATATTTGTTTACCTTATGATTTAGAAATGATATCAAAACATGATTTAGAAAAACACATTCATGCATTCATGCAGACTAAAACCTGTTTCCCCCCCTTATTTTCGTCTTTGCATTTCGGATAGGCCTACTAAACCAAATGGTGCAGTGCAAAGTCTATGCAAGACCAGACACGCATATGTGGTGGTGAAGCAATACTAAGCCCCACAAGGTGAATGCAAAGCATTGATGTTAAGTTTCGGTTATGATTTCCTGCGTAGGCTGGTGGTCTGGACGGACGTGTGAGCAGCTCCCCACTGTGCCACTGCATCACGTCAGAATACTGTTTGAGCTGAACCCCAAACACAAGACAAAATGAGGTAGGCCCAAATTATACCTCTGCTTAATCACATACATGCATACACACACACACACACACACACACACACACACACACACACACACACAAATACATACAGGATGGTCATGCAGGGTGTGATTTGCAAAGAAAAAAGGGGGGGGGGTTGTTTTTTCGAACGTTTTGTCTTCTCCTCCATAACAAAGACACTTGATCACTTGATTGAGCCATTGTTGCTTGGCTGCTGAAACCGTCAGATATGTTTGCTCTGAATAAAACACCGTTCGCATCCTTTTTTTCTAACACTATGCAGTGATCAGTGAGTTTTTGTGAAAGTACATTATGAACCAGAACATGGGTGATACAGTTGAAACCTTTATTTCTTGCAGCTGTTAAAACATGCACTAGAAAACTTAAATCAGCATATTTTACTTTCATAAAGGGAAAGTGTAGCCTGCTGTTTGCGTATTAGAGATTATTTCTCCACTGTTGGCTGTTTAATAATCAAACATGCATTCTCTTCGTAAATTACAAGTAGTTCAGTAAAGCAATTTTAATAAATTAATGGTAGGATAAATGATGCTAAGCGATTTTTAATATGCAACTTTTTGTAATATTCAGCAATCTCCTCACTAATGTCTAGTTGTTTTGGGCAACCTGTTTGTTTGTTGTCATAGACTAGACTAGACTAGACTATAACTAGATGTTATGATTATTATTGGTGGGGGTGGGGGTGGGGGTGGGGTAAATCATTTGATTTAGTTGTTGTTATGTTGTTAAAGAGTACTGTTTAATTATGAAATAGCATACAAAATACATTGAGAAATAATTCATAAACATCGGAATAAATATGTTGACAAGCTATTCTACCATAGCTTGTCAACATATTTATTCCGACAGTATTGTACAAAAGCTTTAGACACCTTCTGAACACAGTTATTTATACTGTAACTGTGTTCAGACAGGTGTCTAAAGCTTTTGTACAATACTGTCTGTGTATACAGTATAAATTATGCATTTATAGCCAGAATGACCTGCCAAGTGCCACCAGAGCATGTATGACGCCCTGGGCATGGCAACCACCTCCCTCAGCGTCCCCCAGCCCCTAGCCAAAGCACACGCACCTGCAAAGAATATTGATCGCCCACTCCCCACATGGCTGCCCATATTGCCAATATGAGGAGCCGCCGCTGCCTGGGTATCCTTCTTTGTCTTCAAAAAAACTCCTGAAGACCTAACTCTTCCAAAGACACCTCCTCTCCTAACGCTTCTGACAACCTGACACCCTTGATGGACACTTACCGTACACTTCCCATGCACTTCCCTCCTCTACCTCCTTCTTTCTCCTCCTACCACACTTTGACTAGTACTTATAATGTTGCCACTCCTATCCTCTAGTACTAGTATTGACAGATGCAGAAGTAATTCCTAGCTAAGGTCTCCTCTGCAATGTTCCTTGAATGTTGTTCTCTTGCTGTAAGTCACTTTGAATAAAAGTGTCTGCTAAATGTAAATGTAATAGTAAATAGCTTAAATCTCTGCATGTCTTTATTACATGTAATGGTAACACTTTACTTGACAGTATCGACATAACAGTGACATGACACTGTCATGAACACATGACACTGTCATGACACATGAACCCTAACCCTAACATCTAACCCTAACCCTAACTTTAACCCTAACCTTAACCTTAACCTAACTTGTTATGACAAAAAACGAATGTCACTTAATAACAGAAGTGTTTTGTCATAAATGTTTATGACTTGTTTATGACACGTTCATGACGTCATGTCACTCTTATGTCAATACTGTCAAGGAAAGTGTAACTGATGTAATTACATGTGTTTTCATTTTGCCCTAGTGCAGACAAAATGACAAGAGATGATAAGCTAAAGAATCTGGAGTGCCTCTTCACATGGGACGTGGACAAAGATGACATCAATGACTTGAAGGGCATCCCAGAGAAGCTCCTGGACCGCGTCAAGTACTGTCCCCGCAGGTACCACGCCACCTACTTCAACATCCTGGCCTTTGTGAGTCACCTGCAGGGTAGGAACGACACTGCCCTTGAATACCTGGCCAAGTCCGAAGCTGTGCTGAAGGAGGAGAAGCAAGACGTGGCGGACTTCCTGGTCACCTACTCCAGCTTTGCATGGCTGCACCATCACCTGGGTAACATGGAAGACATGGAGACTTACTTGGGCAAGGTGAAGAGAGTAGGTGAGGGTGGAGAGACCGCCGTGGAAGCAGAGAAAGGATGGAGCTTCTTAAGGATGGGGGCTAAGTTCTATCAACGAGCCAAGGAGAGCTTCCAGAAGGCTCTGGATGCCAAGCCTGACAGCGTGTCCTACAATGTGGGCTATGCCATAGTCCTTTATCGGTTGGAGGAGCTTGTCAGAAAGGATGTTAAAGACATGCCTGAGGACAGCCCTGCAGCCAGACAACTACAGAGAGCCTTGGATCTCGACCCCACAGATGCTGAAGTGATGGTCCTCTTAGCCCTGAAACTCCAAGGCTTTGACTCTTCAAAATGTAGGGAGCTGATCAGCAAGGCCCTGACAGTGTGTCCAGATGTACCCCATGTAACCAGGAATGCTGGGAGATACTTCAGGAGAGACAGCTCCATAATAGAAGCCTTAAAAATCCTTGAAGAGGCTGTCAAGAGAGCTCCCAATTCCTCTTTCCTATATCACCAGATGGGACAATGCCATTGGCAGGAAGTGGTTACGATGAAGAAGTCTGGAAAGTGGAGGGCAGACTCCGCGCAGGTCAAGGCCGCCATCACTGAAAGCATCCGCAACTTCATCAAGACCGTGGAGCTGAAGCCGTCTAACACATATGCTTGGGTGCACTTGGCAATAGCCTACGCAGAAAACCGACAGCTGGAGGACGCCAAGGCCATTTTCACCAAGCTGCTTTCAGATGACTCCCTGAGCGACACGGAGCGACAGCACTGCCACAACAAGTACGGCAGTTTCCTGAGGCACCAGATGAAGAGCAACACCCAGGCAGTGGATCAGTTTAAGATGGCGTACAGGATCAGGATCGACAGCAGAGACCGGCAGGAGGCTCGAGAGAATCTCCGGCAGATTGGGATCGACATGGCTAAATCATGGAGAGCCCGGGAGGATGACGGCATTTTGGCTTTTCTGTCTGAAGTTGACCAGCAGGACAGACAGCTAACCAGAGCTGCAACAGCTGCAGAAAGTGATCTTAATGACCTTAATGACAGCTTCAAAAGAAAGATGGCAATATCAAGCCAGCTCAAAAATACACTCACAGGGCCCTAATTTCAATGGTAGGCAAAGTATCAACAAGCAAAGTTCTTGTGAATGCAACTCTAGCTATCGTGTGGCTTGTTGGATGAATGTTTGCAGTTAAGGT
This sequence comes from Alosa pseudoharengus, assembly GCF_046254945.1. Lineage (NCBI taxonomy): Eukaryota > Metazoa > Chordata > Actinopteri > Clupeiformes > Clupeidae > Alosa > Alosa pseudoharengus. Next base: position 17,442,871 of record NW_027468674.1, on the reverse strand, counting down.
CTTGCCCACAATGTCTACAGGCCTTTTTTGCATCAGCTTAATCTTTGATTTTGACTGTTACTGTAATAATGATGGGTGCTCTGTATGAAATAAAAAAGCATTATGATTTCAACTTTATTCACATTAATGCTTTAAGCCTTAAGTTTTGTTTATGCCTAATTAATGTTTCAGCATTGAATACCCAAGCAACTGCTGATGTGTAATATCGGTGTCCTGTACAGCAAAGATTTTCAAAGACATTAGACTGTTACTGTATATAGCCCTAATTTGAATGATAGGCAAGGTCATAATGACTCAACACAAACAGGCCCCAGACGCACAGCGGAAATTCTTTATATGTCAATTCTCTGGGACATAAGGGAAAAAACTCATTAGTTCATTTTGAGAGAGAGAGATAGAGAGCAAGAGAGAGAACTTGATTAAGAAGGAGAGAAATAAACTGATATTATGTCATGTGTGTTACAACTCTGTCAGCATAATGACCTAAATAAATATTATTTATTTTACTATTATATGCATAATATCAGTGATATTGCTCCTGAGAAGTTGTAGTTGCAGACTAGCATTCAAAGTTACTTTCAGTCTTCTCCTTACCCTTTTTTTGACAGTCACAATGGAAAACCATTAGCCAGAACCCAGTCACAGACGAACCTGTTAGCATATTTGGATTTGCTAAATGAAGCCTTCCCAGACCCACTCTCAATCTCAAATGAGGTTTGTCTGAATTTTGGAATCTGGATACAAGAAAACATGTACATCGAATGGATTTAGACAACCCTCTGTTGTCATCAAGCCTCCTAATACTGAAATGCACTGTACACAATCATCTTCTGCTAGGGGTCTATTCTGTGCACTACCATAAAGCTACTAGTTCACAATGGTTATCACAATGGTAATCATACAAACATGTGAACTATATATTTATATCCATAGTCAAAAAATACCAGAAGAATGTGCCTACCATGATGACGTATGGGAGAATACAGTCTTAATAGCTCATGGACTATTTTGACTGTCAGTAACGTATGTTTTTCATATGTGTTTTGTTATCACACAGTAAAAAGTATTCGTTTTTTAGTGAGGCTTGCTAACCACTCAGTGAGTAACCCTGGACCAGTGTGAGACATCTAAAATGGTCTTTGTTAGGCATTTTGCACTTACGGATTATGAACTTTCGGGCCCCTGGGCCCAGATGTATTAAAGGCCCCCCACTAATTGTCGTATATGTGGGAGGGGGGGTTTGGGGGTCCTCCCCCAGAAATTTTTCAATTTTTTTGATTTCCTGTATTCTGGTGCATTTTGGGGATGGCCAATACTAAATTTAATCAGATTCATAGCCTTCATCCTGATTTGTTGATATTGAGGCAATGATTTCATGCAAAGGCTTGGGCTCCAGGGCCCCCTGACCCCTTGGGCCCCTGGTCCTGGGCCCGGTAGGCCCGTGCAGTAATCCATCCCTGTGCGTTTCTCAAAAGCATAGTTGCTAACCTGTTAGCAACTGAGTTGGTTGGCAATGGAAAATTGCACTTATTACACAAGTCATAAACATTTATGACATAACACTTCTGTTATTAAGTGACATTCGTTTTTTTTAACTTAGTCAGCAACTATGCTTTTGGGAAAGACACCTCTGAATAGAATTGAGTTGGCTGCACCAGGCTAACACACACACACACACACACACACACACACACACACACACAAAGAAAAAACACGAAAAAAAATTATATTCTTTCAGGATCCAGGAAAGAAGCCAGTTTTGAGTTATTAAATTGTATTAACTTAAATAACACATTTTAGATCAAATGGATGAAGGAATGCCTCAAAGATCCACACTCAATTTAAAAGTACATTGTTGGGATGTTTGCCTTTATTTAGATAGGACAGTGAAGATCGACAGGAATGCGAGAGAAGGATGGGGTGGGATTGGGAAATGACCGCAGGTCGGATGCGAACCTGTCTCCCCAAGGGCACTTGGACCTGATTATGGTATGCATGCTGTAGCCACTTGCCCCCACACCCACGTGCACCCCTCTACATTCTATTTGGTATTTTATCCCATACAATATTTAGAAAACTGGCCAGTCTTCACTTCGTTTCAATATTCAGTATTTCAATATTACTAAACTGCTTCTAAAATTGTCTAAATTTTACCAACAGGCCTTCCTAGCTTGGAAATCATGTCACTCCCATAATTTTTCCCCATCCGTGTTGGGTAGTACTTTTAAAATGTATTCCACTACAGATCACAGAATACATCCCCTAAAATGTAATTCGTAACATATTCCGGTATATTACTCAAAGTGAATAACGTATTCTGAATACTTTGAATTACATCAACATTGTATTACATTGTATTATCAGTGGATAAAACAGTTATGTGAAGTTGCAAGATCCATAGCTAATGTCAACAACAACCCACAACATGCTTTACAGTGAGGATATATATACGTATAAGCCTAAGTGAAATGAAACACTGTTAACGTCATTGTATCAAATAACCTACAACAGAGATGTTCTGACTGCACATGCTGAACGACTACCAAATTAAAAACATACAAGTTATATATTTCTAATACAGAAGTGCATATAGAAATAGTACTATAGTATTCAAAAAATGTATTCTCTCCCACACATTTATTATTGTATTTTAATAAACACATTTATTTTTCCATTGCATTAATTATGTTTCATGGACTGGACATACAGTCATCTACTGTGTAAAATTAAGGATAACATTGCAATTCAATCCAATTATGTACTTTTGAAATTATAAAAAATAGTATTTTAGTTTCTCAGTGACTAAAGGGCATGATTAAACTGTAGTAAAGGATTTAGGAGTAAAATGCCTCACCCTTATGACTGTGCTGCAGTGTAAACAGGGAGAGAGAATTGAAACCTACAGTACGTGTAAACAGAGAGAGAGAATACAAACCTAAAGTCACACACCGGTTTCAGTTTCATTTAGCCAAACATCATCCGCAGGAGGTACTGTACAAATAGGCATCTCTCAATGTTAGTGGAGTGCTTCTGTTTCTGTGACATAGAAACACAATTACAGCTATGTGGAACATGCAGTACAGCTAGAACCGACATGGAGACAGAATGGCAGCCTAGCTGAATTTGCACCGTGTGGAACGTGCAGTACAGCCAGGGCACCTTACGCCAGTCAGGGCATGGAGATAGAGGGTGGCTCTGCTAAGACCAGCCCTATATTTGTCTCCTTAAATGGCCTTCATCCTGTCAGGCAGATCTCCCTGCTTGATTTATGGAGTGTGATCCCTTGTGACAAGGAAATGTATACACACACTTAGGGAAGAAATCAGATAAGGTATAACCAATGGGGGGATGTTCCACAAAGGAATAATGTTTCACAAAGGAATAACACACAGGGTCTTTTTTATAAATAAAAAGAAACATTACTACCCTTCAAAATAAATGCAAAAAACGAAATTGCGACTCAGTTGAAGTCTTGCTGAATTTGCACCTTGTGCAACATGTGGTGAACCTTGTAATCTAGGACACCACAGTGCAGCGTGCGCCCACACGGAACAAGAAGCCCCGCATGTGGCGACAGGAGGTCCAGGGCCACGTAGGGCAGGCAGCAGAGCAGGTAGGTGCCCAGGGAGAAGAGCACGGGGAAGAAGGGGGAGTGCAGCCATGCGTCGTGCGTCAGGACCCAGTCCCAGAGACTCTGGAGCAGCCGTGTAGACATGACTGTTCGTGTCGGTGCACGAAAGAAGTATGAAGCTCTCTCAGCGTGAGCATGCAGCTAGAGTGTTTTTTCCTATAGCCGGCCCCCCCATTTCCTTATAAGGCTTACATCCTGTGGGACAGAATTTCCTGTTTGGTTCATGGTGTGTGTGTGCGTGTTGGTGTATGTGGGACAGATAAAGAGATTATTTAACGTGTCGCTAGCATGTGCCTCCTCTCCTAGCTCTTCTGACAACATGACACACCTGATGCGTACTTACCATGCTTTTCTCTCCTCCACCTCCCTCTCTTTCCTTCTCTACCTCCTCCTTCTACCTCCCACTCCTCCCTCTCCACCTCCTTCTCTACCTCTCTTTTCTCCACCTCCCTCTCTTCCCTCCTATCCTCCTCCCTCTCTTCCCTCCTCTATCTCCCTCTCTTCTCTCCTCTACCTCCTCCTTCTACCACTTTCTCCTCCCACCACACTTTGACTAGCACTTCTAATGTAGGCACTCCTATAGTACTAGTATTGACAGATGCGGTGGTAATTCCTAGCTAAGGTCTCCTCTGCACTGGAGCTTAAATGTTATTCTATTTCTGTAAGTCACTTTGGATAAAATCAGTAAATGTAAAATGATAGGCTCTGCTAGGGCTAGGGCCCTCTTTGTTTCCTTAAATGGTTTTCATCCTATAGGCTTTTCCTGCTCAGATGCTTCAAAGACTCTCTAAAGTGCTCACTCAAAACACTTTTACACTTTAACATTAGCCCTAGCCCTGACACCTGAGAGGCCACTGCCCAGGACTGTACACTGTGGCGATCATCACTTAGGAAAGATTGGAGCAGCAGCCTTTGAAATGGCCAGGGCACAGGCAGCAGAAAAGCGGAGGAAAGCCAAGAAATATGGAGTTACATTTGTTCCACTATTATGAGCGAGCAATAGCACAATTTGAGCGCAGAAAAATATTTTGAGCGAGCACACAAATTCTATTTTGAGGAAAAATGAAACTCGAGCACAAAAAAAACTTGTAGTTGAGCAAACAGGAATCTATGTTGTGCTCCACAAATGTCTTTGCCTGCTTGCTAATATCAATATGTATGTGCAACATCAGCTCCTTTCATTCAGTTTCACTGTAGGTGCTCACATAAACTGTGAGCTAATCATCCCCTACCCCCATTATCCCAGGACCTTTCAAGCTCAAATTGGCATGATGAGTCACCTTCAAAGTCACTGTTAGCCCAGCACCCAAACCGCCCTGATGACTAAGTGGTCGAACTAAGTGGACGAATATAAGTATAAGTATATATACTCTTTTAATCCCGTGAGGGAAATTTGATCTCTGCATTTATCCCAATCCGTGAATTAGTGAAACACACAGCACACAGTGTACACACGGTGAAGCAGACACTAATCCCGGCGCAGTGAGCTGCCTGCAACAACAGTGGCGCTCGGGGAGCAGTGAGGGGTTAGGTGCCTTGCTCAAGGGCACTTCAGCCGCTTCCTACTGGTCGGGGTTCAAACCGGCAACCCTCCGGTTCCAAGTCCGAAGCGCTAACCAGTAGGCCACGGCTGCCCACTGTGTGAGTGTACAGTGTGTGTATGTGTGTGTGTGTGTGTGTGTGTGTGTGTGTGTGTGTGTGTGTGTGTGTGTGTGTGTGTGTGTGTGTGTGTGTGTGTGTGTGTGTGTGTGTGTGTGTGTGTGTGTGTGTGTGTGTGTGTTAAGCTGGACAATGGAAAAACTGAAGTAATATATATGGTAAAAAAAGGAGGAAAGACTTGCCACTCTCTGTGACCCAAAAGGACACTGTTAAAAACCTTGTGGTCTTAGTTGACAGTGATCTAAATTTCAACAACCACAGATGAAAGCAATAACTAAATATTTGTTTACCTCATGATTTAGAAATGATATCAAAACATGATTTAGAAAAACACATTCATGCATTCATGCAGACTAAAACCTGTTTCCCCCCCTTATTTTCGTCTTTGCATTTCGGATAGGCCTACTAAACCAAATGGTGCAGTGCAAAGTCTATGCAAGACCAGACACGCATATGTGGTGGTGAAGCAATACTAAGCCCCACAAGGTGAATGCAAAGCATTGATGTTAAGTTTCGGTTATGATTTCCTGCGTAGGCTGGTGGTCTGGACGGACGTGTGAGCAGCTCCCCACTGTGCCACTGCATCACGTCAGAATACTGTTTGAGCTGAACCCCAAACACAAGACAAAATGAGGTAGGCCCCAATTATACTTCTGCTTAATCACATACATGCACACACACACACACACACACACACACACACACACACACACACACACACGCACAAACACACAGTCACACACACACACACACACACACACACACACACACACGCACACACACACACACACACACGCAAACACACACACACACAAATACATACAGGATGGTCATGCAGGGTGTGATTTGCAAAGAAAAAAAGGGGGGGGGAGGTTGCTTTTTCGACATTTTCGTTTTGTCTTCCCCTCCATAACAAAGACACTTGATTGAGCCATTGTTGCTTGGCTGCTGAAACCGTCAGATATGTTTGCCCTGAATAAAACACTGTTCGCATCCTTTTGCAGTGATCAGTGAGTTTTTGTGAAAGTACATTATGAACCAGAACATGGGTGATACAGTTGAAACCTTTATTTCTTGCAGCTGTTAAAACATGCACTAGAAAACTTAAATCAGCAAATTTTACTTTCATAAAGGGAAAGTGTAGCCTGCTGTTTGTTTGCGTATTAGAGATTATTTCTCCACTGTTTGATGATCAAACATGCATTCTCTTCATAAATTACAAGTAGTTCAGTAAAGCAATTTTAATAAATGAATGGTAGGATAAGTGATGCTAAGCGATTTTTAATATGCAACTTTTTGTAATATTCAGCAATCTCTAGACTAAGCAAGACTAATGTTTAGTTGTTTTGGGCAACCTGTTTGTTGCCGTAGAACTAGACTAGTCATCATCTGCAGCCACAGTGAGCACTGACAGTGACAGTGACAGTCTGTTTCTGATGTTATGATGTTATGATTATTATTGGTGGGGGGTGGGGTGGGGTAAATCATTTAATTTAGTTGTTGTTATGTTGTTAAAGAGTACTGTGACATATTATTGACTTGACGTGCAAATGAGCAATAGAAAAACCGATTGTCGCAAATGAAAGGTAACAAATATTCCGATTTGCGTAAAAAAAAAAAAAATTGGCGGGCGCTCGTGCCGCCCTCGACAAGATGCTGCCCTGCGGGGTGGGGGCTGCCCATATTGCCCATATGAGGAACCGCCGCTGCCTGGGTATCCTTCTTTGTCTTCAAAAAAACTCCTGAAGACCTAACTCTTCCAAAGACCTAACTCTTCCTCTCCTAACGCTTCTGACAACCTGACACCCTTGATGGACACTTACCATACACTTCCCATGCACTTCCCTCCTCTACCTCCTTCTTTCTCCTCCTACCACACTTTGACTAGTACTTATAATGTTGCCACTCTTATCCTCTAGTACTAGTATTGACAGATGCAGAAGTAATTCCTAGCTAAGGTCTCCTCTGCAATGTTCCTTGAATGTTGTTTTCTTGCTGTAAGTCACTTTGAATAAAAGTGTCTGCTAAATGTAAATGTAATAGTAATAGCTTAAATCTCTGCATGTCTTTACTAGATGTAATGGTAGCACTTTACTTGACAGTATCGACATAACAGTGACATGACACTGTCATGTCACATGAACCCTAACCCTAACCCTAACATCTAACCCTAACCCTAACTTTAACCCCAACCTGCTGGTAACACTTTACTTGACGTGTGAGTTCATAACACATTCATAGCAGCTGTCATAAACTGCACATAAAGCATACATGACTGTTTCATGAGACATGACTCAACATTCATACCAAACCTTTCATGAATGTGGAAGACAGAACGATGACAACTTGTCCAAATAAAAGTCCAACAATCACAAAGCAGCATTGCCGTTTTTGTAAAGTAGCCTACATTCAACTGACCCGTATTTGTGTAACCTGGATACCATTGATTTAATCTCTCCAGCCTTTGTAAATATTTCATGAATATCTTATGAAGTCTACATTGAATGTCACTTTACTACAAGTTGTGAAGTATTCATAATCACTGAGTTTAACACTGGGAAGTAAACCCTAGCCTACATTCAGCTGACCCGTATTTGTGTAACCTGGAACGGTTGGACATTCCCAGTAGCAAAAGATTAGAAATCATCTGCAAAAGTTACATCATAAAACAAATACATTTTTATGAAACAAAAATGATTTGCCTGACCATGTTCTGTCTTTTTGGCACTGAAGTAGCCCATTGACTCAGATGTGACGTGATCAGGTAAGAGGTTTGGAACAAAAATGGCAATGCTGCTTTGCGATTGTTGGACTTTTATTTTGAAAAGTTGTCGCCATTCTGTCTTCCACATTCATGAAATGTTTGATATGAATGTTGAGTCATGTCTCATGAAACAGTCATGAATGCTTTATGTGCAGTTTATGACAGCTGCTATGAATGTGTTATGAACTTACCCATCAAGTAAAGTGTTACCCCTAACCTTAACCCTAACCCTAATCCTAAACCTAACTTGTTATGACAAAAAACGAATGTCACTTAATAACAGAAGTGTTATGTCATAAATGTTCATGACTTGTTTATGACATGTTCATGACGTCATGCCACTCTTATGTCCTGTCCTGCCCTGCCTGTTATGTCTTATGTCGATACTGTCAAGGAAAGTGTAACCGATGTAATTACATGTGTTTTCATTTTGCCCTAGTGCAGACAAAATGACAAGAGATGATAAGCTAAAGAATCTGGAGTGCCTCTTCACATGGAACGTGGACAAAGATGACAGACATCAATGACTTGAAGGGCAGCGTGTCCTACAATGTGGGCTATGCCATAGTCCTTTATCGGTTGGAGGAGCTTGTCAGAAAGGATGTTAAAGACATGCCTGAGGACAGCCCTGCAGCCAGACAACTACAGAGAGCCTTGGATCTCGACCCCACAGATGCTGAAGTGATGGTCCTCTTAGCCCTGAAACTCCAAGGCTTTGACTCTTCAAAATGTAGGGAGCTGATCAGCAAGGCCCTGACAGTGTGTCCAGATGTACCCCATGTAACCAGGAATGCTGGGAGATACTTCAGGAGAGACAGCTCCATAATAGAAGCCTTAAAAATCCTTCACCTTCAAAATCACACACACACACACACACACAAACAAAAGAGGTTACGCTACACTTTTTGTAACACTTTACGCTAGACTTTTTGATAACATTTTATTTGAAGAGGTGTGTATAAGACTGACAAGACACCATCATAACCATGACATGACACCTGTCATGAACATTAAGGAGCCTGTATGAGTGTTTATGAATATTATGTTCATGTCAAGTTGACATTGGTTGGGATGTCTTGATTATGACAACAGTAACCATGATAACACACAGAGCATGAGGTTATCAGGCAGAGGGTTGAGGATAAAATGGGTGGAGAGGATGATGACATAGCGTGTGTGTGTGTGTGTGTGTGTGTGTGACTGTGGTGTTGTACGCCAACTTGATCATGATGTTGTTGGGCAGCAACACAGTCATGTGTGAAGAGGGTGTACAGCATAGGGCTGAGTATGTGGCCTTGCGCTGTTCCATTGTTCATGATTAGGGTGCTGAAGGAGTGGTTTCCACGGCGACCATGCTGTGGCCTGCCAGTGAGGAAGCTCAGTATCCAGTTAAGCAATGCAGGAGAGAGACCCAGGTTGTGCAGTTTGTTTATGAGTTTAGTGGGGGATGATGGTAGTCAAGCTGAGCTGTATTCTCCAGGTGAGTCAGGATCAAAAGCAAGTGAGATGGCGTGTGGATCTGTTTGACCTGTACGCAAACTGCGATCCAGGTTTGCTGGAACGATGGTCAGGATGTGTCACACTTCATCACGGCTGGCGTTAGGGCCACTGGCCTGTAGTCAATAAGGCATGAGACCACCACTTTCTTTGGTACAGGTATGATGGTAGTGGACTTTAAAACGGATGGGAATGGATGTACTGTGGTGCAACTGGTCACAGCGCCCGTACCATATTCCCACAGGAAACCGGGTTTGAGTCCAGCCCGGGTCATTTCCTGGTCCCACCCCATCTCTCTCTCGCTCGTTTCCTATTACTCCCTTCACTGTCCTCTCCGATTAAAGGCATAAAAACAAAAACAAAAAACAGGATGGGACTGTGAAGAGCGTGAGGGAAAATGTCTGTCGCTACTTCCATCAGTTCTGCGGCACATAGACTGAGGACATGTTCTGGGACCTGCCGCCTTGCATCTGTTTACTCTGCATATATTTGGAGGGAGAAACTTCTCATTATGCTGCTTTTTCTGTGTTCAAGCTCCAGACTCCAGCCACTGGGTCCAGGTGGAGTCTGAAGTCTCCACAGAGAAGAACGTGTACACCTACAGCCTGAGCTCTCCTGCAGGGAAATATGAGTGCCCAGAGTCTGGCCTTGTTGAAAGGGTCAATAGTGCTCTTGAATGATTTGGCTATGTGAAATCATATTCTGTTTTTTTTTTCTATTCCATTGATTATTCTATACATGCATTAAAGTGATTGTGATTTTTAAAATGAAGTCAAGAACTTATATGATCATATGATAATTCCTATGTGAACTTCCCACATAGGTAAACACTTTTGTCTCATTTGACAAAAATGGTGGAATGCAGACATAAATGAAATATCCAAGCTACAATGAGTTGCACCACTGTAAGGAGGGATTTTGAGGAACCATGTTTTTCTATAGGTGCATGAAATCGGATAAATGGATAAAATTTAAATGCATCATTGACACAACTTCTTAATTAAAGTCGTTTTAGGGACTCAGGGATTTTCACCTTTTTTACAGTTGGTCTTTAGTAGGCTATCAGTAAATACCAACTATAAATTAGTGTGCCTTGACCCCAAAAAGGTTTAGAAACTCCTTGTTAATAATGGCCTATGCCTAGGCTACTGATGCCCCAAGAGGGAGAATAAAAAAGAACTGTGAACACACATTTCCAAGGTTTTTAAATGGGCCTTATCAAAAAAATTCTATAGGATTCCGAAAGAAACAATAATTTTCTGTATTTCACCCCAAGTGGTCTAACTATATCCAAACAACATAAATATTAAACAGAGTGTAGCAGGGTAAGGTTTTCGAAGAGGGAAAGCGGCACTAACAGCCAATCACTTTAGCCAGACTACGCCACCCTGGGCCTAGCACCCAGGGAAATGAGTTAAGAGAACACATAATTGCACCATAGCACACAGGTTCGTATACACGAGGCAGAGACGTGAATTCCAGTGGAAACATGACCACGTTTATTTAACTAAAGCCAGGGAAAAGGAAGGGGGGAGAGCTGCAAAAAGACATGAAGACTAGTCTGGGTTAGGAAAGTACAAAAATATTTATTATGTTTTCTTGTTGCACTTTTGTTATTTAAAATGATCACAACTAACACAGGTTCCATAGGGGAGGCACGATGGAGCAGGATGAGCAAGGCAGGGGCTTACCTGGGGGAGGCAGACTACTGATAACGTGCCCTAGAGCCCACACACATGCACACGCACAGCAAGAAAGATCAAATCATGACACCGCAGACCACAGCAAACATTCTGATAATTCACACCAAAATGTGCATCTTTACTGCACCACCACTAGGTGACGGACTAGCCTCCCGCCAGCGAGAACCCTGCCTGCCAAATTAACAAAACAGTTAAAAGTTGTTGCTCCCAGACTATGCAATAAACAGACACTGTATAACTAAGATAATAAAGTAAAGTAAAACAAAAGGGTACAAGTACAATGCAAGCAGTTGCCAAGTGCGAGCAAAGCTAAACAGAAACCAAACAAAACTAAGACAACAAGACAGCAGCACGACCTACGCTGAGGGCAACGCGGATGGAAAAGCTGTGCTACCTGGAAGACAAACAAAATACATCAAACCTGATACCATTTCCCCAAACATCAATTTATTTTAGAGCTATACATACCCATATTCTTCTCTATGGCAATTTTCCACTGACAGCAGATGAGGATAGCATATCCATCCATCTAGGGCTACAGAGAAATGGAGTTTAGCTAAACCAAGCACATTTTAGTCTACAGCATTAGGGCAGCAACATACCTGATGGCCGGTAGACCCCAGTGTCAGCCGAGGGACAAACAGTGGAACCTACCGAGCCTCTTGCTGTAGAGCTCCTAAAGTAGCACATGGTGGGCCTAATTGAATGATTGGCCCCACCCACTCATTAGCAGAGGGGCCAGGAGAGACCAGGAAGAAAGAGCAAGGTCTGCCTGCTACAAGAGCAAGACAAAACGAGGTGAGATACATCTTCTATTTGTCAGCAACAGGCAGGCTAACCATGGTTGGTGCACACACAGAAGTGTTCTAGGCCTACAGCTGGTCCTAAACCCTGATTCAAGCATTTACTCTTCTTATAGTCTACTAACCAAATCCTTTAAGTTCTGAGCTCATGTTTCTGATTTGTTATGAAATACACATTATAGATTAAAGGTTTTTAGATTAAATTACTAGTCCCCGCTCTGGGTCTGTCGGTCAAATTTACATAGCCTACATAGGCATAGCAGATGGAGTTCAGACTAAAGTTTAACCTATTCAACCACAGACATGACATGACAAGAATTATTGTTAGGTTCCGACCTCCGCCCTCCCCCATGGCACCAGGACAGCGCGGAGAGCTAGTCACTCACACGCAACAGTTTAGGTTTCATTTCACCAAACACCAGAACCTGAATGCCTGTCAATTTTTGGAAGGCATAGAATATCAGTAGCCTATCCTTTGAAAGTGCAACCAACGAAACGGAGATACAGCTTATACTGAACTGAATTTCCAGGATGAAGTGAGTATACATACAGTAGACCTACTATAGAGTGAAGTTAAAAGCAGTGTTTAAATCAATGTTTGTAACAGGGGTGGAATGGTAGTCTACATGTAGGCTATTTGCACTGCAATTTATCATTCATTTTAAAGTTAGTGCGCTTGAGCCTCGTTACAACATTCCATCCCGTGCGCTGACAAGGCATACTATTTGAGCGGAATAGAATCGCATGTGAGTTGTCAGCTGCAACCACTGTTGAACTAATGGGATGATGTTCAGTTTTGGAATTCTGTTGTGGCCTTTTTGTTTGACATCAGTCATCATACGAACATGCCCTATGGGAGGGTATGTTAGCAGTTTACATTTAACTGTAAAATATATGAAAATGTCTCTTAGTGATTTTATCAAAGTTCAGTTGCCAGTTGGCAAAAGTGTACCTGGTTGCTCTTGCTAAGTCCCTTCTTGCTTCTGTCAACTCTGACATCACTCTTTCAAAACAATTATTAGGCCTACTAACACACTGGCTAGAAGCACTATAGCCAAAATGGCACATTTTCTTTGCACAGTGAGTGACAGTGACATTTAAAACATACAAAAAAAGCATATCCTGTCTTCAAACAACAGAACTTGTGGTCAAATCATCAGTGTGTGCTTTGAATCAATCATTATACAACCGAGAATGAAATGCATAACATAGTTTTGAATATAGATCTGACCTACAGTAAGCACCTGTACTTGTCAGCTTGTAGCCTACTGCCTCGTTTACCAAAGAGCTGATATAGTAGTTTCTGCATGTGGCCTCTTTGATCCTTGCTACCAAATTATAACACAGAACAGAGATGGATAATCAATGATTGCTGAGTGAAGCATTGTGCAAAGGAGCTTCACACAGTGAATTTCATGGTGCAGGTAATATCTATTACCTGCAGTCTGTCTATGAAAACGTATGAAATCAATGAAAAAGTGTTATATTTGTGAGCGATCTTTGGAAATCGAGAAAAACGTCAGTACACTAGTCCTAGCTACCTCAGGAGAGAAGGGACAGATGGTGCAAACTGTAATTTGCACAATTACAGTTTTTCTCAATTTCTAAGATGCATTTAATAAAACTGGGATCAATTTGGTCTTCATCTTCACCTTCTTAGCAGAAGTTCTCTTCCCAATGTACTTCACACATTTTTTACACCTTTTTTTCAAAACCTACAGTAGCACTCATAGAAAGACTCTATTCAACTGTGTTGTACAAATGTACAAATAGCTATCAGATATTGTTTGCATAATTATTGATATGAAATGTCTCTGTGTGAAACTCCTTTGCAAGACTCTTCAATCAACAATCACTCTTTGTCTAAAAAAGATGCCATCTCTGTTGCTATTTGCAAGCATAGATTAAAGCGGCAAGAGGCACACGTAGGGTAATGATGAAAGTTGCATTGGATATTTGGTGAAGAAGGCAGTACAGAATTCCCGATTTGCTTTTTTTGACCTTTGTGTATTGACTGTTGGCAAAAAAAAATATCTTTGCAAAACATAGGTTACCAATCACAAAACTCTATACCAACATTATGTCAAAACAGTTCACACAACCTTCAAGTGAATACCAAGCACCAGCTACACAATAAATGAAAAGCACTTATGTCTTTTGGTTTCTCTGTGTATCTGCTTATTATGACCGCCGCGCAGCGAAGCGGCGGTCATATAGGTTTAGTCATATTTTTTTTTTTTTTTTTTTTCTTCTTTTTCGCATGCCCAAATTTCCGTCAATGAGTCCCGGGACACTGAAAGACAAGTTTTGTGTACTTTCATTCATGGGGGGCTTTACAATAAAATAATTTATGTGTACATTTAGTGACGTACACCAACAATGATTCCCGGGACACTGAAAGACCGGGGTACACAAAACTTGGTGGGCATGTAACCCCACATGGATAGCATGGAACCGTCGTTTTTCGTTTTGATCTGTAGCCCCCCCGCTGGACTGGACCCCCGAAAGGAGGGTAGGGCAGACACTGTTCTCTGTGAATATCTTGAGAACTGTAGGGACTAGGATGACCATTTTTTTCCGTATGTTTGCCTCCAGGGGTCATGTTAACCCATTTTATGTACACACATGTGCACAAACAGATACACACACACACACACATAAATTCACAGTAATCATACGTATACACGTAAACATAAACATGAACATGCACACATGCACACAATTCAAGAATTTCTCAGAATTATGAACAGGCAAGATGGAGGTGGGGTTGTATAAAATGAATTTTACATGTGAAATCTATGAACTAATCATGTTTTAGCAGATATCAGTGAGAATTGAGTACGTGTGGATAATGCAATTTAGTGAGACAGTTAGAATCATATAGGCCTTTCAGCGCGATTTATTTTTGTGGAAAAAATGTGCTGGACTGGGCGGCGGTCATATTTTGTACCGCTCTGCGGTACATCTAGTTTCAATACAAACAAGGGGGTTCAAACAACAATGGCATATTTACTTACTATACTTACTATATTTAGGGGTGCCTGCAGGAATAAATGTGATGGTACGCAAACGTGGCACTATACTATCAACCAGCAACAATCAGTAACCAGCAACCACCATACCAGTAACCAGCAACAAGTACAAGTTATTCAATCACTCATTCTCTTTCCTGAAACGAAATGTGTGCGTAGTTCTGTTGCATTAAGTTTATTTTGGTAGAAATTTGTTTATTTTACAGAAAAATGTAAATAACTTACAACTATCATGCAGTTAATGTGCTACTGTTTAGAGTTGGGAAGTTCTGAAAGGCCAACTTGGAGTACACACACAGGGGAAATTCTCTCTCTACTCGTTGCTGAGTAGCCTGATGGTACGCACCATGTGTATGGCTGTACACCTGCAGGCGCCACTGACTATAGTGACCAGCACCGTGGAATTGCGGTGTCGTTGTCCTCCTCCTCTTACTTACAGTATTAATTTCCTGGTCCTTGTCTTTCTCCTTCTCTTGCCTCTTCACCTTCCTGTCCTCCACCCCTCCTCTAAGTCTCACCCCTCTTACTCTCTGTCAAATATTGTCCTACATTGTAATCCAGACCAACTGCTCACCTATGGCTTATTTATAGTGCTCAAGCTCCAATTGCCGAGTGAACTCACACGAATACATACAGTTTTGCTACTAGTTCTGTTTAGCCTGGCTAACGTCAGACCTCATCTCATTGAGATGGGGTCTGGGAACTAGACATTCATTTTCTCGTATTTGAAACGTGGTTTACGAATGCCCAGAACCGGTTATTGGGCGCTACGAATGTCTATCAAATGAGTCTGTACTAAGCTCATAACGGCTTCGGTGTGTCGTCATCGTCTTGCTGCCCTTCCTCCGTTCTGTGATTGGTCCCCTAACTGCTAAAATTTGCTACATGGAATCCAGGCTGCCTAGCAGCGTGAATACAATTGTGCGCGTAAGGCAGCATGGGAAAACCCAGGCTAAGTTCTGTTTGCAATTTTGCAAAAAGATGTGCTACAAAATTACAAACTGAGTCTCAAGCAGTGAATGTGCTTTTGGTTTGGAAAACTTGGTGAATGGATTGGCTACAAGTGTCAACATTTTCAGTAATTGTGCTACAATCACTGTTTTTAAGCATTCAGTAAAACCTGTAATAATGAAAAACTGTTTTTGAATGGGACATCCAAAAGCCATCCCCTGTACTTTCTTGTCCCACCACCATCTCATCTAGTGGCAGACCTCTCTGGAACATGGGATAGCCACCTTGGTCTTTCACAGTGATGAAGGAATTTCATATATTAACACACTCATGTCCTGTCTGTTTTCAGCCCTTCTGACATAGCTCTGAGAACCAAGCTGCTGCAGCTGGAGTGTCACTTCACCTGGAATCTGACCAAAGAAAGTGCAGACCTGTCAGATCTTCAGACCAGGCTGGAGGAACAAATAGAGCTGGACCTGGGCAAGAAAGCTGGGGCAATCCGATCATATTGTTTTTTGGCCTATGTCAGGTACCTGCAAGGTTTCCCAGATGATGCCCTCACAAACCTGCTCAAATCAGAAGAGAAGGGAAGGGAATACCATGGTGACGATTGTGAGTGGTTTCTCATTGTCACTTATGGAAACCTGGCCTGGCTACACCATCACCTAGGATCATACTCCCAGTGTGAGAGCTACTTGGAAAAGCTTGTGGCTATAAAAGAGAAGTTCCCCACTGGGTCCTCGACCGTGCTTCACCCAGAAGTCTATGGTCAGAAAGGCTGGACCTACCTCAAGTTCGCCTACAAGTACTACGAGAGAGCAAAGCAGTGTTTTGAAAAAGCCTTAGAGCAGGAGCCAGATGATAGTGACTGGAACACTGGCTATGCCATTGTTCTCTATCGCACAGAAAATGACATGTCAAGATTAGAAGACTCGCTGGCGGTAAAGCAACTCCGACGAGCCATTGAGATTAACCCAGAAGATGTAGTTCTAAAGGTGTTGCTTGGCCTGAGACTGGCTATAGTATTCAAAAAGCACGAGGAGGCTAAGAGGCTGATCGAAGAAGCAGACAAGATGGATTCTAGCAACCCCCATGTAATTCGCTACATTGTGAAATATTTACGCAATAGTGGCTATGTTGACCGCGCCATTGCACTGCTCAGGAGAGCTGTGGAGCGTACCAATAATTCGGCCTTCCTTCATCATCAGCTAGCTCTGTGCTACAAGAAGAAGAAGACGAACCTGTTCCATACAGAAGGTGCCAGGGGCAAAGGACGTGAGGTCAGACAGCTTATCGCTCAGTGCATCAATCACCTGCAATTGGCCACGACACTGAAGTCTAACTTCATATTAGCCATGGCTGATCTTGCCTTGCACTACGGTCAGAATAAAGAATTTGCCCGGGCCGAAGAGATGTTCCAGGACACCTTCAAAGCAGCAAAGGAGAAACACGACAATGTGCAGGTAGTACACCTTTACTATGGTGAGTTCCAGCAGCACCAGAACAAATCCGAAACACTAGCTGCCAAGCACTACAAGGAGTGTTTGACACTTGGGCTGGATACAACTGCAGGGAGGGAGAGTGCCCGTTCCCTGAAGAATATGGCTGAGAAACGTCTGGCCAGAGACCCCAGAGATGGAGAAGCCTTTGGAATCCTGGGATTCGTCCACAGGGCAAAGGGAGAGAAGCGCCGGGCATTGGAGTGCTACGAGAAAGCTCTGCAGTTTGATTTTAACAATGACGAGTATCTCAGTGAACTGTGTGACCTTCGTTTGTCTTTGCAGTAACTCTTTTTCCATGTCATATCAATATGAAGAAATAATTACAACCACAGTTTACATACTGTACGTGGACATGTCACCACTGCTTGGCTGAACGAATGTGAACGGATCTGGATTTGGCAGTGAAGTATATGTAAGGGATAGTGGACGAAACGTTGTTTGTCTATACAAAGTTTCACATTCTAGATGGTAAAGCGGCCTGACGCGAAGCGGATTAAAGTGTATTAACTTTGTATAGTCGTACGGCGTGTAGTCCATCATCACGCTTATTCCACTGTTGCTACTTTCGTTGTGTTTATTACCCGTTATAATGTAAACGTTTTAACCTCTAAAACTGTCTTGTTTGTAGAACTATACTTCTTTCCGCAACATATTAACTAATTTCTCAACTTGCAGGACAAACTGACGTTACTAGTTCTAAATCAGTGGTCCCCAAACTTTTTCTTCCGAGGGCCAGCTCACTATGCCTGGCTCTAAGAGAGGGCCAGAGACTCTGAGTATATCAACCATAAATATCTTAGTGCTGTGAACAACAGCAGTCTACCTTAGTTGAATTGCATTACATTTAATCATAAGCTACTGCAATTTAATACCATTGCTAGCCAGGGTTGGGTCAGATTACTTTAAAATGTAATCCATTACTGACTACAAATTACACGGCAATTTTTGTAATCAGTAACGTAATCAGTTGGATTACCAAAAACATGTAACGTAATCTGATTACTTTAGGATTACTTTAAGATTGCTTCAATAAATATGTCCCTTAAGAAAAAGACACCACCACTGAATTGATGAAAGAATTCTCATTTTATTTTTCTCTTTATTATTTCATTACATCTAAGAAATCTCTTTGCTCTGAGTAAAGCATTCCTGTGTGAATTAACTGATCTTTTCTTCCAAAAATCTTAATGTAGCCCCTTGTTTTAGTGTTACCATTTACTTTGAGGTCACCAGGTCCCATTGTCTGAAAAACACCCAAAACTTATACATTTCTAAACCTATTCTCCACTTTGGGGGTGGTGTTTTGGTGGTTGAAATTTTCACCCCATCCCAAAATTGATCACTTAGTCATCATGGATGTGATCATGGATCACTATTCTCCAAACATGCACAACTCAGCTTAACCTTTATAAAGGCACACCTGGACAATGCATTTAGCTTTCGCTGGATTTTTTTGACCCTTTGGCCTGAGATAGAATGACACCATGTCCATTTCTATTGTGGGGGTGAGAAAATGATTCCTTTGGGATGTTTTTCAACCAGGGGGACCTGGTGACTTTCTCAAAGTAAACGGTAACACTAAAACAAGAGGCTACATTAAGATTAGGAGGAAAAGATCAGGCAGTGTGCCAAGAGACCTGCCCCAATAGTAAATAAGTTAGTACGTAAGTATAGATACTCTTTTGATCCCGTGAGGGAAATTTGGTCTCCCAATCCGTGAATTAGTGAAGCACACAGTGAACACACAGTGAGATGAAGCACACAATGAGCACACAGTGAGGTGAAGCACACACCAACGGCACTTCAGCCGTGGATGTGGGCATGGGAGAGCAGTGCTCAACCACTTCCCCCGCCCACATTTTTTCTACTGGTCGGGGATCAAATCGGCAAGCCCGAAGCTTGTCAAATTAAAAGATAGCTAGGCTATAATAAAAAAGTTGCATTGTTTGCATGATAAAATGTAATCAGGTAATCCCCAACAATGTAACTGTAATCTGATTCCACATTTTTTTTATTGTAATCTGGGCTGATTATAGTTACTTGATTTTTGTAATCTGATTACGTAATCCAGATTACATGTAATCCGTTACTACCCAACCCTGTTGCTAGCTGTGTTTATGTTGCCACCATGCCATATCAGTGTAAAATGTAGCTCAAATGAAATAATACTAATAAAAAGACTCTGTTTCTTTGCATACATAGCTCAAGTTGTGAACAAGCAATATCCTACAAATAATTTAAAGTTATCAAACTATGACAGTTTTATGAGTTGCTGGCAAACACATCTGAAATGACCACCATTCTAACAGGGGCGTCACTAGACCTTATTCACTGGGGCACGTGCCTTAGTAAAAGTCTCCAGTGCCCCAGTAAAATTCTAGCGCTGCTCTCGCTGGAAACGGCATTCATGAGCGCATCTCCATGCCTGCTTTAGTCATGACTCGAGCCTGTCACTTACCAGCCAATAAAAAAAAAAAAAAAGGAAAAAAGAAAGGGGTCATAATAGCCAATCAGGAAATAGCACCTCTGTAGCTGGGTAAGATTGAAAGCAACAACCAATGAAAATCGTTCACATGATTCTTTCGAGTGTTTCGTTGTACACACACATACACAGTGGAAACTGCTGCAAATTCACAACTTGTTTGACAGAAAAAATGAAAAGTTGATCGCTGTTAGAGAATGTTGCCCACATAATTAGCATCTGTTTTTCAATGCTTAGCGTCATTGTAGCCTAAATTTAGCAACAGTTTACCAGCTTGTGCTCTCTCCCTCACACACACACCATGCGTAGACTGCATGCACACATGCGGACAATTAATAATGATACGTATACTGTAGAGAAAGTCCTGTAAAAGTAGCCTATACTGTTTGTGAAGCTGTCCTACTGTAAAACTAAACATAGCCTTCTGATAAACTATTTAGAGATGGACATAATAAAATTCTTCCTGAACAGAGGCAGAGGTAGAGGAACAGTGAGGAGATGAGGAGGACGAGGGAGGTATGATAATTGCCCACATTAACGGTAACATTAACATTTATGCTGCTAATAGCCAGTGCTGTGATTTTGATCAATGGTTTAATGGCAAACTTAAATAAGTTTGCTGCATTTGCAAATGTAGCCTATAATAATCTACACAGATATTTGCAAATGATCACCAAAAGTCAGTATGAAGGCTTTAGTAGGCTATTTAAGCTACAAAGAACTGTTGCCAGGATGACTATAGGACCCTTGCCTGGGAGGGAAGTTTATCTCAATTTTGACTAAAAAAGTCAGGAAAGCCTATTAAATTCATGCAGTGAGTATAGGCCTACTTATGCCTATGTGTTTGGATGTTGCTGGATAGTGGCTGCTACAACAATTGAGGGAGAGAGTGCTGGAGGAGGAGGAGGAGGCGGAGGAGGAGAAGAAGGTCGAAGAGAAGGAGAAGAGAGGGGAGAAAGAGCACAGGCAGGGTACCTGTAGGCTAGCCATTTCTTTCATATTGCGCGCACATTTTTTTTTTGTATTGGGAGTTGGGGGCCTGTGCCCCAGCAAAGCTCTAGGTCTAGAATCGCCCCTGCATTCTAACTTTCACTCACCTGATGATAACTTTGAACGTGTGAATAAAAAATAGAAATAATTATCCCAGAAAGTCCCAGAAATATGACTTGAATAGAAATTCCCAGTTCATTTGGCTCAGCTCAGCAATGAGAGCCGGCTCTTTCGGCTCTCCTACGGCTCTCTAAAAAAAAATTAATAACCTGTAGAATAAATGATAATTCATTGATTTGTAGGCTACTTCACTTTAATTGAAATCATTACAATAATTAAACACTACATTGGATGCTGTGAAAACATGTATTTATTTAATGCTTAGGCTATTAAAACATCAATTAAAAGTCATCATAATCATCTTGCAT
Source organism: Alosa pseudoharengus (assembly GCF_046254945.1). Taxonomy (NCBI): domain Eukaryota; kingdom Metazoa; phylum Chordata; class Actinopteri; order Clupeiformes; family Clupeidae; genus Alosa; species Alosa pseudoharengus. Next base: position 17,421,429 of record NW_027468674.1, on the reverse strand, counting down.
AGCCTATCAATTAGGCTACAAAAGTCAAGACATGAACTATCCGAAAAGGATAGTAAAAGATTGAGCACGCCATTGATCTCCTTCTGAACATGAATTTATAATGAAGAAAACATCAAAGGGATGTGCCAACTAGAAATGGCAAAACACAATATCCTTAATGATCAATGGAAGATATATTTGCGTCCAACCTTTTTGCATATTTATTTACTGTTATGATATCAAATCATCCAGAACTGCCTGAGTGTTGGCACAACTAGGCCTAATTTCCTCTGGGTCTACGATGGTGATAATAAAACTAAGTGACAGACACCTAATTAGTGTTGGGCTTAAAACAGGGCCTAAGTGTAGCCTTTAAATTGAAAATAAAGTGAAATGTTTTGAGCTTTAATCACAGAATATAAAATAGCCTACTTCTAAATATTAACATATTAATGGCAATGCATTTAATGTAGGCTAATTACTTACTAAACATAAAACAGATTTTTTTTTAAGGATCTTTGGTACATCCCTAAAAATCAAATCAATCCTTTAAGGAAGATTACCATTGAGAAAAGCTAAACATTTCAGCTTTTAACCACATATCAACGTTCTAGACATGCCCACTCAAAAGCCACGGACGGCTCCCAGAAGTGAGCCGGCACCCATCGTTCATTTAAAAGTGCCGGCACATAGAGCCGGCTCGTTCACGAACGACACACCACTAGCTAGATGCTATATACCACGGACATGTTTTGGGGGGCCACCCAAAATGAGTTGGCGGGCTGTATTTGGCCCGCGGGCCGTAGTTTGGGGACCACTGTTCTAAATGGATGGTTGCTATGGCCAAAGGCCAGTCGTTAGTTCCATCTCTTCCGTTGTCAAGCAGGCATATCTCAGGATTTTGATGAACCTTAGCTTTGAAACATCACTATTTTACTTAGCCTACATGTCATCCAACTAGTAAAAATCCACCTCCATATGCTACAATGTTGCTATGGCGACATGGCTTTCTCCATCGACATGGCCTTCAACATCATAAACACCCCAGCCCAGTGTGAATATCCAACAGGATAAGAGAACTCAATCAAGTGGCCAAACTTGGCATTGTCCTCAATGTATTGAATCTGTGTTAGTACATAATAGTCATAATAATTCTAATCAGGTCCTAAACGCAGTCGTATTTATTTCATACAGCACATGGGGCCAAATTCTCCCATTTGCGCGTACCCCATTACCCCACTTTTATTACCTCTCTATGTTTGTGGTTATTTTACCCTGGAAAATCCAGAGTTCTCACAAGAGCATGATTTGAATTGTCTCTGGCAGACTCTGGCTAGGAGTAATGATGCATGTTACTTTTGCCACTTGTATCGCGGGGAGCCAATCACATCGGTGTATCTGATGACTATCCAGTTGCGTACAGAGTCATTTGAACTATGCCCGTTGATCACGCCTCTTGTGCAATAGAAGATACATAGCAGACTCCCCAGACCAATGTTCAATCTTAAAAGATAACTCTTATGGTAACTCTTATGTCTGATCGCCATTCTTGTTTTACTCAAGCTTACGCATCTAACTTACTGTAAGTTAAACAATAAATGTACAAACATAGCAGATAGTTGTCTTGTGTCATACTTTACATTACATGAAACTTCCATACAACATTATGGGAAATATTTGGTTTAGGGGTCTCTTGACTGTTTTGGGAATTCCGTTTACTCAGGTAAGAAACATTATAAAACATTTCTAGTAGAAAGGGTCATTATATTTCTGTTGCTCTCAAAAATGTCATAATTGTCATTGGTCATTGTCTTGTGTCTCTTTCTAGTCATTTCAGTCTTTATGGCTGTTTCAGTCTCTATTGTGTCTCTGTGGTCATTTGTTATCTCTTTGTGGTCATTTGTTATCTCTTTGTGGTGATTTATGTGTTGATATATTGATTGAAAAAGGGTAGGATTCAGGTGGAGTTCCACGAGGCAACCATTGCCATCACAGAAGAAAATGGACTCTCTTTTAAACTGAATGTCAGAGCAAAACAAGGCAACAACTTTCTTTCTGCAGTAAGACACACACAGACACACACACACACACAATGACTAAAAAAGCCATGTCTGCAATACCTTTGATACGGTCTCACAGAACAAATATACTTTATTTTACAGTAACATCACCAATCTCTTGTTGTCTGTTCTGTACAATAGATAGAGTTCAGAGTTTAGTTCTCTGAGTAATAAGTCGGTTCCATCAGTCAGATTTTAAAAAACAGAAAAAAAGACAATGCAGTACTTGCATGTGAAAGTGGCTGACTGATGGGCTGTTTCTGCATTAAATCCTGTTTCAACGTTCAAATGATGAACCAAGCTGTGTGAAGATTCTGTGTGATTTGGCTGTAAAATGGCACATTCCCACACAGAATTGTTCCCTCTTCTGCAATAAATATGACTAATAATACTCTCACTGTCACTTACAGAGCTTTGACATTGCTATGAAGATTGAATTTGAGGGAAACCGCCTGGTTCTGGTCTCTACAGATGTCAAGTACAACACTAACATCCTGTGTAGTACTGTATGGTATTGTACATGCTGCACTGGTATTGGTAATAACTTGCTGTAAAACTTTTTCAGGTGTGATGTTCAATCTGGCTGGTCTCGGATAATTGTAAGTAAATGGTACTATACCTGACAAGGTTTCATAGTGGAAGGTCGCCAAGCAATGCAGAGACGCAACTCACAGCATTTTTTGTATAAATTCACGCCACAATAATGTGAAGGGTTGTGGAATGTTTTACAATGGCTTCTAACTTGATTCATACGTTTATCATTATCAAGGAGGGGAACTATCTATTTTAGAAGCATTTCTAAGTAATAACAATAGTAATAACAGTGACTGTTTTGTCTGTGCAAGGTAAATTATGGCGTGACACGGGGGCTTAGAAACTACTTGGACAGTAAGCAAAAACAATGGAAATGGCAAATTTACTTGTCTGATAGTTAACAGACAGCTTGAATTGGATTATAATTTGTGTGTGTGTGTGTGTGTGTGTGTGTGTGTGTGTGTGTTTGTTTATTTGATGGAGGACTACCAATACCTCTACCTGAAGGAATGAGCTTCACTGCGACAAATATTGAATATCATGATGTAAGTTACTAAGAAAACATCTTGAATTAGTTATACTTTACACTAAACATCTCTAGATATTTACTAACACTATTAGATCAATTTTATGTCAACTTAACTAGTTTACTATACTTGATTCAAAACAGTTAATGTTACAGTATATACTTTATTCATATACATAACATAGTTCACTAAAGGCTTTTGTCAAATATGAGTAAAGAAATGTCCATGCAATCAATATGATTTTTTATCACAGCACTGTTAGATATTTAACATAGATTTACTGCACTAAATGCTATGACATATATTCATGATACTATTTGTACCCCTTCCACCTCTACATTGGTACTTTGCGTCCTGATACTACACCAATATTTAGCTGACACTAGTTGTTTTAACATTCTACAACCTGACACTATCTGATATTAGCACTTACAATATGTTTCTACCCTCATTATCTGTTACATGTTACTACATATCTTCAGAGTGTTAAGGCCTCTGGCCTTATTTCCACAGTAAAATCACAGCTGTAGCGATATCCTTTACTAAACCACCTCCCCATTTATATAATATTGCTGAAATACAACCTGTTATTGCTCTGTCCAGGGCTACTTGGTGCTGAGAGGAAACATGAACTACACTCTATAAGGTGGAAAGAAACATGCACCAGAAGCTTGATGGTGCTCCTCTGAACTGACACTTTTGTTCAAAGTGATTTATAAAATAAAACAATACAATATAAATTAACAGTAAACAGAGGTGTGGACTCAACTCACATGACTCATTGAGTCATTGGCGCCGCCAACCATAATACCCTACTGTGCATACATCTTTTCAACACTTTATCATTCAATCATTTAGTATTAGGCCTACAACAATAAAAATAACTTGTGTAATGTCTTGATTGAAACATGCTTAACAACGATAGCCTATGTTTGGGGCAAAAAGAGCTTGCGTACCCCCACGATCCGACACATAAAAACGTAACAGCTGGACCGCGCCATTGCACTGCTGAAAAGGGCCATACAGTAGATTGTACTGAGAACTCTGCCTTTCTACACCATCAGCTGGCTCTGTGCTACAAGAGGAAGAAGACTGACCTGCTCCGTGGAGACGCAAGGGGCAGAGGGCAAGAGGTCAGACAGCTCATCGGACAGTGCATGTACCACCTGCAACTGGCCATCACTCTGAAGTCAGACTTCCTTTTAGCCAAGGCTGAACTTGCACTCCTCTATGGGCAAAATAAGGATATTGAGAATACCAGCGCGGATGAGATGTTCAAGACCATATTAAAAGAGGCTGAGGAGAAAACTGACATGCTTCAGATTATACAACATTATGGGTACGCTTTGGGAAAAGCTTTGTGCCCTCTGCAATAGCAGCACTGAACAAGAGGCCACAGCAGTGATGGATCACTGTGTCGCCCTCATTCCTCTGTAATGCCAACTGGTGATGGTTTTCCTGTTTGTATCTGTGTAATGTGATGTATATGTGCTGTATATGTGCTGTTGTGATATATGTGCTGTACATGTGCTGTTAACATCTATGTGGGTGGGGTATGTGGTGACAGGGTGGTGGGTGAAGCACCGTAACTGTGTGTACCTATGTATTTCATGTTTGTGAGGCTTGTACGGTATGTGAAAATAAATTTCCTATGTAAGGACAAATAAACTAACTAACTAACCATTACTGTGGCGAATTCCACCATTACCAAAACAAATCTGAGACACAGGCTCTCCACCACTACACAGAGTGTATGAGACTTGGGCAAGACACACATTTTGGGAAGCAGAGTGCCTACCAGCTGGAGAAAATTGCATCAAGTTGCCTCAACAGGGATCCCAGTGATGGAGAGGCTCTTTGGATCTTGGGATTCATCCATAAGGCAAAGGGGAAGAAAAGTGAGGCCATTGAGTACTACGAGAAAGCCCTGGAATTTGATCAAAACATCGAGGAGTATCTCAATGCCCTTTCTGAACTTGAACAGTTGTCTTTGCAGTAATTCTGCTCTCAAGAAGAAAGGCTGAATGAATGGATACACATACATGATATTTCTCTAAAAAATTAAAGTGTTTTCTCTTCAAATGCAAGTATTGTCAGGGACGTGCAGTAGGACCCAAATGCAAGACTCCACCAGGCAGTATAACAGACAAAAACAATTTATTCTAACACAAACTTACAAAGACTTACTTACATACAAACAGGAGTCAAGCCGACCAGGAACAGAGAAACAGGAGGATAGAAATACACATACCAATTAACAGAAAGACAGAGGACTGGACGAAACCAACGAGACAATAACAGGGAACAGGTGAGGAGGCAGAAACGGAGGAAAACTAACAAGACAGGAAGCACAGACCAAATAAGGAGATGGGGCGGAGACAAAGACAGGTGACAGGCAGGTAACACAAAGCACATGGGAAACAGGCAAAAACAAACACAGGACAATACACAAAATGGCCACCAGGGTGGCACAAACTCAAAGGTCCGGGCCAGATCCTGACAAGTATTCACTTTCAAAACTGCTTTTTTTGTTTTCCTTATTCATGGTTGTCATGGTGCGGAGGCCACCACAAGACCAACAAAAAGAACACCAAATTCAGGAATCGGCCTTTCAAGATGCAGTCCATGTCTGGACTGAAGGATGCTAGTAGTTAATGATTGTAAAAACACAGAATGGAACACAATGAAAGGGAAGGTGCTCATGCTTAGTAGCGATGTAAACGATGCTTGTAGCATTAAGATGACAATTGCAATCATTCTTCACTTCAAAAGAATTTCAATAGTTTTGCTAGAAAGATTTGCTAAGTATGTTTTATAGAAACATAAAGTCCATAATAAAATTTGCACAATAACTTGTCAGTGTCATTTTATGAAGTTTGTGCCCACTCCAGAATAGTGAAACACTGCCCTCTTGCTGTCTGTGACCGTTATGAATTTGGATTTTTTTAGTCTGGCCATTACATTTCAGGAAGATTATATTGTAGCTTTCCCTTTAAATTCTTGTTGTGTGATTGCTTACTGCTGTCTTCTGTAGGACTTTTGAAGCTGATAAAAATGCTGATCAAAATGAAATAAAAGTGCTTTTTTGATTGACGTGTGCATCAAAAGTGATTTTGATTAATTTAATTTATTTATTGTTTTTCATTCAGATAGACACAAACATTTTTTTTTTAATGTGGCCTAGTACATACATGGCCTAGTTCTTGAGAAATCATTCAATTTGATAAATTCTCAACAGACCACAGTTTGTGTGACTGAGGGGATTTGAGTGTTCAAGCAGGTGGTTAGCAAATCCACTAAGGTTTAGTATTACATGCATTTGATTTCATGATAGAATATAATCTTATGTTTGAGAAATTATACAGTTAAAAGTTTTACAGTTAGAAGTAAACATACTGAAACTTGGAAAAGACAAAAAACGATTTGCTAATACATTTTAGGCATGACTGTATTTTAGTAGTGCAAGCCTTATCACATTTTGTGTTTTTACACACCGGACAATGATTTGACATTCTGAACTTTCTTTCTAATCTCAGTCATCACTGTAATACATAGAGATAGATTTTATTGTACTGTAATTGAGAAGAAATAATAAAGGTCCGCACACTGATTGAAGCTCCCAAACGTGGATTTATTTAGCACGGCGTTTCGGACATGTTGTCCCTCATCAAAAGTGCAATGAGCAACTGTAATTACCATTGATATAATGCCTGATTTGTGATTAAATAAAGTATGTGAGGTGGCTCTAAACGTTAACACTGAAATCTGATGCCCAGGTACACTGTAACCAAATGCCTTCCCTGCTCCACTCTAAAAAAATGCTTAGTTGTATCAGGCAGAGTAATTGGTAAACAGCTGCGGTCGCATTTCCCTGGTAAATCCACTGGAAAGAAACCATCTGTCAGTCATTTACCAGTGTCATTTCTTAGATTCCCAGCAGGTCCTGTTATCTAACTGGATGAGTCATCTATAATGTCTTTTTTTCCTCTTCTGTTATTACTTAATGACTGTTGGTGGTCACTTCTGGTAAAAAGACGTGAAAACAATATCTAAGGCTTAGAACAGCATCTTTTCCATGCTGCATTTTGCTGTGATCATCGAACAACCTCGTTGACCCTCACCTCTTGATTGGTTCACTAAGGAGTTTCTGATATCACTGCACGACAAGGCAACACTACGGAAAGCCAACTGCATTTTAGAAGACTACCTATGTCTTGCACACAGGTTTTGAATGGTGACCAGATAGATAGATAGATAGATACTTTATTGATCCCCAAGGGGAAATTCAAGGACTGTACAGACCAGACAGAACTGTGCAGAGCAGGAGGGTGAAGGTGTGGAGGAGGGGGATGAAGAGGCAGCACAGACCCTCCATGCCCAAGGCGAACATGTAGCACAGCTTACGGTGCCTCTTCAACCACCTGAGAGAGGGAAAAAGAAAAGCGGTCAAAGTCGGCATAAAACACACAACAACTCACAAACACACTTGCCGTACTCTACAGCGTTTACTTGTTCTTCATGTCACACTTCATGAAATTGAAGTCCAGGACAGCGACTGGTTCTGGCCCACCACAGACCTCAGCTGACCACCTCCTTGGATCTGCTGCAGTTTGCCTGATGCCTCCGAGATGGTTAGTCAGGATGCCATCACCTGCTTCAGTGAGCCCACTGTCACCTGAACAAAGCTGGCAACATGTGAGGATCCAACCTATACTGCTATGAGGGAATGTGTCTGAGCATTCAACCTCCTGAACTATTGAAAATTACTTGAATTACATTTTCTTACGTTAGCCCAGGGGTAGGCAACCTGCGGCCCTTAAACTCCTCATAGTGGCTCTCTAGCTTTCTCTAAATATGGAATTTATATTCCATATTTCTAACAATTTCATATAGTTGTTAAGCTTCATTAACAGTTTAGCAAACATTAACAGTTAGTGAAAATATTATACTGTACAATATAGAATATGCAGAGTATGGCGAGTATGCCATATGCCTGAGGCTAATAAAGATAAGAATGTTTTTAAACTGACTTCTTTTAAATGGTTCCGACCCCTGCATTAGCTTTCTCCAGGGGCGTCACTAGACCTTATTCACTGGGGCACAATCCTAGTGAAAGTCTCCAGTGCCTCAGTAAAATTCTAGCGCTGCTCTCGCTGGAAACGGCATTCATGAGCGCATCTCCATGCCTGCTTTAGTCATGACTCGAGCCTGTCACTTACCAGCCAATAAAAAAAAAAGGGAAAAAGAAAGGGGTCATAATAGACAATCAGGAAATAGCACCTCTGTAGCTGGGTAAGATTGAAAGCAACAACCAATGAAAATCGTTCACATGATTCTTTCGAGTGTTTCGTTGTACACACACATACACAGTGGAAACTGCTGCAAATTCACAACTTGTTTGACAGAAAAAATGACAAGTTGATCGCTGTTAGAGAATGTTGCCCACATAATTAGCATCTGTTTTTCAATGCTTAGCGTCATTGTAGCCTACATTTAGCAACAGTTTACCAGCTTGTGCTCTCTCCCTCACACACACACCATGCGTAGACTGCATGCACACATGCGGACAATTAATAATGATACGTATACTGTAGAGAAAGTCCTGTAAAAGTAGCCTATACTGTTTGTGAAGCTGTCCTACTGTAAAACTAAACATAGCCTTCTGATAAACTATTCAGAGATGGACATCATAAAATTCTTCCTGAACAGAGGCAGAGGTAGAGGAACAGTGAGGAGATGAGGAGGACGAGGGAGGTATGATAATTGCCCACATTAACGGTAACATTAACATTTATGCTGGTAATAGCCAGTGCTGTGATTTTGATCAATGGTTTAATGGCAAACTTAAATAAGTTTGCTGCATTTGCAAATGTAGCCTATAATAATCTACACAGATATTTGCAAATGATCACCAAAAGTCAGTATGAAGGCTTTAGTAGGCTATTTAAGCTACAAAGAACTATTGCCAGGATGACTATAGGACCCTTGCCTGGGAGGGAAGTTTATCTCAATTTTGACTAAAAAAGTCAGGAAAGCCTATTAAATTCATGCAGTGAGTATAGGCCTACTTATGCCTATGTGTTTGGATGTTGCTGGATAGTGGCTGCTACAACAATTGAGGGAGAGAGTGCTGGAGGAGGAGGAGGAGGCGGAGGAGGAGAAGAAGGTCGAAGAGAAGGAGAAGAGAGGGGAGAAAGAGCACAGGCAGGGTACCTGTAGGCTAGCCATTTATTTCATATTGCGCGCACATTTTTTTTTTTTTGTATTGGGAGTTGGGGGCCTGTGCCCCAGCAAAGCTCTAGGTCTAGAATCGCCCCTGGCTTTCTCTGTGTAAGCATTATGTACAGTCTGTGTAGTCTGTACTTAAATTTTACAGTTTGGGGGTATGCTCCCCCGTTGAAAATGTATTTTTAAAAAAATGGCCCCTCAAATGATGTCTTCTAGTGAGTTTTGAGGGAATATGGACAAATTTAGTCATACAAATTAAGTCATCAATAGATTTAGGATTTAGGTTATCTGGATTGAAACAAGATTCTAATGCAATTCTAACTTGCCTGTCCTTTTCTCCTTCTGTTTCTCTTGTCTCCAGTCTCCCGTTTCTCTTATAAATGGATGCTCAGCAGCTGAACCACAAATATATTTGTCAACGTTGCAGTTGGAAAAACGTATCGGTCTAGAAGCCAGGTCAGTTAACAAGTAAGATGAAGTGCAATATGATGCATTCAATCAGATATGTCTGCAAACGACCATTAGCTACAGTCACCACCATAAGTTAGCGTACTCAACCGATCACAGCTGTCTGGCTATAGGCTACGTTATCCTGCCGTCCTAGCTACCTTAACTGTTGATATTCCCTGTCTCCTCCACCAGTGTCCAGTTCCCCCCTTTTTTTCTTTGGTTGGAAAAACTTGGCTTTGCCAAACCTTTTCATTTCTCATCCTAATCTGTCCTACAGTTTGTCAAACATAAAAATAGCATGTTGGATAAAATCATGTCATAAAATTCCAATTCATCTATGTTAACTGAATCTTAATCCTTAGTGTAATGTCAATACTTTGACTAGATAGAAACCTATTTTGTATTCCCATGAGAAGTTTTTTTTTTTTTTTTTAACTAACAATGCCTCAGAGCGATGAACAGCTGTTATCAACAATGTTAAGTTTGGTCATTCTTGGGGGGAGCTGTGGCCTACTGGTTAGTGCGACCAGTAGGAACGGCTGAAGTGCCCTTGAGCAAGGCATCTGACCCCACGCTGCTCCCCGAGCACCGCTGTAGCAGGCAGCTCACTGCGTCGCGATTAATGTGTGCTTCATCTCACTGTGTGTTCACTGTGTGCTGGGTGTGTTTCACCATTTCACAGATTAAATGCAGAGACTAAATTTCCGGATCAAAAGAGTACTTATTCTTTTAATGGCACCGACACTTGTGTGAAATACCACTGTTTTCAATAAACCGACAGTCTTGTACCAAGTCTGCCAAATGCCTGCTGGTTGAACATGTTGGTAGCCTAACTGATTACATTAACTCAATTATACGACAATTTAGCCACACGGTTTTCAAATTAGAATATATTAGATGCAGAAATTGTGAAATTAAACTTTAGAACGTGCGCACCTTCTCCCCAAGGCCTGGGTCGTGGAGTCTCCGCTGCAGAGGACATCCATCATTCGCAACTACTGCCTGGCGACACTTAGTCTCTGTGCATTCAGAGCTGTACCCAGGAGGACTTGTGAATAAAAGGCCACAAACGGTTACTCATCTCAGATCGTTCTCCGCTGTTTTTTGTTCAGAATGCTAAATTAAAGTTAAGAGTCGGTGCTTTTTTCCACGACAGGTGCACACAGAAGTGAATTAGGTGGACTACAGATGGTCCTAAACCCTGATGCATTTACTCTTATAGTCTACTAATCCATGAAGGTTTGACCTCATGTTGTTGATTTGTTATGGAATACAGATTTTAGATTAGGCCCTAGGCTTTAGCATATGGAGTTCAGACTAAAATTTACCCTATTCAATCACAAACATAAGAGGGACAGAATACGATCTGGTAATTTTCCACTATTGGCAAACTAATACATTAACAACCCCGATTCCCCGCCCTCCCCCATGGCACCCAAGTACATGGCACCAGGCCAGCGGAGAGCTAGTCACTCAAACGCAACAGTTTCGGTTTCATTTCACCAAACACCAGAAACTGAATGGCTGGCAATTTTGTGCAAGTAATTTTGTGGAGTAGAAGGTTTAGGATACCTGTCCTACAAAAGTAGGCTAACCAACACAACGGAGATACAACGTCTACCGAACTGAATTTCCAGGATGAAGTGAGTATACATATACCTACTATAGAGTGAAGTTAAAAGCAGCTGTTTTAATCAATGTTTACAACAGGGGTGGAATGGTAGGCTACGTGTAGGCTATTTGCACTGCAATTTATCATTCATTAAAAAGTTCGTGCGCTCCAACCTTTTTACAGCGTTCCATCCCGTGCGCTGACAAGGCCTAGGCTAGTACTGTATTTCCCCTGCCCATTACAGTCCCACGAGCGGGATAGAGTCGACTGTGAGTTGTCAGCTGCAACCACTGTTGAACTAATGGGATGTTGTTCAGTTTTTGAATTCTGTTGTGGCCTTTTTGTTTGACATCAGTCATCATACGAATATGACCTACAGTATATGGCAGAGTGTATGTCAGCGGTTAAGGCTACATTTAACTGTAAAATGTTATAGATGAAAATTTTCCTTATTACCAGTATAATGATTTTATCAAAGCTCAGTTGCCAGTTGGCAAAAGTGTACCTGGCTGTTCTTGCTAAGTCCCTCCTTGGTTCTGTCAACTCTGACATCACCCTTTCAAAACAATTATTAGGCCTGGCTAGAAGCACTATAGCCAAAATGGCACATTTTCTTTGCACAGTGAGTGACATTTAAACAAACATGCAACAAAAGCAAATCTTTCCTTCAAATAACATAACTTGTGGTCAAATTAGTGTGTGCTTTGAATCAATCAGTACACAACGGAGAATGAAATACATGTTTGAATAATGAGGTTCAGCTGTAGTTTTTGCCATGCCTGTGTCATTTCTTGATTTCTTTTCATATCTACTAGGCTAAAAAAAACCAAGCATATCAGAGCATGATGTAAGATGATGATGACCTACAGTATAGCAACTGTACTTGTCAGCTTGCGTACTGCCTTGTTCACCAAATAGCCGATATAGTTTTTCTTTGTGCATTTGGCCTCTTTGATCCCAAATCATAACACAGAACAGAGATGGTATCTCTTATGGATAATGAATGATTTGGTGAGTGAACCATTGTGCAAAGGAGCTTCACACAGTGACTTTAGAAGTTCATAATTGTGCAAGTAATATCTATCAGAGTCTGCAGTTTTTCTATGAAAACCATATTTGAAAATGTCTGAAAACAATGAAAAAGTGTTAACACAAATTTATGAGCGATAACTTGTGCTGTGCTAAGAAGGCAAAGATGAAGATCAGGTGGATTTCAGTTTCACTAAGTGCATCTGTAACCCTAGAAATCTAGACGCACCCTAGCGGCGGCAAATTAATTTGCTCAGCCTGTACGTCTAGTATCAAACCATAGGGATTTCTATTGGCTGACGCCGTGGACGTTATCCAATCACAGCGCTTTATTTTGTTAGAGAGTCTTAAGGCGGGCTTAACAGAAAGACGACAGTCCTGCGATGGTAGCAACAAGGAAGGTGGCTATAGCGAATGAAGAGCGGTTGTTTGAATCGGCGTTGGCGTCAACTTTGGAGGAGTTGTTGCTTTTCTTTGAAAGTTGAGCAACACAATGCACTTAAGTCATTCCTTTCGAAGAATGATGTATTTGCTGTTTTGCCGACCGGATACGGTAAAAGTTTACTTCCCCGTTCACTGTTTTCATCACTCTGGCCACGTCCTCCTGCTCTTTGTTCTGATTGGTCGTAGCGCTGGCCTATTGCATGCCTAGGCAGTTTGAAAGACAATTCTCTGCCCGCCCCTTGGATTAAGCGAGGTGAATGGTTCGATTCCAGACTATACATTTCAATGATATAGGATGGCCTGCCAGGCTATGCATCTGTGGAAATCGAAAAAAAAACTTAAGTGCACTAGATAATGTCCTAGTTACATCTAGAGAGACTATTGGACAGATGGGGCAAGCTGTAATTAGCACAGTAAATTACAGTTTTTCTCAAATTTTCACATTTTTTACACTTTTTTCAAAACATACAGTAGCTCTCATAGAAAGACTATTCAACTGTGTTGTACAAATGGTAAAAATATATTCACATCAGATATTGTTTGCATAATTATTGATATGAAATGTCTCTGTGTGAAACTCCTTTGCAAGACTCTTCAATCAACAATCACTCTTTGTCTAAAAAAGATGCCATCTCTGTTGCTATTTGCAAGCATAGATCAAAGGCGAGAGGCACAGGTAGAGTAATGATGAAAGTTGCATTGGATATTTGGTGAAGAAGGCAGTACAGAAGTTGACTAGTCCCAATACTTACTGTAGGTCTATGTCAATAAAAATTGTACTGAAGTTGTATTGACATTGTGAGTGAATGTATAGATTAGTCATGGTGCTTACTGTAGGCCTTACATGTCAATGACATCTTGGGAGGAAATAATACAATTAATGCTTATTTGCCTTTTTTCACATATTATATTATACATTATACATAACTATGTAAATTATCAACAAATAGCACAGTCATTGCAACAATTGAGATTGAACCTCCCAATATTGATAACTAAATTTTAAATTTTGTTTTACATAATGATTGATTGAATGCACACACTGATTTGACCACAAAGGAAATATTTACTTGTTTCATTTTTAACGTTTAATGTTTTGTAAGCATTAGAGACATTTGCAAACAAAATGTGTCCTTTTGGCCAGAGCGCTTCTGTGTGATCATTGTTTGGAAAATGTGGTTTAAGAGTTGACTGAATTAAAGCATTTAAGGTTTTATTAGCTTTTTTCCTCATTGTACAACATGGGTGATACAGTTGAAACCTTTATTTCTTGCAGCTGTTAAAACATGCACTGGAAAACTTAAATCAGCATATTTTACTTTCATAAAGGGGAAGTGTAGCCTGCTGTTTGTTTGCGTATTAGAGATTATTTCTCCACTGTTGTCTGTTTGATGGTCAATCATGCATTCTCTTCATAAATTACTAGTAGTTCAGTAGAGCATTTTGAATAAATTAAAGTGATGCTAAGCGATTTTTAATCACAAATGCAACTTTTTGTAATATTCAGCAAATATCTCCTCACTAATGTCTAGTTGTTTTGGGCAACCTGTTCTTTGTCATAGACCTAGTCATCATCTGCAGCCACAGTGAGCATTGACAGATCAAAGCGAAAAACAATGTATAATTATAACAAGTATAATTTACCCCGGTTTTTCAGTGTCCCGGGAATCAATGACACAAAATTACTGAAGAAAAAAAAATCCGCTGAAGAAAAACAACTCTGACTAAACCTATATGAATGCCGCTTCGCTGCGCGGCGTTCATAAATAACACAATCATTTCATGTAAAAACGTGATACAAATCTTGATAAAACGTGAAAAGATATTGTTATGAGACATGGCTGTTCCAGAGCACATATGTGAACACATCCAGACATGGCTGTTCCAGAGCACATAGAAACTTTTCCCGTAATCATGTGATACTGAGCCTTTTTTTTAGCATGGCAGCAAAACGCTTCTGTAAAAAATAGCCGTCGTTGCCGCAAAAACCTGATTGGTGGACACAGGCCCTGACTCTTTGTCCAATATTATCCTACTTTGTAATCCAGACCACGTGCTCACCTGTGGCTTATTTATAGTGCTCAAGCTCCGATTGCAGAGTGAAATCATACAAATGCGTACAGTTTTGCTAGAAGTATACTATTAAATTGCAAACTGGGTATAAAGCAGTAAGTTGTGTTTGCAATTTTGAAAAAAGATGTGCTATACAAAAGATATAAACTCAGTGTCAAGCAGTGAATGGCAATACGTTTGGCAAACGTGGTGAATGAATTGGCTACAAGTGTCAAAATTTTCAGAAATTGTGCTACAATCACTGTTTGTTTTTAAGCATTTAGTAAAACCTGTAATAATGAAAATCTATTTTTGTATGGGCGAAGATAAAGATCAGGTGGATCTGTTTCACTAAGTGCATCTTTGGAAATCAAGAAAAAACTTAAGTAGCCTACACTAGGCTGCCCCAGCTACCTCAGAGGAAACAAATGGACACTACTATAGTTACAAACCATATTTGCACAATAAATGTATTAATGTTGCAGAATAAAAATATACAGTTTTCTTCAATTGCTAAGATGCATTTAATGAAACTGGGATTCAATTGGTCTTCATCTTCACCTCCTTAGAACAGCAGAAGTCATCTGTAGCCATTGTGTTAACACTATCATTGGCTTCACACATTTTTTACACTTTTTTTCAAAGCATTTAACATACAGAATAGCTATCATAGAAATGCTCTATTGGATTAACCGTGTTGAACAAATGGTAAAAATCTACTCACAGTTATCAGATATTGTTTGTGTAATGTCTGTGTGAAACACCTTTGCACAATTATTCAATCAACAACCACTCTCTGTTGCTATTTGCATTATTGTGCTACAAGAATCACTGTTAGTTTTTAAGCATTCAGTAAAAACTGTAAAACTCTACATCTATGTTTGTATTGGACAGCCATCTTATCTCTCACCATATCCTCATCCAGTGGCACACCTCTGTGAAACATGGGATAACCACCTTGGTCACTGTGAAGGAATTTCATATTTGCTAATGATACAGATTTCTGCCAGCTAGGACACATATTTTAATAAATGCTTACACGCTCATGTCCTATCTGTTTTCAGCCATTCTGACATAGCACTGAAAACTAAGCATTCAGACAAATTAATCAAAAAATAAATGCTAATGACTGCAGTTCAAATCTGAAGTCTATGATCGTGTTATAACACAGAGCTGTTGTCTTATCTCGTTTCAGTCCTTCTGATGACATGCCTTTGGAAACCAAGCTACAGCAGCTGGAGTGTCACTTCACCTGGGATCTGACCAAAGAAAGTGCAGACCTGTCAGATCTTCAGACCAGGCTGGAGGACCAAACAGAGCTGGACCTGGGCAAGAAAGCTGGGGCAATCCGATCATATTGTTTTTTGGCCTATGTCAGGTACCTTCAAGGATTCCCAGATGATGCCCTCACACACCTGCTCAAATCAGAAGAGTTTACAAGGGAATACCATGGTGATGATCGTGAGCGATTTCTCATTGTCACCTATGGCAACCTTGCCTGGTTACACTATCACCTAGGATCATACTCGGAGTGTGAGAGTTACTTGGAAA
The DNA here is from genome assembly GCF_046254945.1 of Alosa pseudoharengus. Lineage (NCBI taxonomy): Eukaryota > Metazoa > Chordata > Actinopteri > Clupeiformes > Clupeidae > Alosa > Alosa pseudoharengus. Next base: position 17,404,963 of record NW_027468674.1, on the reverse strand, counting down.
AGCTTGTGGCTATCAAAGAGAAGTTCCCCACTGGGTCCCCGACTGTGCTTCACCCAGAAGTCTATGGTCAGAAGGCCTGGACCTACCTCAAGTTCGCTCACAAGTACTATGAGCGGGCAAAGCAATGTTTCGAAAAAGCCTTAGAGCAGGAGCCAGATGAGAGTGAGTGGAACGCTGGCTATGGCATCGCTCTATACCGCACAGAAAAGAACAAGTCAAGATTAGAATACTCGCTGGCGGTAAAGCAACTCAGACGAGCCATCGAGATAAACCCATCAGATGCTGTTCTAATGGTGTTGCTAGGCCTGAGACTGAAGGTGTTCAAAAAGCACGATGAGGCTGAGAGGCTGATTGAGGAGGCTCTCGAGATCGATCCTCGCAACCCCCATGTGATTCGCTATGTCGGGAAATACTTCCGCCAACGTGGCTCTGTAGACCGGTCCATTGCATTGCTCAAGAGAGCTGTGGACCGTACCGCTAATTCGGCCTTCCTCCACCATCAGCTAGCTCTGTGCTACAAGAAGAAGAAAACAGATCTGTTCCGTAAAGGAGGTGCCAGGGGCAAAGGTCATGAGGTCAAAAAGCTTATCGGACAGTGCATCCATCACCTGCAAGTGGCCACAACACTGAAGTCTAACTTCATATTAGCCATGGCTGATCTTGCCTTGCACTACGGTCAGAATAAAGAATTTGCCCGGGCCGAAGAGATGTTCCAGGACACATTCAAAGCAGCAAAGGAGAACCACGACAATGTGCAGGTAGTACACCTTTACTATGGTGAGTTCCAGCAACACCAGAACAAATCCGAAACACTAGCTGCCAAGCACTACAAGGAGTGTTTGACACTTGGGCTGGATACAGTTGAGGGGAGGGAGAGTGCCCGTTCCCTGAAGAAGATGGCTGAGAAACGTCTGGCCAGAGACCCCAGAGATGGAGAAGCCTTTGGAATTCTGGGATTCGTCCACATGGCAAAGGGAGAGAAGCGCCGGGCATTGGAGTGCTATGAGAAAGCTCTGCAGTTTGATTTTAACAATGATGAGTATCTCAGTGCACTGTGTGAGCTTCGTTTGTCTTTGGAGTAACTCTTTTTCATGGACATCTCACCACTGCTTGGCTGAACAGATGTGAATGGATCTGGTTTGGCAGTGAAGTATAGGATAATATAATATAGTGATATCTCAGAGTCAGGTGGTGTCATTGGCATTCTTGCTGTTTATTCACATTCAAAAGCAGGTCTCAAACACCGATAAAATACTGTATGGCAGAGTGGGATGGACTTAGGCACAACAACAGTAAGCAAGAAAAAAATTATAATGTAGCCTACCTTCACACTGACTCTAAATACTAACAGAATAGAATGCTGCTATAAACCAATGAGGGATCACTATATACATCCCACATTAAACATTATTAAAAAAATTGCACATCAATTTTAACACTCAATCACTCGCACTCCACTACATGTCACTCATTCACCATGAATTTGAACACACCTGCCCCCCTAACAATCTAGAGACTGTTACTGCAGTAAAAAAAAAACATGCAAGATGCCTAAGATCATTGTTAATAATTATGGTGCATTGACCCCACAGTTTTGTGTGTTTTAGAGTGTTTTCTAAACTTTCATATTTAAGTCATGCATGTGTTGCCAGAAATGTTGGGTCCTATGAAAGACTATAAAATCAGACCTCGACAATAATAACAATGTTGGTCATTATGTCTAGGGCCCCTGCCAGGGCAAGGTTCTTGTAAATGTGCTAACTTTTTCCTGCTTGATCATATCCATGAAATAATGAGCACCATCTTAGCATCTTTCCTTCTCTCATATTTTAAGTTGGAGTCACTTTGCACTTTATTGCAACTGAAATGTATTTGTTTTGGAAAGCAAATTGAAGTGAGAGATATTTGAATAACTATGTCTGAATAAAGATTTGCACTTGTAATTCGGAGGTGTCTCTTATTTATGTTATGACTGGATGCGGTTAAAAGTGGACTGATGTCTGATGTCAAAGTAAGACTAAAAAAAGCTTTTTGCCCATACTTATATCTTAAGTTTACTTCAACTAGGTAGGTAAAAGGTAGCCTATTAAACATTTCCACCAATCTCAAAAGAGCTTAACAACAACAACACATTGCATTTGTGATGCGATCTGGGAAAACCCTTCACGTGGTGCAATTTTACCAACTTACGATTCTGATACCATCCTAGCAACATCCAAGATTTTGGGAGGATGTTATCCAGGATTTTGCTGGGGGACAGTGTCCAGAATGCTGCCAGGATGCATCAGAATCTTAAGTTGGTGAAATTTCACCAGAGAGGGTTGAAACGAAACAACCACATGTAGGGTTTTCCTTGATTGCATCACATTGATATAGTGCTTTTCTAGACACTCAAAACATTCCAGACAGTGCCCTCTTCTATCTGCAGTTGCCATGGAGAAATCTGATGCTCCTGGGAAAATCCCTACTCTGCACATAGGCTGGTGCAGGGCTACTCTGTTTTTCTCTCGCTCTTGTCATGGACGGAGATGTCAGAAGTCCACATTATTCACTGTGCAGAATGGTTTATAAAGGAATACAAATACATTGGTTCTATATTTTTGTAGATGTAAATGTATTGAAATTGTGAAAGTGAATGTATATTTTTCGTATTGTTTTTCCTAATCAGAACATATAATCAGAAGTTATTTACTTGGTGGAAAATATTTTATTTTACTGTGGCATTTGTGCCCTGGCATGTGACCTTTATGCCTTTATGTGACCTGTGTGGTAATAAAGGTGAAATGACTGCACCATGAATTACAAAATGTCAAGCCTGCTTCAAGGTGTACACTGGTTTGCATTGGGCAAAACAAACAAAAAAGACAAATAAATCCAAAAGTAAATGCTAATAACTTTAGTACAACACCGAAGTCTACGATTGTGTTATAACACAAAGCTGTTGTCTTATCTCGTTTCAGTCCTTCTGATGACAGGCCTTTGGAAACCAAACTACAGCAGCTGGAGTGTCACTTCACCTGGGATCTGACCAAAGAAAGTGCTGACTTGTCAGATCTTCACACCAGGCTGGAGGACCAAATAGAGCTGGACCTGGGCAAGAAAGCTGGGGCAATCCGATCATATTGTTTTTTGGCCTATGTCAGGTACCTGCAAGGATTCCCAGATGATGCCCTCACAAACCTGCTCAAATCAGAAGAGAAGGGAAGGGAATACCATGGTGATGATTGTGAGCGGTTTCTCATTTTCACTTATGGCAACCTGGCCTGGCTACACTATCACCTAGGATCATGCTCCCAGTGTGAGAGTTACTTGGAAAAGCTTGTGGCTATAAAAGAGAAGTTCCCCACTGGGTCACCAACTGTGCTTCACCCAGATGTCTATGGTCAGAAGGGCTGGACCTACCTCAAGTTTGCCTACAAGTACTACGAGAGAGCAAAGCAGTGTTTTGAAAAAGCCTTGGAGCAGGAGCCAGAGGAAAGTGAATGGAACATAGGTTACGCCATCGCTCTCTATCGCACAGAAGACATCAAAAAGTCAAGTGCAGAAGACTCTCTGGCAGTAAAGCAACTCAGATTGGCCAAACAGAAAAGCCCGGATAATGCTAAGATAATCGTGTTGCTTGGCCTGAGGCTGTTTGACTTCGACAAATACGATGAGGCTGAGAGTCTGATTGAAGAGGCTCTGGAGATGGATCCCACCAACCCGCATGTTATTCGCTATGTCAGTAAAAACTTTCGCTGTAGTGGTAACCTGGACCGCGCCATTGCACTGCTGAAAAGGGCCATAGATCGTACTGAGAACTCTGCCTTTCTACACCATCAGCTGGCTCTGTGCCACAAGAGGAAGAAGACGGACCTGCTCCGTGGAGACGCAAGGGGCAGAGGGCAAGAGGTCAGACAGCTCATCGGACAATGCATGTACCACCTACAACTGGCCATCACTCTGAGGTCAGACTTCCTTCTAGCCAAGGCTGAACTTGCACTCCTCTATGGGCAGAATAAGGATATTGAGAATACGACCGCGGAGGAGATGTTCAAGACCATATTAAAAGAGGCTGAGGAGAAAACTGACATGCTTCAGATTATACACCATTACTGTGGCGAATTCCACCATTACCAAAACAAATCCGAGACACAGGCTGTCCACCACTACACAGAGTGTATGAGACTTGGGCAAGACACACATTTTGGGAAGCAGAGTGCCTACCAGCTGAAGATGGCATCAAAACGCCTCATTAGGGATCCCAGTGATGGAGAGGCTCTTGGGGTCTTGGGATTCATCCATAAGGCAAAAGGGAAGAAAAGTGAGGCCATTGAGTACTACGAGAAAGCCCTGGAGTTTGATCAAAACAACGAGGAGTATCTCAATGCCCTTTCTGAACTTGAGCAGTTGTCTTTGCAGTAATTCTGCTCTCATGTGACATTAAGAAGAAAAGCTGAATTGTCAGGAACGGCCCAGGGATTGAACCCTGGTCTCCGGCGTAGCAGGCAGACACTTTACCACAAGACCAAAGAGGTGACTCAAATGCAGAGCGAGGCAGACAATGGAAGTCAGGTTTGAGAGTTTTACTGTGTCAAAAAGGGTGTTTTAACAAAGGCAAAGGGTAGACCAGAATGGGACAATAAAGACTCAAGTGTCAGTTCTCAAAGCTCAGTAGTTAATCGTCAAAAGTCCAGAAACAAAACTCCAACGCACAGAAGATCCAGTAAATTCAAAATGTCCAATGTCCATAAAAAGTTCAGGGCAAAAGGCAAGGGCAAAGTCCAAGCAAAGTTTCAAAACTCAGAGTCCAAAAGGTCAAAAATATCCGGAGAACCAAAACATTCAAAAGAGCACCGGCGACTTACAAGCGGCGTGCTCTTCAGGTGACAATATCAAGACTGAGCACAGGCATACAAACAGAGGAGGCTTATAAAGGCAAACAAATGAGATACAGGTGACATGCAATTAACTTAACAAGGTCAACTCAACAAAAAACATGACTCAGCAAAAGATGACACGGCACAAACAGAGCGGCACAATGAGGCCATCTGGTGGTGAAAGTTCAGAAGACGCCCCAAAACCTCACACTGAATGAATGGGTACACATACATCAGGGGTCGGCAAATAGTGGCCCGCGGGCCAATTTTGGCCCGCCATCTATTCTATCTGGCCCGCGAGATGACGTTAATTTGCTGTTTAAATAAAAAAAAAAAAAAAATGCATTTTTTTTAACCCCATGTTTTTAAAAAGAAAAAAAGGCCTACAGCAATCCCATCAATTTCAGAACATTTATTGAGGTATAGATGATAGTCCTACTAAAGTGACAAAACAACAGGTGGAACATCCTTGCAGTTATCCATGACGCACAGGTCGGAACGGTATTGGCACGCGAGTGCGCGTAATCTTGTGCAAAAAACAAAACAAAAGTGTCCTGTCTCCCTCTTCCAGTGGGCAAGGTCAAAAATAGCCTATGTTTCGTTAAATTAATAGGCTTGGCATTAATAAATGCAGGCAGGCTTCCATTCTTCTTTGTAGGTCCTGCATTCTGAATCAATTTTTCTTTTCAAGGCTTTTGACAACGACATTTTGCATCGATAACTAACATATAGCAATGTTCAGCTAATCATTCACGTCATCCAAAAGAATAATATTTGTACACATTAGTTACGGCTAGTTGCTAGGCAAGTCGCCTGTTTCATGAGAGACGACAGGAGATGCAGCAGGCGGCATAAAAACAGCGCACATAAGCAAATAAACGGTTTTAATGGAATTAAATTAAATGCATTTTAAAAGTTAGATTAATAATTTAAATAGTAGGCCTATAATCCCCCCCCCCCCCCCCCCCCCCCCATTACAAAAGCTATGGCCCGCGATGCCATTGTCTGAAAAAAAATTGGCCCGGGTCCAAACGTAATTGCCGACCCCTGACATACATGATAGTTCTCCCAACACTTAAAGTGTTTTCTCTACAAATGCCCTTATTCACTTTCAAAACATTTTTTTTTGTTTTCCTTAATGGCCAGGTTCTTTAGGAATTGTTCAATTTGATACATTCTTAAAAGACAAACTACAGTTTTGTGTGACGGAGGGGATTTGTGTCTAAGCAGGTGGTCAGCAGCACAGGTCTACTCTTACCTTTCCTCTATTGGTGTTTCACTGGAGGAGAAGAGACTAGATACAGGGAACTGGCGAACCACTTTGTGGTATATAGGCAAATCCACTAACGTTTGGTATTGCATTTGGTTTCAAGAAAGATGACTGTGCATAATCTTATTCTTCTGAAATTATAGACTTAAAAGTTGTACAGTTAAAAGTTAAGATTACTAGAACTTGGGAAAGACTTGCTATTACATTTTAGGCATGACTGTATTTTATGTCCTTTCAACCATGTAATGTAATACATATAAGGTAGGGCAAGCCCACATTTTGTGTCTTTACATAGCTAACAATAATTTGACATTCTGAATTTTTTTTCTCATCTTATTCATTACTGTAACAGATAGAGATATATTTTATTGCACTGTAATTGACATTTATATAATGCCTGATTTGTGATTAAATAAAGTACCTGAGGTCGCTCTAACACTATACTGTGATGCCCTGGCACATTGTAAACAAACGCCTTCCCTGATCCACTCAATGAAAATGCTTAGTTGTATCAGGCAGAGTAATTGGTCAACAGTAGCAGTGGCACTTCCTTGGTGAATCCACTGGAAAGAAACCATCTGTCAGTCATTTACTAATGTCATTTTGTAGATGACCGGCAGGTCCTGTTATCTAACTGGATGAGTCATAATGTCTTTTTGCCCCTCTTGTATTATTACTTATTGACTGTTAGTGGTCAATTCTGGTAAAAAAAGGTGAAAACACTATCTTAGGCCTAGAACAACATCTCAGGTGAAAACACTATCTTAGGCCTAGAACATCTTGTCCATGCTGCATTTTGCTGCTCCAGTGATCATCGAACAACCTCGTTGACCCTCATCTCTGGTGAAAACACTATCTTAGGCCTAGAACATCTTGTCCATGCTGCATTTTGCTGCTCCAGTGATCATCGAACAACCTCGTTGACCCTCATCTCTGGTGAAAACACTATCTTAGGCCTAGAACATCTTGTCCATGCTGCATTTTGCTGCTCCAGTGATCATCGAACAATCTCGTTGACCTTCATCTCTTTGGTTTTGGTTTGGATTGGTGCGCTAAGGAGTCTCTGATATCACTGCACGACAAGGCAACATTACAGAAAGCCAACTGCATTTTAGAAGACCCTACCTACAGTAGGTCCTACACAGCTTTTGAATGGCTGGCCTCTGGCAGGCATCTGCGCTGTCCTTACTTTAGGACTAATAGCTTTACTTTTGAAGCTATTCACCTTCAGAACTTGAATATGCTCCCAGTCCCTTCCTCCACCCTCTCCTGGGACTAATCCCCAACACTTGCTTTACACCCGTGTGTCATGTTCTTTCTTATTGTCCTGTCTTGTCTTATGTCAAGACAGGACAATATGTCATGTCTTATGTCACTATGCCTACATGATAAAATTGGCCCTCAGTGTTAATATTTGAAGTATTTATTGAATTGAATATTGAATTGAAGGAGGTATACGGAATGGCCTGCAGGAAGTAGTTATAAGGGATGACCAGAACTGTGCAGAGGCATGCAGAACAGGAGGGCGAAGGTGCCCAAGGCGAACATGTAGCACTGACGGCTACCGCTTACGGTGCCACTTCAACCACCTGAGAGAGGGAAAAGGAGAAGCGGTCAAAGTCGGCATAAAACACACAACAACTCACAAACACACTTGCCGTACTCTACAGCATTGGTTCCCAAAGACTGGGTCGCGACCCACAGGTGGGTCATAGGAGATTTTATTTGGGTCGCCAGCATAGCATAGTGACAATTTATGTTGTGTAATACCCCTAGCTTATACCTTATATAGCTTAGGAAAGCTAACAGCTTTCTATTAGGATCTAGTTTGTTAACTACCACAGTCACGAGTTGGGTCGCGATAGTCTGTCATTTTTAAAAAGTGGGTCCCCAGAAAAAAAGTTTGGGAAACACTGCTCTACAGCATTTACTTGTTTTTACTTGCATTTACTTGTTCTTCATGTCACACTTCATGAAATTGAAGTCCAGGAGAGCGACTGTTTCTGGCCCACCACAGACCTCAGCTGACCACCTCCTTGGATCGGCTGCAGTTTTCCTGATGCCTCCGAGATGGTATCAGGATGCCATCACCTACCTGCTTCAGTGAGCCCACTGTCACCTGAACAAAGCTGGCAGCATGTGAGGATCCAGCCTATACTGCTATAAGAGAGAACCTCCGAAAGATGCAGGTAGATGCTGGAGAAAGATGCTGGCCTCCAACAATATACAGTATGAATGATGAATGACCATCTGACTTAGATTGTAGACCATAGTTGGGGCAACTGAGGGACTGTGTCTGAGCAGGTAGTTAGAAGCACAGTGGTGCGCCACATGGGACTATGCTCTCACCTTTCTACTTTACTGTTACAACCAACCGTATAGGCGAACTATGCAGGTTTTTTAGCTTAATTTACCTTAACTTAACAGCTTCGGAGTCATTGGAATGGTTATATGACTTTTTTCGGGTTGAATGGTAGCCGTCTCGCTTCCCCCTAGCGCCTGTGAGCGGAAAAAACACCGCTTGCAACTTTTGGCCGGCGGGCCGACGGCCTCAGTGTCAGGAAGTATAAGGAGTGTAACAAATTGCTTTACTACATTTAAATACACATACACTCCAGGCACCGGCTAGTTTCTCAGACATTCGTCATGACAGAGCCAGCGAAAAGAAGCAAAAACTGAGAAAACAGCGAAGAAATTGCCAATACTGCATAGTTTCTCTTAACATAAAGGGGAGAAACACAGAGGGGTATGTTTATTTAACAGACTGGGTATCAATTAATGTTCAGGGTCCACAAAGGATCACAAAGCAGGAACGGATTCTACTGAGAGTCTCTCAACAAAGACAGAAAGCTTGGCTATGCTTCCTCTTGTGAATCTCAGTCTGTGTGCGCCCCTTCAGGAGCGGTCCCAGAATCCTTTTATAGACACAGGTAGGCCTTGTTCAGGTGTGGCTCACCTGTAATTAGGTAACAGTAGGGAGAGAAACACTGCAACCAACAGGGGTCGCCAAAAATATGTGCTCATATCGGAACGGACACGTTGTGCCCTTAAGCAAGGCACTTAACCCAGAGTTACTCCGGGGACAATGGCCCTTGTATTATAATTGCCATTATGTAAGTCACTGGATAAAAACGTCTGCTAAATGAAGAAATGGAAAGCTGGGTGTTGAGATAGGTGTTGCTCAGCATAATGGACAACACCTCACATGCCAGATTTTTTGTTGTTGAAATAATATCAGTGGCTCATTTGATGTCAAAACATGTTCTAAATAGAAACATGAATAATTGACTTCATTCTGATTGGCCAACATCCTTAAGTATCTTCCAAGTGTATTGCTTGATCGATAACAGAGGAGGCAGCATAATACTGTGAATGAAACCAATATGATGATGCAAAAATAATATGCTTTTCTAATTCACCCATGCTCTATGGCCATTTCTGGTCATTACAGACAGCAAATGAAAATATATAAATACTGGTAGCCTACCTAGTTACGTCAATATACATCAGCCATAACATCATGACCACCTGCCTAATGTTGTGTGGGTCCCCCTTTTGCCACCAAAACAGCCCTGACCCTTTAAGGCATGGACTCCACTAGACCTCTGAGGGTGAGCTGTGGTATCTGGCACCAAGGCGTTAGCAGCAGATCCTTTAAGTCCTAGAAGTTGCAAGGTGGAGCCTCCATGGATTGGACTTCTTTGTCCAGCACACACCAAAGAACCTCAACTGGATTGAGATCTGGGGAATTTGGAGGCCAAGTCAACACCTTGAACCCGTGTTCTCAGATCATTCCTGGACCATATCGGTTTTGTCCCTTTGTTGCAAGGTAGGGCACATTATCCTGCTGAAAGAGACCATTGCCATCAGGGAATACCATTTCCATGAAAATGTGCACATGGTCTATAACAATGCTAAGGTAGGTGGTATGTGTCAAAGTAAAATCTTAATGAATGGCAGGACCCAAGGTTTCCCAGCAGAACATTGTGTCAAGCATCACACTGCCTCCCCCGGCTTACCTTCTTTCCATAGTGCATCCTGGTGCCATGTGTTGCCCAGGTAAACGATGCACACACACCTGGCCATCCACGTAATGTAAAAGAAAATGACCTGGCCCCGTTTTTCCATTGTTTTGTGGTCCAGTTCTGATGCTCATGTTCCCCATTGCTGGCATTTTCGTCAGTGGACAGGGGTCAGCAGGGGTCATTTGTGATGCATTATGTGTTCTGATACCTTTCTATCAGAAGCAGCATTCATTTGTGATGCACTATGTGTTCTGATACCTTTCTATCAGAAGCAGCATTCATTTGTGATGCACTATGTGTTCTGATGCCTTTCTATCAGAAGCAGCATTCATTTGTGATGCACTATGTGTTCTGATGCCTTTAGAAGCAGCATTCATTTGTGATGCACTATGTGTTCTGATGCCTTTAGAAGCAGCATTCAGCCCCAGCTGTGGCGCAACTGGCTGGGGCACCTGCACCGTACGCCGGCGACCCGGGTTCGATTCCCGCCCCGTGGTCCTTTCCGGATCCCACCCCTGCTCTCTCTCCCATTCACTTCCTGTCACTCTCCACTGACCTGTCATTAAATACATAATTATTTTTTTTTTAAATCCCAGAAGCAGCATTCATTTGTGATGCACTATTCCTTTCTACTTTTTCAGCAATTTGAGCTGCAGTAACTCGTCTGTTGGATCGGGCCATATGGACCTTCGCTCACCATGTGCATCAATGAGCCTTAGCCACCCATGACCCTGTTGACTGTTCACCGCTTTTCCTTCCTTGGACCACTATTGATAGGTACTGACTGAAAAATCGATTTTTTTTAATTATTATTAAAATCTATTACTTTTTATGGAAATCGATTTTTCCTTTACACACAATGTATAAACTAATAATACTGGTAATGCAAGAGTAGGCCGGATATCTGCACTATATCCCCCCATCCAACTTATCTGTTACTACCAAAGGATTATTAGGTCTACTACCAAACTAGATAGGCTAAAATTCCAGAGGGAAAATTAAAGCAAAACAAAGTCAACTGTTTTGTCATTTGTAGCCTAGCCCTAGTACTGACTTCTGCAGAGACCCCTGGAACACCCCTTGCTCCCTAATATATCCCATCCGGACAGATGTCATGATAAGCAGATAATCAGGCTTCTGCTACAATACTGAATGAATGAATGGCTATAACCCTATTACCTCAACCTGTTCTTGCACTGAAATCGTTTTTTTATTTTACCTTGTCTACATTATACTTAACTCTCCTATTTGTCCATACTATTTATGCTGGTCTCTAGACCTTACTCTTGCACTCTTGCACTGTTGGACTAATGTTGGACTACTTTTTGCACCTTCACCACTCACTCTCTTGAGCACCTTGCCATGCACACATAACTAAGAACTATGGTTGGACTACTGTTTGCACCTTCACCATGACACTCACTCCCTTAAGCACCGTACCAGTCCCGGCCCTGTCACTACAAGTGTCTTATGCTTGATCACCCTCAAGCACATTGGACTTTCTTAATTTAATTTATATAGTGTATTTAGTTTTCTTATCTCTCTTATCTTCTACTGTCTTTATTGTACAGTGGAGTTTAGTTATATGTTTATACTTATGTTTACCATTTCTGCTGCTGTTCTGCATGTTGTGTGTGATGTCTGTATGCTACTGAGACCCTTGAATTTCCCCTTGGGGATCAATAAAGTATCTATCTATCTATCTCAGTGTTATTCCCTTAACTGGTGGTCATAATGTTATGGCTTATGTTATTTCAAAGCCAATAAGAAACAATGGTTTCCTGTGGCATGAGCCCTCTAACTAGATTCAGCCAAATGTAAGTAAATAAGACACATGGATGTTTCCAGTATTTTAATTTTCAAATTCAAAAACAATATTCAACAATATTATGTAAAGGCTATATTACAAATAGAAAATGTGCTAGAAAATTTCATTTACATTTATTGCTATGAAAAATTGCCCTGTTCAAAAAATCCCCTGTATGTGAATTACAAATTATGCCATTTTCAAACACCATGTGAATTCATGTAATCTAAAATGTTCCATTCAGACAGGCAGCAGGAGCTGTAGTGGTGCTAGCCTAACCCAAAGGTGTGGTTTTTTGAACATTCTAACATAAGATTCCGTTCCGCAACAATTCAAGGTTCTATAATGTTGAATTCAGTGAATCCAGGTATACTTTAGAACACTCATTTTCCAACATTCCCATCACACCGGTGTGACAGTACACCTTTATATAAACTGCAAATGCATTGCATTAAAATGTCAAAATTAGCATCATCTGAAAGGTCAGTTGTTTGTATCATGTACACATTTAAGTTTGGTATTGCATGCATTTGGTGTCAAGAAAGAATATGACTGTGTGTAATCTTATCCTCAAGAAATTATGAAAATACAATTAAAAGTTAAGATTATTTATAGACTTCCATTTGTACCCTGAGCTGCACAAGGACACTTCTGTGCAGAAACGGTGCTTTCCAGATTTCAGAATAGGCACACATCATTGTTTATTTAATGCAATGGCAATAAATCAGCAATAGATTTCACTGACGAAAGTGAAAGTGAATTCATTATTCGTGTGATATGATACACAAGGACCACTGGCCTTTGATGCAACGTGCATCAATGTGTGTCTTTTATAAGTACAAAACCCTTCTTTGGAGTCCTTTTTCTGAGTAGGCTGGAAGAGTAACAAGTAGTTTGGTGTCGTCTGAATGTACTATATTTTTTCATTTCAAAATGTTATTGTCAAATTCCAACAACAACAGAAATACACTTTGGGATTTTCGTGATTTTAAAATAAAAAAAAAGACACATAGTTTTGAAATGTTCCACGCTGCTAGGAGGTGGTGGCCGGCGTGTTCGTGATCATCATGTCCTTGTTTTTGGGGCTATAAAAGTCCGCCGGTTCGCTCTTACAGCAGGGGTCTCCCGTGGGGGCCGCCTGGGCTCCGTTGGCGCCCCCGTGGCGGGGCTGTCTCTGGTGGCAGCGGCGGACGACCGCGGCCGTGAAGAGCAACAGCGAGCTGGCAATGAGCGAGAAGCCACTCAGGAAGAAGGTGGCCGTGTAGCTGCCTGTGGTGTCCACCAACCAGCCTGGGATGGGGGGATGGGAGAAAGAGAGAAATAGAGAGAGGGAGGGGGTGACAGGAGAGAGGGAGAGAGAGTTGTGGTAATGAGGAAGGTAGAGTCCAGCAAAGAAGGAGAAGGAATGAGTGGGGAATGGACAGCGGGTGTGAGAGAAAGGAAAACAAAAAAACATGTAAATACCTTGTTAAAGAGACAAAATGAAAGGTGTACTGTGCATTTTCCTCCACTAGAGAGCAGTATAGTGAAAACTATCTGTGCAAGACAATTTTGTGATAATGTGTGAGAGAGAAAGAGAGAGAGCAAGAAGGAGAAAGATAAAGAGAGGTTCTTTGTGTGCATGATCTTTCTTCACTCTATTTATCTTTGTGTGTGCGTTTGGGTGCTTAATGATAAAAAAAAAAAAACATCTCACCACATCATTGCTTTGTTAGCACAATAAAACTGTTTACAAATAAACCAGGGTATTTAACCGAAACAAGTCTTTATAAGTGATGCATTAAACATTTTATACATCTGATGTCCTGGCTTCCGGTCAAGTCCCACATCTCCTACAAAGTCCTTGTCCTCACCTCAGGGACCATAGACTATGCAGTCTATGTCAGGGACGGTTCTGACTCTTCTGACTGTATTTGGAGAGTCAGGAGTGTATACAAACACCAGTTTTTGTGAATGCACAAACAGAAGAATGACTACTAGACTGTGAAGATATATTTGCTGAATTGGACAGATAAAAAATCTTTTTTATTTTGGACTGTACCTTTAAGGTAATGTTCTTAATAAAGTGTAATAATATGTAATATGTAATAAATATAAGCCTTATCGCATTTCGTGACATTGATTGGACCTTAATACTGTACTTTCTTTATCATTTTTTTTTATTAATACTGGTGGTGCCTGGTATCAACTGCCCTTGATACAAGGCCTAATTTGTGATGTAATAATGGACCTGAGGTGACTCTAATAACACTGACCTGTGTCATGCTTATACAATGCAACCCTTGAGTTTTTTTAACACCTGCTCTTACAATGATTGGGCAACTGTATGGTAGAATCTGCAGCCGTTGCAGTAACATTTCCCTGATAAATCCAAGGGAACGGAAACACCTGTCAGTCATTTACCAGCACTATTTTGGAGAATTCCTGGCAGGTCCTGTTAACTAACTGAATTCGTCAACCTTTTTTCTTTTCGACTACGACTAAATAGTTGATGGTACTGTTGATGGTCACTTCTGGTAAAAAGAGGTGAAAGCTTAGAACACCATCTTGACCATGCAGCGTTTCGCTGCACCATTGATCATCTGACGACCTCGTTGACCCTCACCTCCGATTGGTGGGCTGAGAAGATACGGAATGGCGTGCAAGAAGTAGGCCACTCCCAGGGCCGACGACAGCTGCGATGTGCCCACCACGTCGGAGGTCACCACGGGTATGAGTGCCACGTAAGCGCCATCGAAGTACCCGTAGAGCACGGAGAACGGCACCAGGAGGGCAAAGGTGCGGAGGAGGGGGATGAAGAGGCAGCACAGACCCTCCATGCCCAAGGCGAACATGTAGCACAGCTTGCGGTGCCTCTTCAACCACCTGAGAGAGGAAAAGGGAAAAGAGATCGAAGTCAGCATATAGTATGCTCATACACACACATGCTCACACAAACATACACATGCAAGTACAAATACACCAGAGCGCACGCACGCACGCACGCACACACACACACACACACACACACACACGCACACACACACACACACACACACACACACACAAATACACAATTACTTTTGAAATGCAAGTTTATTTGTTATCTTGTTAAAATGTAACCATCCTTGTAATCACCAAGATTTGAATACATCTTGTACACCTTAACCGTAATTTACTATCATTACACAGTGAGGTGAAGCACACACTAATCCCGGGGCAGTGGGCTGCCTTGCTACAGCGGTGCTCGGGGAGCAGTGACGGGTTAGGTGCCTTGCTCAAGGGCACTTCGGCCTTTCCCACTGGTCGGGGATCAAACCGGCAACCCTTCTGTTCCAAGCCCGAAGCCCTAACCAGTAGGCGACAACTGCACAAATCTGTTCTGTACAATTACATTTATTTTGTAAATAATCCATAACAGGTGACTAGTTACTTCCCAACCCTGCAAATACATGCAAATAGATACAAGAGACTCAATAGAGACTGTTTCTTCTCCCTCTCTCTCTCATACAAACACACACAGTCACAAACACACACGCACACTCGCGCGCACACACACACACACGCATGCACACACGCAAGCAAGCACGCAAGCACGCACGCACACACACATTGGCAAATCAGTCAACAATTTTGGCAGAACTAGGTCTCAGTCCATAACTTTCCCTTGGCTCCCTGGTCTGACCCATGCTTATCAAGTGGACACAGTGATAGTCAATTGACTAGCGTGGCTTGGCCAATCGGTCACTTCAAGAGAAGAGATTAACCTGCCTGAATTCGGCACATGGTCAGATGGGACCATGGCCCATTAAAATAAATCTGGGCAGAAAACACATTTGTAGAATATAGACCTCCTCTACTGAAGCCAAAATGTATTCTTCCATATACTTCAGTTTAAAATAACTAAGCTAAAGTCTAGTAAAAGTCTTTTTAATATATGGAATTTTAAAGAAGACATAGTTTTCAACCCCACACATAAGATCAACACAAACATTTATTCATGAAAAACACATCCAAGACACATTTGGCATCCACATTTTGCCCCGTAGTGTTTGTATTAGAACCAAGGGCGCGGGAAGGGGGGTGCTGAGGGTGCTGCAGCACCCCCTGCTGGCAGGAGATAGATTTTTTAAAAATGATTAGGCCTATATATTTTTTTAAATAATTACTAATTCGCTATCTGACATTATTTATATTTTTGTATGTGAAATGATGAGTCAAATAGCAAAAAAGGGTTATGGATAGGTTTGAATATAGGCTACTAAAAATTAACAGTTATAGAGATCAACGTGAACGTGAGTCAGTTAGCCTACTGTAGGCTAAGAACCGTAGCGTGGTTTCAGCTATGTGATAGCGATCAAGTGTGTAGGCCTACGGTTGATATAGGCCTACATATTCTATGCTATTTACTCGTTCAAAAAAAGCATGGATAAGCTGAAAGAAACTAATAAATGTATAGCTAGTGAAATCATTTCACTATCCTAGTCGCTTAGATAGAAATTATTAGGACACATACTTGCTGTAGAGACGACAGTTTTTTTTTTTTTTATTATTTGCGAGATCATTGCAGCCTGATTATTAGCCTATATTTAAAGCTTATACCAAAGATCCTTAATATGCATTATAGCTTTATCAACCGTCTCTGCTTATACCATGGTCTAGGTTGAAAAGGGTGTCATTTAAAAAGTGATAGCCTATACTACACCTATAAAATTATTATGACGTTGCTTGACAACGCCTGATCAGTCCGCTCAGCTGTGACTTATCAACATTCCACATTGCAAAAACAGCTGAAAAAACGAACGATTTTAACTCTAAAACTCATTTAGTATAAATAATTGATTTCATATTTATTTATTTCGTAAGTGACCATGGTATAAACGGAATAATGCCCTTCGATGCGTCCATTAAATAAATGGACTTCGCAGAACCGTCCTCCGCTTCGCATCGGTCAGTTCAGGCCTCCGCGTCGTCCATTTATTTCTGATAATGGACACCTCGTCGGGCATTATCCCTTACCTAACATCTCTGGTGTGGTTTTGACGATCAGAAAAGTCAGAAATTTTCCTTAGCTATACTAAATGATGTCAAGTGCGATTCTGTGGGGTTAGGGTGGGCGCAGTAGACTCGGAGTGCTGTCGCGGAACATTGTAATTTGTGGCTGCCCAGGACTTTTCTAAAACTTCTCGCTATCACCCGCACACCGCACTAAAATGACGTAGGCTATGTAGCAGTCAAAATCCGGAATATGTCCGGGGGGGGGGGGGATGGAATCGTCGGACATCCATTATTTTTGTTATTCAGCACCCCTGGTCAAAAATAGGTTCCCGCGCGCCTGATTAGAACTGCAATTAGAACTTGACCTGAAATTTAAAAATGTACGTCTAGATGCCACCATAGACGTCCTTTTGAAGTCCCTTCACTCGGCAGCCATATTGCAACACATTTTGGCACGTATCGGGCATCTATTTCGGGCAGAACTGAACGTGCGCAAGACTTCACAACACCAAACTAACCCCATGCCTTTCTATGGAGGATTTTTTGAGTGCTGTGTCCCCTCATTAGAATCTCTCTGGCTTTACTGTATGTGATTAGAAGAGCTGACAGTAAAACAGTAAAAGCTTCAAAGTAAAAGTCACACATTATGGCGATATCTAGGGTTAGACGCAAGGTCAAACAGAGTGTCAAGAAAGATACACTTATTATCAGAGCATCAATTTATTTTGTACACATTAACTCTCGGTCTTCCAAAGATATGAATAAACTACTAAACATCTTTCCTAACCATACTCCATAAATAAAAAAAACTTGCTTTTGTGCAAGTTAAGATAGCTGGCTAAGAACATGATTTCACTGTCCATGAGATGACCTTAGACAACTTAGCAGCAGGGTGGCAAAAGAGCTAGGTACATTGTATTAAACACTGATTGTAAATCAAAACCTTTGGGGGTTAGTCTTTTTTCTATTTTCCTGTGGCCGGTCTTTAAGAACACAAGGCCAGTGTTCTTTGCCTAATTCTTTGTCTCAATGACATCGTCAATGATAATCATTGCTCGAGCACAATATTTAATTTGTATATGTAGGGTCTATTTATCAAATTCATCAACACATAATATAATATAATATAATATAATATAATATATAATATACGGTAATATAATTTAATTTATTACATACCTCCGGTCAGTGAGCCATCCGAAAGTGATGTTTCCGATGATGTCAACAATGCCCAAGATAGACATGAGGAACGCAGCCTGGTGGTGGCTGACCCCAACATCCAGTGCATACGGCACCAGGTAGACGAAAGGCAGGCTGCAGCCATTGGCCAGGAACAGGAAGGAGCCAGCCAGAACCAGGAAGTCCGGCATGAGCAGGAAGCTGTACTCTTGTAGGGACTGGAAGCAAGACAGGGACGAGACAGAACAGGAGGAGGAGGACGATGAGGAGGAAGAGCAACGCTCACTGTCCATCTTGGTCTGAAGCGCTTCTTTCTCCGTCGGGGCTTTGAAGCCACACTCTGAGTCCCTGGCGAGTGGACATGCCTCGTCCTCGTCCTCTTTGAGGACGATGGGTCGGAGAAGGGCCCCGCAGACGCACAGATTGGACACGAATCCGCCCAGGATAAGCAGCGCACCGCGCCACGAATAGTAGTCAATCAGGAGCTGGACAACGGGCGCCAGGATGAAGGTGCCAATGCCGCTCCCTGACATGGCAATACCGAAGGCCAGGGCCTTCCTCTCGGAGAAGTACGCCCCCACCATGGAAATGGCTGGTGTGTAAGACAGAGCAAACCCAACGCCTGTCACGAAACATGCATTTGGGAGACAAACAAACAAAATAATAAGAGGTTACTTTCTAAATACCGGTATTCAATTCTTAGTCATTCATTTAGGTAAAGGGGTGAGATCATCATCCCTGGGCAACACGGAAAGTGCAACTGAATCAGAGCAGTCGTGTTCAGTTGCGCTTCCAGTTTAGCCAGGGGCGTGTTTCCCAAAACCATAGTCGCTAACTAAGTAAATTGTTAATAAGTAAGTTGCAAAATGCAATTTCCCATTGCCAACCAACTGGTTTTGGGTAACACGCCCCAGGCCGTTTTTTGCTCTCAGGTCTTATAACTTGGAAAATTCATGGCAAAACATAAACATATCATACACATCATCAAAATATATATTTAGAAACCACAAATAACTCACAAAAGTAGTGAGGACGAGTTCAGCCATGTCAAAAGTGGGTTTGTGAATGTTTTTTTTTTGCATACTATGTTTTTCAGTTTTTCAATATTACAACAGGCATTGGACAGGCATGTCAGTGGGCTCACCTGTCAGGACCCCCAGGCTGAGGTACAGGAACTCGAGGCTAGTGGCGAAGGAGCTGAGCACCAGGCCAGTGGACGCCAGGAGCCCGCCCAGAATCACGGCCACGCGACACGAGAACCTGTTCCCAATGAAGCTGCCAAGAGGTGCTTCCATGAGAAAGAAATTAAGAAATAAATAATGAATGAAACTACATTTATAGGTAGAGCATGGCTTCAAAGACTATTGAAATGTATGAAATAGGATGAATTTATTCACATGAGTCACAACATTGCCAGGAACTAAACATGTGCTGATGGCTGATGCCTGAGGTTACAATCTTCAGTGTCAATGTTAGTGGTTTATCAGCTGTAGAGAATAAAGATTGACAAATAAATGCAACAGGTACATTCACAGACTTCATAGGCTTTCCATTTTAAGTAGCTTACAATTCAGTACAAGAATACTTTTCATGAAGATGCACTGATAACGACACCGGTATCGGTTAGTGGGTATTGGGTATTCATATAATCACATCAATAAAATAAAAATTTTCCGATACCATGGATATTCATGGCAACATTACATTAATAAACAACATGGAATTAGTTAATAATTTATTGTATTTTGTAATAGCCAGAGTGCATCTGATGAAAATCAAACCCGTCGTCAAAATTATTTGCAATTTGATGGTAATTCTTTTATGGTACTTGGTATCGTGGATAACACAAAGGTACTCATACTAAAATGTAAGTACTCAAACTCAGTCCAAAAAAAGTGTTATCAATGCATCCCAGACATTTAATCAGTATGGTGTACAGTGTGCTCTCTTGAATAGGCGTAAAGGTACATGTGTTCATAACAAACCGTTTGGTACAGGACGTTAGGTTCAATACAGATGTGTACCGAATGCAGTCTAACAGGTATTAAGAGTAGGCCTTTTTGCCTTTGGACCATGTTTCCCACACAAAACATATTGAATAACGGATCATATGTCAGTTTAGTCAATTAAAGCTGCAGTTGGCAAGATTTTTTTGATCATATTCACAAAAAACCGACACTATGCTCTGACAGAACAACATAAATCAGCCGGTTTTAGAAAAAAAAAAACACTTCTACCTCCACCTAAATCCACAGCTCTCGGTTCTTCTGGTCCAATCAGAGCAGGGCTGTGTGAGATCTGACTGTCAATCACAGTCTGGTACAGTCTGGTACGCACTGACGAGCACAAACTCGATAAGAGGGTGCTCGTTGGTAGTGGGGGAGGGGCATGAGAGTTGTTGCAAAATTTTGGCTAAGTCCCCTCAATCTGTCAGACTTGCCAACTGCAGCTTTAATTGCAAAAAAGCATTTTACAATTTAGAAAGCATTTTACCTTTACAAAATACTATTCCCATTCCGCATCAGCAATATTGTCAGTGAAATTTAGGCTTGCAGTACCTACAGGCTTACCATACAGAAAAGAAAACAAAAAAACGAACAGTAACGAACAAACCGAGGTACACACACCGAACCATGATTTTTGTGAACCGTTACACCCCTACTCTCTTACACCCCTGCTCCCACAGCCTTGGTCTTACTTGTGCCATTTCTAGCAAAGCAATGCAATGAAGAGAAGGGATTCTGACCCGTGGGTTACAGAATGTGTGTAGCGTCATCCTGGATGTGATTTTGTACTGCTTTGTGATTGTCTGTTAAAGGCAATCTTTGTAACATGTCTGAGTGCTGTTTGTGGTAAGATCCTCATTACTCAGTTCACAGTGCACTGTTTGGGGTGAGTGTTGGTTGTAGTACTATTGCTGTCCTTAGTTGGGCAAAGGGGGATTATGTGAAGAAGTTGCCCTGTCATTCTAACAGAATAGAGTGTAACGGCTCGAGAGTTACATCTTTACCGGGTTTCTCTGAAACTCTGAGTGTTACCTATTTGGGTGTTAATACTCCACAAGGGGGACTATCGAGCCCTATGGTCGGACATTTTTGCCCTGAAAGGAAATATATATGTGTGCGCGCACAGTTTGGGACTACATCAAGTATATCCATAGAGTGCTGCTGTTCACTGGGTAGTTGACTAGTATCACTGTCACTGAGTAATCATTCTATGTTTTTTTTATGTCTTTTAATTATTACTTTTTGAACACTTTTTTAAACTATTGTGTACTATTACCATGTGTGTTATGTTCTCTTTCTTATACTTTACAGTTTAAACTACTCTTTGACTAGTGCTCTTCTATGCTTTCATTAGCTATTACTGTTTGCTTTTGTTTAAGTAAAGCACATTGAATGACCTCTGTTTATGAAATGCGCTAGGCCTATACATTGACTTGACTTGACAAGCAGGGCTTAAAGCAGAGAAGTTATTTCTAAGCCTTGTATAAAATGCATAATTATCTATTCTCAAATCTTAAACAGCATGACCAGGCCCGCCCCTGAATTCCGGCACTGTGCCTGTGGCCGTTTAGCCATAGACATGCAAAAACATCAACCAGGCGGGACAGCTACAGGCAAATAGTTTTGGCTTAAACCAAAACAGCAAATTTCGCCCATGTGGGAGTGTACTCACACTTTTGTCCTATTTCAAGGAAGTCAATTAGAGCATCTAGTCTTTGAAGAGCCACACATTTTTCTTTTCCTTATTCTCTCTAGCCCTCTCCAAGATCAGCAAGCACAAAGACGAGAGGTCAACAAACAAACTAGCTCTCCGGGGGTCACTGTGTGGCGACACGGACGTGTTCTCTCAAGATGTTCGCTGTGTGAGAGACAGAGGAGGAGCAGTCGGAACACTGGCCTCCCTCCAGCTGTTCGTTTGCAAGTCTTATTCAATCCTCTCTCTTTCTCACACACACACACACACACACACACACACACACACACACACACACACACACACGTGCCTGCGTGTTACGGCACACACATTCTAAAACAGGGGGAGCATGGCTTCAAAGACTGTTGCAATGGATGAAATTGGATGAATCTATTCACATCATTGCCTTTAGTCCTTGACAAATACAACTAAACAAGCGTTGATGTTATGCCTGAGGTTGCAATCTTCCGTTTCAATGTTAGTGGTTTATTAGCTGACACACTTCTTGCAGAGTGACTTAATAGGTCTGGGGAGGAATGCATTGTAACAACATCACTCGACTGCTTTGATGACACAAAGTCTCTAGCAGCTGCACAGTAATAAGCATTCTACAGAGCAGGTATACACAACTAAACTCTATAGACCCATCTTAGCAATGTTTATAAAACAAACAAGGAAATCTGTAGATATCTCTAACCAATAATTCTGTTAGCTGATCATTAATTTAGCCAGTACCTGTTGTTATTTACTTCACAACAAAAAGCTAACTTGTGAACAAACATATTTCACAGGCTGACCCAACGCCTGGTTAAGAAACACTGAAACAGAGGCTTCACAACTGACCCTGGATGCTTCCTATGTAGGATATCTACAAAGCTTGAACCGTTACGGTGTTAAGGAACACTGACCTGCTAGGCCTTATATGTTTGCCTGTTCAGCAGTCTTTTCACATACAGTATTTCCTATAGATGTTGCAAGTCCTTGATAAGCTAGAGATTACCTTTATCATATTGACATCTCAATAACTTTAACTTAAAAAAAACAAGAACCTAGGAACAAGTGAATGTCTCACTTACAACAGTCTTAATAATACACAAAAACAAATAAAATAGTAAACAAAAAATACACGTTTTTCCTTCTCTTACCACAAAGCATAGTTGTGCAGTCAACTAAAGAGTGAATCCATGCTGTCCCTGAGTAGTCATGGCCAAAGTGCATCTGAAACTCCACAAAGAAAATGGAGATACACCTGCAACACAAAGAGAAAATTTATGCAAACTCAAGATTCATAATTACCTTTGACATCTCAAGTTGTTTTCCTGGTTGCACTCAATCCATAGTAAAATTCCAGACTTGGCTTGCTTTGTGAGCTGACAAGGCAAAAAGATAGCCGTGGAATGAATAAATTGACACAGTAATTGATTTCTTAGCTGAGCGGATTGGGGAACAGCAAGGGTGACGGCGGGATGTTGGTAAAGTCAAGGTTCTAAGTTCCAATCCCAAGTATTAGACTATATAACTGTATCAGCATATAACTGTTTTGATTGCAATTCATCGACAAGTCGAATTTCCATCCAACGCTTGAGTGCAAATTTCCTGAGAGGATATGCATAATATTAGTATAAAATGTAATAATGCATGCTAGCTTCGGCAGCAGATATAATTCGTTGTGGTTTTATTGGGAGTTTCAGTTAAAACTGCCCTGACAAGCTCAAGTTTGAACTCGCAGTTGTTCACACCATTTAATTTGGTGAACTAATAAGGAACAGTTAAAGACAATGGACACACACAGCAGACTTTCAAACACAAAAGTTTCCTTTAGCTGAATTTTCACGAATGCACTTAAAATAGGCCTATGCAGTGACACAGATATGATGCAATCATCACATGAATATTCTCATTATAATTGGATAAAATTAATCTTGATTTAACTGTTATTGCTGCCACCAAGTTTAACTAGCTGACTTCATTTCATTTGTCAACTTCACACATGCTTTTTCACAACGTGACATAGAGCAAAGATACATTTCTTCCCTCATATTCAGAATGCATTCCCACTCGATATCCTACACCTGATCTTGACATAGTAGCATCTTGGGCTCCCAGTTGAACAACGAGAGGAACGCAACACTTCAGCCCCAGCACTGTCATTACTAGGACCCTCTACTGCTTGACCTGCAGGAGCTTAACAAAGAGCTCGACAGAAACACTGTTACCTAACTAGCAGCTGGAGACTGGGGGTAGACTGGGATGGGAGTATTGGTGTTGGGCGAGGGGTGACAGCAGCTTTTGGGTCTGTTTAAAGACCCATGCTGAGTGCTGGGTGGGAGCGTGCGAGTGTGTGTGTGTGTGTGTGTGTGTGTGTGTGTTGGGGGAGGGGGGTTGAGGGCTATCCTGCGCTGGCTCTGCACCTGTGCAAACAATAGTATCGGTGCCAGGCCAGAGGGAGCATGGAGGGTGGGGGGGGCACTGAGGTCAAACACGGATGGACAAGCAGCCTCCCTCTAGTACATATCCCTGCCACGTCAGTGCTGGGACAACACACACACACACACACACACACACACACACACACACACACACACACACACATACAGGGCCAAGCATGTGCCCGTACTTTCCAGGGAAATGTCCTTATGTTTGAGAAAGTACTCATGTGGGCATAGTGTCAGACACACTCATGCACGCACGCACATGCCCACACATGCACCCTCACACACAGAAACAGACTCACATACAAACACACACACGCACACACTCACGCATGCACACTCACACACAGACACACAGACACACACACACACACTCACATGCTCACACACAAACACACAGACACTTGCTCGTGCGCATACACACGCACACACACGCACACACTCACACACACACACACACACACATACAATCACATACAAGCACTGATGGCTAACAGGGATGGCAAAGACATTGATGGCATAAAATGGGATTCACAAAGCACATACACAAACCTTGGTAAAATCATTGACAAGCAAACATGTACCCATGAGCACTGATGAGAACTAAAAGATCATAAACACTGGGACAGTACAAAATGTGATTCACAAAGCACACACACACACACACACACACACACACATACACACACATGCACACACACATACACACACACATACACACACATACACAGACACATACACACACACACACACAATCTGCACAATCTTTGAGATGTCATAACCATATAGTACTAATTAACTTATACAAAAAACAAAACGTTCTGAGGTAAGAGCTAAGACTTGTGCTCACAAATGCCTTCACTTCTTTCACCAGAGAGTCTCACACAACAACAGAACAGGTCACTTATCTTTAAAAAAAAAAAGACCAAGCCTAAGGCTAGAACAGCCTGATTTTCCAGTCCAGAAACTAGCTCTGGGGGGGGGGGGGTGCTTTGAGTGACATCGGATCATTTGACACCTGATAACTTGTTCCGGGACATCAGAATCCTTCACACCCTTAAGAAGGGAAAATTGACACCTTTGTCTTCATCATTACCAACAACCACAACAAATGACTCAAATGTCACCAAATAACACACTAGGAAACAGCTATAGCAGGAGGTGCACAAGTAGGCATCCCGGGCGACCCTCCACATACTGACTCTCTGTCTGAATATCTTTATGGCCGCTATTGGCAGATAACGTCGCAATAACTCACAGTACAGCTGATGCTGAGAAGTAAATTACATAACTGACGGAGGGCATTATGGTGTCTTTAAGATAAGGCGCGCGCTCACAAGCCAGAAAGCTATTGATTAAGGCATGATGCTTCACACATCGCAGCTGGACAGACGTGGACTGTTTTCTGCTCTACAAAGATACACACAAATGTGGCTTTCAGAAATTCTTCCAGAACATTAAATGACTAGCTCTGTGAATATTGGAGATGACAACAGCTTTTTTGAAAGGAAGCTCAAAAGAGAAGAACGTGCTTTCTGTTCCGACTCATAAGTTCCGAAACATAAGTTGTTTACTGAATGGCATGTGAAACCTGATCTGGAGGCTGGCCAGACAAGGTCGCCCACTCCCCAACAACGTAAAGCGCTGTCTTACTCTTTAGTAATTCTGGGTCAAACAACACCTAAATATAGTCATATGTTTTTGACCTGGTTAGACATACGTTCACCAGACATGGTATGGGACCTTTAAAATGTACTCTTGTGTACAAATGGCACATTTAGCACACTAGTTATCAGTCTAATACTCAATATTCCTTCAACTCCTGTCAACACCAGTGTAATACTCAATACTGTAGCTGCTCCTGTCAGAACACCCTTGCTTAATCCATATAAGGTTCAACAGTTTTTAAATCATTATACAGACTTGAAATGTTGATGTTTAGCAAAGGTGAATTTAACATTCCCACGTAAGTTAAACTCAAGATTGCAGCCAAGTTGCTAGAAGTCATGGTGTTCCATACTCCCAAAATGGCAGCTCATAAATCTACAGTACTCTTATCAACTGTTGCCAGTTTAATGAACTCCTGTGCACGTTAGTGTCTGTTCGGTGTGCCAGCGGCACCGTGTTATGTTGCCGGAGCTCACCTGGTCACGGCACGCGTGCAGATGGTGACCATGAAGCAGCCGGCCACGATGACCCAACCCCAGCCGCCGTCCGATGGCAGCACGTCCACGGTCCTCGGTTTCCTCTTCTCCTGGGACATGGCTCTGCAGTAGCTGATACAGTGGTTCCTCTCCCTCCCTCTCTCTCTCTCTCTCACACACTC
>NW_027468674.1:17278389-17375889 GCF_046254945.1 Alosa pseudoharengus | reverse complement strand
TATCCTACATTTATGTTATTGTGGATATCATGAATCAAGTAAAGACAAGGTCAAATAGCAAATAGGCTATTGTATTTAGCTGGTCTATGGCTTTCGGTCAGTGGTAGGCCTAAGCTCAGGCAGATGATAAACAAACAAACAATACGTAATTTCACATATGATGAATTAATAGGTTTAAAGGTCCTGTAGAATGCAGGCATACATTAGGTAGTTTAAAATACTTTAGACGTTTTAAATTGATTTTGAAATTAGGCCTAATAGATTATTTGAAGCTTACAAAATATCGGATCGCTCTGATTTTGATGAGGCCCTCCTTTTTTGGCTTTGGAGAATTTGCCCTACACAAGTTCATCTTTAGATGTTACTCAGCTCACTGAAGTGAAGACAAATAACCTCAGAAGCTGTTAATATTGTCATTGTGAGTAAGCCCAAATGAGTTGACGGTCATATTCATATATGGTCTCTTAATTATTTCCAGAACTATATATATATATATATATATATATATATATATATCACCTGCCATCTGCCATGTTTTAGAATACTAAGACATTTGTCAATTTGTCATCAACTATTAATCCTATCTATTAGGGCATGGACATCACAAAGTTACTCAAACCAGACAGAAATCACATGCTGAAATACTATTTGAATATTAGAAATCACAGCAAGGCTGTAATCATAATATACTTTGAGGGGGACATGCCAGTGCATTTATGTTCATACGATTATGGTTGTGGTTATAATTTGTTGAACCTTCAATGGCATAAGATAAAATGGCACAAGAAGATGAGAAAAACAGTATTATTAGACATTATTGTTGAAAAGAAAACATGTACACATATCACCCAATGTGTTCATGAATCTGTACATATAATAGAATGGCAGGAACTGATTTCACCCACCATGCCCATTTGGTGCCCCAATGTTGACTCCATAGCTACAGCCTTGAATCACAGCGTCATGCCACCACACTGGGCAGCCGTGGCCTACTGGTTAGCGCTTCGGGCTTGGAACCGGAGGGTTGCCCGTTCAAAGCCCGACCGGCACGGCTGAAGTGCCCTTGAGCAAGGCACCTAACCCCTCACTGCTCCCCGAGTGCCGCTGTTGTAGCAGGCAGCTCACTGCGCCGGTATTAGTGTGTGCTTCACCTCACTGTGTGTTCACTGTGTGCTGAGTGTGCTTCACTAATTCACGGAGTGGGATAAATGCAGAGACCAAATTTCCCTCACGGGATCAAAAGAATATATACTTATACTTACTATTAGGGCTGTCAAAATAACTGATTCATTTTGATTAATTCATTTGAGAA
This sequence comes from Alosa pseudoharengus, assembly GCF_046254945.1. NCBI lineage: Eukaryota > Metazoa > Chordata > Actinopteri > Clupeiformes > Clupeidae > Alosa > Alosa pseudoharengus. The sequence continues at coordinate 17,374,577 of NW_027468674.1, read as the reverse complement.
AAAATAACTGATTAAAAAAATAGCACAGATTAATCGATTCCGTATGACCTTTGACCCTAAGCCGTTCTAGTCAGTTAGACTGTAAAATAAAAGACGGAGAAAAAAAATGTACTGCCTAGATAATTGATTGGTACATTTACTTTTAAAAAAAGGCCTGATGGTGTTGATAAAAATAAAGAGTTGATTAAAATAAAGTCCTCTGCAATGTCTGTAGCAAGGAATTTGCATATCACTGGAGTTTGTCAACTCTAAAGTCAAACATCAATGCAAAGAAATAGTGTTGACATTGAGGGGAGTGTTGATTTATTTGCATTGTGTCCCCTAGGTTATATCTGTGGCCTGAAATGCATTGTATGTGAAAAAAAACTTCTTCCCGAAGCACTTTTGAATTTATTTCCTCAGCATATTAGGTCATATTGTGGATTATTATGCCCATTATTTGAACAGTGAAAATGATAATGAAAGAGTTTTTGAACTTTAATGTCACTAATGCTGATTATTCAATGATTCATTTGAATTTAAATATTTAAAATACTTTCACAGCAAAAATTATATATGCAATAAATTTAGATTCATTAATCACAGAGTATGTAATTAATTAGATTACGTTTTTTAATCAATTGACAGCCCTACTTACTATACTATACATTGTCATAGTCAGTGAGTGCAAGCTACCAGACCAATGGTTCTCACACACTATGATTTGCATACCTGTAATCCTATGTAAAAGCGTTTCATGGAAATACTTGTTTTCATACAAAGTGTGCTTTGTGACAAAAGTGTTTGAATTTGAAGGCTATAGTGTCAACTTTACTCTGTCACTTGCCACTCCCTGGCTCAAAAAATGTTCCTCGGGCATGGCACATTTTTCCAGCTTGTTCGAACCGTTTCCAGTCAATCAATTTGTTGCTCTGTGGTAAAAGAGCTGACAATGTCATTGAGGTAAAAAAGGACAGAATGACACCATTGCTCCCTGACCATGCATTGTATGATGGAGTGGTGGTAGCGTAGTTGTTAAGGGCTAGCATGCAGTAGCCTGAAAAGATATAGGTTCAGTTTCTGGCTACCACCGTTGTGGCCTTCAGCAAGGCACTTAACCCCGAGTTGTTCCAGGGACAATGTAATATAGAATTGACATGATTATGTAAGTCACTTTGGATGAAAAGTGTCTGCTAAGTGTAAATGCAAAATGCATGCGCCTCTGAAATGTATTGTTTGGTGTTTTCAGTTGCAGGAACATCATGGAAAACCTGTGGGTTCTGATTGTGTGCTCTGGGAGTCTTCAAGGCAAGGCAACAGAAAAGCATTCTTCCTGTTCATCTCATTCAGCATCCAGTAGTCTAAACTTATCCTAAGGCAACCAACCCTTATTTCACCAAGATAAAGGTAATCCTTGATAACCTCTGAAGGACCTGATGTATATGGGCCTTGAGAACCTCATAGTCTGGAACACATACTGTAGTCTTAAGCGATAGAAACCTGATCTAGGGGAGTGGTGCCATGAGAAATCAAGGTAGTTCAACTTGAATCTCTCTCATGTGCAGAAAAAAACACACCTAAACACACCACAACTAAACCTTTCCTAGGGCAGTAAGTGGGGACAGATTTACTGATCCTGTTAGTACAAGTTGTGTTGTTTTCAGCACATTCCTTTTAGGAGTGTAGCCAGTGCAATGCGCACATGTACCCCGACGTGTTACGAGCTCCACAGCACCCCCACTTCATCCAGCCTCGTGCGAGAATAATCTGTGTGTATAATGTTGAGCCTATGCTGTACAGTACGCCTTGGGTGACCTGTACAAGAGCTGGGCAAGCCAATAACCTAGCAAAGCAAACCCAGAATCTAAAGGCTCAAACAGAACATTAAAGCCAGAATCCCAAGAAGGTCAGGGGGCTGCCGCCATCTTGTCCAGGGACATTATTTGCAACCCTATATGACTTGGCCCTAATATAAAACAAGTTAATTTCCCCTTTTGTTGGCTTATTACACTAACACAGAATTCCCCCTTTTGTCAATTTCCAAACAATTCATTGATAACAGAACAAAAAGGGTCATGTTCGTTTGCATAACAAAGCATAGTGCAAAACTAGGAGTTCCAGGACATCTATCCATATGGAAAGAGACACAGTTCAGCTTATTACAGTCTCAGTATCATAAAAATGAGTTTGAAGCCATCATTTCAAGGAAACATAACTACATTGTGTCGCATTATTTTATGTTGATGTGCTTTGCTCTGATTGGCTGGTATACACCAAGACAAAAAGAGATATGACACCCCCTTAATTATGGATGCAGTCCAGTAGATGCCTGTGCCACAGGACTCGATATGGAGAGATCTCAAATGGTGAGGGCCGTTGTTCAGCTTAAGCTGTGTGGGTTCTTATTCCCGACCTACTGCAACAGAAACCTCTTTTGCACAGCGCTACACATTACGACAACTCGTCCTCAGCACCAGCTGGCAAACTATCTACAGGCAAAGTGTCAGCAGGAAGGCACATACTGATCTTTTGCAAAGGCCAACCCTAGAATGGCAAAGTCCTACTTTAGCAACAATCTTAGTGTAAGAAATATCTGTTAAACTTAGCAGTCATCCGTACAATTGGCAAAGTGTCACTTGCAGGAAGATGAGAGAGGAGGAGAGCACATATTTCTTGTTTTAGTATTTATTTGTTTCAGAATTCATTATTGTATTATGTTTGTATGTTTAGATGTCACATATAACAATATTATGAGTTTCATCTAACCTAAATCAGAATGTATGTAGCTAGATGAACCAAACAGACTGTGTCCAAGGCTGCTTAAACGTGTTACATACACAACCTGCTGCGCGACAATGTGACGTCAAAATGACGTAGATTTTGCTGGCGTGCCAGGATTTGAGCTGGCTCTGTTGTGGGTGCTGAACTGGAGTGCATCACTTCAATATCAGACTAAAGGAGCCTGAACAAACTAATCAACATCTTAGACAATGACTGTCATCCGCTCAACAGCACTATCATAAAGCAGAAGAGTTTGACCAGTTGGAGACTACTCTCACTGCCATGCACGACTGACAGACTGAGTAAGTCATTTGTCCCCAGGGCCATACAACTCTTCAATGCTTCACCAAAGGGAAGATGAGAGATAGACTTCTCTGAATAGTCTATCTGCCTCTCCACCCTTCTCTGCATAGTCTATCTGCCTCTCCACCCTCTCATACACTTCCACAACCTCCTATAACAATGTTGTGTAGTGACTGTCCACTGTTTTACTGCTTACATTGTCTACACTATTTTTACTGGCTATATTAGCCCACATGCACAACCCCTCCCTCCATCCCCCAGTCTGGACTGTGGTCTAACTTCATACTTGACCAATGGATGATACCTTATTACTTCAAACCGGTACTGCTGTTATAATTCTTATATTACTATGTTTTCAAAACTATCATTGTACTGCTGTTATAACTCTTATATGACTATGTTTCTCTTATACTGTCCATATAATTATACTATAATTCTTCTATTACTATGCTTACATTTGTCTCTTATATTGTCCATATTTAATGCTGGTCTCTTATATTGTCCATATTTAATGCTGATCCATAGACTTTATACCTTCACTGTTGCACTGTTGGACTTATGTAAGTTACGTAAAAGTAAGTTTAAAATTCCTACAGCAAGAGTCCTATGACATTGTTTTGTTAGGAGAATGAAACCATACAGCTCTTCTATTAGGTTTACCACTTACTCTGAATTAACTTACCCAGGTTTGTCACTAAACCACGTACTTGGAATACCCCCCTAACCTCTAGACCACCACCACAATATTTGATACAAAGAGGTGTATTTGTCACATACATCGCAATACTAACGTAAAGCATGTAGTGAAACTTCATTTGGTGTTCAACTTTTTCTGTGCAAGTGTGAAGAAAGAAAGATCAAGAAATATTTTAATAAATAACAAGAGAGAATAAAAAGTGCAGTGTGTGTACAGTCCATGTGCAAGTGTGTAAAAAAAAATAGAGCACCACCAATTCTGGCCTTAATTTTAACACACATTATAAAACATTGATTTTGCCTTGCACGTTTATGAGGATATATTTTTATGTTTTATTAAGCAATCATGTTGTATTATCAAACTAGTCGATGGTCAAACTACGTAAAAGACCATTCAAGCACAACACAGGTGAGTCATGATGCATTTAATGAAAATATACAACATGTTCAGACAGACAGGGAGAGCAGAGCAATAGACTTAAAGAGGAAGAAAAGAAAATCATGACATTGATGATTAAAAAATACATGAATAAACACTTCATTCCTCATGGTATTACACCTCAAAATCTGTTTTAACATGTAAACACCCATCAAACATCAGGATACTTAAGTAGGCCGGTGTGTCCCAACACTAAAGGGCTTTATAACCAACACCTGTTTACTCAGGCACCGTTATTGTTGTCTTGTTTTTGTTTTTCGGAAAGGTGCCTGGCCTTCAGGCCATGGAAAAGTACACACCAAACTTTGCACAGTACTGCACGTCTGGCTCTGAGTGAGGTTACAGTGTGAGACTGCTGCTTCACGACAGCTTTTCAGATAACAGGAAAACCTGCCGTGAGCAGAGGTGGAGACATCCCGGCTTCAGGAAATAAAAGTCCTACCACATGTTTGTCCCAACCAGTCACTTCAGTGGCTGATCTTAATTTGCATTGTAGTGCATGGGCAGAGGGAGTACAAAGCAGCACTTTTACTTTCTGAAGCCGGGTTAGAGTGCCTCTGATCACATGGAAAAAAAAAGAAAGTAACTGGAATAAACCCCATCAGCAAGAAAACTGCAAAGCCGCTGCACTTCTGAGGCTAATGTTTGCCGCCAGGATGAGCGGCCATATTCATTCATGCCGAACTAAAGTAAACAAAGAACCATTTGCCCTGGGGGAGGCCCGGCAGACCCGCGAGCCACTGTCCAGTGCCTTATGGTCTGGTTTTCAGCCATATCGCAGACCGCTCTTGTGGGTAAAACGAAAACCTCACTAACAGCCTGGACAGTGATGAATGACAACACAAACACTGTGACCACAGAAGACAGAGTGTGCAAAGCCACATTCCTCACCATTTTCATGCTCCATCCCACCCCAACCCCACTCCACCTCATGGGTTAAGTTACAGACGTAATTAAGTTTAAGCCTCTGGTTTGATGCTGAGGGGTTTATACTGCTCCCACCGATATGGTTTCAGTGTGACGTGCTAAACACTGCTTTTAACTCGTGCCCATCACAGGGCCGCCGTGTCTTACGCAGGAACACAAACAAAGAGTACATGCAACAAGGCAAAGGAACGTGAGTAAGACATCTGGGACTGACATCGGGACAGTGGCTAGGACAGAAGAAGGGGATATTGTGACGTCTTTAAGGAAGACACAACATGAAGAAAAATACAGTTCAAGCTGAATGAACGAAGGCACCCCGTTTAAAAGCTGGAAGAGTGTCTCAAAGAGTTAATGTTTGACTCTATGCAGTTGCATATATGCAAGAATTTGTACCACTCCATAATAACAACAGCCAACAAGATGTTCAAAGCCATTTTCCTTAATAAAAAAAACACAGATTATACATATCTGATAAATATACCTGCACATTAAAAACTACCATATATGACATTTTTCAGTCAATCTTTCGAAATGATCAATAACTAAATAATTAGCAGCATAGCTACTCTATTTATCATTAGTTTATCTGCATTTGCAAAGAAAGATTGTATAAACGTGCCAGTTATTTTATTATTAGAAAATCATGGATAAGTCAGAAACATAAGCAGTAGCATCACAGCAATTATGAAACTAAAGCTTTAAAAAAAAAAAAGAAAGACCGTTGCTATTGTGTTACACAATTAAACCAACTTCAACATTATATAAAGCTGCATAAGGCAATAAAGGGGACTGGCCATAGAGAAACAGAAAAGGAGACTAACAGACATAGACAGTAAAGGAAGAGAAAATAGATAGTAAGAGAAAGAGAAGAAAGTTAAATGGATATATAGAAAGTTTGATAGAGGTAGCGAGAGATAGCGAAGGAAAGAGGGACCTGGTTCTATTTAAAAGTAAGACAAAAATACTTTCACTGACAGATTCATAGTGTTTGGCTAGTCTCACTCCAGCAGATGTAGAGTTTTACTGGCTTTTACCAAAGAGTGTAAAAGTAAATGATACGCAGGTTTCGTATGGTCACTAAGACATCCTGTAAGGAGTGTAAAACACTTGGGTGACAGCTTAAGATTCTTCAGTTATATCTTCTTCATATATTACTTTAAACCAACAAAGTGATTGTTTTCATATATTGCTTACAACAATCCTGTTGGAGTGATTTTGACTGGGATGATGGATATTGGCCATATATATATTCATATTTAATGGCTTAAGGTTTGTTTTCAATTGCTGAAGTGAAGCTATTTACAATATGCTTGAATTCTTTTCTGATTTACACCAGAAAGGCAACATTTAGATTCAGTGACTTAGAATTGCTACCGGGACATTCCCATGAACCTGTCATTTGTTAAAAGTCCTGTAAGATATACTTCATGCCAACCATTTATGTATGTATATCATGTATATTAACCAGATTTTAGCTGTAATGTCAGTTTGGAAAACCCAAACTAGGCTTGTAGACTGGCATAGAACAAGACAATTTGGAATCACCCCAGCCACAGTGTGAAGGGGTACGCTTCAGGGTCGTAGAAGACTGAGGTAGGGAGAAGAATAATGCAATTTTGTTTTTTTGACTATAAGCATTTTAGGCAGATTATGAAATCACTGAAATTAGGATTTGTTTTCCTGCGAATCAAGATCTACAAAGCTCATTTTTTTATGCACTACTCCAGTGACTTGCAGCTTTTCGTTTGTTCTCGGAGATTTTCCGGTTGATTTAACATTGGTTGATTATAGTAGTTTATATAACATTTTGGAATCACTGCCCAGTTTATATGATAAAGCATTTGTGCACAGCTTTGCTCAAGACTGGCAAAGGCATTTCTCTCTTCCGAGTCAACTCCATTAAAAATACTTTTGCGTCCCACTCCAATGCATTTCACCCTGCACAGAATACATTTGGCTTTATGGGACAAGGTGGTTGAGAAGAAGGAGGGGGGAAGGCATTATGAAGAAGGGTTTAAAAGGTCAGTTTAAAACAAAAAAATGCAGATTAGCTCTTTACAGGCCATGCAACAAGCAGCATCTCATTTCTCACCATAGACGTTTGTTTCTGAATCTTTTGGCAAGAGTTCAACACTAAACTTGAAAGCTATAACTCTAACCCTAGTTAAACATCCCTAAAGGCCATGACTGCCTTCATCTTACAGTAGGCTAGAGTTTAAAACAGACTCAGTCCAGCATGGACAGGAACCATAACAGGGTTCAGGAACTATATGGGCATGGAAGTACAGTTAAGTACGGTTGAAGTCTGGTGTTAGTCTGGCTTTGACCGGTGTCTTTTGCTCATACACCGCCAAATTGCCATGTGAGTTAATGGATACTCAGTCGCTGTATACGTGACAGTTGATTTTGTGAGACTTGCACTGAGGACACATCTCTTAATCGAGAGTCACTGTTTGGTCCATGTCAATCATTGGACGTGCATGGAGACGGCATTCTAGGTAAAGTAGGGAGGCAAATATCTTTTTTTCTTTAAATAAAAACACAAAAGTATTTACAAGCAAAAGTCTCCTGCATGAGTGACTAGGATGAGATGTTTGGTAGCACTGTAGTTAGCTCTATCGTTTATGATGAACTGATTCTGACTGAAGACTGCATATAAGCGGCACGTTGGACCGCAAAAGCGGAATGAAAACCTACTACTGTACAATAATTTTTAGGTCCATTTCCTACGAAGTGGTCAGAGAGTTAGCACAAAAACAAAAAACAAACAAAAACAAAACAACCAACAAATAAACAAAACAAACACAAGTGAATCAGTAGGTTCTGGCTTTCGAGGACACTGGTAAGAAACACATGGATTGTTATTTCTCTACAGGCAGTACCAGGAAGGCGTGCTTCTCAGCAGCAAAATAAAAAATAAATATTATTTTTTTTTCTCTCCTCTAAGAGACCGTTTACATTAATTAGTAGTAAATCCGACTAACAGTGAGGAGGGAAAGAGGCAATGATGTTAGACAGTTACATCATTTTCAAAAATGGCTTCTCCCCGATAGTGGCTTTTCCTGACACCATTTAAGCAGCTTGTCATGTTAGGGCTTGGAACCTCACAAACTGGTTCCTATTGGTTCTCCTTCATGTTTTACAGGTCATCGGTCATCCTTAGTAACTCAAGAAAAGCGCCGACAGCCCCAAAATAGCCCTGCAGATGTGAGAAAGGAATCCGTTCAGTTCACCTAAAGCACAGCTGGTAACCATGCCATGGTCATACTGTGAACACATGGCGTTAAAAATACATGTACCGAATATATGTACACCTTACTATACATTGGTAAGATAGAACGGTAAATTGAAAATAACATTTATCTGCCATCTTAATTGTATTACAGCACTAAACCCACAATATTTAGACCAATATTATATTATAGTGTAGTATATAACAATATATATATATATATATATATATATATATATATATAGTATAGTATATAACAAATATATATATAGTATAGTATATAACAAATAAAGCAAAATAGAGAAATTATCACAAGAATCGTTTTTGACAATTTTTGAGCTACACGTTAACACAATTAGTCATAGTTATTAGTCATGCTTTAAAAAAACAAAACAAAAACAGTTGTACTAATTTTACCTCATGTTCCAAAAAGAGGGCTTTAAGCTGTCCTTTTGACCAGAAGTCCATAGCATAGGCTAGCAGCTTGGTTGACACAGTATTGATTCGCAAGAAGTTGCCCACAAAAACAACTCTTTCAATATTCTGGAATAAAAAATATCACTTGTCAATATTTATGTCACATATTTACCACATTTCAGCAAGAGAGATGGTTCACAATTTGACTCTGAAACACAACAGCAAGTAAGCAAAAAAGGTTTGACTGCCCCCTAGTGTTAAATATGATTGTTGACTGTAAGTAAGTTTTGAAGCATCTTCTGACCACATTTACAATTCTAAAGCATTTAACTATAGCACAAACGTTAACTAACAGGTTTAAAAATGTAAACCACACTCATTGTGTCAAAGAAACCAATTGAGTAAAAAAAAAACGTTTTGTCTTTATAACATCACCACACAAGTTAAGTACTCCAGAAACTAGATTATTTTTTGTTTGTCTCCTGTTGTGGGTTCTGTGCGCTTTGATAGCCCTGTACAATGCTGCTTGATCTCCATGGCTACAAGGCAACACTGTAAAGAAGCTGAAAGCCCACAGAGTGACTGTCTGCCTGGGCCTGGGCCTTGGCCACACACCGCCACTTCGGCCCCGGGCCCTGACGTCAGGAACAGGTGTTGCTGGAACAGCAAACCTGTTTTTCCAGGTAGACACCATTCAGAGAAATAGGAGCCCCCTGCCACCCCACCCCCGATTGTTGGAACGCTGGTGTGACGGAATGTAACGTTTGTGCTACGCTGGCACCAATTATGTCAAATGATAAGAGCTTGAATGCTATGTCTACGTGAGGATATGGTAACAGGAAATCTGCCAAAGGAACTGCAGTTTTGAATAGTGTTTACTTGTTACTACAGAAAAGCACATTAAATTCCCACAAGGTAATTAACGAAGTATTGTGTCAGTCTGAAGTCAATTCCCAATGAAGTTCAAAACTAATAGATATGGTATAACATAAAGACTGTGCAAGCATTTTTTAATGATATACTCAATAAACATATATCTAAATTTACTGCAGAATTGAAAAAGCTCACAACATAATAAATAAACAAAATGCTTTTTTCACAGTGCCATAGATGACGTGTATTTCTCTTTGTACTTTTCTGCTTTACTGCATTTTACCACTCTATTGTTTCACATTAAGAGAGATGTGACTGTCCTTCCAGGAATAAGGGGGGAGGATCGCCAAGTAACTCACAAATCAATACTGTCACAATACTTTGTCCATGATAATGATAATATCACGAGTCAGTGATTCGGAAATACTACAATACATTACAAAAGATGCACCTACAATACATCATGATATCCGTGTTTAATGAAGAGGAAAAAGGCAAAAAGCCTGAATTGTGTATGTATTCACTGCATCTCACAAGGGACTTGAAACTGCATAAATTGCAGAGTGTTCTAGTTAAGTGGCCCTTAATTTGAAATAATATTATAAATTATTAATATTTTTTTAAATAATAAAAAAACAAATATGTGAGAGGCAAGAGGAAATTCCTGAAATTCTTGAAATTCCTGACATAATAAAGCAATAAGCCCCAAGAGACCTTAGGTTCCAATGGCACGATGTTTAAACCCAGAGTGTCTAAATCCCCCCCCCCCCCCCCCCCCCCCACCGCAAGATTGCATATAATAATAATAATGGTTGCCAAGCAACGTCGAAATGCAACAACTCTAACTTTTGTATAAATTTGTCGTAGCGCAGTAATATAGAAATAAAATGCGGTCAATGTGAAGGGTTGTGCTGGGTTCTACAACGACATCGAACACGTGTCAATCATAATTAAGGACCATAACCAAAGATTCTAGAACAGAGCTCTGTTCTAGAATCTTTGACCATAACTATATGTTTTAGAATGTCTGATTTACCACAGCGTTCTAGTGCGGGAAGAGATATGGAACGGAACATACACACACACACACAAACAACAGGTGGTCCTCGTACCTCATTGACGGCGCACATGCGCGCCAGCGAGCCGATGTTGTTGGTGATGGTGACGAGTGTGGCTCTGGCCAGGTCCTCTTTGCTGATGCTATCGCGTTTCTCTTTACTCATCATGTGGCCAAAGCTGGGGACAGATGGACCAAGGTGAGAGAGAGAGAGAATGAGAGAGAGACAGAGGGGGAGACAGAGAGAGGGAGAGAGTGGGAGAGAGAGAATTGAATGGAGAAATGTAAATAGTTGGATAAGAAACCTTTTTAGTAACTGTTGTGTTAGCTCTATCAATATTGAAACATTATAAGCTCAGCACAACAACAATGTCATATGGGCATGATTCTAGTTACCAAAAGAACAGAATAAACAAATTAACACAAAAAGTTGAAACCAGTAAGCAGTCTGTTAAGTACTCCTGTTACCTGGAGGCAACAGCGGCCCCCTGGAGACCAAAGCGCTCATAGTCTCCTCCATAGATATCCTTCACCAGCTTGTCCACGTTGGAGCTGTCCCCTTTGGCGGCCATTTCCAGAGCCTCCTCGAACGTCTCACAGCCTGTTAACAGGCAGCACAGACCCAGGAACGTCCCCCCTCCCAGACTGTTGGGGGAACAGGGCAACGGTTACAGCTTCAGATACAACCATGCTTTTATCCAATGTGGGGAACAGAAAATAAAGACCTAATCATGGTGGCATATAATACTCCTATTAGTACAACAACTACTACTACTACTACTACTAGTGCTACTACTACTACTACCACTACTACTACTACAACTACTATTACTACTACTACTACTGCTGTTACTACTACTACTACTAAAGGATCATGGGGGAACAAAGTTCACAAATTCCCCCACTAATTCTCCTACTTCAGCTATGTGAATTTCAGTAAATATGTAAATGAATAAAAACATGATTTATTGTTAAAATACCACTTTATTTGTAGTGAAAAATATCTTGGGCAAAGTTCATATTCAAGATATCAAGCAACACACACACACACACACACACACACATACACACACACACACACACACACACACACACACGCATACACACATGTTAGGCCATCCAGTGAGAGAGGTTACTGAAACAGGGTTTATTTATTCAAATGACCCAGAGCTAAAAATAGCAGAAGCATCAACCTACCTGGTCCCGGTGACCCGCTTATAGTCGTCCTTGGAGTGGACGGCCAGGATGCTGACCCCCGAGCCGATGTTGACCAGCAGCATGGGGAAAGGGTTCTCCAGGCAGCACGGCCGCTTGACGCAGTTCTCAGGGTCTGAGGGGTTCTCGAAGAAGTAGCACTCGGGGTGTCCGTTGAAGCCCACCGAGTCAAGGTAGAGCAGGCCGTTGATCATGCAGTCCAGCTCGTCCAGTTTCTGGAGCTCCAGGTTGGCGATCTGCAAGGGACGACATGAGGGAGGAAGAAAATGGTCAGATGATGGACAGAGACAGTGTCCAGACAGGGTAAAACTGTATTTTGCACATGTACATGTATTTTGGCAAATACGTGATTCATAGTGAATATGAATAGAGACTGCATATATTTCAAGGAATACCTATTCCAATATAATGTCAGCATGGTAAAAAATAGTGGTTGGCAGTTTCGTAAAACCACAGAGAATCAATAACAATTTAGCCAGCTAAATGTGTGTATGAGGACCAAACTCGTGCTGACTGAGTTTCTCATTTGTGTTAGTAGAATGAGAGCAAATTTAGGAACTAGTCCTCGAAAGTCCTCCTCGAAAGTCTTATTACCTTGAACGTCTGTAACAAACAGCACCTTGTGTGACTTGTGCAGGAAATCCTTTGTAACTCTCCCTGCCTCCGCATACACACACACACACCACACACACACACACACACACACACACACACAGGCAGACAAGACAGACAAGACAAACAAGACAGACGTGGTGCGCGCACACACACACACACACACACACACAAACACACACACACACGTACAAAGAGACACACACACACATGCATACACACACACATCTGTGAGGGCGCCACACACCATGCGGAAGTCGTCCTCGAACTTGTAGGCGCCTCCGCCGGTGGCACAGAGCGTGGTGTGGAGGCTGGAGAAGTTCTTGTCGCGGCCCATGTGGATGAAGCCAAGCATGTCGTGCGTGGGGAAGCGGATGAAGTGCAGGTTGCCCGTGCGGCCACAGATGGTCAGGTTGCACAGCTCCAGGTGGACGTCGCGGATGCCTGTGTCGCCGTAGGCCACGTTGGAGGTCAGGTAGCGGCGGATGCTCTTCAGGCTCTCCACCTCCTCCTGCTCCTCCTCCGCCGTGATGTCCTTGGGCTCGAAATAGACCAGCTTGACCAGTGTGCCGCCGATGTCCATCCCGAACCAGGGGAAGGCTGCAAGGAGGAAGAGATGGATTGTCATTGTGACCGTTGATTCAGCTTGGTTAAAGGAAAAAGGAATGCATGTGTGTGTGTGTGTGTGTGTGTGTGTACACTGAAAAGGGGAGAAGGGAGTTGTTGCCACCTGTAAAAGTGGAGCGTTTTTGTCTCCATGGAAAACAGTGGCTTAAGTGGACAGTGCCGTATGGCCATTGTGAAACTACCATTTTTTTTGTGAGTGACAATGTCTAACAGACGATTGTTATCGATCATATTTCAAAAATTCAAAACAATACAAAATACCCCCAGAGTCATAATTATTTATGGTTATAATTATAAATCTTACAAAAAGCAATGCCCTAATCCCTTGCAGTTTAGCTGACCGCAGTCAGAATAAAACATTACTCAACAGCTTGACACACTCACAAACCTATGCCACTATATTCTAGTAACATGAGTACAGTATGTACCAGCAGTAGCAGATACAATGTTAGATTAGATTAGATTAGGTCAGATTCAACTTTATTGTCATTGTGCAGAGTAGGAGTACAAAGACAACGAAACGCAGTTTGCTTCTAACCAGAAGTGCAAAAAAAGCAGAAAAGTGCAATGTGATATACAAAACGGTGTGCAAACCCACCATGACACTGATTTGTTTCCGATCAACCAGATATGATTAAAACTCATTAATCCGCACGTAGCAGCCCGACCCCGCAGATCAAACCCGCAGAAACGGCTGGTCTGTGTGTCGAACTCATTAAACGTTCAACTGGCAGCAGCACATGTAGGTGAAAGGTGTGTTTACTCCTTGTGGTTAGGCTCAGAGTACAAAGTACTACTCAGTCACTTACACAGATCAGTATGGACCCTTACAATACAACAATAAAAACAAAAACAATGCCTCTGCATTAAGATAACATATGGAATGTTAAAACGGAAGCCTTGTGGGGCCAACTACATGTATGATGCTGATAATGAAACTCTCTTGAAAGGGTCTATACAAGCCCACTCACTCACCAACACACACACACATAGTCAATCGTGCTCACTGGCTTCATTTGGGGGAGCATCCTAGCCCTTTTTGATTTCAGTTACATGATTTCAGTTACATAGAAATACCTAAAGACTTCCAACTTTTTGGTACCATAGTCTTGCGCTCCCTCTCTCTTTCTCTCCGTCTCTACATCTTTCGCTCTCAGTCTCTGTATTATATGGGGGTACCAGCTGTCCCCTGGCCTAAATGTACACAGTTCAGTAAGTATTACGTACTCAGTCACCAACATACATCTCTGTACACACTACACAGTCAATCATGCTCATAACCTGTATTTCAGGAGAGCAACCTAACTCATTTTTTGTGAGTCCTGTAACATAGCAATGTCTAAAGACGTCCAGGTTTGGACCTCCCAGACAACTTTGCCACGTGACAGCCTAACACTATACTCTCTCGCTGTCTCTCTAACTCTCTGTCTCTGTACAGTACATGTGCATAACAGTTGTCACCTGGAATAGGGCGAACAACAGTAGTCTCTCACAGGGGTGTAGTTTACGTGATACGCTGGACTACACAGCATACCCACTTAAAAAGCATCGGTATCTCAGTATACCCACTTAAAATAGGCAAGGATACGTATTAACATTTGGGGTTGATCACAGTATACCCACTACAGCTAACAAGACTACATCACAGTATACACACTACAGCTAACTAGACTACACCACTGGTCTCTCCTGTAGATTGTGGACATTATGCATTGAAAGGACAGAACATGATTATGTGTTTAGAAGCAACGTTTATAATATGCCAATGATACATGTAGCTGGCCAATGAAATGGTGTAGATCAGTGTTTCTCAAAGTGTGGTCCACAAGCTATCCCAAGTAGTCCGCGAGCAGACGTGGTAAAATATAATAAAGATGAAGTGTTTGCAATATTGAACCAATTTGTTCTGCAACACAGCCTAGGTAAACTGTGCCTGTTTAAATCATATGAATCCTCTGACACAATAAGCAAGGTGCAAAGACA
This sequence comes from Alosa pseudoharengus, assembly GCF_046254945.1. Classification (NCBI taxonomy): domain Eukaryota; kingdom Metazoa; phylum Chordata; class Actinopteri; order Clupeiformes; family Clupeidae; genus Alosa; species Alosa pseudoharengus. The sequence continues at coordinate 17,359,436 of NW_027468674.1, read as the reverse complement.
ATACTTTTTTTTATTGGTTAAGTGGTCTGAAAAAGTTTGAAAAAACACTGGTGTAGATGAAAATGATTGTGGCTTCGTCCCTACCTTGCTATAATCATTCACAACCTAATCTACCTTGTCTACAGGTTGTCTTATGTAACAGACCTGCCCTGCTGTACTTATGACATTTTGCATTCATTTGCCTTTCAGCGGTTAGATTCATGGAATCAGCCTGGTTTGCCCTGGCAAATCCGGAGACGTTTGCATTTTTGCAGCAGTTGCATGACCAGACTGCCGAGTTGTACTAGCCCAGTCTGTGTTTTAAAGCAGTGTTTCTCAAACTTTTTCAGACCAAGGACCACTTAACCAATAAAAAAAAACTCACGGACCACCTAGCCTAAAAAAAAAAAGAGTAGACCTACTGTATTTCAACAGTATATTACACAATAGGCCTACTCACTGGACCACCTTGCTTAATGTCTTTGTACCTTGCTTATTATGTCAGAGGATTCATATGATTTAAACTAGCATAGCATAGCCTACATAGGCAGTGTTGCAGAACTGTTTGGATTTACATACAAGTTGGTTTAATATTGCAAACAACTCATCTATATTATATTTTATCATGTCTGCTCGCGGACCACTTGGGATAGCTTGCGGACCACCAGTGGTCCCCGGACCACACTTTGAGAAACACTTTTTTAAAGAATACCGGTCAGTCCACATTAACAGAAACTCGGAATGGTGACCTCTTGGCTGAATTACGGCACAGTGCACGATTCAGACACAAGTTACAATAGGCCTCTCAATAGACTGTCGCAAACAGATACTTCTGCGTTCAAAAAGTGAGGGCTAGTTGGCCAATGCATTCTGTTAGTGCGCATTTGCATCGTGATAACTTCTCCCAAATAAATTGACAAACGAATGTGGTAGCCAAGGCAAGAATAAATCCAATCATTGATCAGGCTATATCGAACCAATTTGCGTAAAGGCAATTTACATACCTGGTTTCTTCACGTCCAAGATTTTCAGTATCATAGCTGCAGTGCGCACACGCTGAGGTGACTCTAATAACTACTGTCACGAAGGTGTAAACTTCATGGGCAAAGTTGTACCAACCGGTTAAGAACCATCATTTCTAGAAAGTATGCAATAGCGTATCTGACAGAAGACGGGAGTTCGCGCTTCTTCGACCAGCCCCCAAAACAAGTATACTGCTCTCATTGGCTATAGCCGCAAGTTCGACGAATCAGCAAGAACTTAACACACCGTCTGACTATGAGCCGCCCAATGAAAAGACACTATCGAAAACACCATTTATTTCCCAATACAAAACCATCAAAGACCCCAGGGGTCTGTTTTGTCGTTCGACGCGATAGGTTTAATAAGACATATCAAGAACCTTTTAGAAGACGCAAGGAGCACGATGTGACTTCGGTTATTTGGTCTATAGCCTAGTTGTGAGAGAAGAATGACATGTCGAACCTTGCTTTGGAATTTGATAGCTTGTATCAACGCCACCAGAACTGACTGATAATGTAGCTACCGAGAGATCTTTGAACCGAGCAGCATCTCTGGTCCACAGTTTCAATAGGCCTACATCTTTATCTTATTGGGGATGCCTGAGAAAACAGCGCAAAATAATATTAGGCCTATAGTGTGATGTTATCTAGGCTATTTTTGTATAAGTGAAACAGAGAGAAAACATTTTCAAAGGTCTTTATAACTACCGATAGTCTTCATTTTCAAGGACAGCAAATAAATAACAGTGGTAGTTGCCGCCACGATTAATGTAGACTAATTTCATGTTAAAAGGCCTAACCGTCGCCTATGCGTTAATGTGCCTTGACATTTCATCGGCTTTTAGGTCATTAAAGAAAATGAACAGCTGGATGAAATCCAAACACATCGCCCATTATTGTTTAAGGTTCCACAAATAATATATGATGTGGTGTTTGCATCAACAGTGGCGTAAAATCACATTCAACTTACGAGGTCTGTTCTTTTTGCCCGAGTCCATTCTCCTTCGACGCCTGCATCGTTTTGCTGGCGATCCATTATTATGTACGTCCGGGTGGTGAAGATGGTGGATATTTTCGATGCCGCTATGGCTACTGCTGTGACTGTTCTCACCCCCACTACCTTTAGACGAATTGTGCCCTATGCCTCCTCCGTTGCTTTGTTGTGCTGGATGAAATCCATTCACTGTGCCATTCAGGTATTGAGAACTTGTTCCGTTCGGATCATTAGCTTGGTCCTTTTCCATATTTACTCAAAACGAGCGAAAATAGGAAACCCGAATGCCCACACGATTCTTGCCCACACTATTCTTATTCGCCGCCTCGATCTGACTACGCCGACGACCTAAAAATCATTTAGGACAGGCCTATGAGACGATGTAAAGACAGTGTCGTTTTTATGTGCCCCGTGTAAAAAACGGAAACAGTCAAAAACTGAACGATGGCAACGACTGTTCCAGTTAAAACACTCGGTCGGGGTCACTGTCGGTCATATTTCTTTTACTCTCCTGTCTTCCTCAGCTTCCGAGTGTAAGGGCCGGTATGTTACGTCATCATACAGAACAAATATCCACACCCCCTTCAAGGACGTCACATCACCACAATTTGTTCTTAAAGCTTGCAAACACAAGAACTGATTCAGCAAAGTACCTCAAACCTATTGTCCAGTATTTAACCTAGCCAACGTTCGCTGGACTATGAATGATGCTTAAAATTGGTTTGTTCACCCGTCAGTCTGGTTGTGGGCCCACTCGCCCACACAACAAAGTTTGTGAAGACAAAGGCTATTGTTAAGTCTACCTCTTCATTTCAAAGGCTATTGTTAAGTCTACCTCTTCATTTCAATGCGGTTGAATAAAACATATTTTGCATAATCATGTAGCCTATACCGTTTTTCTTTCTTATTCTTATTTCTATTGTTGGCCCTATAATATTCCAAGGCAAGGAGATGATGATGGAGACGTTAAAACAAACCATGTAACCTAGATCAGGCTGTTTGAGCAGGCTACGCTCAAGTAATCTACTCTGGTCTTGACCAGCTTAATTGTGTTTTAACTCCTTAGGAGAATGGAGCATAGAGCAAAATTACACTTACTCATTGCTCAACACAGAAATTCAACTTAATTCATTCAAAGCAAGTGATTATTTTTTTTCCAACAAGTTAACCGATATTCTTATCAGGGAATGCGCAAAAGTAGGCTATTTGTCTGAACAATGAACAAGTAAGCTTAAACAAACAAGCAAGAAAGCATAAATTAAACTACTTAAACAGTAGACATACCGGAAGTTTCACGAATTACATTTTCTGAGTATATTCAGGACTGTATGTGTTTCCGCCTCGTACTACTACTTACAGCCACATGATGGCAGACGAGTATTGGGTTGTTGCGTTAGGCCTACAACATCTTTTTTGGACCTTAGATAGTGCCAAGTTGACGTGTTTTTTCTCTTCAGTTTTCCACCCACCTATGACAAAAAAGAACAACAAAAAATGTCACCTAACATCATAAAACTCGGAATTTTAGAAATATTTGTCCAAACATTGATATCACACATAAAAAGATTCAGGTGCGTCTTTTTGCCTTTACCGCGTCTCTCTGACGTCACCTTGATATATGCACGATCTGCTGGTGGAGCAGTTCAGTGGGACTTTGAGTGTGAAAGTAGACCCTGCGTCCTGCTACGACACACTGCAAGTCAAACGAATCTTATGTGTAAGGCACATTTTACCTTACTTGAAAATTGACTCATGTGTACTAAATATTTAACGCGCAACAAAGGCTGGCAGGGTTTGAAGATGGTGATAATCACTGATCACCTATTGGGATACGTAAAGTGAGTGGTTTTCAGGACCAGGGATAGGTCACCAACATTACCATGAAACCGTCTTTTACCAAAGACCCTATAAAGGAACTCGTAATGGCCGGATTGACCTCGGAGGTGATGGACTTGCGCCTGCTGCATGCGCAAGAGACGACCGTGGCAACTTTGACAAGTTCAAGCCCTATGGATAATGAGACGAGTTGCGGCGAGTACATCCTGAACTACGGGCGCGTGGAAAAGATGGTGATTGGTTTAATTTTGACGTTGCTCACTTTTCTAACCATATGTGGGAATTTACTGGTGGTCATGTCTGTGTGTTTCGTAAAGAAGCTTAAACAGCCCTCTAATTACCTTATCGTGTCTCTGGCCATCGCGGACCTGTCAGTTGCCGTGGCTGTGATGCCGTTCGTCAGCATCACCGACCTCATTGGTGGTCAGTGGATTTTTGGCCGGGTCTTCTGCAATGTGTTTATAGCCATGGACGTGATGTGTTGCACCGCATCAATCATGACCCTCTGTGTGATCAGCATTGATCGGTGAGTAGGAGTATGTTTGTGTGATTTTCACTTTACTCAGGGAAAAAACTATTTTGATTTTTAAAAGTTCCATGTAATGGGATAGAGGGAAAGATTGTGGCCAATAATTCAGTGGATGATAAATAGAAATGACTGTATGCTGTTTATGCTAAACTGTACCTTGGCATACTGTAGTAGATGATATACTGTTTGTGAGGTGCTATTTAATAAACAACAACAATACAGCATATGAGGGGGGTTTCAACAGCATCCAGCAGTGAACTCACAAACAAAACAAAACAAAATAATGATTGATTACTTACCTTTTGGTAAGTAAATTATTGCTGTCTGCTGTGAATTATTGGTCAATTAAATGAAATGCCAAAACGAAATTTGCTCTAAGAAAGCCTATAGCTTATTTGCATGGAATACCAATTGCATCCAAATTCTCTTAGATCTGAGATGTTTGTCTTTTTTTCTCACCTATTTCCTCACCCCAGATACATGGGTATAACCAAGCCATTAACGTATCCCGTGCGTCAAAATGGAAGGTGCATGGCCAAGATGGTGTTTTCTGTATGGCTCCTCTCCGCGTCAATCACTCTCCCCCCTCTGTTCGGCTGGGCCCAGAACGTCAACGACGGCCACGTGTGCCTGATCAGCCAGGACCTGGGTTACACCGTCTACTCCACGGCTGTGGCCTTCTACATCCCCATGTCCGTCATGCTTTACATGTACTACCGCATCTACCGTGCGGCCAAGGTCAGCGCCGCCAAGCACACCATCGCCGGGTTCCCGCGCGCGGCGTCTGCGGCAGCGGCCAGGCCCAGGGTGGGCGAGGACAAGGAGGAGGACGAGGAGGAGGGGGGGAGGGACGGCACGGGCGGCGGCGGCCGGCGCTCGGGGATGATGGGCGCGGAGTGCGCGGCGGCCGCCCTCAAGCTCCAGCGCGAGGTGGAGGAGTGCGCCAGCTTCTCGCGCCTGCTCCGCAGCGACCGCAAGACGCTGTCCATCTTCCGGCGCGAGCAGAAGGCGGCGGCCACGCTGGGCGTGGTGGTGGGCGCCTTCAGCGTCTGCTGGCTGCCCTTCTTCCTGCTGTCCACGGCGCGGCCGTTCGTCTGCGGCGTGGAGTGCAGCTGCGTGCCGCTGTGGCTGGAGCGGACGTTTCTGTGGCTGGGCTACACCAACTCGCTGGTCAACCCCTTCATCTACGCCTTCTTCAACCGCGACCTGCGCACCACCTACAACAACCTCATCCGCTGCCGCTACCGCAACATCAACCGCAAGCTGTCCGCCGCCAGCATGCACGAGGCCCTCAAGCTGACGGAGAAGCCCCAACATGGTGCATTAGTCGCTGGGTCAGGTCAGGCTGGCAGGACCCTTCTGTAAAGAACGTGGGGAATTTAGCTCACTGGGAGCGGGGCACTGGGTTTCATATCACACACTCTTGAAGAGAGAGTCAGATTTGCAAAAAAAAAAAGAAGAAAATGGCAGAGTGAAGGAGTCGTAGATCTTGAGTAAAGCGCATGTTTGTGGCCGTGGACCTTAAGGGGGGAACAATCCATCTTCCACTCACTCCCGAGGTGCCACATTCACCCTTGCAACTCCTGATCTATGCTTATGGATTTGCCCATCAGGAGGAAATGAAGTGTAAAGTGTATAGGGCATCAATTTAACCTCACCCACCTCCCTCCTTTCTTACACTTGGAGGAACAAACCAAACTCTCGGTTCTTACCTCAAACTTTAGTCCATATAGACTGTAAGGAGTAAACAGAGGAAAAAGAGTGACATTTTTTGCGACCAGCGACGAAGCTCCAAATCGTTATTTGTGCTGCATTCATGAGGCAGATGCACGTGACTGGGCAAAACCTGCCCGCCTGGCAGAGAGTCCCAGCCCCCAGGACGGTATGAAGGATGAGGAGTCCTCTCAAAGGGCCCTATTACTTCTCCTAAGTCTTTTCCCTGCTCCGGAGGCTGTCACTGGCCTGCCTCTCCTGCTGCGAGGAGCATAATGCCCGGTATAATGTTCTAGAATGAGCTCGTTGTACACCTCGGTCTCAGTGGTGCCTATGATTTATGAGTGGATTCGTTTTTTAGTTTGGCTTAACCAGGTCAGATGTAGCCAACGCACAGAAATATGTCCTTGCTATCAGTAACTGCGGTAGAGTGTTATTAACGCTGACCGCAATGTAGAGCCACACACATGTCCTCACTGAATTTGTTTTTGTCTGGCTGGAACAGTTTTAGTCCCATTACTTTAAGAAAAAGTTCCAACAGCCCAAACTGGCTGTAGTGGTGCCATGTTTGTGTTTTTACAGATGGAGTGCATGTAGTTATATAGACATGGTGAGCGCGATACTACAAACGTCTTTCTCAGAATGTTTAAAGCCTGAGTGATAATTCAGACAGATGTAAACTAAAATAGGCTATTTAAGTATAAGTATATATACTCTTTTGATCCTGTGAGGGAAATTTGGTCTCTGCATTTATCCCAATCTGTGAATTAGGGAAAGACACTCAGCACACAGTGAACACACAGGGAGGTGAAGCACACACTAATCCCGACGCAGTGAGCTGCCTGCTATAGCAGCGCTCGGGGAGTAGTGGGGGTTAGGTGCCTTGCTCAAGGGCACTTCAGCCGTGAATGTGGGCATGGAAGAGCAATGGTCAACCACTTCCCCTGTCCACATTTTTCCTACTGGTCAGGGATCAAACCGGCAACCCTTCGGTTACAAGCCTGAAGCCCTAACCAGTAGGCCATGGCTGCCCCTCAAGAGGCCACGGCTGCCCCTGTTTGAGCCCAAGAAAACCTACTTCACAAATGCAAATCATCAAGAGAAACAGAGCAGGTGTTCTAGTCCAGCAAAGAGGAAATAGATTAGTGTGCCTACATGCATACTTCAGTCACACAAAACTTAATGGTCACTCACCAACTTTGTTCATGCTCCACTAGCATTCCACAAACACACACTCATTTCGTTTAAATGATTCACCAGCAAAAGACACACGACATTGATTCAAACCTGCTGGAACGTTTAATGTTTGATGTCAACTCCAGCCGTTCCTCAACAAGTCCTGCACCAGACTCCCCTCCCTCCCCGTCCCTCATTCTAATATGGCAGCTCGCTGGTAGGCTTCAGATGTAGGTTTGATAACAAGCTCTGTGGGCAAGACAGCAGGACGCAAGTCTCATTAATAGCTGGCAGGTATTAATTATCTGTTGGCTGGATAGAAGACGAAAGAGAGCAAAGACTTTCGCAGGTGCTTTCACTGCTGTCGTCACGGCGACAATGGCAGATGGCATCCCTTAAATCATCTTGGTCACCCCCCCCCCCCCCCCCCCCCAAAAAAACAAAACCCCTCCCCGTCCAGATGTGGAGGTGTCAGCGAGCGCAGCACAGTGAGGATAATGCTCTTCTCTGAGCAGCACAGCCACTTGAATTCAGAAAAGGATGTTTTTTAATGTTCTTTTTTCCCCCTTGTCTCCTAAACAGTATTTCGATGATTTACAGTTATGGCCAACCACCTGCTACACAGAATGGAGAGGGTGATGACTCATGACTCTCCTGAGCACTTGTGCTACCAGGATAATTCCCCTTTCATCAGCAGCATCGACGCCAGAACTTGGCAGTGCGCTACGCTGTTTTTTAAAGTTTCATTTATTTTTTTCTCTTTGGTTTCTTTTTCCCCACTGCTGACAGAAACACATACTGTTGTGTCGATGGTAGTTCCTTCTGTTACACTCAGCAAAGAAAGAATAGATGAGAAAAGATGTGTGGAGAGAAAAAAAACACCATGTTTCAAGGAGATGAAATCAACCAGAGAGAGCCAGAAAACTTTCAAATGATGACTGTCAAGAAAATCGACGGACCGCGGAATATAGGCATGTGTACAGTAGATGTAACTGAGAATCTCTAGGTGCCATCATACACCAAGTGCAGTCCACTGCATTAATCATTAAGCGCTGCATCCTTGTGCTCCAGATAGATGGAGCATCAGTGGCAATGAACCATTGGTGTTACCCACTCAGGCAACGAGAGAACTGACAGAATGTGAAATGGGGTGAACAACAGTGGGAACTGTGATTAAGACGCGGCTACTTTGTGTGTGTGTGTGTGTGTGTGTGTGTGTGTGTGTGTGTGTGTGTGTGTGTGTGTGTGTGTGTGTGTGAGAGAACAAGAAAGAAGGAAAAAAATGGAGAGTGGGAAAAAAAGAAATAGATACAGTGAAAAGAGAAGGATAAAGTAGTCTGACGGTAAAGCCCCTCAGTGGGGGTATCTCATGGATTTATAGATCAGAGGGAATTATGGGAAAGTGGCCTCTGAGTAAATGGAATGTTGCCCTGGCTCACTTGCATTGTCTCCATGGTGACAGCAGAGATAACGGAACAATCGCACGGAACACATACAGTGACCTTGAGCTCTCTTCTCTTCTTCTTCTTTTCTCCCATCCTGAGAGACAGCATTACAGCTTCTTCCCTCTACTTGGGTTTTACTGTCCTATTTACAACTACCAATTTATTTATTTATTGATGTATTTATTTGTTGCATATTTATGTATTTATTTACTAAGGTTTTTTGCACTGTTTTCTCTGTGAGTGAAAAGACAAACCAACCTCCATTTTGAATGGCATCAAAGGGACAGAGGGCAGTGGTGTGGGGAGATGAAGGGGAAAGGAGTGGCCTAATGGCTATAAGGCGGTGGTTTAAAATGGACACCCTTGGGAGAACACTCGGACTCATTGGAGCAGCTGTGTAGCTTCTGCAAGAGAAACAAATGGGCGCTGTCACAAACGGTTCCCTTCCCGCCGACTCAGCAGGCCACACGAGGGCCACTCGGTCCCGGAGGAACATTCCGTTCACTTGGATGTCTCTGTTGTGACATCCGAAGTGTGCATCCCAGAGCAAAGTCTCCACATCAGCTTGAACTGTAATTAGCTTGGTGTTCACATTTGTTTGTACAGAGATTGGTTATCTATGTAAAGTAGCTGGTGAGTAGTTGTCATCGGAGATTCATGATGAGCAAAAATGTGTTTCCAAGTACTCATCTCAGTGAAACCGTTCACATTATATAAAAACATTTAAAAATCAACCATGCCCAATTTAGCTTTAAATGTGCAGTGGACATCAATTCAGAATGAGCAAATGCATCAGCTGTCTGAAAACATTCTTCCCATTTGTATTAGCTTTTTGCTGAGTAACTATTTGTGTGGGTGTTTGTCATGTCGTCAAAAGTGACTCAGTCATTGACTCACCCAGAGCACATAGTGACATCAGTTGGCTTCTCTTGAGGCCAAAAGCAAATGTCTACCCCCAGGGGCGCAGGAGATATTTTGAAAGTGAGGGTGGACCAAATTGTGAACACAAACCCATAGTGAGATCAGATTTCCAGATATCGGATCGCCACCTCTGGCCCACTTTCGACCATCATATTTTAAACTTGCCAGAATATTTACATAATACCATTGATTGTTTTCAAAATATTTTTTGATTAAAATGGTCAAAACTGTGAGATGAGCACAACGCCAGATCTGCCCTCAGACCAGCTTCTTGCTATGTGCAATTCTACTTTTATTTAATTTTTTTAGATTTATTTTACACTACTTGGGCCAATGGTAGAATACTCTAAAAGCAACATGATGTTGATATTTTACGAAGCCATGAATGAATCATCATGCCTATGATCCAAACATAGACTACATGATCAAATAGCCTAGTTAGGCCTACAGTACCTAAATTGTCTGGTATAAACCAAATCAACTCTCCACTATGTGTCTGCAGTTAATATTTATGCAATGTTAGAACATGTTGGCTTAACAAGTTACCAGACAGAAAAACAAAACACACAGAAAATTGCAACAGAAAGTTGCCTTTATAATCAACTACTATTTGTTCCAACAGCATTTAAACAAAGCATTTATAAAATTGAAAAAAAAAAGATATTAAATAAGAAGTAAAATAAAATACTGTTACTGTAGTAACTGTACCACATTATCCCAAGCTTCAAAGAGCTCCCCATGTCTGTGACAGCCAGACGTGACACCGCTAAATTCTCAGCTTGTTTATACCCCACACTGAACGCGTAAGAAAGGCCCATCACTCTGGGGTGTGGTAGCCTACTCTCTGGGATTTATGCACCAAGGTAACTGAAGTATCCAATTTGTGTCTTGAAATTATGTTTGAAATAAATGTCTTAGAACAAAAACTTTGGGTAGGCCTATATACTTGTATTTTATAGTTACGCTAGTGAAAACGAGTTGATCAGTAGGCTAGTTGAGTTTGTTATCAATAAACATAACAGCTAATGTCATGTTGAGCAGGTGATAGGCTACCATAAATCCTCAAATTATGCCCGGGATTGATTCTATTTATAGCCGGACAAATAAAGGCAGGTTCCCATATTTGCCTATACCATACTAACAATTGCCATCAGTCCACCAGCACTACAAGACATTGCTTCGATTTAAGTCAATGAAATAACACCTCTTCTTAATATTTTATTATATTAATGGTTGGATTAATAAAGTCGTTTTCCTACCATGGGTCTCCAACACACGTTCTCAAGCTCATTGTCTTGCCGCCCCTTTCGAGCATTGCCAGAGGCTGAAGCCTACATTTAACACAATTGTTGCGTGACTCAAGGCATTCCAGCCTACGAATTTAATAAAAAGTAGCCTACTAAATCATGCATAATTAAACAATAACTCAATTTAGGCTGCTTGGCTACGCAAAAAGGTTTCTATTACAGCACAACCCCTATTCAATGAATGGCTGCCTTGTCTCGCAATAAACAGCGGTGGAAATCCCAACACTTTTTCAACTGCATGAAACATAACAGTGAACCATCAAATATCTCCCAGAGTTCAGTGCCCATCAGTCCCAACATTTAGCAATATAATCAAACAGTCCAAAAGTAAACTAGATCCCAAACCAAACCGAAAATGTTATGCTTTTGATGGCCTACCAGTATGCCACTCCAAACGAAAAGCATCTCTAATGATGGTTGTTAGTAGACAAACTGGCTTCAGATATCCAACAGAGTGAATATGAGATTGTGCAGTTCTACAGTACTGTATGGCTGTGGTTAGTGATGTGATGCTGTTAATGGGGAGTTTTACATAGTTAGCGCAAACCCTATAGGTTATTATTTATTTAGCGTATATAAGGCTTTTTTTCCTTATCAAAAGTGAGGGGGACGACGGCCGTCTCTTCAGCACTGCGTGGGACACATCCCCCACGTCCCCCGTGCCTCCTGTGCCCCTGTCTACCCCAAAGCATGGGTGATGCACCAATTAGCCCATCAAGCTAGGCAGTCACTTCAGAGAAAAGACAGTGATAACATAAGACTTTTTCTTGTTCAGGGCTAAAAAAACAACAACACAGACACACTTGCTTAAAGTGTTTATGTACAGGCCAATGCTGTTTAAAATGGACCCAGTTGTGAGGTGATGATTGTATAATACCAAGTCATGTAAAAAGCTGGGAGAGCCATTGTATTTTTTTATTAAAAAATACTTCAAAATGAATGTTTGTTTGTTGTGTTTCAAGTGCTTCAAACTACTGTGCGGATACTGATTTTCTTTCCACATCATCTGTACGATTTAAAAAATGGCACATTTTAGAACTCACTGCAAATTATGTCTATTGGCTATTTGCCAAATACCGTAAAAGTTTTCCTCACATCTCACACTAAAGCATTTTCTTTTAGAGAGACAATTTGTTTTCACAGGTTTTGTGTGATGCTTCAAATGTCATTGTCATTATTGAGTACTATTTGTGCAGGATGTATTGAAGTAAACAAAGCAACTTCACCTTTATTTCAACTTAAATGGAAATAATTGCAATAAACATTAACAACAAAAGCATCACTGCCTAAACCAAAACTATGTGACCTTGACTAAGAGTTCTTGGGAGTATTTGAAGTGCGATGCTGGTATGATGTTATTCAGGGGTTCCCTGTGCCTGGCTATTTATCTTGAGATACTCATCTGCAGTGCCGGGGAAAACTGCCAGGCTCTCTCTCTCTCACATAGACACACGCTCATACACACACACATACAAACACACACACAGACACACACACAGACACACACACACAAACACCTCCTACACACACATACCCAGACACCTCCTACAGTGCCCTCTCACCACTGTGATCATAAATTGCATCTGTGTATTCAAAAGGCAATCCTGGCGAAGTCCAATGTTTAGCATTTATGTTAAATCTTACAGGGGCCTTTTAAGTCCTCTGCGGTTTTGTTGGCTAATTTATTTATTTATTTATTTATTTATTTCTGGATGTGGTCAATTCATGAATTTTCACGAGGCCCACACACACTGCATCCCTGCTAATGAGCAATTGTTATGCATTATGACTTCTTTGTCTGTGCAGACATCAAGACACTTCTATGGGGTACTGGTGTCTACCCAATGTGTGAGTGTGTGTGTGTATGTGTGTGAGTGTGAGTGTGTATGTGTGTGAGAAAGAGAGAGAGAGAGACCCACAGACATACAGAAATTACATGGTAATTGGGAGAAGGGAAAGAAGAGTGATGTTTTTTGAACTAAGAGGACATAATATTTTCTCTCTATCCTCTACTGCCGTTCACCGTTAAGTTTACTTCCCGACGGCTCCAGCGGCTGTTCATCACATTTATTGCTTCCAATTTTCAGTCGAATTGACCTCATAATAATCTTGTCTACATTTCACGGGCACATGATTTGGGTTTAGGATGCATGCGCACGCATATGCGCAGACACACACACGCAGACTCACACACACCAATCAAAATAGTATAAAAAATATATAAAAAACTACCCTCTTTTGGGGGTTAGTGCAAGCCAACCCCTATGGTGCATGCATACATTCATTCACATATGCCCCCACACACACACACACACGCACACACACACACACAGATACAAGCACACACATGCACACACACTCTCCACCACAGACCTCCCAAAAAATACCACCTCTCTGGAGATGTTTGATGTGTTGGCAGTGTTGGGAAGAATACTTTTAAAATGTAATCAGTTACAGAATACAGAATACATGCCCTAAAATGTAATTTGTAACCTATTCCGTTACATTACTCCATCTAAGTACCGCATTCTAAATACTTGGATTACATAAGCCCTGTTTTATTTTACATTTTATCAAGTGTGAAAGCTGCTATTTCAGTTTGTAAGACCCACAGGCGATGTCAGCAAAAAACCCACAACTTAACTTTATAGGATAAACTGAAACATTATACATTTTGTTAATGCACAAGATCATCTCACAGAAATATTAGAATTTCAGTTCAAAAAGCCCAGAAATTCATCTGAGAAGGATTCTAAAAGTAACCCCTTAAAATGGCCAAAGTAACTGTATTCTGAATACCACTCATTGAAAATGTAACTGTAACTAAATACAGTTACTCATATTTTGTATTCTGAATACGTAATCCCGAATTCAGTTACTTCCCAACATTGTGTGTTGGACTCCATGCACGTCCGGCGCCAACAGATGTTCCCGACCTGAGGGCTCACTCCAATTCTCCACATATAGCACGTGTTCCATGGACCCCAACTCTGCCGTCTGCACCCCGGCCATCTCCTCTCCAGCCCCATAAATCATTGGGTGTGTGTGTGTGTGTGTGTGAGAGAGAGAGAGAGAGAGAGAGAGAGAGAGAGAGAGAGAGAGAGAGAGAGAGAGAAAGCATTTGTGTGTGCGTGGTGTGTGTTTGAGTATTCCCACAAGCCCAGGACAACGAGAGATGACGGTATTAATAGCACTGATGCCAGAAGAGTCCTGACATACCTTCTCTGTCAAGGAGATCCTGGAGGGGAGGTTCTTTTTTCCCCTCACTGCTGCGGCATGGTAATTTAGAAACCACCTCAAAGCCATGAGCATCCTCTCCCTTTAATGCATTTTATCACGTTCATTCAGTTCTGCTCTTCAATTCTCTCTTCTACAAAAACGTGTTAGTGTTTGTTGTTTTGTTCTTGTTCTCCTATTGTCCCCGTGCGGGCGAGGTGCATGGTTGGCAGGGCAACAGCATCACTCTGTCCGCTCCCCTCCACACCAGAGCTCGTAGGGTCGACTAATTGGACTACTGTCCGGCCTGACCGAGACCTCGTCCCTCAAGTGGTGTTCGTCGACCTCGTCCCTCCCGCGTGGTTTGTCACCCTCGTCCAAGCAGTGGAGGTTGACAGGCCGGCGAAGTGGGCTTGTGACAGCGAACTTCATTAATGGAGCCACAAAGACAGGGATAAATGGCTGACAGCTATTACTAGCCGTTGAGGGGATGATAAGGTACGCCGCGGTGGTGAGAAGATGTGGGGCGAGAGCAGAGTCAACGTATTCATCTCTGGTGGGCTAGCCCATTTATTTTCCACCAGCAGCCCTGTGTGCTTTTGTTTCTGAATGAATGGAAAGACAAAAAAAATAGAAATTCCCTTGTTCCTCTAGGCCTACGCTAAGCTCATTAAAGCAGACACCTTTCAGAGTAATGCTCCGCTCTGAAATATATTTATCTAAAAACACGACACAAGATACTTGTGGTGTGTCAGACAACTCTCTCGCCCCCGGTGTCCTTCTTATTGCGCTCTTATCCAAAATTAGACAGATTGATCCTCAGATGCATCAGGGACAAAACGAGCCAAACATTTTACAAATGGTCGCTGTCACCGTCCTCTGAATGTCCATTCAGGGTTTCTCCAGGGATGTTCACAAAATTGGCTTCCATAAAAAATAAGAGGCTGAATGTGTGTCCCTCTGTAGAAAGTTATCTTTTATCTTTTAGACAAGCAATCAGAAGACGTGTCATTGTTCTATTTTGGTGTTCATAATGAGGAAGTTTAGATAGATGCTATGGGATTGACTTGTGACTTGGCATGTTAATTGCTACTTACCTTGTTGATAGTTTCCGAATGACCCTAATAATCCACGGTAAAGTGGCAGTGTTGACGTTGTGAAAAGAGCTGAAACCAAGAGCATCACGCGGAAGGACACCAGGCTATGCGCTGGCTGTGACTTCAGAGAAATATACGCGCTTGGGTGAGATGGAACAGAAAATCGAATTTCTCCAAGTCAACAAGCATGGGATTGAAAGAAGATGAAGAAGAAGGTGAATGTCTGGCTACAGAGATAATGAGCACTACCTTTTTTACTGAAGGGACACAACTGCCTAGCAGCAGAGTGGGCAGGTAATCACAGCTGGTCTGTCATGGTACTGGCCTGCGTCAGTAACAATCTACAGTATAGGACAGGGTTTTTTTGACTGGTGGTGACCCAGAGACTATTAATCTGACCAAGAAGCGTTGTGGGGCGAGAGGTCAAATAAAGTGATTTTCACAGTGAAACTACATTACTGAATGCATGGTAAGGGGATCTGCAATGGCTTTACGGATAACCATTAGGTTGCACACCAGATCGCAGGTTGAAAATCCCTGATCTAGGAGAAAAAAATATATATGTTTTTGGATGCAGCTGAATGTAGTTCCCTTGGTGCCCAACACTTTACATTCGAGTAAATGGTTTGTCAATACAGCCAAATAAACCAAAGCAAAAGTAATTCCCTAACATTTAGGAAGTAATTGTTGACTACAATCGTGTGTGTCTCTTTTTGTCTTCGGAGGCCGTAAATAGTATTTAAAAGATCTCGTTACAACCTCTGCTCTGATGGATCGCACCCCTTTTGCTGCCTCATAACTTTTTCGGGGGAGAAGGATTTTTGGGAATGAGCCATCGAGAGTGGTTTTTTTCCAACTGAAGGCCATTATTCAGGTCTGAGAGTAATGGGGCCACTGCTAACTGGGCTGTGTGCATTTCTGACCCCCGAAATGGCTGAATACTAAATAGGCTATCAGAGACTTTTAAACAAGACAGTGCGAGAGCAGTGACCTACCTGTGATCACAGGTTCAATTCAATTTAACTACGTCCAGTTATCAGTACACGCTCGCCTGCGCTGCCAATAACACTCCTAGCTCCCAGTCACATATTGTGGTCACACACACCATCAGGCTTAGGGTAAAAAAAAAACAGCAATCTGAGACAAAAATTTGTTTGAATATTGTTTGAATTTCCAGCCACATTGAATTGGACTCGAAATATATATCCACAGCGAGGAGACAGAAATGTAGAGCAATATTGGCGTGGCGGTGGTTATGAAGCACACACACACAAGCACACACACACACACACACACACACACACACACATAAGTACACACACACGCACACACACACACACACACACACACACACACACACACACACACACACACACACACACATAAGTACACACACACACGCACGCTCACGCACATACACACACACGCGCACACACATGCACACACGCACATGCACACACACACACAAAGCAGGTCGTTGCTCAGTTTGAAATGTAGTCCAAGCAGCCCTGGCCTTTTCTTTGCACTGTGTCTGAACTCATATGATGGATCAGATCGCTTGCTTGGTTACATTTTGCAGTCCACTGGGGCTAGTCATTTAATTAGCTCTCACATTTGCAATAATTAAAATGGATTTTTAATAGCCTCTTATTTAGTCTGATCATAATTTCATTCCTTCAAGGCCCCTGCAGAATAGGACAGATTGCAATTTTTCCCCCCCAAACTCTGTACTCCACAAAACATTTATCAAAGGCAATATCAGTCAAATGAAGTCCTCAGGAAATACATTGGATTCATTATTTTTTGATTCAAACTGTCTGTCAACGCCACAAGGAAGAGAAACTATGGGGAAGTAAACCGATGTTCGTACAGGGGGGGCTACACTGGTCGCGTAACTAAAACTCTGATCAGTGGAACTGGCTACACCAGATGCAATAACGGTCCAGTCTACTAATTGTTTTTATGTGTCGCGAACAAAATGCTTTACTTATGTGCCTGGTGTAGCCTCCCTGTTAGATGCACCTGAAGAATTGTTCTGCACTGTGTGTAGAGGTCGGCCCTTGTATCCACTTGTTCATGTGGCTAGTTGACGGTGGAGAGATGGTGGTGGTGTTATGTAATGTGGCTGGCAAGGAGGGGAGGGAGGGGGGTAACAAATGAAGGGCATTGTTTTATGGTCCCTCTCTTAATTGAGGGGTATCAAAGGGATGTATCTGCTAGGGGCATCATAAATCATGATCAACCCCCCACCTCACACACACACACACACAGACACACACACGCATGCACACACGCACGCACGCACACACACACACACACACACACACACACCCTTCCCTTTTTAAGCCCTTTCCCCTCTCAGCAGGGTTACCCAACAACTTGGAAGAGGACAACATGGTGTGTTGCCACATTTTTTTAAGGTCAGCTGAGATTTGCTGGACATCACTTCCTTAGCCTCCAGCTCAGTCTTGATGTGAAAGCCTTGATTATATTGTCTATCTTCCAGAGCTGCTCATTTGCATCGCAAAGGACACAGCAATAACAATCGGACGAACCACGGACCACAGAATCAGAAGAGTAGGAAAGAGCAGAATACAAATGCAATCGCCATGTGGGAAGTCGCGTAACAGTTAATCAGCAGAAATACAGCGCACCAACTGTTGATATTGTGATGTTATCATCTAATCATTATCATTATAATGCAAGGATTATATTGTAAATTTTCCATTTCAGGTCATTCTGAGCAGAAATGTTATCTTTATGCTTCCGCTCCAGTGTTCAAAGACCTCTCCTTTAAATGGTAACCGGTTAGAATATCATAGAAGAACTGTTGATAGCCCTCTTTTAAAATGGCATTGCTTTCAAATTGATTTATGGCAGGTGGCACGATAACCTAAGGTTTGCTTCATCAGATATCCTCAAATTTTTTTGATTATTTCAGGCACAGACATTTTCCTTCCTTTAAGCTCAGGAAAAATAGTTTTGCAAACATTAACATAGTTATTTTATCATGTCTCTGGTAGATTATTTCACACACTCAGTAATTTACATATTTGTAAAAGGCGCTTCATCCTCAAAAAATGCGTCTGTGTCCAGTTTTCATTTGAGTTCTTTGAACCGTTTCTAATCTCTGTAAGAATGTTCTTTAACAAATCAGATTGTGTGGTGAGATCCAACTGTAGTAAATCCCCTGTGTTAAGTGCACATGTAGAATCAATAAATATATGACTTTTACTTTCTGAATACAGACTTTGACACACCTCTGGTCAAGCTCATAATCAAAACCAGCCTATACAACATCCCAATAATCATAAATATTAACTGATATAGAACATGAATAAATTATGCTGGAATGAAGAAATGAAATTATGCTGGCAAGAAACTTTTGAAAAGAAGAGCTGTTAAAGCTAACAGTAAATAAATTGCTTAGTTTACAGCAGAACAGATGGTCAGCGTTTTCCCAACTGTGAAGTCGAGCGTTGATGATACAGATTCACCAAATGCTGCAATTTTACATTAACAATATGGATATGGAAATGGATATTTGAATATTTTGTGTCCTCTCTGTCTCTCTCACCCCCACCCCCCCCCCCCCCCCCGCTACACACACACACACACACAATTTTGTCCACAATTACCTGATATATCCGTTGGCAGGACCTACGAATAGCATCCTCCAAATGTTCTTGATTAGAGTTTTTCAACAGCACAACTCACGATGGACAAACTCGCTGAGGGCTTTCTGTGAAGGTATGGCTATTTAATGGGGCTATTTTATTCAAATCAGCATGCTGTTTTTTTTCAAACCTCAAAAGCAATCCAAATGTTTTCTCTCATGCACTTTCTGGCTTGCTGAATTAATACCTAGACATATTTTCAATTACCAGATACACTGACACACACAGAGACAAATGCACACACACACACACACACACGCACACACACGCACACACACACACACACATACACACACACACACAGAACTTACAAACAAATTCAATTTCAGCCTGGAATGAGAACACAGGCTCCTGTCAATTCAAAAAGTGCATACTCACCAGTGGACCCAACAATGAACAGTTTGTGTTCTATTAAGCATCATGCAAAAACATGCAATTATATTTAGTCATTATTAATTTCTTTAAGTGAAAAAAAAAAGCTCCAGAAGACAATGGAAGAATACTGAGTAACTTATACCAGTACACTGAGTAACTACTCTTTGAAAGATTGCTAGTTTTACAACAAATTACAATTTATTATGTATAGTACAAAACATTATATTACAGGCTGCCATATCTACAATATATTGAAGCAACAAACACATGCTTGAAAGGCCTGATCAGGGATTCTGTGCAAGTAGTGATTATAAATCATATATCTGAGCAGAAGGGTCGACCACTGCAGATTTGCAAATGAAGATGAATATAAGGTAGCCTGACCTCGGCACATACCGTCTGGATACCAGGAACAACACATTTGAGCATGCGGAACCCCAGGTTATCGGGCAGTGTGCAGGCAGTACACATAGAGGGCGTTTAGTATATTCATGCATAATGTAAGTGCACTAACATGTAACTGCATTAAATACATGTATTTAGTATTTATACCTGTACGTAGACACATTCACATAACTCTGTGTGTTTTTGTGCACCTATTTACTATACATATATAGAATACACATATGCAGAGTGCAAATATGTGTGTAAATGTGTCTTTTGTGTGTGTGTGTGTATGTTCACATAGTTGCAATTACCATCAGAGGAATAGGAATGATCACTTTGGTGAGCCGGGCATTCATTATGCATGCAGTGGAAGATGGAGAACCAATTCTGCACGCGGCTGACTTGTTTCTCTTTATGAAGCGCGATTGTATGAAGTACAATTTTTTTTTTTCAGGTGGGGGAAGAAATGAGGGGGAAAATGAGAGCTGACAAGACAGCGCTGGACCTCAATATTTAATGCCACTTTTCATCACCCATCTCGCTACCTCTACAGAGCAGGGCCATCTTAAAGGAGAGAGGGAGAGAGAGAGAGAGCGAGAAAGAGGGAGAGAGACAGAGAGAGAGAGAAATAGAGGGAGAGAGAAAGAGGGAGGGAGAGAGAGAGAAATAGGGTCAGAGAGAAACAGAGGGAGGGAGAGAAAGGGAGAAGTAGATTGCCTGGTTCCCGCGTTCTCTTCATGTTTTATGAGATGGTCAGACAAGCTTATAGTATGTGCACTCACATCAGTATCCTCACTTGAGTTGCGTTTATCTGAGATGACATTCAAAACCCTCTGATGTGAATGGTGTAAAGTTGTCCTAGCATCATCATCATAACGTATACCTGGTCATGACAGGTCAAGTGTGGATCCACATGACTATATCCTTGTCATTGTCTGTTCGCTCTGTAATATGACAGGCTTTAATGGAATTTAATCAACACTTAAGAGGTGTGATAGGGGTGGAATTAGATATGTCAGGGTGTGAATTAGATGGAATTGGATGAGGTGGGTTAGCAACTGAACATTGCTCTTGTCCAGGCTCTGTATGACAATGCTCAGACCTTAAAGAACATACTCCTTTACCTCTGTCACTTACACTGTCCAGGATAAAAAGGGCATTAACCTTGGACACTATGCACATACCAGTAAATTTTGACCACAAGACAATAGGTCGCTACTTCATATTATATGACACACATAAGAATACTATACTACATGCTTACTCAGATCATGAGCCAACCTGACACTTTAAGATGCCCTGTGCTACTGAATATAGAGGCATGCGTGAGTCGTGACCACCTTGCCCTTTCACTGTGAAGACCAGCGTATGTGAAAATTCTACCTCCTGTGGAATTGTGGCTGTCTTGTTCACTTAAGAGGAGGTGGTGTTGCCTGCGGCGACGGCAGCATCAAATGGAACCGTGTGGTCATTTGCGGCGGAGCGGAGGTTGACTGAGTGAACGGGCGCTGAATGAGCAACAGTGAAATATAGCCGCACAATGCCCACACAGTGCCATCCATCTGTGTTCCCTAACCAGCCAAATGAAGCGGTTGGCAGTCAGGTCCAGCCTTTGTGCCCGCCTGCGTGCCCCCACTCACCCCCGCCCCGCTCGGCCAAATGGGCACAGATGAGTGTGTGTGTGTATTTCCCTTGTCCAACCATCTCTGCTGTTTGCAAAACAACTGAGGACACGACCTCATCAGACATTATCGAGATGTGACTTGGCTAACAGCAATCTTGGGGTTTTGACATGCATCACTGCTACCATCACCACCAGAGCCTTACATCTGTTTCTATATGCACAATATTATGACACATATACCACATAGCTTATTATTATTTTATTATACGAGTGTCCTTGAGGGTCGTGCATGTTGATTACTGATGTGTAAAGACAGCACTGGCTGGTAATTCAGATGAAGCGCTGGCAAAGACCAAATCTGACCCGAGGTCAGCTAATGTTGTCACCGCCCCAGGCCAAAAATGGTCCTTTGTTCCTCTTCGGAGGTATTTTTAAGGCGATGACACATGAGATGCTAGATTATTTTTCACCCCTGGCTGAGTTCTGTTTTCTGGTAATTGAATAGTTTCCTTCCCACTGCTAAGGCACGAATGAAGAGACAGAAGTGACAGAGGACCGTACCTTCAACATGCAACAAGCATGCTTTTGCTTCTCATGAGTCTCACTTTTGACTTACTAGTACAGATAGACACACACACACACAATATCAAAAGATATTTCTTTTCCAGAACTGCTGTCTTGCTCTGCCTTCACAGAAAAGATGCGAGCCATCCGGATGATGTCATTGTGACCGAGGGTGGAAGGTCCGTCCTACATGTGCTGGCTTTTGAGCTTGAGGGAGGTGGTTGCTTCTGACATTTTAAATGCCAGCCTCTCAAGCTCACAGATTTTGGTTCTGATTGTTTACTTTACTTCCCCCTGATGTGCCCTTTCTCCTCCGTCAGATGCTGTCCACACAAGGGGGGATTTACAGTGCCAAAGACGGCACTGAGGTCTCATGGCCATTTGCCATTTTCCAAGATGGCCGCCAAAACAGACCCCAGAAATTGATTTATTGCATAGAATTGACCTAGCAAATTATGATACAAGCACGAAACTCAACATGTATGTGCTCAAGAGCAATACAATGAAATCTACCTGATTGGCCACTTGAAATGGTGGCCATTTTCCAAGATGGCTGCCAAAAAAGACCCTAGAAATTGATTTATTGCACAGAATTGTCAAAGCAAATTATGATGGATGCATGAAATTTGGCATGGATGTGATCAAGACCAATACAATCAAATCCACTTGATTTGCTACTTGAAATGCTGGCCATTTTCCAAGATGGCGTTCAAAAAGACCCGAGAAATTTGCAAAGTTCAAATGTGCAAATTGCAAATGTGGTGTAAATAATTGTTCACTCTCCTTAAATATGTTTCTATAGATGATGAAGTGATACAGATATTAAAAATGTTCCACAATGACAAATAAGCCACTTATGACACACAAATAGCATGGTGATAACATGGTAATAATGCCAGTTCTTAATGTCAATGGAGGGTGTTGCGTGATGCCACCCCCCCCAAACAAATAAAATGGTTATGACATGCTAATAATATAATGACACTAATATGCTAATAACGGCAATTCATGGTTTTCTCGATGTTGCTGTTAAACAAAAGATGCATGTACACCAGAAACAACCTCAGCTACCAAGTAGCCAAGGTCGTTGAAGAACCTTTGTCATGAATTCGCTTTTTTCGCTCTGGACGTGACATTGACATGTTTGATTTAGCTAATCACATAACGGCTCTGGCTTGTCAGCCTGGGACATTCGAAGATAAGAGCATTCCAAATGTTTTTTGCCGAACCGCTCATTACCATCATATTAGCTGACTTTTAATTGCTAAATCGCTTAATCGCTCTGGTCGCCCAGATTGGTTCGCTCCAGGCGAATTCACTTTGGTCGCTTTATTCGCCGACCCTCCATAGACAAATAATGACTTCCGTCTTTCCGGTCGCTTTTGGTTTTACATGCAAATAACATCGGTAACAGTTATTAATGACAAATAAGCCCCTTATAACACACTGATAACATGGTGATAACATGCTAATAATGACAATTCTTGATGTCAATGGAGGGTGGTGCGTGATGCGATACCATTGTGGTAATAATATGCTAATAACGGTAATTTATGATTTTCTCGATATGGGCGTTTAAAAACACTAATAACGTGCTAATGGTACTAACGGTAATAATATGGTAATAATGTGCCGCTCACTATAATTTGTGCTCTCTGCGACTGTCCCCACAATTACCCCAGAGTTAGAGAACAAGGCGACCAGAGTGAATCAATCAGCAGTGGTCCAATGTCGCTGTAAGTGGCTAAAATGAATTGAATAACCTCAGTGGCTGGTTTAATTCAGATAGTTTTGGTCTAAATATTGTAAGGATATGGAGAGTGATACAGTGCATATACTCAAATGTAAAACGGCATATACAGTGTAATGTGTGGTAGGAGAGTAGGCTACAAAGTAGGGCAGTAAGAACAGACAGGAATATTATATATGAGGCATACTAGCATATAAGTGTTCTGTGTAACCACTCTGAAGGCCTGACTGACGTCAAAAAAAAAAAGTTTGGTTTGACTAACTGTAGCAACATTGCCCTTTTCCATCCTCAAGGTGAGGGTGGGTAAAGAAATATTACATCTTACTTGTGACATGGTCAGAATAATCAGCAATTGATATTGATATACTGCCACACCACTCATCAAAGGCATTTTCTTCTTCTCCACCTGCTGTTAAAACAGGCTTACATTGTTGAAAAACAAATAGCATTTTTATACACGTGCGTCTTTCTATTAAAATACCTACACTAAATTCTGAATCACATTTTGCCAATCAGCCCAAAACGAATTGAAATTTAAATAACTGTTCCATGCATGGATTCAAAAGGTGATCAAAAGATCATACCTCAATCTGATTTTTTAGATTAACAATGGACAACGACTGACTGGTCAAAGTGCTGTCTGTGTCAGCAGGACACAAAAGAACAATTAACGTCTCCTGATACGAATCCTGCAAAGACAGATAAAGATGGCTATACATTATTGGCAAAAAATATCCCCTTGTTCCACTCTCTTAATGCATTGCCTATCAAACTTGATTGTGCAAGACTTGACACATGCAGGAATGAATTGAATTTCCAATGACTTCATCATAGAAGGAAACAGAAATGTAGTGAATGTTTAAATTGATTTGGGCCACATCTTCTAAATTAATTGCAATTAATGAAGTTCTAGTGTCTTATTTGGTGGCCATCTTTAAAAATGGCTGCCATATTACATTTTCAAGTTGCAAATGAGGTGGATTTCATTATATTGCTCTTTAGCACAAACACACAAAATTACATACTTGTATCATCATTTTCTTGCTCACTTCTGGGCTAAATTCAGTCTTTTGGCGGCCATATTGTAAAATGGCTTCCATTTCAAGTGGCGAGTCAGGTAGATTTGATTGTATTGTTTTTTTAGCACATTCATGCCAAAATTCATGCTTGTATAATAACTTGCTTGATCAATTCTGTGTAACAAATCCATTTCTATGGTATTTTTTGGCGGCCATCTTGGAAAATGGCCGTCATTTAAACTGGAAAATCAGTTAGAATGTATTGTGTTGGTCTTAAGCACATACCTGCCAAATTTCATGGCTGTATCATAATTTCCTTTGTCAATTCTGTACAACAAACCAATTTTTAGAGTTTTTCATGGGGGCCATTTTGGAAAATGGCCGCCATTAAAAATGGCAAATCAGGCAGATTTTATTGTATTGGTCTTGAGCACATACATGCCTAATTTCATGCTTGTATCATAATATCTTTGGTGAATTCTGAGCAATAAATCAAATTCTAGGGTCTTTTTACACCACATTTGCAATTTGCACATTTGAACGTTGCAAATTTCTCGGGTCTTTTTGAACGCCATCTTTGAAAATGGCCAGCATTTCAAGTAGCAAATCAAGTGGATTTGATTGTATTGGTCTTGATCACATCCATGCCAAATTTCATGCGTCCATCATAATTTGCTTTGACAATTCTGTGCAATAAATCAATTTCTAGGGTCTTTTTTGGCAGCCATCTTGGAAAATGGCCACCATTTCAAGTGGCCAATCAGGTAGATTTGATTGTATTGGTCTTGAGCACATACCTGCCGAATTTCACGCTTGTATCATAATTTGCACGATTTTTCCTGTAGCCGCTCTACTATGTATAGAGACAGAATTTATAACACACTCTGTCAATAATACAAGTGTAAATTTGTGAGGACATTTTTAACTAAGCTAACATCAATTAGACAACATGGGACCGTAATAAAAATCTCAACCTTTAAAGGTCTTTAAAAAGGCACATATTCAAAGGCATCTCTCTCAAGGTTAATTCAGCTTTTAGTTGGGTCATCTATAGCAGTTCCGTGATCGTGGAGAGCGAAGGTTCGTTTCTCACTAGATTTGTCATCTATAAGGTTAAAGAAAAAAATTAGCTGGGGTGCCCCTCACAAAAATGTGGGGAAATTTAGTGAGAGCTCTATATCCAATATGGCTGTTGTAAGCCAAGCTGGATATTAACTTTTTAATGGTTTTGCCCACAGTGCTGCATTACACATGGTTTTTAACCAACCGCCTGCTGAATAAGTGTACAATCCATGTCCCACCTGATGATGACTCTTTGAATCTTCATATGGAAAGGACAAACTACCTTTCATATTTCCAGCTCCATTACAACCTGCAAGAGCATCTTGAGAACGGAAAGTGTCGACCAGTGCGTCACACCCCCTTCCCCCAGCAGCTCACACCTCATGAAAGCTCAGATGAGAGTAGCAGTGATGATGAGAGGAGTTAGTGTGGAGATTCAACAGATTCAGAGTGTTTTAGTTAATTAAATAAATAAATCATAATAAATAAATAATTAAAAAATGACAGACATCTGATGACCTATTGTGTATACTGTAATTTTACTGCCCATAACTGAACTCAGTGTGAGCAGAGCTTCCATTTGAGCCTAATATTACAGCTCTGACGATTTTGAAACATCAACATTTAAAGAGCCAAAAATTGGTGGCCATCTTGAATTTGAAGGTCAAAAATAGGTCAAATCAATAAATCTGAATCATTCATGAATTTCTTGACCCAAATAGTCTCAGAAACCATGTGTAATGGAGCACTGTGGGCAAAACCATTAAAAAGTTAATATCCAGCTTGGCTTATGGCAGCCATTTTGGATATAGGGTTTTCACAAAATTTCCCCACATTTTTGTGAGGGGCACCCCGGCTAATTTTTTTCTTTAACCTTTATAGATGAGAAATCTAGTGAGAAACGAACCTTCGCTCTCCACGGTCACGGAACTGCTATAGATGACCCAACTATTTGTCCATTTCCTTTTGAGGAAAAAAAAAAAAACACAAAAGGGGTCACAAAATAATGTATGGGTAAAGGGATTTAAGCATACAGTCCTGACCAGAACACATAAACATACACTAGAACAAACTAGCATCTTGTTTCTAACAAGAGTGTAAACAGACTATGACTGCAAAATTCAGGTCCACTGTAACTTGTCAAAGAGAAAGAAGTGTCGATGTCCCCTTCAATGTGCAGGCTCCATCTTCTTTGTCACAATAGAGGACAACGGCACCAGACTGTGAACTACCTCTGCGTGAGCCTCACAGAGATCAAGGGGGGGATGGACACAGAATGAATCATTCTCTCTGCTAGAGTGACAGTCCCTCTCACTCCACTGACAGATAATGAACAGATGTCAGACACCAGGTCAGGACTTGACCTCCCAGCGCCCTGCGTTTGTGTTCAAGGGCAGAATATGTATGTGATTCATGGCTTATTTCTATTGTGAGAAAATGAAGGCAACTCGAGACTTTAAAAAAAAAAAAAAAAAAAAGAATTTACATATATATATTTTTTAATAATTTATATATAATTTTACAGCCATTCTGCATCTGTCTATCTTTACTGCACTTGAATAGGCGTTAGGCTATGACTTGGGTAATAAAAGGCACAGGCCTTGGGCTATGATTTGTGCCAGTGCAATTCAAAGTAAAAGACACCAGGCCAAGTGTCTGATAGTATATTACTTGCCTGGGCTGAACTTAATAATAAAAGTGGATCACTTTTCGCTCTTAATTTGAGTATGTGGCAAAGTGCAAAGACTTACTGTACGTCTTACCAAAGCTAATTTAATAATTACACTACAGTAAATCAGTTTGCTAATTTGACAATATGGGTAAGGCCCTAAAGGAGAACTCCCAGCGCGTTTTCACACAGATCTCCATTTCCCAGCCAGGCAGCTACAGCGCTACACTCTGGGGGCGTGTAAATGGGAGCTCACAGACATGCCCCCAGAGTGTAGCTGTAGCTGCCTGGCTGCGTTAGCTGCTGGTTGTGGCAACTCGAGCTATCGGTAAAACCGATTGTTTTCGTTTTTTTTTTTTTTTTTTATATAGGCCTACCGACAGTGCTCAGTGACCTCGAGAAACGGAGAATTGAGAATCTCGATAATCTATGTGAAAACTCTTCGGATTTCTCCTTTAACTGCAAACGTTGAAGAGTCAGCTCAATGTGCCCATCTAGCTACAGCTCATGTATTTTGTTTGTCATTTAAATTATCAAGTGACCTGTGAGTATACTTTCGAGGTCACTCTACATTGCCATCTTTCTTTTGAAGCGGTCATTATGCTCATCATTACTTTCTGTAGTTGTTGTAGCTCTGGTCAGCTGTCTGTCCTGCTGGTCTACTTCAGATGGAAAAGCCAAAATGTCACGCACACACACACACACATATATATAAATATACCGTATTTTCCGGACTATAAGTCGCACCGGAGTATAAGTCGCACCAGTCAAAAAATGTTTCATGAAGAGGAAAAAAAACATATATATATAAATATATATATGTTGCACCTGAGTCGCAGGACCGGCCAAACTATGAAAAAAAGTGCGACTTATAGTCCGGAAAATACGGTATGTTCACAACCCACAGACACGGTTCACTTTTAACCTTACCAATATTAAAGAGTGTGAAGTTAATATTCTTTCTGGGATATAGTAGAGATAAAATGAATATCCTTCCTAGGAAACAGCAGCACTAAAATGTTTCTTTGATAATGCTAATATTGTAATAATATTGAGATAAATGCAGAGACCAAATTTCCCTTACGGGATCAAAAGAGTATATATACTTATATAAAACCTTTGCATGGAAAGAGTTCCCTTCTTTGCACCAAGCTTAGACTAGAGGGAACAAACAAACACACACACATTCTAACATGGACCCCTGAAACGAGACAACCAAGCTGGGTCTTGCGTGGTGATCTGGGAGGTCTAGCTTCCACCTCAAACCAACATCAAAGTTATAAAATAATGACGCATTTGTGGTGGTATGTTTTTGAGTTTACTGAAAAGAAAACACCAAAATGTTGAACGTTTTGGATTTTTTTTTTTACATAAAAACACAAACACAGAAGCCTGTACTGTACACTGTTAAAACTCTGACCAGACTCAGATCTTTGCCGTTCTCGTCCTGAGTTTCCGCTTGATGATCAAGTGATCGCTCTCCTTGTCGTCTCGATCAGCGACCACCACCTGTGCATAGAGGGAAACAGTCCAAATCAAACCAAACTGAGGATCGAGATCGTTCCGTTGTCTCATCACACAACTCTGACTCCTCATCTTTCCCAGAGACATTGAAAAAGAAGAAAAACAAAAAAGCAAGACAACACAAAAAAACTAAATTTAACAATACAAATCTATTAGTATGGACACACACACACTCACACCCCCACACACAAGCTTTATACGCAACGTACACACAAGCACGCACGCACACAGCATGCATGCCCTGACTCTGGCATACTCACACATTTATCACAGCTGTCCAAACATGACCATAAATTTGTCACACACACGCTCTCAGCACTCATGATCTGAAATGAATGCCTGTGCCATGTATGGATGTGGAGCCCGTATGCATTATTCATGCTCCATGTCAGTCAGAAAGTGCAGAGTGCTGTGGCAGCATCAGGCTCAGCCAGTTATCTCAGTCTAACCCCCCCTCCTCCTCCCCAAGCTTCATAAATATCATCTCTCTCCGTCTCCGTTCGGCGGGTGGCATTATAGGCACTTACGGGAGGGCTGCCGAGGTCCAGGGGCGTGGAGGTGTCGGCCTTGTAGAGCTTGCGCTTGGTCCGACGGGGCCTGCCGGCCTGGGTTGCACTCGGTGGCTCTGGAGACTTGCTGGACGACGTGCTCTTCACTGTGGCAGAAAACAGGAGTGTGTGTGCGTGCGCAGAATAAAGAAAGAAAAGGTCAAATAATGCAACAGAACTATACGAAGGGGCATCAAGAGATTGATTTTCTTTAAGTGCTCACTCTCTCCAACCTAGGCGCACACACACACACACACACACACACACACACACACACACACACAGACATACACACAAAAACCCACTCCTGCAGTGAGTCGCTCAAGAAAACAGCGGTCACCAACCTTTGCTGCGTAGGACAGCCGAGGAGGGCTGAGTAGAGTGGCCGCCCGTCTGAAAGCCGCGGCCATGAGGGCCTTTGTTCTTCTGGCAGGCCGGAGACCCCTGCTGCCTGATTTCACTGGCCGCCTTGCCCAGAACAGTGGGGGACTATTGACCAAAGCACACCACAGGTGTCAGTCAGGATGAAGAGAGGCCTTTTTATTACATCCACCGCCACCACACAAATTAAGTGCAATTTCATGGTTCATCACAGCAGCCATTTCATATATTTTGTGGCGTGTTGTGGTTAATTTTACAAGCAGCAGCATATTCTGATAAAAACGTCCAAGACTACAGCATAGAGTTAGGTACCGTATTTTCCGGACTATAAGTCACACTTTTTTTCATAGTTTGGCTGGTCCTGCGACTTATAGTCCGGTGCGACTTATATATGAAAAACATTATATAATTGAACATGTTTTTAAATGTTAATTTATATTAACTGACATGAACCCTACATGAAACATTACCGTCTACAACAAGTCCTGTGCACTTTCAGTCAGAGATTAGTGCTTGCGCTATGCCTGAAACACACGTGCATACTTAAATGCTCAAATTATGGCCGGGATTTTATTTATAGCTGGGCCTCAGATTCGGACAAATAAAAGCCAGCATAATTTTGCTTCAATTTAACTCATAAAAGAGCTCTTCTTAATAACTTATATTGTTGGTTAGTTTAATATTGTTGCCAATGAAAAGTTTATCATCCTACACCATGAGTCTTCAACACGTTGCTCTCAACCAGTCGCACGCAGCCCCTTTCTGAGCTAGAGGCTGAAGCAATAACCTACATTTAAACACAATTGTTGCTGCCATGCATTAGCCTACGAATTTTATATAAAAAAAAAGTAAATCATGCATAATTTAAAAAATAACTAAATTTATGCTATATCTTAGACCTCTTTGGCTATATGGAATAAGGTTTCCCTTGCAGCACAGCACATGTTCCATGAATGAATGAAATGCCTTATCTCGCAGTAAGCGGATGGAAATCCGACACTCTTTCATACATGAAACTTAATGAACCATTGCCATTGATAGCCTACCGGTATGCCGCTCCTATAACGAGAAGTATAGGCCTATGTCTAAAACGCAAGAAATAAAGGCCTATAGCTGACTTGAAAACAAAACTCACTGCCACCATGTAATATTTGATCGCTGTTTTGCTACTAATTATCTTTCACGTGAATATGCACAGAAAGTGAAAGTAGCTTCTGTGTTTGCAAAATTCCTGATTGTTCCTGATCGCTAAACGTTTGTTTTAGCGGTTGATGTAGAAGCACCTACAGTAGGCTAGGCTATAATTTGACTTTAGCGGTGACAAATCCTGCTGAGAGAGAGAGAGAGGGAGGGGGAGGGGGAGAGAGAGAGAGAGAGAGGGACCCCCAAAGTGATCCTGCGCGCGTGTGTGTCTCTGCATGGGGTTCAATTGAAGTCAGAGTTGGTCCGTCAATAGTCCCGCATTCAGGCCGCTCCATTATTATATTAATGTCAGACAGCGCTGTAAAATGTGTGGGGAATTTCTCGCACTATGATGGCTAGAGTTGCGGACTTTTATTAGTATGCTCAATACTTTTAATTTATGCACAATACCCGCAATCCCGCGCTGAAATTTAGGACCTGGTTTTAAATGCACATCTTTTTTTTTTCTCTCGCTCCCTCGGAGGTGGCCAGCGAGCATTTGTTCTGTTGCCAGCTTGTGCCAAATTATCGTCCAAAATGCTTGATTGCATTGCATTCTCCACATTTTTAGCTAAATTTTCATGTACCACATCAGCATTTTGTTCAGTGAATCTTTTGTAAATTGCTTTACAATTACCGTCGGGCCTATAGGCCTATTGCCTGCTTGCTTCAGTCACGTCTAAAACTGCATCTTTTTCTCTCTCGTGAGCATTTAATCTGCTTCCAGCTTGTGACTCCACATCGCCCAAAATGCTTGATTGCATTGTATTCTCCGCATTTTAAATACATTTTGGTGTACCACATGGCATTTTCTTTCAGTGAATCTTTTGCTTTATAATTACCTTCCTGCCCTCCTCTTGGCTGCCTTCACTCCTTCGTCTTCATTAACATCAATCTTTTTGGCCTCAATAATCACATAGTCTCTGTTTTTGGTTTTGTGAAATACTTTTCTAAATAAATGCGACTTATAGTCCGGTGCGACTTATATATGTTTTTTTCCTGTTCATGACGCATTTTTTGACTGATGCGACTTGGAGCGACTTATAGTCCGGAAAATACAGTATGTATTGCTGTATTGCTATTGTTTGTCTGTCTGTTGTTGTGTTTTCCTCATATACATCTACATGTTGTTGTGTTTTCCTCATATACATCTACATGTTGTTGTGTTTCCCTCATATACATCTACATGTTGTTGTGTTTTCCTCATATACATTTACATGTTGTTGTGTTTTCCTCATATACATCTACATGTTGTTGTGTTTTCCTCATATACATCTACATGTTGTTGTGTTTCCCTCATATACATCTACATGTTGTTGTGTTTTCCTCATATACATCTACATGTTGTTGTGTTTTCCTCATATACATCTACATGTTGTTGTGTTTCCTTGTAAGTGACCTTGGGTTTGAGAAAGGCCCTATATAAAATAAATGTATTATTATTTATTATTATTGTGCTTTATTATTACTATATTAGTGGGCAGCCGTGGCCTACTGGTTAGCACTTCGGACCTGTAACCGGAGGGTTGCCGGTTCGAACCCCGACCAGTAGGCACGGTTGAAGTGCCCTTGAGCAAGGCACCTAACCCCTCACTGCTCCCCGAGCGCCGCTGTTGATGCAGGCAGCTCACTGCGCCGGGATTAGTGTGTGCTTCACCTCACTGTGTGCTATGTGTGTTTCACTAATTCATGGATTGGGATAAATGCAGAGACTAAATTTCCCTCACAGGATCAAAACAGTATATATACTTATACTTTACTTAGACAATGTGTTCTTCACTGTGGCAGAGAACAGGAGTGTATGTACAGGACAACCGAAGAGTTTTCAGACCCTTTGAAGTTTCAGAATCAATGAACGCTACCATGCTCTTGGGCAGTTTCAATGCTGAAGAACTTTTCTTTTATCCTTCCCCAGAACTGTGTCTTCACACAACCCTGTCTCGCAGGTCTACGGACAATTCTCTCGACCTCATGGCTTAGATTTCACTCTGACATACACCATCAACTGAGACCTTATATAAAGAAATGTGTGCCTTTCCAAATAAGTCGAGTGTAAGTCGAGTGAATTGATTTAGTCACAGGTGGACTCTAATCAAGTTGTAGAAGCATCTTAAGGAACTTTGATAGAAGTAGGATGCACCAGAGCAACTGCAAGCTCACAACAAATGGTCTGAATACTTATGTAAATGGGATATTTCAGTTATTTTTTTTTTTTTTATACATTTACAAAACACTCCTGCTTTTTTGTGGAGTGTTGGAGTATTGTGTAGATTGATGAGAAAAATCCATTTTAAGATAAGTCTGAAACATAACAAAATGTGGAAAACTTGAAAAGGTCTGAAAACTTTCCGGTTGCACTGTGTGATGTGATTTGTTTGTATGATGAAATCTTAATCAAGTGCTGCTATACAAAATCTCCATGAGGCCTTGAAAAAAACAGTTTGGGACGTAACAGGGGATATTTGTTATGCGACACATAAAGAGTTATGTAAAATAAATGTAATGTAAAACTATGTAAAATAAATACACACTTTCTTCAGTTATTTGTCAACAACTACCTTCTTTTTCTTTCTGCACAATAATTGTCCTAATTTGGAAAGGATGGCATGTAATTAAGTGACAATCATGGGAAATCCAAGAGAGTCAGTGGTTCTACCTTATCTTGTTGTTATCGTGTGCAATTGAAACACAATCGGGAGGTCTGTTCCCAGCTTCAAGGAACTTGTTGCTATGCGACCGTTGCTGTGTCACCAAAAGAATCACATGCCACTACAAGAAAGCCAAGCAGTGAGTGGACTGAGTGGACATTATCCACACTGTGTGTCTGCTCAGTAATAATGGTGTTAGACCACTCAGTCTGTCTAGCCAGGAAGAAATGGAGGGTATTATTCCACACCTTTTGAGAACTCATCTTGGTCATTACTCAGTGACAGTGATGTGAGTAGACTTTTAAATCACTTAGACTGTCTTGTCAGAGTGAAATGTAGGGCATCACACAGTTACCTCTTGATGATTCATCTGGGAAAGTCTTTTCAGTGGCGTTGTCTTTTTGGTTTGGTCCTCCTCACTTCTATTCTCAGACTGTACTTGCCCCTGTGCAAAACACACACATGCATACACATGAAATGACAGCGCCATAAACCGTTAGCATCCTGGTGAGTATTACACATACAGTTTGTTAATGATTTAAACAATCAAAACCACTTTTCATAATAGGTTTCTCTACTCTGCATTAGTTCCCGACTGCCGTCATTGATTTCTGTCCTGATTATACCTGGGATTTTTTTTTTTTACTTGTTTTAAATTTAGCTGGTTCCGCTCAGGCCCAGAAGTGGAACCACAGATTTCAGCTGCTAGTACAACTGCAGTTCTTTTTAAAATTGGGCTTATTTAAAAAAAAATTCAATGGTGCTCATTCTAATACTTTGCCATACATTTTACAACTGAACAATTATATTCCAATTTGAGTATTCATGCCTCAATCGTAATAATAGTACTAATACAAAAGACCTTGATTGAGATAAAACTGACCAATTCAATTGGAATTTCAATTGGATTGAAAAGGGGTTGTGTATTCCTTTTAGAATCTGATTGAACAGCCATGAGCCGTTGAGTGTGTCCACTGTGTGTGTTGAGTGTGTCCACTGTGTGTGTTGAGTGTGTCCACTGTGTGTGTTGAGTGTGTCCACTGTGTGTGTTGAGTGTGTACAATGTGTGTGTTGAGTGTGTACAATGTGTGTGTTGAGTGTGTACAATGTGTGTGTTGAGTGTGTCCACTGTGTGTGTTGAGTGTGTCCACTGTGTGTGTTGAGTGTGTCCACTGTGTGTGTTGAGTGTGTCCACTGTGTGTGTTGAGTGTGTCCACTGTGTGTGTTGAGTGTGTACAATGTGGTCACTTGCCTCCGCTGGTTTCCTCCTCTTACGGGAAGTGCGCCGCGGCCGGTTCTGTTTGGGCGAGGGCTTGGGCCGCTCCTCGCTGTCCCACTGGACCCACCTGTTGATGCGTTCCGTCGGCGGGGTGAAGCTGATGTCCAGGTCCGACTGGTTGTGGAGCCGCCGGGCCACGGAGCTGCCCCAGATCCCCTCGGACGAGTCCAGAACCGAGGCCTGGAGGTGGCAGAGTTCAAACACTGGTCAGAGATTTCAAGCAGACTGGAGCACATTTACCAGCCTCTTACTTTCAAGTGAACTAGGCAGGAAACAACTGTTCAACATCAATGACAGAAAAATATATAAATGTACACATTGTACACACTCAACACACACAGTGGACACATATACACACACACACATATACATATATATACATATATATATATATATATACACACACACACACACACACAAACACACACATATATATATATATACAGGCTTGGAATTTCACCATTCTGGGGGCAAGGCCACTTGGCCTTCAGTTGGGCATATTGGCGGGGGGCACAAAGGCCACATGTCAGGGCACCAAGGCCAAAGTTAACTATACAGTAGTAGCATATAAAAATTATCAAAGTTGTATTTAGCCTATTCACTGCAGTAGACCTGCATCACTGTATGAAACATTACAAAAACATATTACATAGAACTGTAAATCATCTGATCATCTAATAATTACAGATATCTAGGCTATATATAACATTTATTTAATATTTGGCCTGCTATGAAATCATGTATATTGAACAATTTAAGCACAGCTCAAAAAAAAACAAAAAAACTCAAATAGCCTAGATGCATGCTTAGCATTTTGTGATCATTAAGGCTACTTTCACAAACTCTTAGTCAGCTGTCCTCTGATTTACCGATATCTAGGCGATATTTGTAACATATATTTTGTATTTGGCCCGTTATGAAATCATGTGGAACAATTTAATCACATTGTACAACTTAAAGCCCAAATTTGGAGACATCCATGCATGTCGAAATTTACTGCAAATTCAAAACTGGATTACTCTGGAACGGCTAACTGTACAGGGGACTGCTTTACACCTTTGTGTTCGGTAAGGTCTGCTGTTTATTCTGATATATGGTTTGTCATGTGTTAAAAGAAGGGTTTGTGAAGTATAAGAGTAGATGAATGGGTAGGGAGATCATGGACGCAAAACCTTCAGTAGAATGTATGATTAAATTGAATTATATTATTTACTTTTCTCGCGAACCGTTCAACACAGCAATTATCGGCTAACATCGTTTAAAAGCTGAGAAAAAGCTCTTTCATGTGATACTTGTGATGTCTGTGCGATGATGAGTAGGCTACGCAAGTAGTTCAACTGAGAAGAATGGGTGAATTTGGACGCACTTTCTTTCTTGCGCTGTCACTTTCTCCACTGCGTAAAAGACTAAATTAATTTGCGCTGTGAATGCTAAGATTATTTTGACAGGCCACAGGCTAAATAAAAATCGCTATTAGTAGGACGCAAAGCAGAATATTGAAAGAAGGGGGCACCAAGGCCACCGTGGCCTGTAAAGAAATGAAATGCCCGCACTCTGCTAAAACTCCCATATATCTCACATTAAATATATGGGAGTTTTAGCAGTGTGCGGGCAGTTCATTTCTTTGCAGCTCTAGTTCCATTTGCCCTGCGCCTCACCGGTGGGGATGTGCACACCTCCACTACTACTCACCGTGGCCTGTAAACCTCTGATTTTCAAA
Organism: Alosa pseudoharengus; assembly: GCF_046254945.1. Taxonomy (NCBI): domain Eukaryota; kingdom Metazoa; phylum Chordata; class Actinopteri; order Clupeiformes; family Clupeidae; genus Alosa; species Alosa pseudoharengus. The sequence continues at coordinate 17,322,792 of NW_027468674.1, read as the reverse complement.
GGGGCATCACGGCCAACGCAAGGGGCTACGACGGCCATGGCCGTCGTGGCCGCCGTGAAATTCCTACCCTGTATATATATATATATATATATAAATAAATAAATAAATATCTCTCTCCCAATCATTTCCAATCAACACAATCCAAAACTCTGAAAACAATTAGGCAAATGCTATAGATCAAGTGTCAGATCCAGCCCTGAGATGTGATAGCACTTCAAATAGACACTTTCAACTACAAACAAACATGAGTGTCCCAAACACATTGCCGGTGGCACAGAAAACAACATTGAGCTAATGATAACTTGGGGGCAAACAAAAAGTAAAAAAAAAAAAAGTCAACATTTTGTAGAGCATTACGCTAAGGTCCGATTCATTTTAATTTCAAAGTATCCTAGCTGGTTTTGAATGTCTCAACCAAGACCCTCCAGGAACCGACTGGAAGGGTTTACAGCTCCAGTTACTTCAGTCTCTGCTGCTGTGGCTGCTGCTGAGGGCATGCAGGGGACACTAAATTGAAAGTGAAATGGGATTTAGCTTCTAAGCTGAGCAGCAAGCTGATGGACACCACAGAGAAAAACAAAAGCAGACAGACGTCCCCACTCATTTCGATCAACTCAACTCATTAAAATCTACTACAACCTTTCACTGACTTTTCATCTTTTCATCCTTCAGTCAGCCTTCTAGTAGTTTGACACAATGTTCTTTTTGGGGTCAGTTAACAAAAAACTCCATGATTAGAACTGATACGTTGCTATTCTTCTGAACAAAACAAGATTGAATTTTCCATAACCCGCCCAGAACTCCAAGTGGTAACCCTGATAAATTGAAACTGAATGAACCCTAATAACAAAGTACAATGCCCGCATGAAAGAAACCAAACAACATGCATAATGCATGACTAGCAATTCATTTCAGAATCCCCACTCCACCGTTGTATTGATGCGGTGGTGTTTCTCCAACTGTTCAAACTCATCAAAATTTGATTATGGTTTTTCCCCTGTTCAGTGTCTGCGGGTAAGCGGCTCTAAACACTGACTGGTCTGAAACCAGTGTCCCTGGCCTTGAGACAATGGCGTCTCTATCTGAACAGGCAAGGTTCAGTTCAACTCAATGGGGCAGTTTTAGCTCCACCGCGGGGGCAGCGGTCCGCGAGGCTAGTCCTGCTGAGAGACGACGGAGATTCTCACGCCTCTTTTGGTTCAAACTCACAAGGGGCAATATGTAGTTTTTTGAAGGGTTAAAGACAAAAAGGGCAAATTAAATCTACAACATGTGCAGAAAAAATGGTATGCTATAATAGCATTTTTTTGCCGCAGGCCTTCTGAATGAAATCAGAAATCTCAATTTTCTTTCTAAATGCATATCATATTGGCGCACTGGCTAGACTTGTGTTTTCGTGAGCTGGTTGTGGACTACTGCTCGCTGGATGTGTGAGAAGCATGCAGACTGCCTGACTGGGCCAAAGATGCTGAGGATGAATAAACACCCTCAGACTCAGAAAGATCCACTGGGCCTCTATGCTGATAGGTTGAATGGAAATGTGAGCGTTAATTAAATGTTTATTTTTATACATTTTATATTTTTCACAGGTTTCAGCTAAATTAGAATTCCTATCCAGACGTCTAATTAAGAGCAAGGGTCTAAAACTCATTCCCGAGCCCAGCACTTTTCAAGCATGTGTGCAAACGGGATGCACAGAGGGGAAAGTTTGGGGTCAATCTCTGCTCCACACTGACCTCTTGTGTCAGGGAGGTGGTATCTCCCAGGGGCTCTGCGAGTCTGGAGTGGAGCCCAGTGCTGATCTCCTTGGTGTTCTCGCTCTCTGATTTGGGGGTGGTTGCCGCCGTGCCCTCATGTTTTTCTTCTGACCTTGACCCCTCTTCTTCTGCCACTGACACAGGGGTTGCAGGGATACACTGTAGAACACACAGGCATGTGAATTCACCACATCCACTCAAGAATGGACACACACACACACACACACACACACACACACACACACACACACACACACACACACACACACACACACACACACACACACACACACACACACACACACACACACACACACACACACACACACACACACACACACACACACACACACACACACACACACACACACACACACACACACACACACACACACACACACACACACACACACACACACACACACACACACACACACTTTGGTGCACTAAAATGGGTAGAAAACAAGTCTCCTTTTGAGACCTGCCCAATGGACACGAGATGCAAATTTCTCAAATAAATTTCCATTCACACACACCGCATCGGCCGATGCAAGCAAATAATGGGCAAATGAGCTGTACCACTGCAGCTGAAGAGGTTTGATGAGGCAATTTGTAGAGACTTTGGTAAACTCTAACGTCTGAAATTCTAGCCTCCTGGATAGGAATGGAGTGCCAGGCTGAGTCTGAAGACTCTAAGAGGTCCAAAATGTTTATTCGTGCAATGTGCACCCAAACCCTCATATATATTTTTTTAAACATCTTGTTCCAATTAGATCATGGCTTAAAGCAAAGGAGCCAATCAACCGCTTTATATGATGACAAGCAGGGGTGCGTTTCTCAAAACCATAGTTGCTAACCTGTAAGCAACTTAGTTGAATGGCAATGGGAAATTGCATTGCAACCAACAAAGTTGCTAACTTAGTCAGCAACTATGTTGCTGGTAAAGTTGCTAACTTAGTTATCAGTTGAACACTACCAATGCAGTACTGATTTGAAGAATTGAAGAAATCTTTCTTGTAGACAGAAGTTTTTAAACGCGGATGTTTATATAATTCAAAAAGGAAATATGCCTTTCCATGTGGTTAGGTACATTAACTATATTTTCACGGAATTCACTAAAAAGGTGCTATATATTGTAAAATGTATTTTATTATTGGGATATGATATTACCTATATTGTGGTGAGGTTTTGGTCATATCACATGGCCACACCAGCAAGTCCAACTTACCACATCAGTGAGAAGCTTCTCTTGCTGGGGGTCCTGCAGAGGGTTCTGTTGCCCCTCCTCCCCCCTGGATGGATCTGTGGAGAGGGCCGACCCACGTCCGGGTGCTTCCTCCAGCGTAGATTCACCCTTCTCATAAGGGACCTAAAATTAATTAACCACATTAATTATTCTCTCTGTCTCCCTCCCTCTCACATCCTCTTTCTTTCACACACTTTCTCCCTCTCACATACTTTCTCTGTTTTTCAACGCTACAGGCTTAACGTTATGTCTGATTTCAAACAGAAACAACGATGGCCAAACTGTGAGGATGGCTTGCGTGGCTTGCATGTGTGGGTGGCTGCATATGCGTGTTTGATGTCACCAGTGTATGTGATCAAAGGCTGGTAAGGCGGAGCATGTTGCGTTCACTAGAATCTGTACCCCTTCCCTGGCTTTTGAAGAGATGCAACAGGGTCTCACAACATTGATCTCAGACAGAACTCTAACAGGTTGGTTTAAAGTAGTACTGGCAAAAAAACTGACCGATTTCAGTTTTTACATCTAAAGATATATAGATGGTGTAGAAACATTGCAAAAAGCTTCTATCCACATTCATGGCCAATTTTCCCAGGGGTCTCACAGTTAAAATGTCTGGCCCCTCAGGACTGGCGTGGACTAGTTATGTCAGAATGGGATCCTCGTTAAAGGGTTCTATAGACCGTTTTAAGAGAGTTCCATTATCAGCATCATAGTTTTTCCCACAAGGCTTCCGCTTTAACATTCCATATGTTATTTTAATGAAGAGGAAGTAGATTGGGAACAAAATAGAACGTTCAAGCATTGTTTTTGTTTTTCTTGTTGAAAGGGTCTATAGAGAGAGGAAGGGGGAAGATCAAACAACAAATCAAATAAAAACAACTGCAACTACAATGCCTGAAGTATGGGTGTAAAGGTACATGTATTCGTACTGAACCGTTAGGTAAAAGACGTTAGGTTCAATAGAGATGCGATCTGTACAGTAATCAACAGTAGACTTTTCTCTGCTTGCGGATCGTTTCAAATTTTGAGTTCCCACACAAACTTATTTGTGTTATTACATGTCAGTTTAGTAAATGAATGTCAAAATTAATTTACAAAAAAACTATCCCCATTGCATATCAAAAATACTGTCAGTGAATTTTAGGCCTACTGTACCGAAAAATAACCAAACCGTGACTCCAACACCAAGGTACACACCGACCGTAATTTTTGTGTAGGGTTACACCCTTAGTCTGTAGTGGACAAATGTTGCAAGCCGTAACACACAAAGTTGCCAAAAGTGAAACTTAACGTGGAGAAATGAAAATAGGTTCCAATTTAGCCCATGTTTCATCTTTCCAGAACTGGGCCTTGCAGTTCTTGCATAGTCCTGACTTGTAGCCAGACTTATTCATCAATAAAGTAAACTAGCACAACATGACAATAAAACCAGAAGATGGTCGATTATCAGCAATAAATTAGAGCTTTACCCTCATGATGTTCTCCATATTAACTCGGCTAGTCTCGTCTGGCCTCATGTCTGAGAGCTCTCCACTCCCAACCCTCGAGCTCGGTGAGGGGCCTTCCTGTGGACAACGCTCCTTCAGATTCATCAGCTCTGTGAGAGAGATTAGAGTAGAGAGAGAGAGAGAGAGAGAGAGAGAGAGAGAGAGAAAGAGAGAGAGAGAGAGAGAGAAAGAGAAAAAAGAGTAGAGAGAGAGAGAGAGAGAGAGGGAGGGAGAGAGAAAGAGAAAAGAAAAGAGTAGAGTAGAGTGGAGTAGAGTAGAGAGAAAGAGAAAGAAAGAGAAAGGAGATAGGACAGAGGAGAGAGAAAGACAGACAGAGAGAGAGAAAGACAAAGAGAGGAGAGAGGGAGGGAGGGGAGGTGAGAAAGAAAGAAAGAACCAGAGAAGAGTCAAAACAACAACATGGCAACCAAACAGCACTCATGGCAACAGGTGCTTGAAATGATGGGGGGGGGGGGGATTGCCTGAGTCTGGGCCTGAGTGCTACCTGACGTGAGAGACTCGATCTCCCTCAGCTTGGCCTCCAACAGCTGCTCCTGCTCAGCCGGCACCCTCTGCTCTGACAATGCCGACCGTAAGTCCTGGATGAACCGCTCCTTAGCTGGAAGATCTATCAATACAAGACAAGACAAGACAAAACAAAACATACCATGAAACACAAACAAACACAACAACAAAATAAAACACAAATAATAAACAGACAAAGCAAAACCAGATAGAAAGAATCACTTAAACAAACCAAAACAAACAAATAACTGAAAAGCACACAATTAAGATGACAGCAGGATTTACAAATGTCCTTGAGTAAAAAGAAAATGAAAACAGAAAATCAGAGCTTGGAGTGCCTTGAGTCCTTACCTCGATCGACTTTCGGGGACTGATGGGGACTTTCTGCCAATTGGACGTAGCTAGGCTGATCCTGAAAAGCGAGACATCAGAGTGGAATTGGAATAGACAAGACCCAACATTAATCAAACGCACGATAATGATCGCTGGTGCAGTGGGCTCGACGAGTAATTGTGGGAAAGACAACTCACAGTCTTAAGCTGGAGAATCGTCTGATCTTTCAGCCTCAGGTCGCTCAGGGTCTCATTCTTGATTCTCTCTGTGTCGCTGAGTCGACGTTGCAAGGTACTGTTCTCGTCATTGATCCGGCTTATCTGCGGGCGGGTGGGGGATTAAAATAAATGATGTCAACTCACGGAATAACCTCGAAAGCAGGCATTACAGGCAAGCGAAGGCACAGTTGAGGGCTTTACTTTGTACAGCAGTTGCTCGATCTCTGATTCGCGATCTCGCAGTCGTTCCCTCAGCCACGAGATGTCTCGATCCTTCAGCTTCAGATCTTGGCCAAGGCTTTTGATGACTTTCAAGTTCTCCTTCACCTGTTCTTTGCGGCTGTTAGGAGGGAGAACATGCCCAAATTAGAAACACTGTCTAATCCTTCATCATGGTAAGATACAAAGTTCCCCTTTGAACAGCAAAACCTGATCAAAGTGTGTGGTGGTGAACGCTCACTAGTGTGTAGAACATACAGGGTTGTTCATTTCAATATTGCATTTCAATCTATTCTGTACAACCCCCCCTCCGTAAAACCCCACTATGGAACTCTCTTAATGTTATAAGTAGGAGGCCATTATTCTAAGGTGCAATTATTACATAATGTTGCTTTAAAGGTCACATTACACACCTGTTAATTAAATCTCAGCTGAATGTCAGGACAATTCTCTACTTAATATAAAACACAAGAATATCACATACAAGAATATCATTTTTTTTCTCCCTGTAGACACCTTTAGCAAAACTTGCTAAAATCCTACCACCATCACTAATTCTGATTTACTACAACTCCCACTATAGTACTACTGGTTTCAAATATCTTTTTGCTACTACTACTACTACCACCTTGACAAATTCCTACAAATAATAACTAATTTGAAGTGGAAAGAATGGGATAACTTGCTCTGAGAGTTCTCTTGTTACGGTCTCCATGTTGGCTTTCTGCTGAGCAAGAGCTTCCTCCAACTCCGCTGTGGCCACTCCGCTGCGGTCCTGTTGGCTCTGCTCATCTCCATTCTGGCTCTGCAGGCCCTTCAGTTTCTCCTCCAGGCCATGCCTCAGGGTCTCGGCCTCCTGCAGCTGCCTCTCCAGCTCGGCCACCCTCTCCCCTGCCTCTCTGGCAGCCCCGAGCCGCTCCTCCTCCACGTGGGCCAGCTGCTCCCTCAGTCCCTGGGCCTCCTTCTGCAGCTCAGCGTGACGCTTTGTGCCGTCTTCCAGGTCCAGTAGCGCGATATCCAGCTGGGCCTGGCGGGTCCCGGCTTCGCCCTGCTGTTGGTCGCAGAGCTGCTCCAGCTCCCCGCAGACCTCCTCCATCTGCTGGAGCTGCGAGTGGGCCTCTTCCAGCTCGCGCTCCAGCTCCTTGATGCGCTCGTTCTTGGTCAGCGATGTCCTGGCGAGGTTCTCACACTCCTCCTTGAGGCCGTGCAGGGCTTCGCTGAATGTCTGACCACCGCCCTGGGATTTGCTCGCGTCCAGTTTGGCTTTCTCCTTGAGCCTCTTGACCTCCTGCTCCAACGCGGCGGCCGCCTTGGACTTCTCCAGAGCCTCCTCTTCGTGCTCTTTGGCTTGCGCACGGACAACTTGAAGCTCCTCTCGGAGTCGTGCCACCTCGTCTTTTGCCTTGCTCGCGTCCAGTTTGGCTTTCTCCTTGAGCCTCTTGACCTCCTGCTCCAGCGCGGCGGCCGCCTTGGACTTCTTCATGGCCTCCTCTTCGTGCTCCTTGGCTTGCGCCCTGGCCGCTTGAAGCTCCCTGCCGAGCTTGGCCACTTCTTCCTCTGCCGTCTTGGCCTCCTCGGCGCGAAGCCTTGCCTCGGTCTCCGCAGCGACGACCTTGGAGGTCAGCTCGTCGGTCTCCACCCGCAGCCTTTCGCGCTCCTCGGCCAGCGCGTTCCTCTCGGCCTCTAGCGAGGCCATCTCCAGCCGCTCCCTGTCGAGCGAGGCCAGGGCGGCCTCGTGGAGCTGCGCCTCGTCGGCCAGCGCGGCGGTCTGCTCCTGGACGCTCTGCTCCAGCGAGAAAAGCTTCCGCCCGAGCTCGTCCAGACGCTCGTCTTTGGCCTCGGCCTCCGCCAGCAGCCGCTCCACTTCAGCGCGTAGCTTTTCTGAACACACACACACACACACACACACACACACACACACACACACAAAAAGTGAGTCAGAGTACAAAGAGCAACACAAATTATGGCTTTCACAGTCCTATTCCAATTTTTGCACCCCGTGTAGCATTTCTCCGTGGCCTTGGCATAAGCCCAGTATGGGTCAGTGCCAGCGGATATGTTCAAATCGGCAGCACAGAATGGAAGTAAAGAGGCCTTCAAAGAGGCTATCAGCACGCATGGGGCTAAAAGTGCATTACTTCTACTGCTATCATTTAGCTGCATTGTGCGCTCAAACGCTTTTCCTCAGTAGTATAAAAAAGTAGATTCTGAGGTGAGGTGAGGTGAGGTGTGTGTGTGTGTGTGTGTGGGGTCTCTTGGGCACGTACCGCTGTCGTCTGCTGCCTGACAGTCAACCCCCCTGGGGGTGCTGTCTGGACCCCAGCGGGCGTCTTTGTTCCGGTCACAGGCATCCGCACCGCCCTCAGCCGGACTGCACCGACAATTCTGCTTGAAGTGTAAGATTTCCTCTCTGATCGCGTTAATCAAAGATCTCTGTGGAGAAGAGGGGAGGAGGGGGGGGGGGTGGAGAAGTGAGGAGAAGAAAATACAAGGGTGGAGGGGAGTCAGACTTTCACTTAGGCTCAGGATTACCAATACTAATACAACTGATTACCAGCTATTTATTGCACTGGACTTGCATTCATAATGGATGTGTTTGTGTGTACTGTATGTGTGGTGTGTGTGTGTGTGAGCACACATGTGTCTGCGTCGAGTGTAAACTCTGTACATTTGTGCAGTTATGTCTATGCATGTGTATGTGTGTGTTTATCAGGCTTGTTTGTGATTATGATCATGTTTGTGAGCATGTGCTTATGATTTTGTGTGTGTGTGTGTGTGTGTGTGTGTGTGTGTGTATAGTCCTCACTGCACTCACATCGTTGGTAGTGGTCTCTATGCTGTGGTCCAGAGTCTCTTGCAGTTTGGCGATCATGGCGTCTTTCTCATGACACATGCCCATGAGCTCCTGAACTTTCAATGTCTGACCCTCGTAACTCTAGAAAAGAGGAAGAATGAGAAAGAGAGAAGAAAGGAGAGAGAGATACAGAGAGAAAGAGAGAGAGAGAAAGATGTTTGTAAAAGAGCCATAGAATAGCTTTGAGTAGGGCTGCACAATGAATCGATTTTTTATTCTAAAATCACAATTTGAACTAATACAATTAGGTGATAATCGCAAAGGCTGCAATTAACCGTGCAGTTCGCAACTCTGTCCCAATGGTTAAAATCTTTCCACATCTATGTATTTCTATTTTCATGTCATTCTCGTTGTGTGACAGACAGTGATACTCCCCTAACAGGAGCGCTGTGCTTCTCATGCACTAGGGCATGCCCCCCAATCAGAGGTGGCCCAACTTGGAATACTGAACTGAAGCTTGACTTTCAAAAACTATATCGCAAATCAAATCGCAATCGCAATATCTGTCAAATTCACAATCAACCCCCCCGCCCCCCCCCCGAGCTCTTGCAGCCCTATTTGACAGCAAGACATTGCTGAGGTGAGAATGTGAAAGAGAAAATTGAAGTGCGCAAGTACCTCTTGAACCGCCTGTAGCTTCTCATTGGTCCTCTCTGCCTGGGCTTTGACGCTCTCCAGTTCTAGGAGATTGGCCAGAGCACATTCAATCACTTGCAACACACAGCCATCTATTCACATGCATAGGCTTTAAGGAAATTGCTCCGCTGAGACCGTGCACTTTCAGCGAAGCAGCCTGCAAGAAGGCTTTAGCACTGGGTGGGGATGCATGAAATTTGGGCTGTAAGTGGTCTTTTAGGAACTGAACTTAGTAATGAACTTTCTGGTAAGTCAACCAGAACGTTTGGGGTGAGTCTGGGGTAAGTAACAGGGAGACTACACCGGGCACGTGACTGAAGTGTTCTGTTCGTGGAGCGCCTGCTGCAACAATTAGCTGCCAAGTGATAGTGGCGTGTACATTTTAAAAAAATTAGACCAGTCTTCTAAAACTATTTTTACGCCAAGCGAACGGTTCAGTTGTGGACCCGCTGTAGCCTCCCTGTAAGAGTCGTGGTGGGCAGTGAGGTGGCCATTTCAATTAATTTTGAATGCCTCACTGACCAAAACTATTATTTAGTTTCATGTTAGAATCATGTAAGAACACAAAAAAGAGCCATTTGGGACAAATGCTTTCATATAGAAAAAATGTTATTAATCTATGGTCACTGAGGTTTCATGTTAGAATCAGGAAGAACACAAAAAAAGAGACATTTGGGACAAATGCTTTCATATAGGAAAATCTATGGTCACGGAGGTAAATTTGTGAAAGTGAGAAGCGTAAGTATATCACTATGGGTGTGCTCCCACATGAATATGTTGCTAATGAGGTTGTTGTTTGACCTTGGGGAGTTGTTAATTCCTCGGCCTAGCAGTGAAGCTCCAGGAACAAGCTGACCTACCGCTGGTCTTGAGGCCTAGGAGCTGCTGGCTAGTAAGGAGCTCCTCAGCCAGTTCGTCCACCTGCTTGCGGAGGCCGGCTGTGGCTGCCGGTGACTCGGCCGTCACCAGGCAGGTCTGCACCTCAGCGGCGTCACGCTTGATCTTGGCCAGGTCACTACGCATAGCCTCGATCAAGCTGTCCATGAACTCCTCCTGACCCAACACAGAATATCACATGACAATGTAACAACAGATTAAAAAAAAAAAAAAAAAAACACACCAAAAATGCATGAAAAACAAAATCAAACCAAAACCAAACCAGAGTCAACAGACCCATTCTGCATTAATTTTACAATTGATTTAGCATCCTATGCGTAGTATTAATTGAAACTGTAAAATTGTGCGGTCCCCTATCTGTGTAGGTAACCTTGTTTTCTAGTTCAACATAAATCTTGCTGTTGAATTATGGGTCAGGTATTCTAATACACATACCTATTTAGGAATTGGAAGTTATAGCCCAAAGCAGTTTGCTATTACCTTTGTTGCATCCTCTGTGGACGCTGCGGCAAACTCGTTGGCGTTCTTCTTGACCAGGTCCTTCAGAATCTCCAGCCGCCGTTCTGCTCGCTCCTCGATGATTTCCTTCTCCTTCTGAAGACGCTCACTACGCGAGAGAAAGGGGTCAAAATGTATATTTGTTAGAGAAATAAAATCAGATAAACTTCTACTTTCTTTACTGGAATACATCTTGGAGATGCAGTGTTTCCCACAGAATTGAATTCCATTTGTGGTGGTTGGTTTGCAGAATTAACTTGAATACAACAGTTTTTAACAAATTAGCACAGCGTGGTTATGATGCTAACCAGATTTAAGCACAATTTAGTACAACCTGGAAAATCATTGTGTGGTGGTCAATGTTGATATTGTGGTGGGCCGCCACAAATAAGTCAATGTATGGGAAACACTGAGATGTTTTTCTTACTTGTAATCACTCTCCATTTTGGAGAAGAGCTCCATGAACTCGGAGGTCACTTCCTCCCGGATGCGAGACTCCAGAGCCAGGTTCTCTTCCTGCTGTTGGGTCAGATTGGCCTTCAGCTGCTGGATCTCGGCACGCTGGGCCTAAAATGAAACACATCTCTCACATGATGAGGATGTGTGAACACACCTGGGCACTCACCTCACAGGATGAGGCACAAAGTCTGTCCCAGCACACACGGCACAAATCTGTCCCAACTTCTGACCCCATAGCAGGAACTGATTTAATTATAGCTTGTGGTTGACTGAAGTGTTAGGCCAAGCGACACTGGCATAGAGCCAGCTATGTCTCTAGAAATATAACTAACTATTGACATATGTGCACTGGTCATTGGTCAAGTTTCTTGGAAATGAAAGATAAAAAAATGAACAAAAAACAGTTGTTCAGCCAAAGACCGGCCTATTTGTGTGCATGAAGGGGCTGTTATTTGTGTGTGTGTAGGGGGTTGTATTTGTGTGTGAAGGGGGGATTATTTTGTGTGTTTGTGTGTGTGTAGGGGGTGTATCATGTACAGTCACTGTAGTTACTGACAAGAATGAACATTTTCATGAGAGATGTATTTGTAGCAAATGTTATTTGTTTACCTAAATGTATATTTATGTATATATAATATTTTAACAAGCCTGCCAATCAAAGCCATCAATGAAACCTGCAGCCTAACAAGTGGTATTTGTGGTAACTGTGTGTGCAATACGGTGCTTGGATGACAATAAAGACTCTCTCTATTCATTTACCTCAAACAATAAAGACTCTCTCTATTCATCTACCTCACACAATAAAGACTCCATCTCTATCCATCAACCTCACACAACAAAGACTCCATCTTTATCACACAATAAAGACTCCATCTCTATTCATCTACCTCACACAATAAAGACTCCATATATCTACCTCAAACAATACTCCATCTGTATATATCTACCTCACACAATAAAGACTCCATCTCTATCCATCTACCTCACACAATAAAGACCCCATCTCTATATCTACCTCACACAATAAAGACTCCATCTCTATCCATCTACCTCACACAATAAATACCCCATCTCTATCCATCTACCTCACACAATAAAGACCCCATCTCTATATCTACCTCACACACTAAAGACTCCATCTCTATCCATCTACCTCACACAATAAAGACCCCATCTCTATATCTACCTCACACAATAAAGACCCCATCTCTACCCATCTACCTCACACAATAAAGACTCCATCTCTGTCCATCTACCACACACAATAAAGACTCCATCTCTATCCATCTACCACACACAATAAAGACCCCATCTCTACCCATATACCTCACACAATAAAGACTCCATCTCTATATCTACCTCACACAATAAAGACCCAATCTCTATATCTACCTCACACAATAAAGACCCCATCTCTATATCTACCTCACACAATAAAGACTCCATCTCTATATCTACCTCACACAATAAAGACCCCATCTCTATATCTACCTCACACAATAAAGACTCCATCTCTATATCTACCTCACACAATAAAGACTCCATCTCTATATCTACCTCACACAATAAAGACTCCATCTCTATATATCTACCTCACACAATAAAAACCCCATCTCTATATATCTACCTCACACAATAAAGACTCCATCTCTATATATCTACCTCACACAATAAAGACTCCATCTCTATATCTACCTCACACAATAAAGACCCCATCTCTATATATCTACCTCACACACATCTTCATCTCCAGCCTCCAGGACGGTGCCCTCAGCCACCGTCTCATCGGCACTATCATCTTCTTCTTCCTCCTCCTCTTCCTCGTCCTCCATCTCCTCTTCGTCGTCCTCATCCTCCTGCACATCCTCCAGCGTGGTCTCCCAGGCCATGAGCGTGCTCCTCCGCTTGGCCCACAGGTGGCGCCGATCGGCATCGTTGATGATGAACGACACCTCCCGGCCAGACTTCTCCCGCTTTGGTACAGCAGGCCGCGTGGTCAAAACCACCACCTGCAGAATGAGAAACGACATTTAGCCATTAATGACCAGCAACATTTTAAAAAGATAGTAATTTTAAGAAGTAAAATAACATTACATACGAATTTTAATTCCTTCCAGAAAAGGGAACAAATTGCATTTATTGTGTGTTTTTCCACTGCTTTTGTCATTTACTATTTTTTTTACAACAGGTAAAAAAAGAGAAGGATTGTTATTTAGTTATTATTTTGTTATTTATTTGGTATTTAGTAGAGCATTACAGAATAATGCTGAAGATTTGCATTTCCTCTTAAGAGAAGTACCATCTTAACCATGTTCCACACAAGTGGCAGAGACAACGGATGTGTCTAGAAACAAACCTTCTGTGCGACGGCGGAGAATTTGAGGACGTTGAGTGTCTCGTCGTACATGGAGGCACACTGGTTGATGTTGACGATCATGCAGGCTTTGCCCCGCCCACAGAAGAAGCCCTGAAGGTAGTGAGTGAGCTTGCTTTCCCGGAAGGGGATGTGTGGCTGGTATCTAAGGTGCATACAATCACATACATCACGCATTAGGAGGACACCTGCATTTTGAGTCCTGTGGATGGTATGTTTTCGTGCTTAACACTAGAAGTGTCATAACTTCATAAATACTGCAGAAGAACTGCCGTAAGTGGCCATCTTGACCCTTAGATTTTAAACTCTATTCAACTAGCAGGACTGCATTATTTTTCAGTCATTGTACAAGCGCTTTTTTTTAAGCTTTCACTGGTATGGGTACATGTATTACCTGCTGGGTGTAATCATCTAATGAAATGGGTATAATATGAGTATGGTAGTGAATATAGTAATGGGTGATTTGGACCCAAAAAGATATGAACAAATTACCACCCATCTATATTCATTCTGAAATATTTCCAACTCACCCTATTCATGGTGTGTGTTTCGCTAGTTTACATCATCAAAAGGCCTTAATGAATTTGTGCTATGAAAAAACTGTTCACTCACTTTGGCTGTGTCTGGTTGAGCCTGAGTGCAGTGATGCATTTCCCCAGAGTCAGCAGCGATGTGTTGATGTTCCCCGCCTCTTTCAGACGATCACCTTTGTTCTGGGTTTTTGCACACCTCTCCGAGCCAGCCAGGTCACATAAGGACAACCTGACATAGAGATAAGACGGACTTAGGAAACTGACAATCTAGTGTTTAGGGGTATTGCAAACAGAGCTAACAGTGTACTTAGGTTTCATAGCCAGCAGGGTAAATAAAAAACAACAAATATAAGCATTTCTCTTTGTGGCTATTTCACACACACACACACACACACACACACAGCCTAGGGCTTGCGGATAAAAATCAGTCTCCATCGGAGCCAATTTCATCCCTTCAAGTTGCTTTATAATAGAAATTTCACTTACTCGCTAATGGTCAGGACTCGAGGCACACCAATATCTTCGATTCTCAGAATGCGGATGGAGAATATGCTATGACTATAAAGGGAAAGAAGGAGATGGAGATTTTTGATATAGGCATTATAATGTGCACCTAGGCAAATGGCCAAGTGTATTACAAAAAAACAACACAAATCTTATTCCAAAAGTAAGCCAGTTCTTAATTTAAAAAGGAAAAAAAAAAAAAAAAAAAAGTTTAAAAAAGTTGCCATTACAGTACAAGTGGTATCATCATTAATATTTGAAATAAGCAGCACCTTCGGCTGGAGACATTGTTGAGCTTTGTGGAGGAGAAACTCTGGTTCTTCCGTCCGATTTTTAACACTCTGTAAGCCTCCTCCGCATTGTTTACTTGAATCCATTTGAGATCTGTTAAAAAAAAAAAAAAAAAAAAAAAATATAAAACATCAGTGTTAACACATATGCAAAACTAATGCATTGTAATTTTAGAAAATGAGTAAAGAGATTTGTTGTTGTTGTTGTTGTTTTTTGCTCACATAAGACATGGTGTAATAAGTCTGTGGACTATTAAACTCACCTTTGACAAAAGTGTTTCCCTTCACGTCTTGTGAGAGACGGAGGGTTGTTCTCCTCACTGGGCCATTTGGCAGGACCTCTAACAAGTCATGAATGGTCTCGTTGTAGATCTCACAGAAGGACACCCACACTGAGTACTTTGTGTTTGAGTCGCCCTCCAAACTGAAACACTCTTCCTCCCCCTGCATGTCAATGTCACTAGAGGTTGAACCTGTTTAGAATGTAAAATAATAAAATTACACACACACACACACACACACACAGTATATACTTACACAGTTAGTGTAGTTCTAAAAGTATCCCAGTGATGTTTTTTCAGAGACACTTCTACTATTTTTATTTTGTACAGGTGAGTACACTTACCTTCCAAAAAGGTTTTACACGTGAGGCTCTTCTGAACGTCAGTCTAATAATGAAAAAAGGAAAATAGCAAATTAACACTGTGAGCGAAGTGAATGAACATCTAGTTGGGGGGGGTGGGTGCAGAACGAGGATACAGATAGTCAGAGATACAGAAAACAAAAAGGGAGAGAGAGAGAGAGAGAGAGAGAGAGAGAGAGAGATGTAGAGGGATGATGTGATTCACCTCTTTCAGGCGTCTCAGTAGGTTTTTCTTGCTGGTGAACTCCTCGTCCTGCTGATCTTTGGTGAGTCTGGTGAAGTCCATACACCTGTGGGGCTTGATGTTGTTTTGTGTGTAAATGCGGCCTTCAATGCTGTGGAAAATCACCCTCAGGGACCGTGGCACTATCCCACCATCAGCCTCAGGCCCTATCATTAGATGATAAGAAAAGTAGCCTTGGATGTTATTTCTGTAGGTTTCACTGAATAAAGGTTCCTTACCCCAGATGGATGAGACTACACTAGCGAGGACACTGTGGTGACGGAGAAAGGGCTCAGCTTGACATCATGAATACAAAAGGACTCTTTTAGCACAAGAGGAAGCACTGCTGCCATACTTGCAAAACCCAAAATGTAAATGGCAATTAAGCGCTCAGACAAGAGAAGTCTTTAATCGTGACATGAAAATATTCAACTACCATTTCATCACTTATCCAAGAACTTCTACCCATCATGCTGAATATGACGGATTCTTACCTAGAAATGTAAATGTCTTCCCAGCATTGGTCACTCCATAAGTAAAGATGAGGGAGTTTCCTCCCTCTAGAACATCTTTCACCAGGCCTTTGGCAGTTCCATCAAACATCTGTTGCTGGGTGGTGTCCGGCCCGTACACCTGTACAACAGTTGGAGAGGAATGATGTAGGAATCATACTAATGACTCAAAAAGATAGCAACAAACGATGCAACAAAAGATAGCAACAAAAAATGTGTTCTCGGTTCACTTCAACACAGTGAAAAGCCTTACAATATGTTTACCATGAGACAGATGTGAAAGAAATAACCATCACAGTTAAAACAAAAAGTTGAATTGTTTTGATTGTAAGTCTCAGATGACCGTTCTCACCTGAGAGAAACGAAACCTCTGAGCCGTCTGCACTGGCTTCTCGCTGAGTCTGGCCGACAGAGATGTTCTGGGTGCCTTCAGCACCACTGTGTCTGGACCCTCAACTTCTACACATTGCTGAAATTTCCATAAGACAATTAGCTTGCTGACTTCCGGCCAACAGAGCAAATTCATAACATGGCATCGTAACCGTCAATCGTACAATACAAAAACATACAATCATCAAAGTACAACAAAATTACCTGAGATTCTCCAGCTTCTTGTTCAGCGTTAGTAAATGGCCTTACGCGAAGGTACACTTGCAAGTGTTCTTTGTCTGATAGTGACTCCTAAGGAAAACATTACAAAAGTTGGCTTAGCAAGCTGATAGCATTTGACACTTTTCACGCCTTTGTTTACAGTTGACGTTAACTGTTAGTCATCAATCAGTGCAGTGCATCATCATCACTCATCTAGAAACAACTGAACAGGAAAATCAGCCACGGTACCTGAGATAATGTTGAAATATTGGAAAAGTCGTCCAGCAAATCCTTCTTGAGATCTTCAACAGTTATAGCAGTCACCCTTTCGGGTTTATAATTTAAACATGATTCCATCATTTTCCTCACTGGCTATAGAAGACAGAAAATCACGTTAACGTTAGCCAACATCACAAAAAGGCACATTATGTCTCTTTCCTGGCACCATCTGCGTGTTAATTTATTTACAAAAGAAAGAAACGCCGGTTATGCTCCGTAATAACAGGTTTCACTATATATTGTACTTTACCAGTTAACGTAATGCATAACTTAATTCAGCTACTAGAGGTCACACTTAGCTAGCTGGCTACAAAAATAACACAACAACCACCACAACTAGCAGCTACAAGCTGGCTGGCTGGCTGACTGGCATGCGTTGTCGACGACGGCTTGTTTTGTGCTACCTAGCAGTAACGTTACTTCTTTTTCGAGTTTAGTCTAAGTTTGTTTTTAATACATTACAACGGATAAAAACACACCTTTTACATTCGGGTTCTTGACAGAATGTGTACAATAATGTCCATTGAAACAGGTTATGCCGATCGCAGTACTCCGAACATTTGATTATCCACCGCGGTTTTGTATTTTAAACTCAACCAATCAGAAAGACGCAGAATAGTCGCAACGACTTATGGGAGCGGATGTTGTAGTCTCATCTGGCACGCAAAACTACATCTCCCATAGTTCCTGTCGTAACTTCAACTTCAACACACATGGTTTGCAGAATGGCTACGTTCATGGATTTGAACATCAATTTTACAAAAGATAAGAAAACGCTCCAAAACATAATCGAAACTGCTGCTCATCGTAAGTGTGACCTTTGTAGTTTCAGTAGAAATGAACACAGTATAACATGCCTTACGTCCTACGTGCTGGTTGAAAAACGTTACTGCTAACTGTAGAGGAGGTAATGTTAGCTTAGATGAAGGCTAAGATGGATTTCTTTCTAATTTACCTGCAAATTGATGGTGTTATCTGTAAACTCATACACTGTCATGTTGATCTTTTAATGTCATTATCGTTTAACTTAATATATTGCATGATTAGTTGCATGCGGTAGTGAAGTTCGAGTTTTAATTGGCGTGCCATCAAAACTTCGGCTGCAACTTTGTAGGTTCTACAACTGCATTGTTTTGTTTTACAGTTGGATACTCCACAGTAGCTATAAATTACACGTTAGAAAGTCAGCAGAAGAAACCGGTAAGACCATACTTAACTTACTAACGCAATACGCAATATATGTCAGTGCTGGTGCCACATTCAATTCCATTCTGTCATCATTTAGGAAATTCCAAAGCCAACCAGCATCTCAGATCTTTTCGACAAGTTGCCTGTTGTACAGGTGATTGTGGTGCTTCTTTACTTAACACTTACATGAAACCTTAAGCCATTGTGTAGTGGTAGAGAAATGTTACTGAATGTTACTTTTTATTATTAATAATTTCTAGGGGAGATCCAGACCTATTAGGGTGTTAAACCGTTTAACAGTGGTTGCAACAGATCCAAGCCATTTTGTAAGTCCGTGTACAGTGTTGTTTCTACTTTGTTATTTTATTTTACACCGCCAACAAATTACAGCTTAATTGTTGCAAGTGTGGCACTGAGATTGACCAAGCCAACTTACTCCTCTTTTTTTTTTCCTGTAGAGGCCAACCACAGAATACAAAGCGTTTGACTTGGTGGCTGTGTTCCCGAAGACTGAGAAGTTATTCCACGTATGTTCTTTCAGAGAGTACCTTTATGTGTGTTGTTATGTATAGTGACGCCGATGTTACTTTAACAATGCTGCAAGCATACAGTCTGTCATCCAGAGTTTATATGGAGATGGTTGTGTTATTGCTAGCTGTGTTTACGTGCTATTTTCACATTTCTCATGACCTTGAACTTTTTGACCCAGGCGGCCTGTATGACTTTCGAGGTTGACATCATTTGTGTGACCGTGACTGAAAAGCAGCCATTCCATTTCAAAAGAGCCCCTGTCAATGGTGTAAGTGTTCATTATCGTGGTAACCCCAGTCTCTTGAACATTTATTGTGATTTATGAGCAATAATTTATCACACTTAATGGTTTTGTCCCTCTGTGTTATTTTCATGATTGTATTGGGCATAAAATAAAATTGTGTTTTTATGCGAGTGTCACCTTGTTGCTAGGCTATTGATCGGGGAGTGTTCTTTGAGATCGTATACACACCAGCCATCAGAGATTCTACCATGAGAA
Source organism: Alosa pseudoharengus (assembly GCF_046254945.1). Taxonomy (NCBI): domain Eukaryota; kingdom Metazoa; phylum Chordata; class Actinopteri; order Clupeiformes; family Clupeidae; genus Alosa; species Alosa pseudoharengus. The sequence continues at coordinate 17,303,496 of NW_027468674.1, read as the reverse complement.
GATACACCATTGGAAATTCCCTGGGCCTCATGGAGACATGCAAAGGAAAAGTATGTACAAACACACAAACAAGGGTAAATCAGATTAAATTAGCAGACTGTAGTCTTAACATGGGTCTGTATTCACTTTTAACAGGGCGTCATTTTGTCAAGTGGTGCAGAAAGGGTATGATCTTTTTTTTGTGTTTTCTATTCCTCAGAGCATGCATACACTATTAAAACGTACTTGCGTTGTTTTTAACACATCTCTGTGTCCAGATAGGGACAACACAGTTTGTGTTGTTTCCAACACATTCGTTTTTAGAGTATACTGTTACAGTTTTTCTTGTAGTATCAAATGTAGAATCATTTTGATTATGTACATTGTTTGTGTATTGTGCCACTCAAAGAATTACTCAATTGACAGGAACAAGGTAAGATGGGGAGAAAATTGGGTCATTTTCAAACCCAACAGTACAGTAGCCAGACACAAAATCGCAATTTGCAGATGAGGTCTCAAGTCTGAATGGGTATTTGCATGTGTAATCTTCAAGTGTAATCTTGAATTTCTTTCCCTACAACTTAGCCTCTGGAATTGCGAGGACCATATGATATTGCCAATTTGTATCCTTTTTTTGGTGTGTGTGTGTGTATGTGTGTGTGTGTGTGTGTGTGTGTGTGTGTGTGTGTGTGTGTGTGTGTGTGTGTGTGTGTGTGTGTGTGTGTGTGTGTGTGTGTGTGTGTGTGTGTGTGTGTGTGTGTACCCCCAAATGCAGCAACACCAGTTTAACAAACATCATTGCATCAGTTTTTGAAGTTAGAAAGTTTTATTTATGAATTATTAGTTTCATGATAAGAGCTATTGTTTATTGTCTAAAAATCATTGCTAATGAATTACTTTATTTTCTTAATGAAGAATTCAGCAGCGTGTGCTTGTGTGTGTCTATGCATACCTGTGTGTTTGTGTATTTATGTGTGACTGAGGAAGTGTTCAGACATACATTTGTTGTTACCTGAGCTTAGATGATCAGAGGGATTGTGTTTGGGTTATCTGAAGGAGATGCCAAAGCAGCTGTTTCTACAAACTGTCGTTCTGTGGTGATAAACGGAGGTGAGAGTCATAAAAGTACTGATGTAGTTAGTTAGTTAGTTAGTTAGTTAGTTTATTTGTCCTTACATAGGAAATTTGTTTTCACCTACCATACAAGCCTCACAGACATGAAATGCATAGATACACACAGTTACGGTTCTTCACCCACCACCCTGTTACCACATACCCCACCCACATAGATGTTAACAGCACATATACAGCACATATATCACAACAGCACATATACAGCACATATACATCACCTTACACAGATACAAACAGGAAAACCATCACCAGTTGGCATTACAGAGGAATGAGGGCGGCATAGTGATCCATCACCGCTGTGTGTTATTTAGTGCTGCTATTGCAGAGGGCACAAAGCTTTTCCCAAAGCGTACTCGCTTCCACCCCATAGCCCTGTATCTGCGTCTTGATGGAAGCAGAATGAAGAAGGGATTGAGGGGGTGGGTGGGGTCATGAACGATGGTCTGTGCTCTGTTCTGGGTGAGTTTACTGTTGAGATCTGATAGATTGGGGGTGGGGAGGCCTATTGCTTTGGCTGCGGTATGAGTGATGCGTGTGAGTCTGTTTCTGTTGGCAGCAGTTAGCATGTTGAAAAAGCAGGGAAGGCAGTAGAGGAGGATGGGCTGGACTATGCTTTTGTACAGAAGGAGCAGGTGACAGGGGGCAACAGAAAGTGATCTGAGCTTGCGGATGGCATAGAGTCTCTGTTGACTGCGTTTTTGTATGTCAGTGGTGTGTTGCTCAAAGCTGAGTTTATTGTCCAGGGTGAGTCCAAGATATTTGAAACAGTCCACTATTTCTACGGTGTCGTTGTTGATGCAGGTGGGGTTGTGGATTGTGTCAGATGGTGTTCTGGTGTTGGTGATTACAAGTTCCTTGGTTTTATTGACGTTAAGCTGAAGGTAGTTGTCAGTGCACCATTGTGTGAGGTGGGAAATGGAGTCTTGGTATGCAGATATGGAGTTATTGTCGTTAAGGAGTCTGCATTGACATGGTTTATGTCCACATTAAAAAAGTAAATGGGGTGGATTATAATAGGAGTTTATCATTGTGGTTTACATTGTACATTGAGTTAAAGCAACACCAAAGAGTTTTTGTACCTTAATATAATGTTTTCAAAATCGTTTCAGTGGTTCATCAACTCGTAACCAGGTGAACGGCACTTCTGCATTCGCTTTGCGGCCATCTATCGGATCTGTGGTTCGATGGAATGAGACATAAGAAACTACAAATTTGACTTGCATCTGACGTCGCAATACATCGTACTTTCATAAAATCATGCAACATATTCTACCTTGTCTGTGGACATCGTTATTTGCAAACCCGCTCTGGATAAACAAATAGTGTGCGTGCGACAGAGGAAAAGTTCTTTGGTGTTGCTTTAAATGTACATTGTAAACCACACCGTATGTGGAAAGTGCTCGCGTTCTTAAATGATTACACTGCTGACTATGATGCAGGACATCACAGCTGGTGTTTCAAAGGTATTTTAAATAGCAATACTGACTCAGTGTTGTTGTGTGAACAGAGACAAGAACAACTGCTTTCGGGATCATTCGCACCATGAAGAAACCACAGCCTGCGCCCACATCATCAGAGGAGAAGGAGGATGAGTGTGAGATCCCTGCCTCAAAGAGAGTCAAGATGGAGCATTAGTAAACCCACATTCTTAGTCTTTTCTTCCGTTAGACTACAATGTCATCAAGATAGATGACCATAATGTCAGATCTGTATGATAAATGTATGAATTTGTACTGTATAACAGCTATGTATTGAACAGATGTCCACACATGAGATGATTATCTGTTTAGTAGTTTTGAGTTATAGTATAACCCCAAAAGAGTACCAGTGTGGACCTATCACTGGTGACTTTGTTTTTATTGACGTCTTTAATTCTCTCATTAGCCCCATCACACAACATGAGGAAGTGGTTTGTATTTATGTTATTTATGATGATGTTTTTGTAAAACTAGATACAAAAAAGATGCTTATCCATGATATTTTCTGTTTATTCATGTAGCACAAAGCGCAAGTCAAAATTTACAAAATAAATCAAATATTGTACAAAGAAATATGACATGCATTGTCCTTTAAGATCATCGTATTTCAAAACAGTTTTAATTCCTTGACCTCAATAAATTCCCAAACATTACCAAAAAGTCTAAATGCTACTTTAACATATGTTAGCAAATTATTCAAAAGTAAACAATCTGCCTAACAATAGGAGACATGCTGTAAAATCCATGTGAGTATACAACCTTCAAAAATTCCTTCAGAACCGACCTTGAAGTCCCACCATTATCTGTAACAAACCCCCAGTCTTTCAGAATCACGTATCACTCTTGCCATCTTATCCATTAATGACATTATGAAACTCAAAAATTTTCATGAAGCAGCAATCCTGGTTCAAAACTCAAAGTCTAACTCAAGCCCACTGCAGCTGACATGAATCAAAATGCTAGCAGTAGATGCCAACTGCGAGCACAAGAACGACTTTGCCTTTGTCGCTTTCACTCACACAAACATCACACTTATATCTGAATAGCCATCGCAGGTCTTGAAAATAGCTTCTGGAATCTTCCACAAATCACTTTGGAGAGGAGCCTTTCTCTTCATTGAACTTGTCCAGCAGATTTTTCGCCCCGCTCTGCCACTCATTGACACTGTCCATTGGTGACTTCCCCTCCTGGAGATGGAGAAACGAAACGGTTTAAACTCAAAATTGTTAAAAGAAACAAAGGACTGATGCTGTGGTAGTTGATGCCCATGTCAAACTATTGTTTTCTGCTCTCTGTAGTGGGGCAATGAGTCAGACACTGTTATATCCTGATGCTTGGGGTTCTTAAAAGTGAAGAAATGTCAAAAAAATGTCCATTTGTTCCTGTTGGCTTAGGAAAACATTCAATAACAATTGTCTATGAACACAGTTTGACGATCTATCCATAAGTGCTGGCTGAAACTCTACCATGCAAAGAAGAAACCATATTTAGACATGATCAGAAATACCACCGTCTTATCTGGGCCCCCCAGCTAATGTAAGATAGGCCGAGGTGAAGTGGATAACTGTCTCATGGTTAGAACAATTAAAATGTTGAATGGACTCTACATCCTTCAGGCTAAAGCAAAGATGGACAACTTATTAGTACTGTTCAGTTCAAAAACTGGCCTCTATAAAGGGTATGGGGAGGGGGGGGCATTAGTGCCTCTATAATGGTATGGGGAGGGGGGGGGGCATTAGTGCCTCTATAGTGGTATGGGGAGGAGGGGGGCATTAGTGCCTACAGTATGGCATGGGCAGTTTGCATATCTGGAAAGGCACATTAAATGCAGAGTGATATACATTTTGAGTAGCATAAGGGGGCATCCAGATAACATTTTTTCAGGGAAAGCCTTGAACATTTCTGAAAAGCAATGCCTTGCTGCACTCTGCACATATTACAACAGTATAGCTCCTTAGTAAAAGAGTCAAGGCATTAAAATGGCCTGTCTGCAGTCCAGACCTGTCACATTTGATGCATCATGGAACAAAACACAATAAAGAAATCCCACTGTTGTGCAGTTGAAATCCTAAATCGGGCAAGAATGGGACAACATTTCATTCTCATTTCAAATCTAGCAACTGGTCTCTTTTGCTCCCAAATGTTAAGAGACTGTTTTTAAAAGAAGGGGTGATGCAACACATGCTCTCCCAACCTGCCTATGTTCCAACTTTTTTCAAATTCAAACTGAACAAATATTTTCTTTTTTTTCAATGACTGATAGGTTGTCTTTGCACTATTCTCAATTACCGTAAATGGTTATACTGTATGGTTTACATGTTTTGCAAAGAGTATCTTTTTCTTTTGTTTTGCATTTTACACAGCGGTGTCCCAATATTTTTGAAAATGGATATATGAGTATAGATTATGCCTAATCTGCATTTTTACATAACATAATTGTAGAAAACATGTCATACAAAAAAAACATACTTTAAGGTATAATAATATATGTCAGTGTTCCTGGACTGATGAATCCACTAGGTGTCACTGCTGTCAAAACCACTGACACAGAGTTGATGGAAATCCTTAGGCACACTTCTCACCACATGTTTAGAAAAATAATGTAGAAGTCATTTATGCTGACCCTTCAGACTGTACATTCTGTTCAGACTGTTTCTGTGATTCTAAAAGAAGTCAGTCAGCCAGTACCGTTGTGGAGTAGTGGTGAATTGCATTAAAACAAGTAATATAGTGTGTTCACAGAATACTCACAGAGTTTTTCATTTTCATGTTAGCTCCATGCAGCAGAAGCAGCTGGATGATTTTAAACCTGTTGAGCCTGACCGCGTCATGCATTGGCGTGTCTCCATCCTGTGTCAAAAAACACGACCACGTGTTTGACCACAATCATCCACATCATCAATGATCTCACTATTCCCCGAAGTCTATTTTAATCACAGCCCATAAAGGTTGCACCCTATGTTCTGTGACCGCCCCCCCCCCCCCTGATTTACCCTGTCTTTGGCATTGAAGTCTGCACCACAGTGAATGAGGTGTTCAGCACACTCGTAGTGTCCGGTTCTTACAGCGACGTGTAGGGGCGTGCTGTTCAGCTGAAAGACAGAGAGAGGGGGGGAATAAAAAAGAAATCTAGAACAGTGGCAGCCTTACAGGGCCAGACATGATATATTGCCTATATTTGATATAGATTCAATTTGTTTTCTTAAAAGTGCTTGTTTTCCTTTACATAATAGCAGAAGTCTAATAACTGGTAAAACCTAGTAACTGTTAAGAACCACAACTGTTAAAGAAAAGAAACTCAGAAAGAACAACTGGAGCTCTAGCATTGGGCGTGTCTCTCGTACCTTATCCCGGGCAGTGATTTTGGCATTATGGTTGAGCAGGAGCTCCAGCACAGGAAGGCTTCCTCCTCGACAGGCACAGTGAAGAGCAGTGGACTCCAGCTGGCCAGGAAAAAAAAAGATTGCACAAGCCAATATGAAAGATACCGGTAGTAACACAAAAGACAGTGTGGCAAATGATCAGCATAGATGTCTGACATTGGATGGTATACTTGCTGTATTTAATAGCAGCTTATCCCAAGCAAATTACAAACCAATAAATACAAAATCAGTAAAAGAAGAGAAATAAGTAAAAAAGAGAAAATAAATGTATCACATTTAAATTATCTAGCAGCATTAATCATCATTAATAATCATTATTAATCATTATCATCATCAATATTATCGTCAACATCAACAACAGTGCTAGAAACAAAAGAAATTCAATACTACCCCAGTATGGCAGTAGCATATATCTGTTTTAACGTTACCTTGTCTTTCTGCTCGACCCTTGCCCCAGCTTCAAGAAGTCTTTTGACAATGTCCACGTGGCCTTTATAGCTGGCCTTGTGCAGTGCAGTGCGATTGAACTGTGAAGTGGAAAGAGAAAAAAGGTTGATGCTGAGGATGCATCATTCCCCATTCGCTGAGAATGGAGACAGGGGTGCCTACTCTCTGCCAACTCTGTGTTGAATGACTCACATTATCGCAGGTGTTTGGGTCACCAAGCTTCTCAAGGTACTTGTCGATGATGGCCATTTTGTTTTCCTCAGCAGCTTTCAGGAAATCGTCTTCATCCACATAATATGGCTGTGAGGTGATAGTGGGGAAAAAATGGCTGTCAACTCCTTTACTGTAAATTTGTTTTCAAAAATGACAGCAATATATTGAGCCTTGTAGATGATTATGGGTGTGCTTGCGAGCCTCACAACAATCTCAGGCGCAGGCTTGTGCTTTCTGACTGGAACTCTCCTGGTTCTCCTCCTCTTCTTAAGTTCTAGAATCTTCTGCAGGTCGTCTAGGTAGTCGGCTTTTAGGTGGCCAACCTTGTCATTCTGTTAAATGCAAATGCCCAAATAGGTTAATCTCTTTAATGATACATTCTTGGTGAATGTATTTACTCGTATAAATATAAATATTTGGTGAATGTATTTATTTATTTTTTTATTTAACTGTTTCTTAAATGAGTAGCCACACACAGTCACCACCTCTGCTAAATGCTGCTTACCTCATGGCCATCTGAAAGGTCTCTGTTGGACCTCAGGTCATCCTGCTTCTCTTGGCTAACAGATGTCTCGTACTCTCCAGTAGCAAACTGCTGGTTGCCGGCCTCCTCTGGCTCTTTGATCCCACATGTCTTGCCGGTAACCTAATGACCAGATAAAGGACTTCATTAGGCAGAGTCTATTAGCTAGGCTTTTTACCAAAGGGGAACAGTGTGCATCAGAGAGAAAGGAAGACAGCTCTTGTCTCCCTAACGAAGCCGCAAATGTTTGAGATAAAACATCTCCATATTTCAGTCAGATTTTTTTTTTTCTCCCTGCCCTGCAGCTTCGGACAGATGTTTTTTGTTTTCTCATTGTAACTGTGATTTTGAAGTTACTGTTGAGGAGGGAAAAAGATCACCAGTCTTACTTTTTCACATTAGCTTTAGCTACTGCCATTAGAACAGAGATATCAAAGGATTAAGAACAAGAAATAACCCCCTAACCAAAAATGGTGTGATTGCAAAAAAAAAGTGATCCTGTAATGAGCAATGTTAAAATAAAGCATACAAAATCACATTCAATCTAAATTTAAATCGAAACGTGTAAAACATTTTGAAAACACACAAATGTAAAACATACAAGTTATGCTGCACACAAATAAAGCCCATTACCAGCTCTTCAAAGCCAAGCATCCCCATGATAAAGATTGTGTTGCGCTCTCTTGTCCACTACTAAGTGTTAATCCAGTGACTTCGCTCAACTGCCCAGAAGAGTGTCAAGTCTCCGCCTCTCTCAATGTCTTATATACCTAAGTGTGAGTACAGAGGTATGAAGTCATGTGTTAACCAAAGCACCCACCCCCCCAACAAACATCATCACAGATAAAGGACATAGTCAGTCACACCGAGTACAGGGCTGAGCATGACCTAATGTCAACAGAGCGTTTGGGAAGGCAGGAGTATGTAGACCCCCCCCCACCCCACCCCATTCGCCCTGAGTGACCAAAGAGCATGACAATGCAATGGCTACACTGTTCGGTCCCTCTCTTCTCTTCTTTCCTTTCTTCTCTTTCTCTCTCTCTCTCTCTCTCTCTCTCTCTTCTTTCTCTCTGTTCTCTCCACCTTAAAGTCTGATGCCACTTCTGTCACGCTTGCCACTGGCTCCCTGACACCGATACGATACACAGATACAGACTGCCAGACGAATGAAAGAGGAAGACATGGCTTATAGATTTCTCAGTGGAGCAACTTGTCTGACAGGGTCTATGACTAATGTTTGTATCTGACTGGGGATTGTGCTGCAAGGTTTTTATGATTAAAAGTCCTTTAAAATAGGTAAATAAGCACAGATTCACTTGATGCCTAAGGTACATATGAGGAAATAGACTGGACACAGAGAAAAAAGAAAAAGAGATCTAGATTGAGAACTCAGTTATGTCTCATACTTTCTGGTTTTTCCTTTGCGGCATGCTAATGGATATTTTTATTAGTTTGTTTTCTTCTTGGGTTTCTGCTATCGCATCACTTCAAGTGTCTCTGATTAAAGCATTACTACCTGAGACTATTTTTAATCCCGCGAGCCGATAAATCACAGACACTAATGAGTCTTTTGGAGGAGTCAGGACGTTTGACAGCTGCCATTTTTACAAGTACACGCTGTACCTGGCCTTGTAAAACACCAAATGAAGAAGTCAAAATATGAATGATACTCTCGTTAATGTCGAGACCTCTTGAGGATTTACTGTCATGGACCCTGTGTTTAAATGTCAAATCAATTTCATTCTTGTGATCCCTGAGAAAACGTCAGCCATGCTATCTTTAGCTGGTCGAGGTGGGTGGCATAGCCAGATAGGAGTTTACTACGAGAGAAATATCTCAGTGGCATCGAGATATGAAGATGTAACCATAACCAGTGGACGCAACACTAAATGAGTCTGAAACAAGGTTCTCAAACATGCAACAGAGCTCTTCCTTAGCGGGCTGGAACATCAAAATTGACCGGTTAATGGAAAACTTGCAAAACTGTTGGAAACCCACTTTTCAGCAGTCCTGGTTATCTGGTGCTTCTACTCTAACATGAAGATTGCTATCATAGATGTTGTTTGAACTTCCCAGAAAACGGTGACTAGTATTGCATCAACATAAAGAAAGAAGAAACAACAGAAAAATAAACAGAAAAATTCAAAAACATAATTTTACCTGATCTTCCCCTTGAAAGCCTATGTTTGATGGCGTGCTGTTCAAAAAGTATTAGACTACCACAAAAAAAACCCCACAAACTGAGATTAATGTGGGTTTTTTTATCAAGTTCAGCCTAATTGTATCGTTCTGCTGTCAAGGTACTGTGCTGGCAGCTGCTGTTTAAAATATTGTGATAAAAGTAGATTTCCCCACAGCTAGATGCTGTCCCATTTATTATGGAATATCAAAGCCTGTCTTGACCAGATCATCTGAACAACATAAATGGAGTGAGGTGATAAGATTTTAATGCAGAGCATAAACAGCGCAGTGTATTCTAATAAAGACATTAAAGTGTCGTAGATAACATCTCAATTCAGCATGCTCATGTTCTGATATGTACACACTCAACTCAGAAGCCAGTCATAACTTGCATGCAAACCAATCTGGACAAAATTTTTCGGGATGTGTTTTTGACCAAAAAGGGGCAAAAACACTGCTCGTCTGGTAGCTGAGGTGCTGGAGTTTAAAGTCATGAAATAGTATAAGTATATATACTCTTTTGATCCTGTGAGGGTTCAAGTAAAAATGGAACATCTTTTTACATGTTTAAGTGTGTTTTTCAAAAAAAGCTGTCGTAATGCTGCATGAAGTGAAATCTAGCTTAAGCATGCATAAGCCATAAGCATGCATTTGAGCTTTTTACCCTGACAATGGAGCAGACATCATGTAACATCATTTAAAAATGATTCACTTAATTGATTCATATTTACAAATTGCTTATATTTACAGTTTCTGCAGTTTCAAGATCCATACAGTCAGAAGAGTTCTGTTGCTCTGTTGGCTGTTGCACACTATGTGGTGCCTACAACGGAGTGATGCAGAACTTAATCGTTGAGGCGCTAGATAAACATTCCAGTCAAGCCTTGCGCAAAAGTTACACCCAATCAAGTGTGTCCTTTTTTAATTATCCCACATGTTGCTTGTCCTGCCAGACCTGTCAGCCCATCTTAATCCCTTGTTACACTTGGATAGATATACTTGGTTAGTAGTTAGGATTTAACATTTTCATTACGTCTCATTGAAAAAGTTGTCTCACAATATCATGCCTACTGAAAGTATGAATCTTCGTGAAACTGTCACTAAACTTTTTTTGTGTGGGGTTTGTATATGAAATTGAAAAGGTTCTCCACCCAAAAGTGTCTGGTACCTGGCAGAAGAACTTTTCGGTGGTAAAAACACTGAAGGCATTTAAGAGCGAGGGACGAGTGAACTATCTGTGCCCATCAAGCATCAGGTGTATATTTACGTCTGGAATGGGAACTTGTACTGGCGTAAGAGGACAACATATTTTCATGTTGACAAGCAGTAAAGGGTGTGAGACACGACTACTTGCATTGGTGGAATAGCAGACATCGTCTCTTGGATGTTAAAGTATGTTATAGACTGGATATCATAGAGAGAATGTCAAGTAGACAGACGTGTCTTATACATAGGTTGTTTGTATTGTATGTTTGTAGGAGGGGGAAAGCCTAGCGAGACAGAACATGCCGATATTCCGTAATCCACTTGACTTTTTTGGTATTATGTAGTATGTAGGTCTGTTCATATTGTATAGTTTGCAGTTTTTTGGAGTCTTTCAAATATGTTTTTTTTCTGCTGAAAGAAAATGCTATCAAATTGTCAAATTAGTAAGCTCTTTTCTAAATAACGTTGGACACAAAAATATTCTATTTTTATGCTATTCATTTATGCAAAATTGTTTAACAACAAGGAAATAATTTCACCACTTTCACACCAATTTCACTCAGGAATTTTCCACATTCAGTTTTGTCGTAAGTGGTGTTCCATCCCATTGACCTGCAGATAGGGTCATACCCTGACAAATTCCTAGTGCGCGCCAATTTTACCCGCAGATGTATACATTGGGAGCCCGTGGCCTACTGGTTAGCACTTCGGACCTGTAACCGGAGGGTTGCCGGTTCGAACCCCGACCAGTGGGCACTGCTCCCCGAGCGCCGCTGTTGATGCAGGCAGCTCACTGCGCTGGGATTAGTGTGTGCTTCACCTCACTGTGTGTACACTGTGTGCTGTGTGTGTTTTACTAATTCACGTACTGGGATAAATGCAGAAACCAAATTTCCCTCACAGGATCAAAAGAGTATATAAACTTATACTTATACTTACTTACACATCATGCTGTCTCTTCTCACGGTTCTGCAAATGGGAACGCTGCTTTGTCTGTCAGATGTGCATGTGGTGCAGGTCTACTACTCGTACTCTGGTACTTTTTTCCAGAGCAGAGGTCAACCATCCAGAATCTTCTTCAGGGTGCCATGATTAGGTGGCTTGTAAAACTGAATCTGTAACGAAACCCGTTGGCTACTGACTTTACGGCCAGTGACCTGTGGTGCCTCTGAACCACCCCCAGGGCTGTTTTTCACCCATCTTTACCCCTGCGAGCCGTTGAAAATAGTGTCACGATTTACGTACCCCCCTCGCTCAGATTTCTCTAACCCTTGTTAATCTATAAATGGCTATTACCTGGGGTCAGAGGTCACTGTCACAATGCTCATAATCAAATGACTCTCTCTATCCAGTTGAGAGTCATGGAAAGGTCAGATTTGAGATAAAAAAAACTGGCATGACTGTAATACAGTGTTTCAGTTTATCTCCTGTGTGCACTGGCGCCTTAATGCAGGGGCTTACCTGGGCTTCAGCCCAGGGGCCTCGACCAATGAGGGGCCTCCTAATAATAATAATGATAATCAATAATAATAAACGGCGTGTCCGTATTCACTGCGTCATTAGCCTACTCTGGAGCTAGCCTAAATAATTGAGCACATCGTAGGCCTACTGCTCTACAATTACATCCATGCAGAGGCCTCCTTTGTCTTCTCCAATTCTAAAGTGTAACAAAATGTAACAAAACGTAATAAATCCCAACGGGTGTAGCTAGAGGAGAGGCTGAAACTGACTGACAAATATCATACAAACTCTGGAGATAACGTGGGTAGGAATGAAGCAACGATAAACGAATGACGTGGATTCCTGTAACTGTCCATGAAAACAGAAGGCATAGCAGGTAAATATCGTAGCAAATAGTCTGGAAATGAAACGGCTTTAAAAACGTATTTCACTTGTCTCATTGGAGTGAACGCAGAACATGGTTTGTGGCGCAAATAAATGACTTAGTGCTCTGCATCTCCGTTCACCAACAGCAAAGTTTGTTGAACCCATTCTCACATATAAGTCTATGTTATGTTTTCTTGTTAACGTGAGATATGTCTCCGTAGTGTAGTGAAAATACATAAGGTAGCCACGTTCACGTCACATGAGCCAGCTTGTTATGTAGGCTAAAAGTATTTCTGTCCCTCCCAAACTGCGTTAAACTGGTGTGTTAAGTAGACAGAATTTCAAAAAACTCCTGGGGAACCCCCCAACACGACAAACACATGCACTTTTGAAAAGTTTTAAACGTCCATATGTGTACCCATCTTTTAACTTGGCCTACAGCCAGTGTTGTAAAAGTCCAACGCTTGTTTTCGTGCAGTAGGCTAGCCTTTTTGATAAGCGATGTCATGGGTAGGCTGACGTGATTTGAGGTCTTTCTGTTCCTGTTTATGTAAAGGTTTTACATAGGCTGAATAATGATAGGCTACACTGCATGTTATTAACCAAAAGCGCACGCTATGTGTCGGTTCAGATCGCGGGCCGGGTATCATTTAATCATAATTATGACCGCCGCTAGCGAAGCTAGCGAAGCGGTCATATAGGGATTGTCAAAGTTTTTTTTTTTTTTTTTTTTTTTTTTTTTTTTTCCCGTCATCTACTTCCTGAAATTTTGGTCAACGATACCCGGGGCACCGAAACACCGGGGCACATGAAATTTGGTGGGTATGTAGCCCCACTAGACTTTTACGGAAAAATTTCGTTTGGTCCCCGGGGGCCACTCCCCCTCCGCGCTGGGCCCCCCGAAACCCAAAAAATGCAGTTTTTCCTCAATAACTACCTGAACCGTGGCACCGAGGATGAAGACATTTTTATGGTATGTTGGTCTCAAGGGCCCACATCAACTTAGCCCATAATCACTCATTTGTGATTTGCACCCCCCCGGTAAAAAATGAAAATGCAATATCATTCTGCTTTAATCGCCCCTCTCTTCAGTAAAGACGTTCAGAACTGCACCAAATTTTATGTGTATGATTAACCTGACATTCTCTGGGGGTATGCCAAGTTTCGTAGAATTTCATCCATGGGGGGGTCTAAAAAATTAAGTTATGTGTACATTTAGTGTCTCTACACTCATTGGCCTGTAGATGGTGGTGCACACATATACACATGCACACACACACACAGGCACCCACATACTATCGGTATTAGAACGGCCGATACATAATTACAAATTCAGTAGGATTAAAAGAAAGCCAAAATAAATATTCATCATCATCATCATGGCTGCATTTCCAGTATTGGCGATAAGTAGTCGTTTGTCCACTAGATGGCGCATCGTTGCAGTGAGACGTAATTTTGTTGGAAGTTAATCTTAAATGGGTTGGAAAGACACTATGCTTCCTACAAGGACAACACTGTAGGCTACAGTAGTTTACCGCAGAGAACGTCTAAGGGTAGGATGATTTCTGCATGACATGTAATTCCCATTTCCTCTTGAAGCCGAAATAAATCTGAGAATGTTTATCGGACATGCTTGTTTTTAACTGCAGGTAGGCTACGTTAATCCTATCAATAGCAGAACGTAGGTAAAATAATGTTACCGTTAGCATGGTTGAGTGATGGAGGCCAATTTGATTATTGATGTATTTGTAGAAAACCATAAATGCGTTTATAAGCTACCAAGCAAATCGATAACAGCACTAATTGTATCTTTCGACTGTCATCTCATTTGCTTATGACCATAACCTAGGCTACTAACAGGAGCTAAGTGAGTTAGCCACAACACGTTCGCTACGTGATGGTTTTTTAATGGAAAATATATAGGCTACCTGAAAGATAACCTGTCTATGATCCCGTGATGATCTACATCTCCATTTAAACCAGATGTTTTAGAGCGCACGTTGAGATGTATTCAGGGCAGGGCTACACATATTTGTTGCACGTGCTACAAAAATCATTCTTTGCGATGAATGATTTAGTACCAACGTTACAAGGGTCAGATACAGTTTTGCCTATGGCTATTCCGTGAGACTGAGGCGCTTTTTGTTTGTTCGAAGTGCGTGTTTAGGGTGTGAGAGGGGAGTCGATGTGCTTTGATTCCAGCTTGGTAGTTGTAGTCTATGCGATTAAAAAACACGTGTGTGTGATGTGAAGTATCCAAACAATGATAACGCTTTCATTATGGCTGCTTTAGCCACAGACCTTGAGCTACTGTACAGTGGGTTGGGTTCCGTTTAGAAGTGTCCACTTCATTCGCCCTTTCCGTGATTCACAGCTACGTGAAATGTATTACTGATATGCAAAACTATTAACTTTTTCGCCAAGAGGTGGCAGCTTGATACTGTAAGGTGTAAGCCATTGGTTCCAACGGAGATTTTATTTGGGTCGCCAGCATAGCCTAGCGACAATTTGTGTTGTGTAATAGGCCTAGCATAGGGCCTACCTTATATAGCTTATAGTTTGTTAACAGTCACGGTTTTGTCATAACTCCCTCTATGCATTTTTGCATTTAGAATAGCTCTAAAACCGGGGGGCGAACACGTCGCAGGGGGGGCGCCAGTGCGTGGATATCTCAATCGCAAAATTAAACAATATTTCTATCGGGCGCCTACCATGGACTAGGCTGGGTGAAAATCAAAAGATTGCGTCAAAAGATTGAGCTTAACCATTGACCTCATGGTTGCAAAATGCAGGGGAACATGAATCAGCATATTATTTGCACAAACAATAACGGAGAGTAGCTCTTCAACTTTGCCCGTTAAAATGTGTATGAACAGTCTCGCAACGCATTTCATGAAGGCCCTTTGGACATGTCAGTTATTTGCACCACTGGGAAAAACGGCATTTTGTTTTAGACTACTGGTATTTCATTTGTGCATTGACAATAAAGCTGAATATCATTTGAACTAGATGACTAAACTTATGCATATGTAGAAGAAGAAACATTCACAAAAATCCATGACCTCTCTTCTTGATAGCTGTTGAAAACTGCATGGAACTGACAGGGATTGTTTTGTTTAATAATAAATAAATAAATACATTATGCTGCTACCTTCTGCTTTTCCCAAATACAATGTAGCCTACAGGTGTACCTTTCATCAGTCCAGTTGCAATGGATGGACTGTGATGAACTGCCCTACTTGTGATTGTTTAGAGATTTTAAAGGTTTTATAACAATGTTACAGATTTTTTGGCCCAGAAACAAATCTATTCACCTTTGCAGCGCCAGTAGGCTACTTTGTGTGCGGAATGTGTGCAAACACACATTCCAAACAAGCATACACAAAAGTTTCAAGAGTGGGGAATGGAGTAGAAGATGGAGACAAATTCATTAATATGATTTATTTTCGCGGAATGGATGTGCAGGACTGAGCGGCGGTCATATTTTGTACCGCTACGCGGTACATCTAGTTAATATTTGCGGTTGGTGGGGGTGGGGGGCCTTAAAAAACATATAGCCCAGGGGCCTCCGGTGGTATTAAGGCGCCCCTGCCTGTGTGAAGTCAGAAGTAAGCAGTTAGATTGGACCAGACTGTTATGAGTCAACATTTCAAAAGCCAGCATCCCATCCGTGATAGTATCGGGGTGCAATAGTGCCTGTTGCATGGCTTACACATCTGGAAAGGCACTATTAATGCTGAATGATGTATAAAGATTTTAGAGCAACATATGTTGCCATCCAGACAATGTCATTTCGATGACAATGACATGTTTTTTTCAGGACAGGCCCTGAATATATATTAGGAAGACAATGCCAAACTGCCTTTTGCACATCTTATCAACAGCATGGATCCATAGTAGAAGAGTCTGGGTGGTAAAATGCCCTTCCTTTCTTCCATACCTGTACAGCAGTGAGTATACTTCTGTGAATACAGCTATACTGTATAGTCATATGGTCATGGGTATCTGAGTGTCAAAGTATACTCCTTTTTCAGAGCTTGTCTGCTGGCAAAATGCAAATGTGATTTCATCTCACTTACTTACTTTCAATTTTGCTTGAAAGTCAGACAGCCACCGGAAATGGTTTAAAATAGATACAATATGCAAGGTCAATACAATAGTACCAAACGCAAGATCTGTATGGACACAAAATTTGGCTGCAGCATGGAGAAGCCATACTGACTGGATGTATGACAAATTTTACGCCATCTGTTCAGTGTATAGACCACATCTGTAGAAGTATACTTAGGCCTTAACATTTGGTGCATCCATGGGCGGATTATGAACTTTCGGGCCCCTGGGCCCAGATGTATTAAGGGCCCCCTTACTTATTGTCGTATATATGTGGGAGGGGGGGTTTGGGGGTCCTCCCCCAGAAATGTTTTAATTTGTTTGATGTGATTTCCTGTATTCTGGTGCATTTTGGGGATGGCCAATACTAAATTCAATCAGATTCATAGCCTACATCCTGATTTGTTGATATTGAGGCAATGATTCCATGCAAAGGCTTGGGCTTCAGGGCCCCCTGACCCCTTGGGCCCCTGGGCCTGGGCCCGGTAGGCCCGTGCAGTAATCCATCCCTGGGTGCATCATCAGCAAAACAATACTACAAAGAAGACTCCGGGCTGTTGAGCAGCTTAAACCCACTATCGGGGAAAAATAGGCAAATATCCAGTTATAAGGCAAAATGTTACTGTCCTGTATGTAAGATATGTAGGGTCTGAGGCAGTCAAAGAATCCGAGGCACACCGATAAAGTATAAGTTAAAAGTCCTTTATTCTAATTGATGCGCCTACTCGTTTCAACTCATAAGAGTCTTCATCAGACAAATATCCACTCTTAAAACTCCAGCAACTGATCTGTTTAGTTCCCAAATGTTGAGAGACTAAACTGAGAGAATGAAGAGACTGTTATGAAATGAAGAGGTGATGCAAAATCGTGGTAAACATGCCCTTGTCACAACTTTTTTTAAAACATGTTGCTGGCATCAATTTCAAAACATATCTTTTCCAAAATAAAAAAGCCATCACATTTCTATGTTTCAACAATTGATATGTTGTCTTTAATCATTACATTCTGTTTTTATTTACATTTTGTTTTTTGGAAACAGTGTAAACCGATGAGTTTTAAAAAGCTTTTTGAAAATCCCAAAACTATCACAAGAACAAAAAACATTAGCCTAAAATGTTGGAGGGTGTAACAGTGTGTGTGTGTGTGTGTGTGTGTGTGTGTGTGTGTGTGTGTCCATCTCCTTGAATTACTGTGTAAATGGATGTTATGAATGAACAGCTCTACATCTCCTGCAGAAATGAGATCAATAATTGCTACATCATATTCTTAACTTACTATACATTATTAAGGGCAGCATGATGACATTAAATGGCCAGAGTAATTTGGCTTTCAGATAGGAAGCGGTGTGAGCTGCGCTTCCTGTTGGGTTTAGCACATGGTTCTGTGCATGAGGGTTCGCCACTGTGCGGTGTGCATGAGGATTAGCTGTGTGGTGAGCTGCCACTTGCGCTGCACAAACCGTTCTTGCGCCGTGCAAGCCATTGAAAATAACGGTTTCAGAGCACAGTAGTGCTATTGTAGCATCCTATGTGTAAGGCACTTCACTAAAGGAGCGAGAGAGAGAGAGCTGAAATTATAGTTTTATAATATGATGTTACACAGAAACACAGGCCAGGCATCTTATATGGCAACCATGTTGGAGGGTGTAACAGTGCACTACGATCTTCTACTGTCTCTATTGTGCAACGGAGTTTTTTTATATTTATATACTTTTTTCTGCTGTAAGTGCATGTTGTGTGTGATGTCTATGAATTTCCCCTTGGGGATCAATAAAGTATCTATCTATCTATCTATCTATCTATCTATCTATCTATCTATCAAGTCATGTGGAGCCTGTCGGACATGGCCATCATGTGGAGCCTTTTTGTGTCACTGGGTTCACAGCTGTTCCAGGATGATGCCGTGGGTGTGAGTGGTGTGTGTGTGTGTGTGTGTGTGTGTGTTTGTGTGTGTGTGTGTGTGTGCATATGGGGGGGGGGGGGGGGGTTGGTATGCCAGGAGAGAACATGCTTCCCTGTCTTGTGCAAATGACCACACAACGCTAGGTGCTTATGACCTGAACAGCTGTGGTTTCCTTGTAATGTTTTGGGCTTAGCTGACGCACGCATCCCTCCTAGGACACATTTATGACCCCAAGTTGTTTTTTTAGAGGCAAATGTTGCAGACCAGTAAGGTTTGTGTGGCCATCAACAGTTGTTGCACTGAGTGGATGGGCATCATACAGTATAGTGTTTCATTTTAAAGGATTATATGTCATTCTTATCACTGATCATTGTCTGATAATGAATATTAAAGTTTATTTTAGATCACATACTTTTAACCAAAAAAGTGATGTGATTCTTAGTTCTTTTTTTATGGCCTAACTTCTTGTCAGGGTTTTGTGTTTCAGTGTATGCAGCTCATGCATCTATGCTTCTTTCAAATCTAGCCGTTTTAAATAATGCTCCGTTAACAGAAAGTTTTATTTTTACGTGTACTTGCTCCTGCTTTATAACTGGTATAGCCAACATCCGTGGCAACCAAGTCAGGTGCAGTGACACTGACACATGTATTTTCATTCCAGTACATTGCCCTGATCAACAGGCTCTCCAAAGTAAAAATGTTACAGCATCTCTGTTTTGGAGATGTCTAACAGCCTGACTGTGAAAAGTGGGCTTCAACAAAACCCTCTCTGAAAATGCCCTATCGATGTCTGTGGCTAGATCCATGGGTTTGTGGATGATGGCCTACGTTGGTAGAGATTATAGCTATAGCATAGCCATTTGTGCTGTGATCTTTCACTCTCAATGTGTCTGTTCACCTATAGTCGTCAGAGAGACCCCCGAAACATGTGAATGTGTTGTCATGCCAACAGGCTTGCATTTCAGAACTCTGCTTGATACTCTGAGGTAGAGGCAGATATCAGTATATATCAGTTTGCACATGGTGAACTTTGATCGAGCAGCACTATCTATTAAAAGAGACTTGACTTTTTCTGGAGGAAGTGTTTTGACACTAGAAAGTAGGTCATTGGGCAGTGTAAGTTAATTATTGGAATGAAATGGTTGTCAGCAGAGTTGAATAAAGATACATTGAGCTAAGACTATAGTGTCACAGGGGAAGTCGAGTGTCAAGTGTAACGTATGTTAAAAGAAAACTACACATACCAAATAGGAAAATGTGTGCACCAAAGATTCTAGAGCGGAGCGGAGTGTGGTTAGTCCTGGGCTTGTCATACCTGGAGAAACTCCTCCTCCTCCTCCTCCTCAGAGATGTACTCACAGACATCAGGCTCTTCCATGAAGGAGATTGCCAACTTTGACCTGAACGCAAACAAACATCAGCGTCATCCAGGATCAGTCAACTCATTCATCTCAATGATGTTTTCTATTGCAGAAATGAAGAGTAATACATAGGTCATGGTTTCCTGTCTTGACTAGAGATGAAATGGTATATGTATGCTAAAGCAGTTATGAAATATTCAACAATAAATCAGTTTGGATTCAACAGAGCACCCGAGAAGAATTATTTATCTGTCCTAGACACAACAACAGTACACCCAATCTATGCATACTGCACAAGTGTACTTCAATGACAAAACATATATATATGAATGTCTTTGTAAGGTGATATC
This sequence comes from Alosa pseudoharengus, assembly GCF_046254945.1. Lineage (NCBI taxonomy): Eukaryota > Metazoa > Chordata > Actinopteri > Clupeiformes > Clupeidae > Alosa > Alosa pseudoharengus. The sequence goes on along the minus strand of NW_027468674.1, from coordinate 17,283,402 downwards.
TGTTGTCTGTTTTTGTTCTTATTTTCAGGTCTCAAACTCAAACCTGCTTAGACAGTGATCTTCAACTCCAATTAGAGCACATGCTGTATTTGTGTGTCTGGATGAATCATTGATTTGCTTTTAGTGTAAATTAACATGAGTACTCATTTTCCATTAGAGTGATTCACCATTGGCGGATTCAAGCCAGTAAGCCTGCGTGGTGTCTGCCTCATCAGATGTTCTTCTTGAGGTCCATTTACTTGTACATCAATTGAGGGAAAAAACAAGGCACCTAATGGTATCTTTTCATGACGAACTGCTGCTAAGCAACTGAGTATATATATTAGTGTCTTTCATACTCGGATTTATTCTAATAAAATATTGCCGTAAAAAAACATCTCCCATTTCGGCAATGTTTTGCTGTCAATGATTCAGCTGATGGACCTTTCTTCATATATGACAGCTGACCTGAGGCTCTGATTATGTTAACTATTACTTGCACAAACACTAATTTGTACTAATACTAATTTAACTAGATGTACCGCAGAGCGGTACAAAATATGACCGCCGCCCAGTCCAGCACATTTTTTCCACAAAAATAAATCACGCTGAAAGGCCTATATGATTCTAACTGTCTCACTAAATTGCATTATCCACACTCAATTCTCACTGATATCTGCTAGACAACAAGTACCAAAACATGATTAGTTCATAGATTTCACATGTAAAATTCATTTTATACAACCCCACCTCCAACTTGCCTGTTCATAATTCTGAGAAATTCTTGAATTGTGTGCATGTGTGCATGTACATGTTTATGTTGTGTGTGTGTGTGTGTGTGTGTGTGTGTGTGTGCGTGCGTGCTTGTGTGTGTGCCTGCGTATGTGCCTGTGCAAGCGTACATATGTCTACTGTGTGAGTATGTGTCATACGTATGATTACTGTGAATGTATGTGTGTGTGTGTGTATCTGTTTGTGCACATGTGTGTACATGAAATGGGTTAACATGACCCCTGGAGGCAAACATACGGAAAAAAATGGTCATCCTAGTCCCTACAGTTCTCAAGATATTCACAGAGAACTGTGTCTGCCCTACCCTCCTTTCGGGGGTCCAGTCCAGCGGGGGGGCTACAGATCAAAACGACGAAAAACGACGGTTCCATGCTATCCATGTGGGGTTACATGCCCACCAAGTTTTGTGTACCCCGGTCTTTCAGTGTCCCGGGAATCCTTGTTGGTGTACGTCACTAAATGTACACATACATTATTTTATTGTAAGGCCCCCCATGAACGAAAGTACACAAAACTTGGCATGCATTCGGAGGGTGTCATAATGATCCTACACTTTTAATTTCGTGCAGTTTTGACCTTGTCAGCCAGAGATATTGTGATGAAAACACCTAATTTTTTGCTTTTTAATTTTTAACTAGGTGGCGCTATACATGAAATAAGTGGTAATGGGATGGGTTGACATGACCCCTTAAGACCAACATACATAAAAAAGGTGGACCTCCTAGGCCCTACGGTTCTCGAGAGATTCACAGAAAACTGTGTCTGCCCTACCCTCCTTTCGGGGGGTCCAGTCCAGCGGGGAGGCTACAGATCAAAACGAAAAACGATGGTTCCATGCTATCCAGTTTCGTGTACCCCGGTCTTTCAGTGTCCCGGGAATCATTGACGGAAATTTGGGCATGCGAAAAAGAAAAAAAAAAAAAATCTGACTAAACCTATATGACGGCCGCTTCGCTGCGCGGCGGTCATAATTACCAGGCTAAATAATTTTGCTAGTATGATACCATGTGCATGATCTTATACGTACGGTACATATGGGTCAATCAGTGCACAAAATTCTCAGTACACACTGATGACAAACTGACATTTACTGTCAACCTCTACCATGTTCCTAGTTAGTCAACAGATTTATGTTTGTGACATGTCAACATATTAGCAAATATTGGTATCACTGCTTGTTGACCCTGGTTTCCGCAGTGCGGAAGCCGGATTGTACTGGACTCTGTGGTGTCAATACTGGTGTCCTTTGCTGAGTTCTGTGGTGTTGCTTGAGTGATTCTGCGAGTATGATGAACTGATGGAACTGAGCTCAGTATTGGTATACAAAATGCTTCTGTTCTAACCTCACATGATAAACTGAGAGGCTATTGTCTGTCAAAACAGTTACGGTTCATATTAAAGACGGTTACACTTTACTTGACGGTATCTACATAAGAGTGACATGACACTGTCATGAACGTGTCATAAACATTATAAACAAGTCATAAACGTTTATGACAACGCTTCTGCCATTCGTTTTTGTCATGACAAGTTAGGGTTAGTGTTAGGGTTATGATATGACAGTGTCAGAAACTAAAGTGTTACCTTGAAGTACAATACCCAGTATGTCATGGGTGTGTAAAGTATTTCCAGAGTTTCAGATTCATTCATTCATTCAATTTAATCATTCCTTCATAAGAATTTTCAGTGTAATTCAGCTTTTTATTCACTGTAGCTGGGTTCACAATCAACTTTTAAGGCCCATTTTCAAATAGGAAATACTCAGTGGAAATCCTTGAAATTAACAAAACAAAACTCTTTTAGGTTAGATAAATTTGGTCATTGGAGGTGGTGGATGATTAACACCTTCATAAAGAGGGTATAATGTGGCTACAGATGTTGAAACCGGATTTACTCACATTTATTATGATATTATTATATTAAGTTAAGCATGCACATACTAGTATTTTCTGCAGGCGATTTTCTAAAAATGCACTTAAAATATATGATGTTGGATGAAACCCAGCTTATGACTAACTTTCTCGCAGTGATCTTCACTCGTCTCCATCCTCACAGACACACAGCAGGGTCATGCACTAAAAAGCCCACATACTGATCCACACAAAGGAAAATAACCTCTCAAAGATGCTTACATTTGGATTTCCATGCTTCTGGATGTCTTTGATGAAAGGTCAGGTGTGCGCTTCTCCTCCCAAAAGGCTAACGTTTGTTCAGGTGCTCTTGACTCCCCAGATGCTTCCTCTCTTGTGACTTCTGTTGCCTTTGCAGACTCTAAATGGCACCAGGCAAGAATTCCAGGGGTGATGTCCAATGCCTTGAGTGTCAGATTCTTCCCCCACCCCTTCCATTCTTTAGGTCAAAACCTCTTTTTGGCTGACACCAGTTCTACCAGCACTGCAGACTTGAACTTGCTGCTGTCATTCGTCAGAACGCCTGTAAGGGCAAGAATGACGCTGACTTTGATTGGTTTAGGTGTGCAAAGATAAGAATAAGTTAGAAGTGTGAGGTCGAATTAAATGCAAATTAGGTGAGAATGGGGTTTTAGTTTATTGGTAAGACCGTTCAGTTCTGTTTACAACCATAAAGAAACCCTGGTATCTAAACACACACACACACACACACACACACACACACACACACACAAACACATTTTCAATATTGTACAGCATCTATTCTCAACCATATTCCTTATCACATTATACATAAATACATACAGTATATATTTACCATATGGATTATTGTATTCAAAGTAAATATCAATACAGTTTTGAAAAATAACACATATCAGTATGGGAAATGGTTGGCTAGTCACAGGCCAATACTGAGTGTTAATGATTTTGACATCCACACATCCTAAAAGGGCATCCCCAACACCTTGAAGAACTTAAGGGTAAGATAGTTATGGTTCTTGGTAGATGCATCTGTCCAAAGTGACGTACAACAAAAACAATAAACATTATCATCAGAAATGAACAGTTCAAGTGGTCATATAACCAACATAAAAATTACTACTAATAATAATATACTATATTTAACAGAACACTAACAATGGCAAACAATAACAACAAGTATAAACACAAGCCATGACTGTAGGAGAACTAATTAGTCAGATACAAGATACAATACCCAAAAATGTCATGGGTATGTGAAGTATATCCAGAGTTCTATCTTCCCCTCTTCATTCATTCTATCCATCCATCCATCTATCCATCCATCCATCTATCCATCCATCCATCCATCTATCCATCCATTCATCTATTCATCCATCCATATATTCATCCATTCATCCATCCATTCATTCATCCATCCATTCATTCATTCATTCATTCATTCATTTTAGTCTAATTCAGGATTTTATTCACTGTATCTGGGTTCAGAGAATGGTGTGGAAGGAGCAGGCTTCACTCAGTCTCTTATTCGTTTTTTAGAGTGCATGCTAAGCCAAACTTATAACTGATAAGAAAGAAGGAAATAGGCCGCACTTTGCATACAAAAGTGTTTATTGCACAGACGTGTTAAAGTCCAATAAACACTTTTGTATCCAAACAGTAGCTGGGGTCCCATCCAATGTTTTAAGTCACATTTTCAAATAGGAAATCCTTGGAATTAACAAAAAATGTCTTTGGTTAAATAAATTTGGTCATTGGAGAGAGTGGAGGCATTGAGCCTACATATAAGATATAATGTGACTACAGATTATGAAAATGGGTTTTTTCCACATTTATTTCAATGTTACTTTTCCTTTTACACTTTTACATTTCTGCTAAAGTTGCCCTTACAACCTTATATTAAGCATGCATACTAGTATTTTCTTCAGGCAATTAAAAAAAAACACTTACAACATATGTCTAGCACTCTACAGCTGAAGCGGTGTGACTGAAGGATACCAAGGATACTCTCAGCTGCTGCAGCAGGGGAGTATCCTCAAAATGTGCTGCCATGGCTCCTTATTTCAGAAACAAACTATATCAAATGTTACTGGAGCGAAGACAAATGGGTGGTAGGATGTTTTTTATCGCAGCTGCTGTAGAGTGTAATAATATCTCCATTTCAGCTGTTTTTTTTGTGGTTCCCATCCACCCGTGCCCAACCCAGTCAGGAGAAACAGATCCTTGAGTTGGGGATGCTGACGGCCTTGGCAGCGAGTGGGGGATGGAGGGGCAGAGAAGACGCCTAAGGGCACCACATTTATATGATGGTAAATTGCAATGTCATGCAATAAGTTAAGTGTCTCGTGCTTGA
>NW_027468674.1:17225889-17273389 GCF_046254945.1 Alosa pseudoharengus | reverse complement strand
TTAGGCTACAATTCTAAACAGGTCGTGGCTGTTGTACCCTACGCTAAATGGTCTTTGACAACTTTTATAGCATTTTAAGCAATGTATGTTGTCGTAAAATAGGCCTGCAATCCATTAAAACAACTGGTTAGAAACAAGAAGACTTTTTAAGTAAGACGATGTTGCGGGAATGACAAGCTGACTCAGTTTCGCAACAGAACAGTGGCCTACGTTTAGCTACATTGCTAATACACTCCACTAACTAACGAACTAATATTTTTAGATCCAGTGGCAGAAAGAGAGTTATGTAATTTGAATGAGACGTCTTCAACTCTGTCTTAAAGTGGCCATCACTTTCGTTTTAAAGAGCAGGAGGCGGGACTTACAAGAACAGTACCATGCACCTGTATGCTTGGAAGAGGCGCATATGAACTTTTTTTTAATGAGGTGTTTCCCCATCCCTGTATGTTTTTAAGTGTTTTATGTTTAACCCTCCTTTGTGTTCGTTTTATGTTTACTAGTTTGGTGTTCCCGGTCAAAAATGACCGCTGGATTATAAATCTAGTTATAAATCCATAGTAACACACATCATCTAATGTTGTGATAGACCTTTGTATCAACTTCTAGGCCTATTCTATTGAATATAACCAGTTTTGTTCTTCCATTTGCTATTTATGGCCTGCAGGCCTCACTGACCTGAGCTCATGCAAGTCAGAAAGGGGAAGATTCTATTGGGGAAAGGTTCCAGTAGCATAGAAGCAAAGAGGCGCTGTGAGGTGTGTTTGTGTGTTTTAATGTACAGAAGCACATACAGTCCATTTGATCAATAACTATGTGCCTGGACTCAATTTTATACTCTGACCATTTTCTCACCCATTCATTTCTAATGGCCGGTCATTTTTGACCGGAAATATACATGGGTGTTCTAAAGTTAAATAAAACACTCAAATTGTTATAAAATTATCAAAATTTGGTTTGTGTGTTCAGATGCCCTGTGTTAACAAAGTCAAGGAGCCTCATGGTAGTCAGAATAAGTTAGCAATATTTTTGAGAGCACCTGTCTGAATCCTAGGCTATACAATGCTTCAAAAAATTAAGAACAAGTGTTAGAACTAATCATACAACTCTCATTTTCTCTGCATCATCTCTGTGCCGACCACAAGACCAAGAGGGTGAATATGCTTTCTACCTGGTACCATGTCCCTGACCGTGCTTAACATGAGGGCCCTCCATGAAGCATCCCAACGGAGTGGCAAAGTAACCTCACTCCCATGAGAAGTACACCACCACCCACCACCACCCCAACGCACTGAGCTCAACATCCCATCCTGCGGGTCGCGAGGTCCCCCACCTCATCCCCACCCACGCCCTGTGACCAACCAAGATGGCCACTGCCCATAGGAAGCATCTCGTCAAGGACTTCAACCACTTCATTACCTGCTACGTGTGTAAAGGTTATCTGATCAAACCCACGACTGTCACAGAGTGTCTGCACACTTGTAAGTTGTAAGCACACACACACACACACACACACACACACACACACACACACACACACACACACACACACACACAAATGTTTCCTCTGTAATGCTTACTGAAGCCAGTTTTTTCCTTCAATAATCTGCCATTAAAATTGCTTTGAGTCTTCCCACCTTTCTGCCATTGCCTGTTAATTGGCAGATGTGGGGGTGAGCAATCTTACAATTGACACCTCAGGAGGGAGGAGGTTGAATATAGTCATCTTCAGGTTCAGTCACCATGACAACAAATATCCTCTTTCTGCTGCATTGATGGTCTGAGTGATTGGATCCAAACTCCCTGTTTGTTGTGGGTTATCTAGACAGGGAGCCATCACAGTGAATTGTCTCACTAATCCAGAAAAATGGTTCTGTAACTCAGGACTTTGTCTAAATGGCCCTGAGGTGCATCAGGGGAAATTTCAAGAAATAGTCTATCCTCTTGGCTGTCAGGGTCCGTTAACAACCGATCTGTCCTTTTTTCTTCTAATGGAATCTGGCTATAACACCAGCGTTAAGAAAACAGAATGAGTGAATGGCTGGATGGGTGGATGGATGGACTGACTAAGAGCATTTAATACGTTGTTATCTGCTTTCTGCATTGTGTCTGTCGCCATCAAGGTCTGTAAAGACCTGAAATGTCCTTCTCATCTGATGGAATCTGGCTATAGCGGCAGCATTGGGAATGCTAACATCTTGGATGGATGGATGGATGGAAAGATAAATAGATAAATAGATGGATGGATGGATAAATGGTTGGGAGGATTGATGGAACGATAAATAGATGGATGGATGGATAGATGGTTGGAAGGACTGATGGAATGATAAATAGAAGGATGGTTGAATGGATGGATAGATGGTTGGAAGGATTGATGGAACAAAAAAATTGATGGATGGATAGATTGATGAATGGATAGATGGTTGGAAGGAATATTAGAACAATAAATAGATGAATGGATGGATGGATAGGTAAGGAGCATTTATATTTTCATATCTACTGTCGTCTATATTATCCACCTCCTTTGTTAAGCCAGCAGGAGCAGAGGCCTGACGTTCCCCTGATCTAAACGACATGTGGCACCTATGCTACTCTGATACGCTATTGCATAGGTCTGCCAGTGGCGTTCCACAGCCTGGCAAGTGAATGTATACCAGGTCCTGTAGGGCTTGGCTTGCCCTATATTTCCGCACACCGCACTCCAAGCTGACCTGATTGTTGCTGACACGGTTCTGACGTAGTAAACACCAAGTCTGTGGTTGCGTGACGAGAGCGCTGCTTGCATTACAAAGGGAAGACTGGGGGTAGAGCTATAATGTGTCATCTTTGTGATTGTCTGTCATATCACAGGAGCTAAGGATAGGATGGAATGTATAGAGAGAGATCAAGTGTGTGTGTGTGTGTGTGTGTGTGTGTGTGTGTGTGTGTGTGTGTGTGTGTGTGTGTGTGTGTGTGTGTGTGTGTGTGTGTGTGTCTGTATGTGATGTGTATGTGTAATGTGCAAAGGTGAATGCTTATTTGGAATACCTGTCGGTTGTTGTTAGTATCTGAGTTCACATGTCTAGATGTGTCATTCTCTTGTATTTGCTGTTGTCTTGCAATGTGTTTGTTGTTGTTCTTGTTGTTATGTACATGTGACTGTGCTTCTGTATATGACTTTGTATTTGTGTGTGTGTATATGTGTGTGCGTACATTTGTGAGTGTGCCAAAGAAAGTAAGCAGGGGATATGTGTGTGTGTGTGTGTGTGTGTGTGTGTGTGTGTGTGTGTGTGTGTGTGTGTGTGTGTGTGTGTGTGTGCGTGTGCGTGTGTGTCTGTGACAGATAGAGAGAGATGTTGAGAGTTGGCTGCTGCTGTTGGCTGCAGGAATGTGATAGTTGTTGTTGTGGTGGCCAGCCCTGTGTGTGTGTGTGTGTGTTTGTGTTCCGCCCGGTGCCCACTCACTGTTTATCAGCCTGCCAGTTCGCAGTTTTCAATTTCGCTCCTCAATCAGACGCCTTCACTCCAACACCCCCCCACCCCCCCCCAAAAAAAAGGCCTTATTCCCCATGGCTCTGTGCAAACCTGCAAACCTCACAGGACATATCCCTGTCTTTTCCTACTGAAAACTTTATCACCTCAAAAAAAAGAGTTCAGTTTTTTAAGAAGAGGGTCAAGTAGCAATACTGTAAAGACCATCCCAGGGATACAAAAAGTGTATTTGTAATAAAAAAAAGGCTTGGAAATGGTGGTTCTGGTCTGTTTTAAACCTCAAAGCTGTAATCAATTGTAGGGTTTTTCTAGTACAGGTCAAGTGTCAGTGAAAATACCATCCAAATACATAGCAGTTATAAACAATGATTAGTTTTATTGTTGCTTGATTCAGCTACAGCTTCTGGGAATGGTGTTAAGTTAACACATGTGGCATTTTGGACAGCTTGCCACGTTGGAAGGACAGTTGTAGTGTGGCTGCCATATTGGCCGGCACACACAGATGGCTTTTAGCAAATGTTTTTAACGTTAGGCCGTGGCGGCCGGGGGAAGAACGTTGATTATTGAAGGACACTGCACAGTCTCGCGTGGACACAGTCAATGTCCGGGAGCATCGCACATCTTGCCAAATGGTCTTGGATGTTAATGAAAGGACCTAGTATGCATGCCTGTGATGTGTCCTTTTGAAGCTGATGTCTGTGTCTCTTTCTCTCTCTCTCTCTCCCTCTTTGCCGCTTGCCCCCCCCCTCCATTTTCCACCCCACAGTCTGCAAGAGCTGCATTGTCCAGCACTTTGAAGAGAGCAACGAGTGTCCCAAATGTGGCATCCAGGTGCACGAAACAAACCCTCTGGAAATGTTGAGGTAAATGATGTTGCTCACTGCAGATGCTGTCCAGTGTCATTAATACACAATACAGTAAAGCCATGTGTATTTTAAGTGCACAGTAGGGCTGCAACCAATGATTATTTTCATAGTCGATTAATCTGACTATTATTTTCTCGATTAATCGATTAGTTGTTTGATCAATAAAATGCTAGCAAATGGTGAAAAAATCTTGCATCATTATTTTCCAGAGCCCAAGATTATGTCTTTACATGCCTTATTTTGTCCACACACCAAAGATATTTAGTTCACTATCATGGAGGAGTAAGTAAAGCTGAAAATATTCAAGTTTAAGAAGCTTCAATCAGAGAATTTTTATGTATTTTCCATAAAGAATGACACAAACCGATTAATTGATTAATCGTTGCAGGCCTAGTCCACAGCACAGACTTCTAAACTGCGTGTTTGATTGTATAGAGAGTAAGTATGAAAGTGTAAGAGTAAGCTTATGATTGAACAGTCATGTGATAAGTTTGAGATGAAGATGTCAGTGGTTGATTTAATGTCCTCTTTTTTGCATATCATCATGTTAATCATGTTATGTGGGGGAAACAGTGGGTGAAAAGTGCATCAATAAGGTCCCTTCTGTCCATTTCCAAGCAGGTTTGAATTAAGCAATTTCAAACATTGACAATGGTCTTCAAATGTACCCGAAAAACCAAATGAGCCCAAACGCATCTGTCATCACCCCCCCCCCCCCCACACACACACACACACACACACACACACACACACACACACATACACACATACATATACACACATAGACAGACACACACTAAAGACATCCCTCACTTTAGCTTACAGCCCCCATCCTGACTGCTCCTCTTAGTCATCTGATTACAGCAGCACAGGGACAAGAAGTTGGAGATGGGGCTGGGGGGACTTGGGGAGGGGATGGGGGGGGCAGTTGTGTGAATGTGATCCGGGCTAGGCCTAGATCCAGACAACAGCTGGAGGGCAGGGCAGGAGCCAAAGCCTCCGCCGACAGAGAGAGAGAGAGATAGAGAGAGAGAGAGAGAGAGAGAGAGAGAGAGGACAACTGAAAGTGAGAGAGAGGGAGAGAAAGAGACTGTGTTACTTGATGCACAGGTGCCGAGAGAAAGAGAGAGAGAAGGGGGAAAGAAAGAAACAGAAAGAAAGGGGGAGAGAGAAGAGTGGGGAAGAGTGGGATGAGAGAAAAGAAGGGAACAGGAGAATAGAGATGGAATAGATTGCGCGGAAAAAAGAGAAACAGAGACGCGTCTAGCAGCTGGACTCGATGCTGATCTGGCCGGATCACATTCAGAGACGGCTGCTATATGTATGTAGGGAGCGTACTGAACAACTGAACAGAGAGAGAGAGAGAGAGAGAGAGAGAGAGAGAGGACAACTGTGAGTGAGAGAGGGGCAGGGAGAGTCCTTTAGACCTTCTTGGGTGCTTTCCGATCTACATAGTTCCAAATTCATTCTAGTTCACTATCATAAACCATTCATTTTTTTTAATTAATATAGGCCATTATTAATGACAAATAAAGAAGCCTTAAAAAGTTCTATCTTTTTGATATGATGTTTTTGTTGAATTTTGCATCACATATAAACGAATGAGTTTGTTTTTCGCTTAATCTTTTGTATTGATCTCATGGTTTAGAGTTCCCGAACAGTACTGAGGCATGACTCAGCATTACTATACTGATCTGCGCATACATTATTGTTGTAAATGACTTGTTTGTAAACAACTTGTAATAATGGGTATTGTTGTAAATAGTGTATCATTGTGTGATCAAGTGTGTTAAATTGTGCCATTCAAGAAATATTAAATGTTATAACATTGTGCATATACTGTAGTGTTCATAGTCACATAGTTTTGTGCTATATGATAAAACAACAAAATAATTTTATTTTTGAAAAATGTTATTCATTTTGCCAAGAGAGTAATTATAAGTTGTTGTTCAACGTTTTCTAATCTGAAGTGGAATTGGCCTTGTCTTGATATGATAGACAATGTATCTCAGAGCGTCTGGGCATTGTCTCTTGCCCAGCTAACATTCCTTCATTATCATCTGTTTTTCTCTCTCTCTCTCTCTCTCTCTCTCCCTTTTACCAACTGCTTTATCACAGGCTAGACAACACTCTGGAGGAAATCATATTCAAACTTGTCCCCGGACTCAGAGAAAGTAAGCCTGCATACACTGCATATTATTTTTGTAGTGCATGCATTATGTATTGTGTTTATTGCTTCGTAAATCAACAGTGCAATTCTGTATGTGCCGAAGGAAGTGGTGCTTTTGAGCAGGGGATGTGTGTGTGTTGTGTTTGTGTGTGTGTGTGTGTCTTTGTTTGTTTGTTTGTGTGTATGTCTGTCTGTCTTTGTGTGCACCCCTGTCTCTATGTGTGTGTATGTCTGTTTGTTTGTGTTTGCGTGTGAATGTGTTTGTTGGTTTATTGGTTGTTTGTTTATTTGTATCTGTGCCTCAACATTATCGATACCTTTTCCCAACCCATTTGTTTACCACCCAGGTGAACAGCAACAGGAGATGGAATTCTGGAAAAGGAATAAGTCGAGAGAAAATGGAGAAGGTAACCTCCAACCATGTGATGTCCATTTTAGAAGCATCCAATATGGAACTCCTGTTAGGGCAGGACCTACTGATAAATCCACCAGACCCATCTCTCTCTCTCTCTCTCTCTCTCTCTCTCACTCTCTCTCTCACTCTCTCACTCTCTCTCTCTTGCTTTCTGTTTCTCTCTTTCTCTCTAACTCTAACCCTACACACACACACACACACACACCATATCCATATCACAGACACATTCTTTGAGAATGAAAGTGTTTGGTGGAAACTGTTGTCCCTACGGTAGAAGTTATATTTCCTGTATTCCAAGTAGAGAACAATTTTGCAGATTGTAAAGCTATAAGTGGTATTCCTGCAATGAGCCGTGATCATTGCTACCTTTACTGTAGAAGCCCTTAGTTTCTGTTTTGTTGTGAATCTGTGTCTGTGTCTTGTTTACATAATATATAGATCTAGTATATATGTCTAATATAGCTCAGTCTATTAGACTATTAGTCTCAGACTCCTTTAGTCTTAGTCTGAATATAATATAACCTGTGGTCTGTGTCTGTGTCTGCTGGGCCTGTCTCAGTCATTGCTCCCATGATAAAGATATTTATGGATTCTTTATTTATCTGAATTTCACTGTTTGGTTTGGAGTTGAGCAGCCATGATAACCACTGCATGCGAGTTTCTTGGTGTGTGTGTGTGTGTGTGTGTGTGTGTGTGTGTTCTGTTGGGGGGGGGGACTCTTTATTGGCTGTCTGTCATCACAGGTCACAAAAAATACCTAATCATTGCTTTGCCCTTGCGTGTGTGCATGTGAGTGTGTATGACAAGAGACAGAGTCACACACATGCACAGACACACACACACACACAGACAGAGAGTGGTAGAGGAAGAAAGAAGGAACACATTACTTTATTATTTGTATGTGTGTGTGAGAGAGATAGAGACAGAGAGGGAAAGGTATTACCGAACACCCCTGTGTGTGTATTCATATGTGTGTGTGTGTGTGTGTGTGTGTGTGTGTGTGTGTGTGTGTGAGTGTGGGTGTGTGTGTGTGTGTGTGTGTGTGTGTGTGTGTGTGTGTGTGTGTGTGTGTGTGAGTTTCCTGACCCACCTGATTGAGGTTAACTGTATGTAGTCCCCCTGGGCTTGGGGCTGTTGTTCAGAAGTGCAAAAGTGTGGCCTCCATTCTTCCATTGTTTGGGTTCACCGCCCCCCCAGAGAGGCTACATGCCCTGTTAGTGGCCTGCTGAACAGACATCATAAACACACACACACACACACACAGTCATGCACGCACACATACACACACACACATTCACGCACGCACACACACACACACCCGCGCACGCACACGCACACTCACACTCACAGAGAGAGAGAGGAGGATTTCTTTGAAAGCATTGTTACTTGACAATCTTCAACAACCGATTAGTAGCAATAAAAAAAACCTGCTGTAGCTACCTCAGTGATGTTGTGCGAGAAGCAGAACTAAAAGCTTTTGTAAGGCCTTGTGCCTCTTTTAGTTGTGAGCTAGTCAGGCACGTAATTGTGACCCATTAGTTGTGTTTACACAATCTGACTGACATTGGCGACCCATCATATTGTCAATAACTCATGTAGTAATAATGTAATGTAGAGTAATCTGATCATATAATCATATATTCAGGTTTAAAATTGTTGTTCTTTCCCCGTTTGTTTTACTGTGAAAGGGCTGAATGGATGTATTTGCAGATGAATTGCTCAAGTGCTTTCATGTTTCTGTGTGTCGGGGATTTGTTATGATGTTGGTTTAGTTTGCCAGTATTCTGAGAGTGCGCCACCCACAGTAAGCAGTCACTGGGTAGCTGCTACTGTGAGAGTCAAACACTTCTGCAGAAATGGCACACACACGCGTGTGTGTGTGTGTGTGTGTGTGTGTGTGTGTGTGTGTGCAGGGGCGCCTGCAGGAATTATTGCTATGGTACGCACACCCATCACCCCCCGCAAAAAAAAAAAAATTCATTCGTGAACAATATTTGTCCGTTTTAGGTCCGTGCATTGGTCAGTCAGCAAAAAAGTAGCCTACATAGCATAACAACATCCACATACAATAATACAACGACAACGTCTACAATGACCTATTCATTTGGACAACTTGATACAGTCATAAACAGGCTAAAGTTACCTTTAGTTTTGTTCTAGCGTAACGTGACGTCTGGCTTTAGTGCAGTCTAACGTTCTGACAAGCTCAACAATTGCCTACCTTGTTCTTGTCCATCTGGAATAACTCCTAGCTTTGCTGCCACCATCCTTTCTGTTTTCGTTGTTTAAAACTTGTGATATCCATGATGAGTATTGAGTTAGTGAATTAGCTTAACATTGTGTGCTGATAGATAGCCGAGTAAAAGAAAACAACAAGTAGCCTATTGTGCCTGCGTGCGTATTCTCTCTCCCGCTCAAACAAAATGTGTGCACGTTAATTTTGATAACGTGTTCACTAACTTTACGTAATAGAAAATGGTAAATAGCCTGATGGTATGCAGCTAATGGGATACTGTGCATAGTTGGGAAGGTATGGTAGGCCAATTTGGTGTGAATACACACACACACAAGGGAAATTTTCTCTCGCTGTTGTAGCCTGATGGTACGCACAGTGCGTACGGACGTACACCTGCAGGCGCGCCTGTGTGTGTGTGTGTGTGTGTGTGTGTGTGTGTGACATGTGTTATGCCACTTTCTTATGTATTTGTGTCCTGAGAGGACATGAAGTGCTGAATAGCCAGTAGAAATACAACAGTACTGAAAACACTTTACACTGTTTCACATCTCAGTCTGCAGGAGCTTTCTTTAACTGAGAAATGCTGCTAAATTATCTGATAAACTTTAAAGTTAAGATGTCATTCCTGTCTCTTGTGTGTTTTTGTCCTGTAATGTAGGCTTTTTATCATGTCTAGTTTGTTGTTGTGTTCAGGTAGACATTTAATTACCGCTGTCTGAGAAAGAACCTGCTAAAACAAGGACATTAACTTCTCCCCCGATTGTTTTGAATACATTAACAGTACATGTTGTTGTTGTTGTTGCGCTGTGATTCATTTACAATCTCTGAGCACTATTTTATCTGGTTGTTTTGGCCTGCATTTTTACTCAAAAACCTGGTGCCTTTTGCACCTGAGAAGTAACCTTGAAAGTAGTAATTCACTTTTAAAAAATATTTTTCATCATTGCCTTTGCCTTAGTTGAATGAAGACAAACCCCTGGTGCTCTTCATAATGTTTGTGTGAACACGAATTTTCACAGAAGATTTGTATAAGATGTAATCTTTCCGTGTGTTATTTTGGGCTCAGTTGTGACTGTCACTAGTATTTGGTGATGTATAAAGTAAACCCTTAATGGTTCCTTGGATTGTCTAAATGAAGCCATCCGTGAAAGTCTCTGAAGGCATACGTTTTATTGGACTTCACCCACCATCGCCTCACAGCTGTGCTTTTGTAAAAAAAAAAAAAAGGACATTGTAGAATGTTCTGGAGTGTCTCTAGAACCTACTGTAGACAGATTCTATAGAACCTCGTAACAGTCCCTCTCTTTCTTTGGGAGAACTCTGGGCCCCGATACAAGGACATTTTTCTCCTCAGAGTGCCTGGGACTCTTGTGTGTAGAGCATTCCGGAATCCTACCACCAGCTGCAGAATGCCACTCGTTGCGACCCTTGCCAGACAAAATTAGACCAGCAAATGCGCCCCCGTTGAAAGATCTGGGGAGAATTTTCTTTGTGGCCTGCTATTAAACGCATTGCATCGGTGGGGGGTTAAATACATTTTTTCCCCAGCAGTGCCATCCAAACTCTCTCTCTCTCTCTCTCTCTCTCTCTCTCTCTCTCTCACTCACTCACACACACACACACACACACACAGAGGATTTTGTGCTGGGGGACACCAAAGAGAGATGACTTAAGTGTGTGCAGCTGTGACTAATTTTTAGTGATTGGATAATTACCTTCAGTATTAATTTTCTCCGATAGCACCCCCCCCCCCCCCCCCCAGTAATTTTTCTCCAGAGAGAAAAGTGCTTCTGGTCGTTTTGGGGGTGAGGGGGCTGGAGGTGGTATTGCAGTTGAGAGAAAGAAAGAAGGAAGCAGAAAAAATGGTAGGAAAGAAAGAGGGAGAGAGTAAAGATGGCGGAGGAAGGATAGAGAGAAATGGGTGGTTGGGGGGGTAATGATTTGGGGAAGAGAGGGGTGGGTGTAGGCAAGAAAAAGCAGGATGTAGAGAGAAAGAGAAAGTGAAAAGAGAGTGAAAGTGCTTGTGGTTGAGCTCAATCCAGTTCAAATGTTGCCTCTCCAAACAGCATGCAGGCTCTTTAATTTGTGGCGTGTCTTGCAGCCACTGTAAGGAATTATTTTGGGGGAGGATCTTTGCAGAGGCTGAGGTATTTCACTCTCTCAATAAGCATCTTGTTATACTCACTTAGGGTTTTGGGTACCAAGGTTGCACACATACTGATAGATGGTCTTGATTTAAGATTAGGGCTGTAACGATATGCGTATCGATACCGAAATCGCGACACTCATCCACAAACCTGTGTCAAAGGCTGAATCGTGACACACCCCCTTCAGTGTTTCCTGCAGCTTTGCAGTTTACGCGGCCGCACTTTTCTTTTACTGTCTCTGGACACACATAGCTTTTCTGTTGTTTAGACATGGTTATAATCACTTAAGGTATCCTAAGTGCATAATACTCCACTGTACTTTATTCAGTTCTTTATGCCAAGTGCCTCCAACATGACCATGCAGCTGGGTTACCACCCAGAACATGACGTCTGTGCAAACCCCTAATAACAATGTTTTCCAAGACTCAAAAGGGCCTGTCCCAAAGAGGAAAAGTATTACCTTGAAACTTAAACACACATAGGGAAACTGAACAGTTCAACCAGTAGACTATGATAAGATAAGATGATATAGATATTTCCAGGCTTCAACCAGACAGCTGTATTAAAGAGATAGAGTTGTAATAGAAATAGTAGGCTATAATCAGAAATTCAGTATTTTCTATTTTTATATCAGGATATAATATAATACAGATACAATAATATATTTTAATCCTCTGGTGTTCCAAGGTAGACAATTGAAATGTTATTTAAAAAAAAAAGTGTTTTTTGTTTAAAAAAATAAATAAAATATCGAGGTATGTATCGAACCATGGGTCAATGAAATGCCCTTCATTTGCGGGATTGTTTTTTAAAAATAGTGTTAATGGCTTCATATCTTAGCTGTTGATTTTTATATGTGTTTACACCAAACTTCTCTGATCCCACAACTATTAGACGGCTGCCCCAGGGCCAAGAGAGCTCGTCTGGACGAAGATGAAGAGGAAGATGATGGTACTGATAAGGACTATCACCGTAGTGACCCACAGATCGCCATCTGTCTGGACTGCCTGCGTAATAACGCCCAGGTCGGAGAGAACACCGTCAAGGTCAGCCCACGTGCAGATCTTCCCTCATCTCTGCTGTGTCTATAGATAGATATAAAAATAATTCTTTATTTCAGATCCAGGGGGATCCATATCACAATAAAAAAACAAAGAGTTAAAAAATACAAATTTATATGCATATACACAATACATACATACATACATACATACATACATGCATACATATATATATACATACAGTTAAGAACAAAATTATTCATACCCCTGGCAAATATTGATTTAATGTTGGTTTTCTCTTGACCAATATTATGTTTGTTCTGACTGAAAATGACACTGCCACATGCTAAAAGGCTGTACGACAATGTGGTAGAAACATGAAATCAAAAAATGAAGCGTTTTTATCTTTTTTTAATATTTTTATGAAAAATAGCGTGTCAAAAATTATTCATTCCCTTTTTAAACAATCACTGGAAACATCTTTATTTGCCATCACAGCTCTCAAAATGGTTCATATAATACCTACCAAGCCTCTTCATGTCTCCACAATGATTCTAGACCACACCATTTTAGCAGCAATCCAGGTTTTGAGGCAGGAACAATTATTTGCCATCACTTTGGCCTTGTGCTCACTTTTTTGACGGATTTAGGTCTGGACTATTGCTGGGCCACTGTAAAATGTTGATATTGTTCTCTGTTTACCATTTCTTGCCTTGTTTGGCTGTATGTTTTGGATCATTGTGTGGTTTAATGGTCAAATGCCGCCTATTGGGGCAGGTCTCTCAGCACACTGATCTTTTCCTCCATCTCAATCTTATATGTTATTATTTCTTATTTCTATGTAGCCTCTTGTTTTAGTGTTACCGTTAACTTTGAGAAATGAGTGACATAATTTATTTCTGGCCACTATAGATAGACAAACAGATTGATAGACATGATTCATTCATTCATTCATTCATTCATTCAATCTTTTTTTATTCTCGGAGGTTCATTGAGGGTAGTCCCTATTTTCAGTGAAGCCGAGATTACACAGTAATAATGGAATACAAGAGATATAGTATAATAATTGTGGAAAATAAAACAAATAATAAGATAACCTACATACCATTATAAAGGAGGAAGGGAAATAAAAATACAGAAAATATTAATAATAAAATAATAACAATAATAAAATAACATTTACATAAAACAGGTACAATTTGACATAGGAAGGATTGTGATTACAGATCTGAATTGATTATAGGACAGTAGAGAGTTCATTTGTATGTTACATTGGAGATTATTCCAGGAAGTAGGGGCACCATAACAAAAGGCTGACTTTCCCAACTCAGTGTGGATACGAGGAACATCAAACAGTCATTTGATCTGGTCTGATAGGGACCAGAATTCCAAACAAGCATGTTTGACATATAACCTGGTAATTTTCCAACAATACCTTTGTAAATAAAGAGATACCAATGTCTCCTTTTAGTCAAAGATGACCAACCCACTTTACCATAGAGGACACAATGATGAGTGCTATAGCCATCACCAGTAATGAACCTCAGGGCAGAGTGGTAGACTGAGTCCAGGGCTTTAAGTGAGCAAGCAGTAGCATTTATATCACATCACCATAGTCTAAAACTGACATAAAAACTCATACATTCCATAGGGAGGTTGGCTTTGTTTCTGTAGAAGAAACTAATTTTTTGTCATGATGACATGGTGATTAATAGATGCAGAGATTCACATACAGACATACATACAGACATATCTTGAATTTCCCCTTCAATCAATAAAATTGATTGATCAATAAAGTATCTATCTATCTATCTATATATCTATCTATCTATCTATTACTGTACAATACAATACAATACAATACACACATACATACTGGTATTTCAATGGACTTATTCATTCATAATTATGACCACCATAGCCTCCAAACAGGTCTAATTCAGTTTAAATTGCAATGCTTAGTTTTTAGACAATGGTATTGTTGAGATGACCAGATGGGCATATTATCAGACAAACCCTTGAGGAGACACATGTTTGGATCACACTCCCCCATCCACTCGTCTCTTCTTTCTCTATGATTATGCCATTGGTGTTCACTGCTCAACTGGTTGCTAGGATATCTTGCTTAGCGATAGACCTTGAAACCCTTTCCTCTTAGCATGCCCCAGAATCATATGGGGTGATATGAATGAGTAGTAAACTCACCCGCTCTTCAGATTGTGAGGTGTGTGTGTGACATTGTTTTTTTTTTTTGTTGTTTTTTTTTTTTCAAATGTTAATTTATTCTCTGTCCTTGAAAAGAGGTCAGAGAGACTGATGGAAGCAGTAATCTACAGGTATTCATTTGCCCAGGTGGTCGTTATGAAGTTATTTTTGCCATCATTCCTCTTCACAATGGCACAGCAGCAAGATGACTTACAGGGCCAATGGAATGCAGGGATTACGAGGCATAGAGCTTTCCAGTAGAGACATTATGCAGAACAGTGACATTGGACAACATGTTCTTATCCAGCTGTGTGTATGATCACTACCATACTGGGCTGATGGAGATGGTTAGGTTATTGTATTTGGCAGATAAATACAATAACCAAAGGTACATTTCAGTACACAATGCACTATAGTGAACCATATTGAGGTTATTGACTATAGTGTAAGTAAGACTTCGAACACAGCTAGACTAACGTACAACAGGAAAAACATTTGCTGTATTCGACAATTTCACTATTTCAATACCCAGTGCACTATAGTTAATGTTATGAGGTTATTGACTATATAGTGGGCTATGTAGTGAAATAGTGAAGACTTTGAACACAGCTACTGTCTTTGAAAAAACTATTGTACATTTGAATCTTCTTTTGCTGGTTATTGCTGTTGTCTATTAATGTTGTTGATGTTGTTGTTGTTTACTCCATAGGGCTTAATGAAGAAGTTCATCCGCTGTTCCACGCGAGTCACTGTCGGAACAATTAAGAAGTTTCTCAGTCTGAAGCTGAAGCTTCCGAGTTCGTACGAGGTAAGATGGCAGTGCTTTCTCCTCTCTCGTGCTACCCTTACACTTTTCCAGATACTGTACCTCACGGCCATTGGTACCTCACTGGTACAACATAGATATAACATATAAAATGTATGCAATGATAAACAGTGTGGTCATAAAGATGGAGGTGCAGATATGGATACTTTCAGTGAATTTACATAGATTCTGACTAGGGCTGGGATTTTTTCTTATGTGGTTGAAAAGCAAGAAATGACCGCGATTTCGTGGTATATCTCTTTAACAACCCCCCACCCCCCCAAAAAAGAAAAAACAGTTCTGATTGCAAGTTATGGATTATGAATTTTGTGCCGGGATTACACTTAATTCCCAATTACACTTAAAACAGCCACAGCAACAAAGATCACCGGACCAAATGCTTCACACAGCCATTTCACTGGTACACAATAGATAGATAGATAGATAGATAGATAGATAGATAGATAGATACTTTATTGATCCCCAAGGGGAAATTCAGGGGGTCTCAGTAGCATACAGACATCACACACAACATGCACTTACAGCAGAAATGGTAAATATAAGTATAAGTATAAACATATAACCAAACTCCACTGTACAATAGAGACAGTAGGAGATAAGAAAAACTAACAAAACTAAATACTAAATATACTATATAAATTATATCTAAAAAATCCAGTGTGCTTGAGGGTGATCAAGCATGAGACGCTTGTAGTGACAGGGCCTGTAGTTCTGTGTGCATGGTGAGGTGCTCAAGAGAGTGAGTGTCATGGTGAAGGTGCAAAAGTAGTCCAACAGTAGTCCTGTAGTTCTGTGTGTATGGTAAGGTGCTCAAGAGAGTGAGTGTCATGGTGAAGGTGCAAAAATGAGGACTCAAGAGAGTGAGTGTCATGGTGAAGGTGCAAAAGTAGTCCAACAGTAGTCCTGTAGTTCTGTGTGTATGGTAAGGTGCTCAAGAGAGTGAGTGTCATGGTGAAGGTGCAAAAAGTAGTCCAACATTAGTCCAACAGTGCAATAATAAGGTCTAGAGACCAGCATAAATAATATGGACAAATAGGAGAGTAAAGTATAATGTAGACAAGGTAATATAAAAAACTATAAAAAAAACTATGTCAGTGCAAGAACAGGTTGAGGTAATAGGGTTTCAACCATTCAGTATTGTAGCATATTACATGTACTGTATGAGGGGCAGCCGTGGCCTACAGGTTAGGGCTTCGGGCTTGTAACCGAAGGGTTGCCGGTTCGTTCCCCGACCAGTGTGAAAAATGTGAAGTGGTTGAGCACTGCTCTCCCATTCCCACATCTTGTGTGCTTCACCTAACTGTGTGTTCACTGTGTGCTGTTTGTGTTTCACTAATTCACAGTTTGGGATAAATGCAGAGACCAAATTTCCCTCACAGGATCAAAAGAGTATATATACTTATACTTATAAGTTTGAAGTTAATCTTTATACTAACACTGATTTTTTTATGAATCATAAGTATCCCTCTGAACAGTGAATACATCTTATTCCTAAATAGGAAACTGAACCTTTGACCCAGTAGGTGTTAGCATCACCATGTGTCAGTTAAGCTTCAAGAACCTCCTAACTGATATCAATCTCAAGAGAGTGCTATTGCTGTTGAGGTACCCTGTCTTGTTGAGCTATTCTCCTGCAGAGGTGCTAATTCTTATAGCATTGTTTTGGCCAAGGCTCTGTTAAAGCCTCCTCTACTTCCCTTCCCGCTGAGACACAGTCATACAGCCATAGCTGTTGAAGCTCTCCTCTCTCATCAGGCAGGCCAGGGGAAAGAGCGTGTGGCCCTGTCTCTCTTACTTCACTTTACTCCATGAGAGTGTTATAAAAAGCACAGAGGCCTTAGGATATGCACTGCACTTCTGCATTCGTTGCCCAGTAATGAGCATAATCTGTGGTTGTGATGATATCCAAAATTATTTAAGCAACAAGCCCCGAGAGGCTGTAGGTTCTAGTGATTTTAGGACAGCTAAGGGGCGTTGTTAAGCCTGACACAAACTGGAACCTATGGCCTTGCGGTTCTTATTGCTTTTCTAAAACGGTTACTAATATTCCTGGCAAGATTTCATAAAATAAAGGCACAGCAACAAGACATTTTATGATTTATTCATAGATCTTCATTCTTCCGCCAAGAAATATATTACTTCTAACAGAATGGTTGCCAAGCAACGCAGAGACACAGTAACCTTAACTTTTGTATCAATTTGTGGCGCAGTAATATATAATGCAATTCGGTCAATGTGAAGGGTTCACCAATCATAATCGAGGAATGGAACTATCTGTTCTAGAAAGATATGTAATCTATGTATTAATATATCTATAGTTATGCCAATATCTACATGTTTACCCCTGTCCATATATCCTTGTGTATGCTGGACAAATATACATCGATGATCTCCTCATCTCCACAGCTAGACGTTCTATGCAACGGTGAGATCATGGGAAAGGACCACACCATGGAGTTCATCTACATGACTCGGTGGCGACTGCACGGGGAGAATGTAAGCTGTGCGCCAACAAGGAGTTAACTCTCTCTGCTCCTTCTCTCCTGTTTGCCTGTCTAATCCCTGCTGCCATCATCTCATGGGTGGGGAGGTGGTGGGCCCCCGACTGCTCCAGAACTGTGACATCATTTTAAGCAGATCAGCTTAGACTTTACTGTTGCATTTTATTTGTTATGGTACGAGGAGGTTAGGGACTGTTAGGAAACATTTGTATTGCAGTTTGCTTCTAAATGTCTTTTTAACTGTTCGAAACTGGTGCTGATTGGAGACACTGGCATTGAAGCCGTCACTGGACATAGAAATTAAGATTTGTTTATGTCAAGACAAACCTGTTAACAAAAGCAAATAACACACAGCAGTTTTGGTCTATAATATTTGACTTGCGCTTAATTCTTATTTGCAGCATTATAAGTTCAATTGTCCAATGCAGGTTTACACTTCATACTACTACTACTACTTCTACTACTACTTATAATAATAATAATAATAATAATAATAATAATAATAATAATGTAGGAAATGAGCTACTGACATTCCAAAGAACATGGATCATTATGAAAGCTTACAGTTTATGCAGACTATACGGGAACAGATACTGTGGTTTTCTTTCACTAAAAGGAAGAAAACAAACCAGCAGACCATACTGTACTCTGGGTCTGAAGTGATTATTTCCTGTTCGCCCATGCCCATAGTGTCAAAGGACATATACAGCGTTTGAGGGTATTGATATTTCCATATTTGCAGTGGTTCAGGCCATGGCAAGCCTCCAAACCGCCAGTGATCTGAAGCTGCTCACTGCATTAAAGGTGAAGAGGGGTGGAGAGCATACAGATAATGTTTACCTTTCAGAACACACAGTCACAGAGTGTTCTGCTAGCTTTAAATATGGACCTCAGCATCACTTTACCCCTCCAGGTCATGAAATACATTATTAGATCAATGGAGCGTTCTACTTGTCTTGTGAAGAGCCGTGTAATAAATTATTTGATCCAGTGCCCTCCACATTTTTTGGCACCCAAATAAGTAAAGATGAATAAAATAAGCTATAAAAATCTACTTTTGGTATTTTATCTTATGTTTACGATGAAAACAATAAGGAAAAATCTTGAAGCTTGAAGAAAATTTATTCTGAGAAAGAAATATAGATAGATAGATAGATAGATAGATAGATAGATAGATACTTTATTGATACTAAGATAAACACCAAAAGATGATTCCATTTATGATTTTATGATTTACTCATCTTTACTAATAAATGCGGAGGACACTGTATATATAGATGGATAGATGGACAGACAGAATGTGCACTAAACACAGTCCTGGTTCGGTAAATGGAAACAAACACAGTGGTTTGGATGACATAAAGTCAAGTCGTAAGTCATAAACAGTTCCAGCCAATCAGCTTGTTGGTTGTGCGTGTGCGTGTGTGTGTGTGTGGGGGAGGTGGGGTTGTAATTTGCATGGCTGTCGAGTTCAAATATCAACAACTTTTCAGCAGAATTGCAGACAATGATTAATACAACATAGAAGCCGACACACTATGATGGGTTTTGCTGCAGCCCTGGCGCCGAGGGAATTAATTGCAGTGCTGGTGACGGTCACTTTTAGACAAGCGATGGGGGAATGTTGGTGGCCCTGTGGGTCAAAGGTCATAAAGGGGGGTAACGACTGTATCGATGCTACAGAAACTCAGGGCCGTGAGGAGGCCAAACAGCTGACCCCACAGGGGGTATCTCTCTCACGAGGTGCCTCTCTGCCCTGAGAATCTCACACTTGCTTACAGCGATGTGTGTTGATGAAAAGACTGTGTAAAGTATCTCATCGCATGCTTATCGTGGTGGTAACAGATCCAGTTTGTTAGCGCCCAGGCTGGTGTGTCCTAGTTTGACCAGCACGGCGGAACACTGACCTGATTTTCGTGTTTTTTTTTTCTCCTCAAAACAAAACATATATGTTATGTCTACACCGTGAAGCGAGACATGTTTATTGTGTAAATACAGGCAAGGACAATATAATTTCAAAAAAGATGAGAATGTATTAAAGATTTGATTTTCCACTGTATACTGAGAAACGCTGAAGCAAAACTAGTGTTAAACAACTGATATTAACTTCTAGCATGTTTCTTAGAACCTCTTGAGGACTTCATCTATTCCCACATCCCCTGCACATCTCTTTGTGTTTTCAGTGCAAAACTCTACTATAGCGTTATTTTAACATCCGTATCTTGTCATAAATTAATGTGGATATTGGTCTACATTCCTGCTGAGGCAGGTAAATGAAATATTCACATAAGTGTGACTTTTAACACAGATCCACCATACTATTTAAAAAGGTGAAGGCAGGAGGCTCTGTGTTAGACACTTAGCTCCCTAAGTGGAGAGATCCCTATGGCTTTAGTGTCCAGCGAGAAAAGAAAGACCTGCAAAGAGGGGGAAGGTTTCTCTTTTTCTCTCTTTCTCTGTCTCTTTCTTTCTTTTCTTGGTACAAATAAAGCTGAAAAAGGAATGAAGGCTATCTGAGGTTGGTAATGAATTCCCTTTCGGGGCGAAACAGCACAGGAAAGTGGGCCAGTATCGTTCACTGTCGCCACCTCATTTCCTCTCTCTTCAGGTGAAGTGCTGAAATGTCCTTCCTCTAGAACTCTAAAAATAGGGCCCAGTCTGGGCTTGGTGTGACTCACCTGCACACACACACATGCGCTCACACACACACACACACACACACAAACACACACACACACACACACACACACACACACACACACACACACACACTGACACTTACTGACACTCACACACACACACTGATACTTCTTCCACATACGCATATCGTTCCCACTCTCTCAAATCTGAACACACAGGTACACATGTTCCCCCCTTGATCACATTTCTGAACACACACATACCTGCCTGATCTCCTCGGCACACTTGGAAGCATTGCCTTGCCTTGCCTTGCTTTGCTTTGCCTTAACTCTCTCCCTCTCATTCATGTGCACAAAACATATAAGCTAAGAAACAGACCACATACACACACTAACACACTCGCAAACTCTTGTGCGATATACTTACTGACATTTTCTCACACGGTCACACATTGGTCTCTCTCTCTCTCTCTCTCTCTCTCTCTCTCTCTCTCTCTCTCACACACACACACACACACAAACATGAACACAGAACTTGTGTTGACAGGGTATAGCTCTTCTTTGCATGACCCGATCTCGTGCGCATCGGTAAGGGAGAAGACGCATTCTGAGTTTTTCTCGGGACCGGATGAAGGTGTGGGGATTAGCTTGTTGCATATTTCTGATGTCCTGACGGACTCCTCCGGTTACTCCGCTCCGCTTGAGCTCCGCTCCGCTTGCGCTTTAATTTACAGTCGGACACGTGTTCTCCGCAGGTCTAAAAATAGGTCGAAACAGGAGTCAGCAGAGAGCAACCTCAAACTTACCCCCTGGGGCTTTATTAGTAGTGATTTATTGACCAATATCAAATCATTTTTAAACATTAAACATGGTGTATGGGCATCATTTTATGTTGTGGCTATATATAATTTAAATACCAGTAATATACATTTCAGTATTTAGTGACATTTTTATCTGGAACTGCTCTATCAGTGTTCTAGTTCTTAACCCCATGACTGTGGCAGAGTATGTATCTGTTAGTGATTAAGACACAGTAAAATTAGTGATACTCTCCTGATCTACTTCAGGGTCAATGTCTGAATGTGTGATCTGTTTTGCTACTTCTTTGAACAGAATTGGCTGATGTTATTTGATGGATTCCGATTGGCTCTCAGCTTTTTATCGTTCTCAAAATTGCTCTGAAAATGATCCGCAAAGATATCGTTCTTCATATCATTATCATTATAGTTAATGTGTGGACGTCATCATTCATATTGGCTAGAACAATACTTTTTTGTTGTTATCGTTATAGGTATCATTATTGGTGTGAACGGCCCTGCTACATAAATGGATGGAGTGCACCTTTAAATTGTGATGTCATTGCCTGTAATGCAGATTTATAAGATTGATTGTTTTTAATGCCATTTATCTATCTCTTTCCATAGGCCTATCCCATGGTACTGGAGTACAGGCCACGGATCGACTTCGGTTAGCCAATGAAAATAAGCCTGGAGGCCACTTCTGCACTAACTTCAGCCCATTGGTCGACAGCACAATGAATGGACACACCCACCAAGTGGAATCAGAACATATTCTCACACATGTTTTACTTCCTGAGGCCTTGACCTGAGACTTTTCTCTTTAATGTTTTTTTATGTATATTTTTGGATTTCCAGTATGTCGAATTCCAGCAGTTTTTTTTTTTTTTTTTTAAATCCATCTGAGTTGGACAGAGGGAACAGAAGAACTGATAATGGAATTTGGGAGAAGAAACCCATCTCACATCACAATGAAATGGTTTGATTTTGTTTTTAATTTTTCACTGTTTTATTTTTTTACATTTGTTTATCTTTTTGCTCCATGCCGCAAACAACACGAAAGAAAGAGAGATGGAATGGCCTCACAAGATAATGTTATCATTACATGGCCAGAGTTGTTCATCACCAACCAGAGCCAGTGGTGGCAGGTTATGTGTTTGGTCTGAGATTAGCATCGATGCCGCTAGCATAGCGCTCAAGTATCATGTCCAGATGCATCTGCTCAGCGTTCTGTCTGTGATCACAGTGCCTTTCTCTTCTGGTAACTTTTCCTATGGATACCTTCAATGTATCTCAAGTAATTCCCAGCTTGTTAATCACGATGACTGTGTTATGGTATATAGCCTACTACAGTACATATCCAGTGTGTATTCACCCACATCTGCATTATCTCCAGTGCACTCAGACAAAGTGCAATGACACCATATGTCTCATGACCTTACCATTACAAGTGCCATATTCTATCAGTGTAACACTGCATAGAAAGGTGCATACTGTATCAAAGGGTTAATCCTTTCAAGTAGTAATAGCTATATACAGGCAGCATAATGTTATGGTAAGCAGTACTATACAGGGAAGAATGCGGTAAAAAGCATTGTGTGTTCATTTTAAACACATGCCTGACAGCATGTGTAAGCCTGAAATCCATGTTTATGTATGTTATGAAGTACTGCTTTTGTGCCTATTTTGCATCATTTGAGATGCTGAAAATGCTTCTAGGTGTTCAAAGGAAGGGTTACCCCTTTTCGGTCCAACAACCCATGATCTATTTTGTGTTTGTGTTGCCTCTTGTTGATCCTTTGCATTGCTGTCAGACCCAGAGGAGTTAGTTGCCACCATCTTTGGCCTTACTTATAACTACAGCATTCATGACTTCCAACAAAGACATTAACTCACAAAATGTCCATAATCTCTTCTCTACATACAGTAGAACAATTGCTTGAATGCTGGGCAACATCTGCCCGTGGGTTAAGCAGAAAAAAAACACCCAACACCAAACCCTTGCTAATTGCCTATTCCATAGCACTCCATTCCACCATTGAATCAGTAACACATAGAGGACTTGATAGGAGCCAATACTATGTGGCAAATGAAAGCCGTTTTTAGTTTGTTTGTAAAATACTGGGATGTCTGACACTCCGTCTGCACTATGACCTTGGATTTGTACTGTTTGTATATATAGGTGATCTACAAAGAGGCATGCTCTGATGTCCTAGTGGTTGATACCGTTGTGTTACACTACTGCAGAAGATGTTTTTTTGTTGAAAATGCTGTAGTAGTGGTTTGAAATGTTTGTCTTTACCCCCAAGCGCCTATGTTTCTACTGTTTAGCTTCTGAAGACTTGTGTTTTTTTATCGTTTTTGTTTTTACATTTTATTTCTGTTTTCACTGTAATGGGCATTTTGGTCAAATTAACTTGAAATGCCTCGTTAGTATTCTTTAAGAGGTGTGAAGAACTGTCCTACCTTGATTTAATGCCTATAGGTCTCCCAGATACTGAAGTTCTTAGCAATACATTGCTGAAATAGGATTTATTTGACTTTGTTGAGAAGTGCTCAAGGTACTAAAAGACAAAGAGGATTCAACATCAGTTTCAGTAATACTTCATTCACATGTGGCATGACTGACATTTCCACTTTGTTAAGCTTTGATAACCAGTGTCATGCATGTCATGTCAAGTTCATGTCATCTTAGAAGTACTAATCATGTCTAAAGGAATTATGGAAAGATCCAGATGATTCTTCTGAAGTTCATGATCACTTTCCGAACAGGAAAATTTTAAAGGCCCATTCACACCAAGAATGACGACGTTCACACATAAACTATAACGATAACGATATGAAGAACGATATCATTGGGGATCACTTTCAGAGCGATTTTGAGAACGATAAAAAGCTAATAGCCAATCAGAACCTATCGAATTTTAGCTGTCACATTCATTAACACAAGGAGAGACTTTGTTTATCGTTATTCAGTGTGAACACTTTTATCGTTATGGTTATAGTTATTGTTATCGTTCTTGGTGTGAATAGGCCTTAAGACGTACCAGGGTTGAAATGCTGTTAGTTGTTTGTGCCAAATAGCTACAAAAATGGCTCATAATGTGGTTAGATAATTACAACATATTACTTTTTTTAAGGCTATTTTGGAAGTACAGTGTAACCCCCACCACTACCCCCTCCCCAAAAACAACACCAAAGATGCATAATTGGACTGCTGGTATTGTTTATTTATTTTTTGCACTGATTTGAATGACAAAAAGGTTGAAAATGAAAAAAGCCTGGGCAAAAAATATAATGCCTAATAATACTTGAAGTCACCTAAAGTTCATTCCGTTCCCATATATATACACACAAACCAAAACAGAGCACTTCTATTTAGACATTCAGATGTACACTTAAGACATGTACACAGTTATAAGTTGTATGTTTTCTTAGTGTCTTAAAGCAACCAGTAAATGAAAATATATGAAAAAAATTGTCGAAACAGCCTGAATACTCTCAATATTGCATTTACTCTGTGTATCTGTAGTACTCCCAGATCATCATCATTGTCTGACATGGTACAACATTTGAACATGTGTGTAGAGTCCTTAATCTTTGAATAGTCCTTGTGTTGCAATGACCTATATGTATTTTTGTAACAAAAACACTTGTAGATATTTTATCTAAAAATGTGGTATGTTTAACATATAAAATGCTGCTTAGAGATCATGTATTCTATTTTTCAATGTAACTGTGCCTGAAATGAGTCCTATAGAGGTTAGACCTGTATTTACACACAAGAGGTGTTCTTTATGTTACAGAATATTAAGAATAAACACAGTTGTGTTTGAAGTCTACCGTATCTTGCAGACTCGAGAAATTGCAGTTCTTATGTCGGGTTCTTGTAATTCTTTCTTATTGGCTTTGTGAAAGAAGCCATGACAAAAAAAGATATTGTTAT
The DNA here is from genome assembly GCF_046254945.1 of Alosa pseudoharengus. NCBI lineage: Eukaryota > Metazoa > Chordata > Actinopteri > Clupeiformes > Clupeidae > Alosa > Alosa pseudoharengus. Next base: position 17,248,173 of record NW_027468674.1, on the reverse strand, counting down.
TTATACTGTATTGTGTCTATGTCTGTGTGTGTGTGTCTGTCTATCTGTGTATGTACAGTATTTATGTATGTGTGTATGTATGTATGTATGTATGTATGTATGTATGTATGTATAGTATGTATGTATAATAATTTATGTAAGTATATACTGTTTGTATGTATGTATTTTCTGTGAAGTCCACAGAATTGTCTTTGTGTATATTTCTTAATGGGTTGAAATGAATTTAGTTCCCTTCATCTTGAGTAATAGTAAGAGATTCATCAGATTTGTCTGAGAACATACAAACATAGGTAGGAATAGAGCATCAGCATAGACAATGATCTGAGCGGATGGCACTTCAGTGCACCATCTCCCAGAAATGAGATAGCATCTCTTGGATGACAGTCACACCTAAATCATCCGCTTTTGCGCGGGGGAAGGAAATCTTGCTGAATTGCAGAACTGGAGAGAGAGCGAGAGAGAGAGAGTTAGAAGTTTGGGCCCGACACAGAGTCATATTTTCTCTGTGATTTCACTGGAGCGATCCATCTGCCAAGGATTGGGTTTCCTCTGCACTAAGCATTCATCTAAATTTCAAATGCTTTGACCACACTTTGGTCAGGAGACAAAATCAACTCGAAAAACAGAAAGAGAGAGAAAGTGTGTGTGTGTTGTGTCTATACATGTTTCTTTGTCACACTTGTATCTTTGTTTTCAACTGTGTTGATGTTTGAAGTTTTAACAGTTTTTTTGTCATCTGCCTCAGCAGTGCAAAACTAACTTCTGACTCAAAATTGCTTATTTGCTATCAGAATCATGCACTCACCACTACCACAAAGAGGCCTATAAGACTTTTATCCTGTGTCCCACAGCAGCCTATAACTCAGTAGCACTCGGAGTGGGGGAAAACTGATTTGCGTTCAAAAAAAAGGAAGGAGAATGCATCTGGCTTCTCTTTACTGAGCAGTACGCCGATAGTCATTTTTTCCCCCTCTGTCTGGGCAGAAGAGAGGAGTGGAGAGAGAGAGAGACAGAGAGAGAGAGGGAGAGAGAGAGAGAGACAGAGAGAGGGAGAGAGAGAAAGAAACAGAGAGGGAGAGAGGAGTGGAGAGAGAGAGAGAAAGAGAGAAAAAAAGAAAAAAATTCAGTCTGCCAAATCCATTCTCATTCTGGACACTGCGAAGTGTCTGCATCCCAACTTTCCCCTGAACGCATTTCTCCATTCCACTTCTCTGGGACGAGTTAGGGGATTTATAGTTCTGGGGAGCGTGCAGTGTCCAGACAAAACAAAATATAAATCACTCAAAGTCTTCGAGTAAGATGCTCTGATCCATGGCATGTTCCCTTTTTTATTCATTTACTTTAATTAGAGTAGTTATGCAACCCAGTACTGTACGAGCTTAGACCACATGGCCTCGTCAGCTCAGTTTGGTGAGCCTTTCAAGGCATTACACAATCGATCTTCTGTCATACCCATGTACATGATAGATGTACATGTTTATTTTGAAGCTATCGCAGAAAATCAACATCAAGAATTGAAGACAAGAGACAAAACAAATCCACATAGATCTGCTTCAGGCTTGTTATGTAAGGCCTTGTCTCTTGAACGTAGTTGCTGTGTAATCAGTCATTCTAGGCCTGCTGTGAGCTTCAATGTGCCTCGTTAGTGTTCGTGGTCAAGCCTCGCACATACCTAAGCCGATGCGGCATGACGTTCGCCTGCTGAATGTTTCACATGTCTTGCGTCCAGATAAAATATGGCGTTGAGGCCAAAAAAAAAAAAAATGCTCTCAAGATCATGTAAGCGAGGGCAGTGCTCTGGAAGAGGTTTTTTTTTGCTTGAGTGTGACTCGGTCAGAGCGGCTTTGAAATGGAGGTGAAGAATGCGACTACCGCTGGGACCACATGCATCCATCTTCCTCGGTATCTCAGTCAGTCATGGTGGCCTGTCGTGAGACTGTCATCGTGGCTGTAATTCTTCAGTCCCAACATCGCCAGGCCCAAATGCCATGTGCTCCTGCAGTTCAGGCTCCTTTAACCTGTTGACATTTCAAACCCATTCACTCCATTCTGACCATACTGAATGGGGACAATGACGAGTTTCGTGCGTCAAAGTGAACTAAATGAACCACACAGCAACTTGGGTTTTAAAAGCTCCAGTTGAGGATAAAATTGTATTAATGTTTTTCAGTTAATAAAGCACATTTGACAGTGTTGTGTCTTATTTCATTGTGCTTTCTGTGATACATAAAGACGTTGAAATACCTCATACCTCACAGCCAGAGTACCTTCCTGCATGTGAGGTGTGTAGCTGGGTCTGCAACCTGCATGCATAGGTGTGTAGCTGGGTCTGCAACATGGGTGTAAACAGCTTCATTCAACTCCTCTTTTCAACCTGTTTTATATTCAATAGGCTTTTACATTTTTGGGTCTGGGGAATACATGCGTTTTGATCACAAAGTCTTTGTGACCATTTTGTGTTTATTTGTTGCCCACAAATTGCAGCAGTCTTACACCAACTGAGACCAAGTGTCCAAGGCATTTATCATAGCGTCCCACGGGTTGCCCAACAGAAATGTCACCAGTTGAAATAACTCTCTGATCTCGAAAGTGTAAGACCCAAGAGTAAAAAGAGTGGGAGAGAGAGAGAGAGAGAGAGAGAAAAGCGGGTGAGAGCAAGAGGGAACAGGTCGTTCACAGGCCATCTCCTGATATTTCCACTGGCTGCTGCGGTCAGTTATCACTCCCTGTCCACTGCACGATTTACTGCAAGGCCACGTTCTCACATGCAACCCAAGTACCACACAGACCCCGGGGGAGAAGACTCTCTCAAGTGTAAGTTTGTTGTTGTTTTGTTTATTTTTTTTCACTGCTGCGCCACTGCTTTGATCAGTCTCCTGCTTTGAGACTGTGGGAGGTTTATGTATCATAATATTCTGCTCCCTGGCATGAGAGTCCACATATTTGCTGCATAACCTGTGTGCCATCTGTACTTCACACAGTGTGAGGACCCACTGAATGTTTTCAGCATAGAAATTAAGTCGCATTTGATTTTTTGACTTTTTGTCCCAGTTGGTGAGTTTGTTACATGTGTTTTCAAGTCATTTACACATGTGATCCACTTTCAAGCAGCGCAATTGGGTAGAATGACAAGCAGCTAAATCTCAAGTAATTTAAATATTAATGATGAAAAATCAATTAGAAATCATGAGTGGTTCAGAGCTTTTCTTTCATTGTATTGTCACCATTAAGTACCATGTAATATATTAATCAGTGTGTAAGAACTCTACAACACATATTCACAACTATTTTGACAATATCACAGTGTCTTTATCCATTATCAATCTTATGGTAAGTTTGACGCCATGAGCGTCTATGGTACATGCCAGTAGTGGTACGATATCTGCTATGACATGTTTATGACATAGTTATGGCCGTCTTACTACAGCGGTCATGGTACAGTATTGATTACTACAGTATGTGCGCGCTTCCTTGTGGAGGAAGCAGTGATATCAGAATCAGAATTCCTTTAATTGTCATTGCACAGGATACAACCAAATTGGTAGCAGTCCCACTCAATTAAATTTTGGGCCCAATGAAGGAATACAATATTGCCATAATTATAATAATAACTAGAAATGCAATTCCGAGGAATTACACGAGGGGATGCAATCTCCTGGTTAGGGTGTTGGTGGGGCTGTTGAGCTTGCTGCTAGCTGGTTGGTAGGGTAATTGTGATACCTGCAAAGGTGCTTTTGGAGTAACCAAATTTGAATCTTGTGTGACATGGCATTCTTGAGATATCATACTCAAGGTGTTTTTGACCTTGACATTTGACCTTCAACCTCCAACTTCAACTCACTTCATCTTTGAGTCCATAAAAACACTCGTACCAAATTTGAAGCATGTACGTCAAGCCGTTCTGGAGATATAATGCTGAATGCATGAGATATGGCTGGGACTTTTATTTTGACACACAGGAAACACTTTAACAGGATGTGTAGTTCAGGTAGAGCTAGATTGTATGCTTAGAAGCTGAGACAGTTGAATTCCTCACAGGTGACACCTGTGCCAGTGTTCTGATTAGCCTGGGAACTGCTCTGAGAACTACTTAACGAGCGCAGCTGACTCTATTATGACATCACAGCCCCCATTCAAGTCTATGGGGGAAAAATACACTTTTAATTACAAATATCTCAAAAAGTATAAACTTCTCAAAAATGAGAAACGGATAGGACGGTAAAGCCTTGGAAGATCTACGGAACGGTGTTTGAACCAAATTTGTACGTTAAGCGGTTTGGGCTGAATAGCGCGCACAAAAAGGTAAAAGGGTCATACACGTCTTAACACAATCACATGCCATACATACATCCTTTATCTAAAAACGTACCATACCAAATGGCATTAAAGGGACACCAGGCAACGTTTTTTGTGTTAATTACTCATCTTCGTAAGTCGGTATATGGTTAAATGACTCATTACAGGGCGAATGAAGACTCTCTCACCCGCCCCTACTGCCTGTAGGAAGAATATCCCGCTTGCAAGTTCAGTGTATCCTACCCGCAGAACGAAGCAGGCAGGCTAACGAAACGCTAGAGATTGTTGCAAACGTGGGTATAATAGCAGAGCCGGCGAAGAAGCAGCGAAAACCCTTGACAGAAGACGCAAACAAAAGGAAAAGAGCTTCAGACTGAGCGAGGGGGAGTTTCGTAGAGAAAAAGCATCAGGCTTGCCTGGTGTCCCTTAAAAGAAAAACATCATTATTGCACACCCTGTCAACCCAAGCATTACACAGCTCTAGTCCAGAGAGAGATATTCTCTATTCCCTCTCTCTCTCTCTCTGTGTATGTGCAGGAGACAGACATACACACACACACACACACACACACACACACACAGAGATAGATAGTTATAGAGATGAAAGAGAGAATACACAGAAGGTAACACTCTCTCTCACACACACACACACACACACACAGAGATAGATAGTTATAGAGATGAAAGAGAGAATACACAGAAGGTAACACTCTCTCTCTCTCACACACACACACACACACCACAAGTCTCTCACACCTCTCCTTCATCTCTCCTCTGTGCCTTCCGTTAATTTCTGCAGTTTTCATTCCTCTCTTTTTCTTCGTTTCCTGCCTTTTCTTCCTTCTCTCGGTTTTTTGTGCTCTTTTCCTTGTCGTTCATTTTCTCTCTTTCATTTCCCAGAGTTCCTCTCTGCAGGCTTCTCAGTTGCTTTTCATGCCCAGAGAGACAAGCAAAGAAAAGAAAAGATTTGTGTCCTAACTGCATGCTCAAACACACACACACACACACACACACACACACACACACACACTCACAGAGAAAGAGAGAGAGAAAAGAGAGAGAGAGACAGAGTGTTAGAGAAACACATACAGAAACAGAAACACGTGCCTGTGTACACTGCACTGCACTGCACAAACACACATTTCTTGCATTCTGACACATTATCACATGCCCAGAAGGCAGCACACACATACATGCACCCCTCATCTGCCCACACTCTCACATTATACGCTCACAGTGTCACACACACTTTTATTTCACATGTAAACATACACACACATCTCTCTCACATTCACACACAAACACAGACACACACATGCAGACGCAAGTTTGCTCTTGTGTGAGGAAGTGAGTCAAAGGGCCATTTATATTGTTACACAGACACACACACACACACAATCAGTAATGATGCAGAGGTCAGAATTGTGTGTATTCAAGATTAGATTAAGATCCTTAAGCAAACTCTGCTGGAGGGGGAGCAGTATATGCTTTATTGCAGATACCTCACAGACGCATTTCAGAATATTGGATCTTGTGTTTGTGTTCCACGTTTACATATACAGTATGAATGGGATGAAAAGGTGGGCATCTAAAAACACATTTAGTCAAAGATATTGTTTACAAGACTTACAATTTGTATCTGCAAGATGTAATCCAGAAGTCTTTTTCTGGTTTCAAAATTAGCTTGAGTGAGATGTTCCTCATCGTTAGTAAACACTTTTGATGTGAGATGATATTGGAATTTGAACTTAAATCTGATCCAGCCCTCTGATATTTAGAACTTTCAAGCATCTATATGTGTTAATCTTTGCGTATGTACTGGTGATAAAAGTGTCAGTGCAGTGTTCTCTTTCTCATCCTCAGACATTTATTCATACTTTATTATGATGGTGCTCTTTTGGGTGAAACAGATACAATGTGATTTAATTCTATTCCACGTATTCTACCTTGACATCCATTATAACCAAATAACCTTATTGAAGTAATTACACTATATTTTATGCCATGCCCATACATTTGATCTGTGTTGGCACTGACTTCCCATGTTTCTGTAAAGGCAACCGTCTCTCCCATAAATCAAAGTACCTGTCACTTGCTCGATCGACAACTGCCATCTCTCATCGCCGTCTCACAGCGCAGATGAAAATGCTTATAGGTTCCCGTCATGATATGGAGTATTTGGTGACGCGCGTGACATCTCACCTTTCTAACCAAACGTAAATCTGAGCGTTCGGCCAAAAGCATTTAGCCGAATAGATCCCGTTACGTACGCTCTGACAGGATACAGTAAATTCAGAATGAAGAGTAGATCCAGTCAGTGTCATGTGTTTCTGAGTGTGTGAGGCTGGTGCAGGGCATTGGGATGTCATTAGGTAAGGGGATTGGGAAGGGCTTGGAAGACAGTATGTGCCGGGACGTTCCACAGTTGGCTTGCTCTGCAACACTGATGGGAAGCAGTGTGAACATAGCAAATCGGTTTGTCTTTCTCTGTATGTGCAACTGTCTTTGATAGCAGGACATGTGTGTGTGTGTGTGTGCCTGCATGTTTCTCTGTGTGTGTGTGTGTGTGTGTGTCATGGTGGAAGGAGCAAACGCCAATCTAAGACGCATCCACATCTGTCGGAACTGCTGGCAAAAACACAGAGAAAAAGTAAAACAAGTAAAAGTTGTAGCTTTTGGAGATGGCAATGCCATGTCTACCCATAATCACTAGTGCAGAAAGGGCAAGCCTAAAATAGCAAGCCTAGTACAAAGCATTCAGGTTCAGACCTGTCTAAACTTGTAACATCAATGTTTGGATCTGTGATTCTTTCTTAGTGTTAAGATCCAAATAAAAGCTTTTAAAATGTGTGTGTGTGTGTGTGTATGGGCGTGTGTTCTTTTGCCCTCACTCTCTAGACTTGCAAGGTCACCATGCCACCAAATGTGCTGAGAGAGAGGCCCTCTGCTTGGCAATGACATCACTCCTCTACGGAACACTGGCTCCTCTCCGTACAGGACTCATTCCACAGTCGGCCTGCCTGCCAGGCCTCAGCTTCAGTGCTAAGGAGAGGGACATGTGTGGTCAATGGAGCCAGACATGCGGAGGGAATTCTCCCGTGACACCTCTGGCCCTAAAGAGGTGACTTTGTGTCATTTGGTCAGCAGTTCAGATCCGTGGTGCCGCCACAGTGGTATGCGGTAAGTTCTCAGTCTGTGACGCACGCACGCACACTCACAGTTTTGATAGCTCTAACCTTTCCCACTCCACAGACACATGAAATACATCACTCCTTTATGCCATTATGACATCTTCCACAAGGGTATATTTCGGGACCTGTTCTTATTTTTGTCTTTATGTATGCTACCTCAGAAGGCCAAATTTGTGGACACACCACCTCATTTCATTGTTATGCAGATGATCTACTTAAGCAATATAGCACGAGTGAGAGTGGGGTTGGTCATGGATATTCCCACGGGTGTTGTTCGGCCATAGCCACGAGGCCGGAGGCCGAGTGGCGCAGGCAACAACAGCCGTGGGAATATCCATGACCAATCCCACGATCACGAGTGCTATATTGCTTTTATACAACAATTCTACCACAAACTAAATAATCTGAAAACACCCCAATATTGTTTAAAAATGTTAATTTCGACATTGTTCTTACGCATCAAAAAATAGTTCCCTTTTCAATAGACAGCGTCTTGGTTGCTAGGTAACCAACATTCCAGATCCCTCGTTACCGTTACGGGTCTTTGTGGTTTACGTGTCTTCTTGAAAGAAATGTTGAAAGTCGGGCTGAAATCACATTCATATCTAGGTTTGCTGCATGCATGTTACAAGGACACTGGGCCATGTCATGTAAGGGACATGGTACTGCAAAAAAACGGAAACATAGCCTACATTGCAGAAACACTCAACTTTATTAATTTATGGTGAATAAATGTTACACTACTGTGCACAGCCTGACGTGATGAGCGGTTAGCTAACTATGCTAATGTTAGTTATCTACAAATCTCCTCCAAGTGACAATCATATTATACACAATGCTGGCAATTAGCATCCTCGTTTATCTTACTTACATTAAGTTGACTGTGTGGCTTAATCCACAGATGTGGTGAAGCACTGTTTTGTTATGGTTTGCTAAGGAGTAACCCATTGCTTAAAATAGTGGAGAGCTGGGATGAGAACATTGTGTCCAATCTTCGCATTGTATCGCGGAGTGATTTATTATTAGCTGTGCAAAGTCTGAGTTGACATGTCCAGGGATATTCCAACTCATGAAACGTCTCTCGGCCAATCAGAAACAAATAAATAGTTCCATGGAACCCAATTGTTGTATAATACTGTATTTACCTTTAGAGCTGCAGTTGGCAAGTCTGACAGATTGAGGGAAAATTGAGGAGAAAATTTTAAATGTTTACAACTCTCATCCCCTTTCCCTACTACCACCGAGCACCCTCTCATCGAGTTTGTGCTCGTCAGTGCGCACCAGACTGTGACTGACAGTCAGATCTCACACAGCCCTGCTCTGATTGGACCAGAAGAACCGGGAGCTGTGGATTTTTGCCAAACAAATAACAGGCTCTAGGTGGAGGTAGAAGTGTTTTTTTTCCCCTAAAACCAGCTGATTTATGGTGTTCTGTCGGAGCATAGTGTCGGTTTCAGTGAATATGATCAAAAAAATCTTACCAACTGCAGCTTTAATCATGGGAATCAAAGGCTCAATGAGTGTCACATCACAAACAATTGGATGTCCCATAGTTTCCTTCAGCTAGATCAGGGGTTCCCAAACTTTTCAACCCGCGACCCCCAAAATAACCGTGCCAGAGACTGGCGACCCCCACTATCCCTGGATGTCAAAAATTAAATAAAATGTGCGCACCGGCCATACGCACTAGGCTTATCCAAACACGGGCTTAATGACAACACAAAAGAACAGAGCAGCCTGTTATGATTTTACATATAGAAATTTACTATATGATAAAAGCAGAATACCTTAGTCAAAAAATAATATCCATGTAACATGAGTGCACATTATTGCTGTCGTGCAAACTTAACTTTGAAACATTACTTTAATTTCCATTTTAACAAAAGAATATCTCAGTCAGGGTAATATCCACAAACTGTTGTAAACATATGTACATTGTTGCTGCGCAAATTTACATTTTGGCAACTATGTTTCAGCGTTAATCTCATCTAATGAGATGGATGCGCGCTATGCGCGGAACACAGCATTATCCATTCTTGGTTTAATTGTGGAGACGGCCACAGATCATCCTTCACATTTAGACGCGATCTGTATTTGTTTTTAATATATGTCAGTGCAGAGAAAGTCTTTTGGCACAGGTATGTGGAGCTGTGAATATTCCCTCTCGACTGAAATCCAGAACTCAGCAAGCGTCTTGGAATTAAAATCTGTCTTTAAAGTGCGGTCAAGAGACAGCTCTTTTATTTTTCACAAATGTATTTGATTTATGGAAATCATTTCGCGACCCACCCCTCCAGTAAAAAGAGGCACTGCTTGTTTTTAAAGCCTTTAATGGTTTGCTCCCACATATGCCGATGATATGTTGCGTCCATACAATCCATCAAGGTCCCTTAGGTCTACCTCCCATCTCTGAAAGAACGAAGAAAGGAAGCAGCAATCTCCTTGCTCAAAGAGATGATGAGCCCATCACATTCACTACATGACCTTCCCCCACCAACCAGACTACACTGCACCAGTAGGCAAATGAGAAACAGTGCTACTCTCTCCATATCATATCCCCTGCCAGGACCTAGCGCCTCCAGCAGTCCTTCCTACACACTGCAGTCAGACTGTACAATGACAGAGAAGGCAAAACAGTCTGACCTTCACCATCTCCAAGCATAGACTTGAAACGTGGAAAATACCATGATAGACACTTTTATTATTTTTAGTCTTCGTATTCTAGGTGGCTGTGTGAGAGTGTGTGAGTGTGTGTGTGTGTGTGTGTGTCTGGAGGGGGGGGGGGGGAAGAGTTTGTAAAGCACTTTGGTTTGTAATGTGCTACTTAAATCAAATGTACTTACCTGTACTTTGAACAGTGAACTGTGTGATTAATGTCCACATCAAAGGCCATCTTGTCCATTTCTGGTATTTCACTTGACCACTTAAGCCCTTTTATAAAGGTCCTTATTCTCTACTGCTGTTATTAAATCATCACACTGAAGCACACTGCCTTCTGACACTGACACCAGCAATAAACACAAGACCACAGAATAACGATAATAAGATGTTATTATTCATCCTATGACTTATTATTATGACCGCCACGCAGCGAAGCGGCGGTCATATAGGTTTAGTCAGAATTTTATTTATTTTTTTTGTTTTTTCTTTTTCGCATGCCCAAATTTCCGTCAATGAGTCCCGGGACACTGAGGTACACGAAACTTGGTGGGCATGTAACCCCACATGGATAGCATGGAACCATCGTTTTTCGTTTTGATCTGTGGCCCCCCGGCTGGACTGGACCCCCCGAAAGGAGGGTAGGGCAGACACAGTTTTCTGTGAATATCTCGAAAACCGTAGGGTTTAGGAGGACCATTTTTTTTTGTATGTTGATCTCAAGGGGCCATGTCAACCAATTCCATAACCACTCATTTCATTTATAGCGCCACCTAGTTTAACACAAAAAAGTAAAAAATTAGCTGTTTTCATCACAATATCTCTGGCTGACATGGTCAAAACTGCACGAAATTGAAAGTGTAGGATCATTATGACACCCTCCGAATGCATGCCAAGTTTTGTGAACTTTCGTTCATGGGGGGCCTTACAATAAAATAATTTATGTGTACATTTAGTGACCGTACACCAACAAGGATTCCCGGGACACTGAAAGACCGGGGTACACGAAACTTGGTGGGCATGTAACTCCACATGGATAGCATGGAACCATCGTTTTTCGTTTTGATCTGTAGCCCCCCCGCTGTACTGGACCCCCCGAAAGGAGGGTAGGGCAGACACAGTTTTCTGTGAATATCTTGAGAACCGTAGGGCCTAGGATGACCAATTTTTTCCATATGTTTGCCTCCAGGGGTCATGTTAACCCATTTCATGTGCACACATGTGCATAAACAGATACACACGCACACACATACATTCACAGTAATCATACGTATGACACATACTCACACAGTAGACATATGTATGCATGCATGCACAATGCACAAACACACATACGCAGGCAAACACACAAGCACGCACACACACACACACACACACACACACACATAAACATAAACGTGTACACGCACACATGCACACAATTCAAGAATTTCTCAGAATTATGAACAGGCAAGATGGGGGTGAGGTTGTATAAAATGAATTTTACATGTGGAATCTATGAACTAATTATGTTTTGGTACTTGTTGTCTAGCAGATACCAGTGAGAATTGAGTGTGGCTAATGCAATTTAGTGAGACAGTTAGAATCATATAGGCCTTTCAGCGTGATTTATTTTTGTGGAAAAAATGTGCTGGACTGGGCGGCGGTCATATTTTGTACCGCTCTGCGGTACATCTAATTCATAATAAATCACATTACCATTAAAAAGTTACTAGTTTTAGTTATTGAGAGCTTACTCCAGCTATGGCAGATTGGCGGTACATTTTGACTTTTTTGGCACTGTTGAGTTATTTATAGTGGCTGAAATAATGACAGTGGGTGGACGGGGCAGAGGCTGTACTGAAAGGCTTTTTGACAGGCCAGGCTGAGAGTGCTTATCTGGTATGTGAGGAACAATGGAAAGCCTCAAGGCGTTCCTCTCTCTGGCTTGGGCGCTGATGGTGCGCCCATTGTCACAGAATTTGGAATCGGAACAGAATTTTCTCTTTTTTCAGCTTTATTCTTTTTTTTCTGCAGTTGTGGCACATTCCTGTGGAGCCAATGATCTGAGGGGTCCACCATCAAAGATAGGGACCATCTGCCAGGCAGCACCCTATGCCAGGTGTGGAAAAAGTTTCAAGCACAAAGGCACACTGGACCCGAAAAAATACTCAATTAATTTCTATTTGCCACTTGTAAGTCTTAACAATGATACATCCAGATAATTTAATAACACATTTCACTACAGTCGCTAAAATTGCTGAAATTGGTAGTGCATTGTAGTCACAATCCACTGTGTTTGACTTAAGGTAAAACAGATTAAAGACATAAACACATACATTCAACAATATTTGCTTCTGTATTTAAGCCTGGCCTCACCCACCTAGATCTTCTTTCAGGGAGATCTAGTCTGGAACACCATAGTTCATAACCGTTTCCCTCAGACAAGAAAAATATCAGGCCAATCAGCGACGAGAGGGGAAGACGAAACCGAAACCTATTGTGATAAACAGAAGCAAAACCTGTAAACATCAAAAAATGCAGAAACGTATTTACATCAAAGGTAGACCCATATACATACTGACTGTTGATGCTGTTTATTGTCAGTTTGTAAAGTTTAGGCAAAGTAGGAAGTAATGTCAGGAATCTCTGATCAATGTGATTAGTAAGGCTGGATCAATGATTGAAGTTGAAGTTAGTGCAAAGTGTTGGAAACGAATCCCAATCATGAGTCACCAGACTCTATTCACTTTGTGAATGAGTTTGGATTTTTCCAGGCTAGCTGTATTTACCCTGAAAGAGGCTCTCTTTGCATGTGTTTGTTTCCAAGCTGGCATACAGCATGGTAGTTTGGCCATCCTCCATTTCTACATCTATCTAACCTTCAGATAAATTTACTTATAAAGATCCTCTGTAAGTATTCAAATGAAATTTCAGCTTAGCATCTATTGACTGCCAAATGGGCTTTACTGTATCATCAAAACCACAAAGAGTAGCTTTGGATCAAATAGGGAGTATGTTTAGACATGGGAGAGCTGGTTTGGACCAGACCTGTGAGGGTAATATTCCTTCCCCTGTTCAACTCCACCGCAGCACTATCCTGCAGTAAAACTCCAGCTCTCTCTCTCGCTCTCTCTCTAATTCCAGATAACCGCTAAATAGATCATGTGACATCACACATCCTCCAGGCAAGTTCACCGCCACCCACTCAAGTGCACAGACGCTGAGGTAGGCTCAGTCTCAGCCAAGGTGATGAGTAAATGTCAGAAAGCACTTGTTAGATTTTTGGATGTACCACTGACTTGCTTCTTAGTCAACAATTGTTTTTGATGTTTTCCTTACAGAGCAGATCTTCAAGGACCAATTACGTTCAGATGTTTGCTTCCCAACTATGGTCACATTATGTTCGATTCATAATTTTAGTTTCTAATATCCCAATATTATAGTCTTTACTCATGCTAAAACAGTGAGGGGACATAACAAAGGCTTGGCTATTATCTAAGGATTTTGTCATCTCATCGTGACCTGATTCTTGCTTGCATACAGCAATAGAACTAACTTTTCCCCTTTAAAGAGTTACAGAATAACAGGCCAAGGGCATTCTCAGAATGGCCCACTGAATGTGTTAAATCTGATATGCTTGAAAAAGGCGGCACAGTTGAAGCGTTGCCAAATTAAAAACGTCCACTGCATCTAGAAACAGAGACCCTTTTTTACTTAATCAATTCTCTAGCTCCTCATTGAGAAGTACACAGTGTGCATTTGCTCCTCCCAACAAATCTGATATGCTATCAATAATTCTGTATAACATTAGTTCTCAGAAGTACAAAGAGTCACAGAAGATAAGGAATACTACATTAGTAGTGTGGGACTTTCCCTTTGATTTAAGTGACTGAGTCTGGCAGTGGATGTGGTTACTCACCCAGTCACTTTCAGGCCAGGTCATATTTAATTAAGTTGGGCAAAAGTGCGGCTTGGGTGATTTTAGGACCTCAAGAGCTGATGTTTAGGACCATAGAACACATGCAATCCCAACCCTTTGACCCAAGGGTCAATCGGGGATAGTTCTTAGAAATTATTTTAAACTCGGGCCAGGAACATTCAAACCTCTTCCCAGCTTGTAAAAGTCCAAGACATGCTGACTTGGTCTTGAGTCAATACTGGCATGTGCTTTTAGCCCTCCTGTTAAAATTGGACCTATATTTAAAAAAAAACATAAACACGTCCAGTCCCAAACATGGCTGCGGTCACCATATCTCATTTAAGCGTCTTCGTGGAAATCGTGTTAAAGACAGGCTTGTTAATTAAAATGTTCAGACCGTTTGCGCTCTGGTTTCAGAACCAGGAGAGCTAGCGAACGCACAACGCTTCACTGCTAATCCCGGCTCATAAACATATCAAACCGTAAAGTACGACAGCATTAGCCTCCGTTCCAACACCTTAATACCAATGGTGACAGTGTGAGTCATTTGGCAAGGATCGGATCCCTCCCCAGGCAGAAAGTGCCAGCGTTATCTGAGCCGTGGGCTCCCGGTCCAGGACTTGGCTCCTGCTACTGCTCTCGTCCATGGACACTCAGGTTTCGGCAGGGAATTTTAGTTGCCCTGACTGGATTGAGACAGGAAGCCCAATATGGTTAAGGGTCCAGACAAGAGCCAGGAACTCATGTGTGCTCCAGTCAGAGGAGTGACTACCCAAAGGAAAATGTCTTGTATCAAAAATGTCTTTTCTTTGACTCACAAGAAATAAATCCACTTGAGATTTCACCTGTTGCTGTCTTCTGAGGAATAAGGAGCAATAACAATATATTGAACTGAAATTGGATTGTTTTTTTCTTATCAATATACTATTATTAGCCTGGCTAACGTCAGACCTCATCTCATTGAGATGGGGTCTGGGAACTAGACATTCATTTTCTCGTATTTGATACGTGGTTTACGAATGCCCAGAGCCGTTTATTGGGCGCTACGAATGTCTATCAAATGCGTCTGTACGTAGCTCATAACGGCTTCGGTGTGTCGTCATCGTCTTGCTGCCCTTCCTCCGTTCTGTGATTGGTTCCTTCGTTGAGGTGAAAACGAAGTCCATAGAATCTAGGCTGCCTAGCAGCGTGAATAAAATTGCGCGCGTAAGGCAGCATGGGAAAACCCAGGCTAATTATTACTCCTTAGTTAGGAGAAACGTTGCTTTTCTCTGGTTAGTCTAATCACTTTTGTACCTGAGCACCTGAATTCACTGTAAATTGTAATCACTGCACTGAATGAGACTTCTTGAGGTAGAACTGGGCCTAAGGAACAACTTTTGGCCTAACGGGTTGTTCACACCAGGAACGATAACTATAAAGATAACTGTAACTATATAAGGAAGTCTCTCCTTGTGTTGATGAATGTGATGTCTAAAATTTGACATATTCTGATTGGCTATCAGCTTTTTATCGTTCTCAGAATTGTTCTGAAAGTAATCCCAACAATATTGTCTTCATCGTTTAGTTTATATTGTGTGGATGCTGTCATTCATATTATTATTATTTTTTGAGTATTTTGTTTAGGACGCAAAGTGCAAAAGGGCAAAGGAAGAAAAAATAAGAAGATTATTTGTTTGCCGTTATCGTCATCATAATTATCCTTCTTGATGTGAATGGCCCTTAAAGAAGGAGAGGTGAGGTCAAAGCTCAGTGTTTCAGCATGTACAACAAACCAGACAAATGAAGTTAGGGAGACACCATACACTTACTATAATGTGTTACAAAGTGAAGCCATTATGGCCAAAGGCATTTCACTTCACTTTTGTTCATTCTGAAAAAAAAAGGGTGCTAACAAACAGAGGTGCTGCTGACTGACTAAGTGGAAACTTTTAACAAATTTAAACATGACCCTGATGGGGAAAAAAACGTTGGTCGGAAATAATTACATTGGCGTTCTATTGTGCAATGTCACTTTGTTTTCCCTGTCTAAAGTTTTTCAAAATAACTCTCTTCCTCCCCTTCTCTCCTGCCGTTTCCTCTCCCCTTCTCCTCACTTTCTCTGGCCACCCTTAGTCCCCTCCCTGAGTTAAGTCTCTTCTTAATTGCTCACACTGCCCATTGGCACTGCACCTTGTAGTTAAGACTGTGTATGTCGCTAGATGTTTCAGCTGGTGCTTAAAATCCAAATCAGCAGATAAAGTGAAAGAACGGACTCCGCACACAATGGCTGACGCTAAAAAAAGAAGGTGTATTGGACAGAAATTCAATACAGTCCAATACACTTACTTTTAAAGATTCAGCCTTTGTGTGTAGTCTATTTGTTCACCTTACCTACTGCCACTGTTGGTCATGCACTTGGTCTCAGGCGCTTCATCCGTGGACTACAGAACGCTTTGAGACCATGTCCAATTTTAACTATGCTATTGAAATAAATGGAATTGAATCAAACTGACCATTGTTTCATAGTAATAGCTCTCCTAAATTTGGGCAACATTTTAAAAGAACCTGTACACTGTGCTTCAGACCTTCTTTTATATCATCCACGTGTTCTCCATCACACGGGTTCGATTCTCATCACTAACACTCTCGATAAGCAGAACATGCCTGTTTTAGAGAACTAACAGCATTTTAATGCTGAGAGCCAAAAACGTGGATTAAATAACTACCATTATTAAATGATAAAGAGACTCATTTTTAACTAAGGTTCTGCCACAGCCCTATTTTAACTCTCTCTCTCTCTCTCTCTCTCACTCTCTCTCTTCACTCTCAATAGGGACAGACTCAATGCAGGGTTTTTTTCAGGAAATTTTGAGAAGATTATCAATGCAGGAGGATCCTGCAGCACAATTGATATATGTTAGTGAATGACTCCGCAGAGATACCCAGTTACTGCTGACTGTGATCACCTGTGAACATATCACTGAAACTCCCCTTGTAATGGCAGGAATCAAATGTGTTAAGATCCCCAACTTTTGATGTGAAAGAATTCCATCTATTATCTGTTCATTGCTCACTTTACTGTAACAGGTCTCTTACGCCCTCTTCTGGAAGAATGTAAGCCTACACTAACAAAAGGTTTCAACTCCAAGAAGTTTTAGTTAGATAGATAGATAGATAGATACTTTATTGATCCCCAGGGGAAATTCAAGGTCTCAGCAGCATACATACAACACAAACACATTCTTTAACAGCAGAAAGAGTAATTAAAGTATATAATATAAAAACACAACTAAGCAGTAAGGACAGTAGAAGATAAGAATATGCTAAATATACTAAAATACAAATTATACTAACACTTAATACAATATATAAAAATATACTAAAATACAACTTACCAAAATACAAATTATACTAACACTTAATCTAAATCAATTCTAAAAACAGTATCCACAGTGGTGATTAATAAATCAGAAAGAATCAGTTCATAAATATTAGGGCTGTCAAAATAAAATGTTGATTAAAATAAAGTCCTCTGCAATGTCTGCAACAAGGAATTTGCATATCACTGGAGTTCGTCAACTCTAAAGTTCCACATCAATGCAAAGAAATAGTGTTGACATTGAGGGGAGTGTTAATTTAGTTTTATTGTGTCCCCTAGGTTATATCTGTGGCCTGAAATGCCTTACATGTGAAAAAAAACTTTTTCCCGAAGCACTTTTGAATTGATTTCCTCCGCATATTCGATCATATTATAGATTATTATGACCATTATTTGAACAGTGAAAGTAATAATAAAAGAGTTTTTGAACTTTAATGTCACTAATGCTGATTATTCAATGATTCATTTAAATTTAAATATTTAAAATACTTTCACAGCAAAAATTATATATGTGATTAATTTAGATTAATTAATCACAGAGTATGTAATTAATTCGATAATTTGTTTAAATCGATTGACAGCCCTAATAAATATAATATTTTTTTTGCAGTTTGCCAATCCACAGTATAATAATATCATAGCGTCAAATGGACCATGAACTATGACAATCCCTTTTTACTAAATAATAGCTAACCTCAGAATATTCTTCACACATAGCCTTTTCAAATCAGTTTTAAAGTTGGCTCATGAACTGTAAAAAATATCCCTATGGGTTATGCAACAGAAGAGATATGTATTTATGTTAGGGAATTAGGTGGGGATATAATGTCCTTGCTTTACTGTCAAACGGCACTTCTGATGATAATGCCTATTTGTAAGTCTCAAAAAACTGGGTATTTCTGTTTTTTGAATGCTAAACAAATATTATTTCTGGACTCTATCTTTATTTTATTTTCCTGTCTATTATGTGCAAATCTTGTTTTTTTTTTGTTATGTAAGGATGACATATTTGTTATGTAGTTAAAGCCTACATTTATACTGTCTAGTGATGTTTGCAAATGTATGATTTACATGTGTGTGTGTGTGTGTGTGTGTGTATGTGTGTGTGAGAGAGAGAGAGTGAGTAACTGAGTGAGTGAGTGGGAGAGAGAGAGAGAGAGAGAGCAGTTCACTATCACCAACATCAATTGTAAACACAGTGAAGAAAAGAAGACTGGTCTGGCCTTACATTTTATGGTTCATTAGCTGACCTGACCCCGCCAGGGATGACTTCTTTTCTTGGAATATCATGAACATACAGAACAGAAGAGAAGACAGTTACATAATGTGGGGGTTGGATGCACCAGTGAACTCATTGTAGATTTTCCAGTAGCCTAGGCTTTTTGACAGCCTTTGATTAACTTTAAATTACGGGCTCAGACTCACGCAAATATTAAATCTTATTGTAATCTATCCTATAGTTCAAAACACACTTTGTGTACATTTTCTTTCTACTAAACACATTTCACATTCATCTTGGGATAAAGCGTGAAGTAGCCAGGTCTTTTTTGCTGGGGATAGGTTGAATTCCAGGAAAGATACTATAAATCTGACTCAGCGCAGAGAAGGCGAGCACCAACCCCTCTCTTACGTAGTCGAAGTCTCCGTATCCAAGTCCGTAACTACAAACCTCATCAAACAACATGGCGCCAGCATGCAGCTGGCCTGCACATACTAACGCCAGAGCACTTTTTTCTATAGAACATTAGCGGACAAGTAACTATTGTAACGCAGCATCGCGTAGACTACACGAACTTTTTCCTTCTTGTTGAACGACGACGGATTTCTCCTTTGAGCACACAGCATCCATATTAACTTTCAAGAAGGGCTACTTTGACTCACCTGCTTAAGCTTCTATAAAGAACACATCGTTCTGAATTTGCGTTTCTTGGACCGTTATGCATCACCCAAGCAGTGCCTTGGTGAAGTTCAAGTGAAGTGAGACTATTTCGTTCTCTGTAACGCGTACTCGTATACTTTTTAGGAAAGAAAATGCCAAGTGACTGCTTTCGGAATAAGACATTTGAAAGGACGAAATGCATCTAAACATGAGTGAGAACAACTCCCCAGTGGACGACAGGGAACGAGACAGGCTTCCGCCTATTTTTAATCATGTAAGTACAAAAATAGTAGGCCTTATTTGTTTTATCCAGTGCGTAATCGCAGTACATAAACATGGACAACACGTTGTTTTTTTTACTTCAATATATTGTCCCTGTATAACAAAACATCAAAGTATTTTTTTTCATCTGTCAAACCTTACTTCATTTCCATGTAATTTCCATAAGTTTAAAAAATAATCATATAGGCTAGGCTATTTGAACATAATGGTTAGGGTCACCAAATTTTCTTTTTTAATTTTATATGCATTAACATTTTAATTTATTTATTGTTAACTTAGTACAAAAACTTAAAGTTTTAGTAACGGACAGTAATAAAGGATTACAAAAATAAATGGAAATGGAACATAAACAGGTTGACATGTAGCACTGCACTGCCAGTATTGAAGCCAAGCAGTGTTGTTCATTATTTTGCTTTACCAAAGCTGTTGCCTATTATGTGAAGATGACTTCCAGTGGGTTGACAGAGCATCCTCATTGATGCAGTCTCTTTGGTCAGTTGCATCTTACTGATGTGGTTAATCTTGCTTGGCTTGAGGTCTAGCAGTTCTCTGAGCCTATTACCTGCAACCTTAAGGCAACTCCTCAGAACATCACAGAATCGCCCAAACTGATAGCATAAGAGAGAAACTAGCCAAGCGGAAAATCCTTATGGCTTGCCATTATAGTGATTTGTGTTTTCAATGACAGGGTTTGGAGCGTGGATCCAAGCAGCCGTGTGCCTCCTATGGAAACTTCTTCTCCTCCGTGAGTCAAAGGAGAGAAGCAGCCAGCCACGGGCTGTCTCTGCCGATCATCCTACCTGCCATCAGACACGGTAAGCTCCAGTGCAAAGATCTTCAGTCCACTCTTTGGAAGGTAGTCTGGACATACACTGATATTGCTCTGATGTTGTTGGAAGAGTCGGCCTGGACTGAGTTCTCAAACTGTTCTCAAAAGGGGTTTGGGTGTTGTAGCCTCTGTGTTATTAGCTGTAATGACAAAATCACATTTGAGCAAACACACAGACCACCATATTATCCCCCCCCCCCCCCCCCCCCACACACACACACTCAGATAAACATAACAAACACACACACACACACACACACACACACAGAGAGAGAGAGAGAGGGAGAGAGAGAGATAGAGAGAGAGAGCAGACAAATTAACGGGTTCATTATTGCATCCAGACCTAGTGATTTATATAAAATGACACATTCTGAAATGAGATCATACTGATGACTCAGGTTGGTATTTTTAGACTAAACTGCATTCTTTGGGGTTGTACGGCCTGGTCAGTCCACATTTCAACTTCAAGTTGTAATCATGAAATTAAACTGTCAATGTTCATAACTCTGCTATAACATAATGACAGACCAGCAACAACAATAAAAAATACATTAGAATAATGATGTCAGAGTTTTCGTTTAACCTTCGAATGTGCACGTTTGCTAAGTTGCCTCTTTGAATTAGTGACACTTATATTAAGCACAATCAATATGTAACCTATTGATTTGTTTTCTTATTTTCACTGTTGAATATTTCTTTTTGGGGGGAAATGCATTCAGAACGCACATTCATGGCTCCGTTTAGTGTGCTTTGTGGAATCCTCAATTCAAACCCTGGAAGACTTTTTAAGAAAAGTCAATTAGATGGAGATTGGGATGTTGAACTCAGTTTGCTTTGATGAATAAATGCTCAGTGATGCTGATATTTTGATAGGCTAGAAGAGTATACATTTCTAGGACTACAGCGTATAATCTCTATCAATGTTTGGAAATTAGTGAAAAAAAATCAGTCATGCTTGTATAATCCTTAAATGCAAAATAGACTTAGGCACCGACCTTTTCCTCTAGAAATTATGTATTGCTGAATGTCATTGAATTTCAAAGGAAGGTCTTACACTCTGCTTTGAATTAATGAACACTTCAAGATGTGCTCTGCCTTTTCGGGTGCGTCGACATCAAAAGATGTAGTCAGACACTTAAGCAGCAATGGCTTCTACAGATGTGTTGTAGAACAGAGTGCTGATCAGTACCAGCCTCTCCTCAAGCAAAGGACATTGTTCCTGCTGTCACGATGTCACTGAAAGGATTAGAAGCTGAATAGGTTGTGTGCGATCCAGCTGGGATTCAAACACATCCTTGCTACAGTAACTAGTGTGGTTTCCATTGCCTCATGGCTAAAATATCAATGCCTTATAAGCGAAACAAATCATTTTAATACTTTCAAAAATCAGCTTGCCTCTAATTTCAAAGATTATGCTGCTGCAGAACTTCAGTGCCTTGGATCAATAAATACAAACAGATACAACTTGGATCAATAAATACATTAGAAATTAAGCAGTAACCGAACAACAGAGCTCAAAGTCATGCATGCTCTTATGACAGCTGACTGGAACGGATGTGGTCCTGGTTTGATGCCAGATCTGGGCCAAATCTAAGGAACAACAATAGAATCACCAGATCAATGTCCAAGGACATCCAGCTGCTTTCATTGTATCCAACCAATAGTCAATCAGAAATGTTCTTAAATGGTTTGTTGTGTGGTCTATTTATTTTATGGTTTAGGTTTCTTAAATTCCACACTTCTGGTTGTGTTGATTGTCATTTGAGTCCATGTTTGACTTTCCTTAGTGCAACTTGTAAAGCACACTGGGTCACCCTTCATGTGCAGATTTTACAGGTGAATCCAATTAATACGCAAATGGCTTGAATTCTGTTTTGTTGTTGTCTC
>NW_027468674.1:17210889-17215889 GCF_046254945.1 Alosa pseudoharengus | reverse complement strand
ACACGCATTGTTTAAACATCTCCATTACATCTGTGCAAAGCTATGTCTGTCTCGCTGTGTGAAGAACACAACTTAGACACACACACACACACACACACACACACACACACACACACACACACACACTCAAAGAAATAAATGAATAGCCCACACTGTAAATGGATGGCTGTCAGGCGGGCTAGACAGAGCAGGCCCAGCTGGCGTTTCTCTGTGTGTGTGTGTGTGTGTGTGTGTGGTTCGAGGGGGAGTGTGAGTGTTTGTCCTTATCTATCTGTGTTTGTGTGGCTGTCTTTCTGTGTTTGTGTCTATGACAAATATGTCTGATGTGTTTGTGTGTGAGAGGGATAGAAAGAGAGGGAAACTGGATGGAAAGCATGAAAAAAGATGTGAGATAAAAGAGAGAGAGAGAAGAGAGTATATGTCTAAGGTGTGTGTGTGTGTGTGTTTGTGTTTGTGTTGTCTTTACTGGTGTGTCTGGGGAGACTGTCATTCCCACAGGAGCACTCAGCACCATTAAAAGCAGCTGTGTGTGTGTGTGTGTGTGTGTGTGTGTGTGTGTGTATGCGTGTGTCTGTATCTAAACCTTGCATAACTATCTATCGATGTGTAGTGTATAGTGGGCTATACATGTATGTGATGTGGATAGTGGACTATTAGATGCAGGGCTATAAGTTCTCAGACACTGTGCCAGAGCTTAGGCATAGGCTGGGACTATTAATATTTGAAAATAAGATAGTATTTTATATAACAGATTCAAATATTTCTGATAACTTCAGGCACAGAAATTGTCCTTGCCGTAAGCACTTTAGATATGTACATAAAGTGGACTGTCGTTGGTCCCCCTCCTTCCTCAGGCTCTCTCTGGAGCACTAGTGGACAGAGGGCTGTAGATAATATGTAAAATGGACTGTCTATGCTTCTTCTCTTCCTCAGGCTCTCTCCGAAGCGCTTCAAGCAGCTGGTGGAGCGGCTGCAGCTCTTCATCAGCACGCGGCTCTTCCCCGCCCGGCCCGAGGAGCTGCCGCCCATGACCAAGTGCTCGTGGTGGATCCCTGCCGCCACCAAGGTCCTCTCCCTGCTCAGTGAGTCTCCCCTCATGGATGGCCTCTCAGCAACAGAGCTGTTTCCTCTCTGCCAGCAGAAATCCAGTTTTTAGAAACCTGTGGTTATTTTATATATTTATGTATTATTGTAGAAGACTAGGTTATATAGATGTTAGGTATATAATGTATGTTGTATGTTTTTTTCATGAATGATTATTATCGCTATTCATCACTGTTATTTTTATTATGGAATTATGGAACAGAAAAACTATTCTTCATTGTACTTTGCCATTTAATGATGAATTGCCATCATTTTAGAAATTCACAGTACTGTTGAGTCTTTCCTTTAAGTTCTTGGTGTAGAATTGCAGGTGTTTTAAAGAACAAGTTATTGGGTGGGTTGCACCAACAAGGATTAAGTAATAATAAATCTGGATTAATTTTAATCCTGTTGCTCAACTGCTTTAAACTTAGATTTAAATTTCAGTTAGGGGTTCATTTTAAACCTGCTGAGGTGGTTTAAATTTCAGAAATGGCTGCATATATTAGATGGATTTAAGAAAATCGAGCCCCAGACAATCTCAACCCTGTGGAGTTTTATGATGATGAGGAATTTTGATGGAGGTACCGATTCAACAAGGAATCTGATTAAGATTAAATTTAAAATAATGTACGCAATTAAACATGGAAGTGACCTGATTATCTTTAGGCTAGGTTTATAATGGATAAACCTTGATATAATCCAGGTTGAAACTTAATATTTTTTTGTATAACCCACCAGTCAAGGTTTTAATCACAAATTAAATTTAAACCTACATGTAGATCCTTAATTAGGCCAAAACTAAGATTAATTTAATCCTTGTTGGTGCAACCCACCCAAAATACTCATTGTAGGCTCATAGTTAGATTCGATAGTTAGATAGATAGATAGATAGATAGATAGATAGATAGATAGATAGATAGATAGATACTTTATTGATCCCAAGGGGAAATTCGAAGGTCTCAGTAGCATACAGACATGACACACAACATGCACTTACAGCAGAAATGGTAAATATAAGTATAAGTATAAACATATAACCAAACTCTACTGTACAATAGAGACAGTAGGAGATAAGAAAAATAACAAAACTAAATACTAAATATACTATATGAATTAAATAAAAAAAATCCACAGTATGCTTGAGGGTGATCAAGTATGAGACGCTTGCAGTGACCGCCGGGACGGGCCTGTAGTTCTGTGTGCATGGTGAGGTGCTCAAGAGAGTGAGTGTCATAGTGAAGGTGCAAAAAGTAGTCCAACAGTAGTCCTGTAGTTCTGTGTGCATGGTGAGGTGCTCAAGAGAGTGAGTGTCATAGTGAAGGTGCAAAAAGTAGTCCGACAGTAGTCCTGTAGTTCTGTGAACAGTAGTCCTGTAGTTCTCAAATCTTTGCTCGGAAGCTTCTTCAAGTTTTTCCTTCTACCTCTGTGTCTCCTTTTGTCTGGTTTGGTTCTGCAGAGATATTTAATGTTTGTGACAGATCTGACTAAACGGAGACGAAACTTTATAGCACAAAAGATCCATCAAATGATGAAGATCCTTTGGCTCGTCAGGAGTCTCTCTGTTTCAGTGCGATTCAAAACCAGAGAGGGACTAGCCAGACATTTGAGACAAATGTATCCCAGTTCTTTCTTCAGACTGACATTGAAGGCATTATGCTGTCATCTGTTCATATTTCAATTCCACCACAGAAATACGTCCCAAACAACAACTAACTTTTTTAGTTAAATCATGTGCGGTAAACTATAAATAACGACTATCTAAAAAGGAGACAACCTCAGAAAAATATGTTATCTAAATCACAACAAGCATCATATAATCCTCCTGCCTGACCGACCTTTGACCCCTCTCTCTTCCTGTTATTAGACGCTGCCAACAGCATCGCCACTCCCCCCATCCTCCCCTTTACCGACTTTTACAACCTCACGCTGGACCACACCGACTTTATGGAGGACTATCGCACCTGGCAGACCCACGGCAACTCCAACCGGTAACCGCAACAGCAACAACAACACACCATGCATGACCCACACATAAACTATCGCTGTCTGAGCCCTTTGGTAATTTTAACTGTTAGCCGTTATCTAAACCACTCCTATGAAAGCAGGCCCTCAGGTTCTATGGACAGCTTCTACTGGTTAAAATGTCTATACAAAATCATCACTCAAGGCACAGAGCTCTCTGTCTCTGTCTAACACCCCTCCATAAAGTACTATACATGGCAAACCTCCTTACTCCATTTGATAGCTTTGTCTGTTTAGAACACATGATATACAGACTCTCCCAGTTCCTTCATATTGCCTGTTGCCTGTTGCCACTGCATAATTATGTTTGTGCAGCCTAATGAACATTGGATGTCTCTTTGGTATTTGCTCTGATGCTAAGAGAGCCTCATCTCATGGTTATTGTTTGCAGTGAGTGAACCTTTTCCAACTTCTTTCATGGCTTCTCACAGTTCCTCACAGCATTCCATACCCGCCCTGTTACAGCTGTGTCCGATGCAATGTCGAGTTCGCTCCGATCTAAACTCCAGACAGAGGTGGATGCTCAACGTGTCCACCTGATACAGGCAACTCAACTCTCCTCTGAGACTCTCAACTTGAAGTGTAGCCAATCGGGCCTTGAGTCCTGATGTCGTTTTTTTTTTTCCCCAGCAATGTCTTGAGATTCAAGTACTGGTAGTTTCATTTCACCAATTAATGTCTTAAACCCATAAGTTGTTTTTCTCAACAATGGCTTTATTCGTTTCACTTTTTTGCAAGTTCCCTAACACCATAGCCAGTTACACCATGTCCTAATAGGATCCGGGCGAGCGACTGTCTTGTATGTCTGTCTACACTGAGTCTGTTAAATATGCCCTTCTATTGCGTCATATTTCCCATTAAAACCTTGCGTTGCATCGCGCTGCTCACGTTGATGCAGTCAGGACACTCCAATTGAAAACAATGTAACAAAGCAAATTTTATTGCTAATGTTTGCTCACGTCGCATACTGTTTATTGTGTCCATGAGCTTTTTGTCAGTGATGTCTTAACGGTCACCATCGGCCAGTTTCCATTTCCCTTCCTGAGGAGTTCTTAACCAATCAGGCCTCAGATGTATGCGTTGTTTTTGTCACCGGTGCCTTTCAGGTTCTCCTTCTGCCAGTTCCCCTTCATCCTCTCTGCTGTGGTCAAGAAAGGCATCCTCCAGAGGGACTCCGAGCAACAGATGATCAGCATGGCCAGGGTGAGAGATCAAAGTTAAAAATTCGTTCACTCATTCACCAACACCACCACCTTAATTGCACCTCTGCAGCTCAGGAAACAAAAGTTGATACAACAGCCTAGGAAACAAAAGCTGATACAACACACATCAAATTGAATTGTATTTATTCTATTTACACAGTGGCAATAACAGCTGTTATTATACGGCTCCTCAGAAAAATCCACTGAATTGAATGGACCACCCGGACCACTCGGAGGTCTGATATTTCGCCTTATTGACCTCTGCAAGAAATAGCCGGACACTTAACCGAGCATAGGAACTGAACTCTATATCTATCAGACATATGGTATATAATCTATAGCAGTTCTCAACCAGTGTGCCATGAGGCGAGGGGAGGTGTGCCATGGAATTTTGAGGAACCCAATGCGTTTTTCTACAGGCTCATGAAACAGGCTATACGGCTATTTTAAATGCACAGCTAATTAAATTAATTAATTTTAATTCAATTCAATTAAAAATCTCAGTCAACATCATGTGAGCATATGTCTATCGCTGTGGTCTCAGCTCATGAACACTCTGTATAGAAAAAAATATGAGCATTTTGGTTTGACCTTTAGTGTGCCGTAACCCCAACAAAGTTGAGTACCTCTGATTTATAGTACCCACTCTAAGGAAAAGTGTGACCGAAAAAAGGGTGGTCCCAAAACACA
>NW_027468674.1:17173389-17198389 GCF_046254945.1 Alosa pseudoharengus | reverse complement strand
TCTCAAATGGGTGTAGCATGAGTGAAGCATTTTGAAAGGCAGTGCCTTAAAAAAGCAAAGACATTACATTCAGTTTCTAAAATAGAGAAGTGTTTTGCAAGACAGTGTGTGTGGTGTTTAACAAAAAGTGTGTGAGGCTGAGAATGTTCTTATCAATACAGATTTGGGTTGAGGTTTGGCTCTCCAAGTGTTAGGTTTTACGAACTGTTGGTTACTTGACATTTTTGTGTTTAAGCAATCGCAAATGCTGTTTGTTCATGTTATCTTATGGAGTATTCTGTGTCACCATCTATTCGTCAAAGCACTACCACTTGTGTCCAGTAGAGGGCTTCATTACCCAAGTGTTGAACAGTGAACAGTTTTATATCTTCTAGAAAAATGTGTAGGAGAGTCTCCTTTGGTGAAAAAGCCATTTTGTACGTTTTTTTTTTTATCAGTGTGTAGCATATTGTACAGGAAACCCAATCTATAAATCCCTATATATGAGGATGGAAAACTTGAGGTAGTTTTTGCAGAGTCAGAGGTTGCATGTAGCCCAATGCTCTGAAAGAGGAAAAAGGGTGAATTGGCTTCATACTGGCTTACATAACTCCTCTCTGGGTGTTTTTTCCTCTTTGTGTGTGTGTGTGTGTGTGTGTGTGTGTGTGTGTGTGTGTGTGTGTGTGTGTGTGTGTGTGTGTGTGTGTGTGTGTGTGTGTGTGTGTGTGTGTGTGTGAGTGTCAACATAGCTTACATATACTGTCGGTCAATACAACCCCCTGGCAACATCTAACTTAACACACAGGCTGAAAGTGTTACTGAAAATGATAATGCCAATAATGGGCAGTAGATTTTCAACAAGCATGTTCTAGAATAAGTAAAGATCCATTCTAGAACATCAGATCCATTAGAACATCACATCTCTGCCGTAGTGTGTTCTATTTTGGGAACAGACATCTACTGGGCTTATTTGAAGAGCATGAGCTCACTGTGAGATAGCAATGCTACGTAAGGTAAGGCGGGCTTGTGGAAATATCTGGTGTGTTACAAGCTCCCTGCTTCCCTGGGGTGAGTGGTGTCAGTTTTAATGGGGGATGTGTGCATCTAGAGAATCAAAGTACCATAAACTTCTGTGACTGAATATACTCTCAGCATAGCTGGGTACATTCAAGTGGATGTGAACGCTATGTTTCAAAAGTATGACTCTCTGGCCTGCTCTGAAGTTACACAATTGTTTGTTTTAAGGCTCTGTATAGGGGCCTATATATCAACTATTATGGAAGCATGTGCACAGTGTTGTTATTGTACAGTGACACAGAGACACCACATACAGTAGGGTTGTCTAGCATTCTATGAAATGGACTATATGCCACGGAAGGCTGTTTCAGCCAGCACATTTATTTCTGGCGGATCGTCAGCAACAGCACCAGCATCTTCTGTTATATTCTGCTCTTTCCGTATTCACTCTGTAGACACTAAACATCTTGTCTATGCCCAACTATGCAACTCTTTATTCTACTTCGACACACGCATAAATCCTTCAGCATTTTCACGTGCTGATTCACTAGGTGCAACACCCAAACCGAGTCCGTGTAAACAGGTACACTAAAGCAACACAGGGGATGGTCCATCGCATATGTTTGTGCTGGCTGAAAAGCCTTCCAGGAAGTACATGGCATAATGGCAATTGTTGTCCATTTGCTGGTCCTGTGTTCACATTCAAATAGCTTACACATTTTAGACATGGCGTATATGCATATGTGGATTAATATATACCTATATATCAACTATAATAGATGTGTAGGCTGGGCTGTTGAACAGTAACACAGTGACACCACATAGTGTTGACTTTAAACTGTTAATCAGTCTCTAACCATGTATCCACATTCAAATGGGTTAGGGATGCTTCAGTCATATTGTGGACTACGTATTGTGGACATTGATGAAGTGGTCAGTTGTGGTTGTTAATCGGAAGATTCTGTTTTCAGGATCTTGCTCATGGTCTGGCAGAACTTCTGAGCTATGAAGGCAACGTGGAAGAGGATTTCTACACCACTTTCCAGGTCAGAGAATCTGTCTCTCGCACACACACAGGCAAGCTTGTGCACACACACACACACACACACACACACACACGCACACACACACACACACGCACAAACACAAACACACACACACACACACACACACACACTACACATACACATGGCTACAGGTCTTTCTGCCCGAGCACACAGAAGTCTACTGAGAGATTATTCATGGCTTTTTGGGTTAGGTAAATAGGACCACACCAACAAGTGTCTTTAGGAGGTACGCTTCAGTGGTTTGCTTGATCCAACATTTGAGTGCAATATTTGGCCAAAATGCACAGCACTTTTTTGGGTTTGTTTTGTCTTCAAGAGAAAGTAAAACTCCTCTATGCTAGATTAAACACAGCTAAGAATAGGCACACCGTTCCAGTGAATGTCTATCATTTCAGGTTTTCCAGGAAGAGATGGGTGTCATCAAGGCGTATAATCTCAAACCTGGCGGCGATAAGATTCCTGTGACCAACGTGAATAGAAAAGGTGAGTAGAGTCTCAAAACTTAAACGGTCAGGTTCAAAATTCAAATTACTAATAAAAAATATTCAAGTACATATTCAGTAAGAATTCACAAAATGTCACTCAAGTCATATCATTTGTCTCATGTTAAAGGTTCTCACTAGGCCCTCATGGACGCCACTAGGCCCTGTTAGAAGATAAGCTTGAACTTGTTAAAGATGCAGCATCAGTTATACGCCTGTTTTTTTTGCATAAGCAAACCATAGTTCACTCCAAGACCTCTATATACAGTATACATATGTAAACTTTAGATAGTCACTGTGTTTGGAACATCTGCTTAGTCACTACACAGTGCACTATATATTGAGCGGTGAATATATACTGTATACAGCTCTGGAAAAAAAATTAACATTGCACATTTTGACTGATGTCATCCTACAGTTGCTGAGTGACATTCAAATGAGTTGATGGTCATAAAGTTTGAATATGACCGTCAACTCATTCGAATGTCACTCACTAACAGTAGGATGACATCAGAAATGTGCAGTGGTCTCTTCGTTTTTTTCCAAAGCTATAGCAGAGGGATTTGGCAGAGGCCTTTGTCCAAAGCGAATATATATATATATATATATATATATATATATATATATATATATATATATATATATATATATTTATTTATTTAAGCAATATAGCACGAGTGAGAGTGGGGTTGGTCATGGATATTCCCACGGGTGTTGTTCGGCCATAGCCACAAGGCAACAACAGCCGTGGGAATATCCATGACCAATCCCACGATCACGAGTGCTATATTGCTTTTATACAACAATTCTACCACAAACTAAATAATCTGAAAACACCCCATTATTGTTTAAAAATGTTAATTTCGACATCGTTCTTACGCATCAAAACATAGTTCCCTTTTCAATAGACAGCGTCTTGGTTGCTAGGTAACCAACATTCCAGATCCCTCGTTACGGGTCTTTGTGGTTTAAATGTCTTCTTGAAAGAAATGTTAAAAGTCGGGCTGAAATCACATTCATGTCTAGGTTTGCTGCATGCATGTTACAAGGACACTGGGCCATGTCATGTAAGGGAGATGGTACTGCAAAAAAACGGAAACATAGTCTACATTGCAGAACCACTCAACTTTATTAATTTATGGTGAATAAATGTTACCAAAGATTCTATAGTTAACAATTGTTGTATAAATATATATATACATACATATTACTGTGTAATAGAAGAGGCCCTAGTTCAGCCCCTCTGATGCGGCCCTAGTTCAGCCCCTCTGATGCGGCCCTAGTTCAGCCCCTCTGATGCCCCCCTAGTTTAGCCCCTCTGATGCCCCCCTAGTTCAGCCCCTCTGATGCCCCCCTAGTTCAGCCCCTCTGATGCGGCCCTAGTTCAGCCCCAGTCTGGCATCTCCCTGCCGGTGCTCTCTATGTGTATACTCAGTGTTCCCCTTCTCCCCATTTCCTGTAGAGTACGTCCAGCTGTACATTGACTTCCTGCTGAATAAGTCCATTGAGAAGCCCTTCGCTGCCTTCTATCATGGATTCCACAGTGTGTGTGCCTCTGACGCCATCATGGTGAGCAACTGTTTCCATTCCGCTCCAACAAAGTAAAGTGAAAAAGACGAAGAAAAAACAGTCAACTGATAGGTTATGTTCCCCTTGAGAGACAAGCTTTTTTACCATGCTAT
The DNA here is from genome assembly GCF_046254945.1 of Alosa pseudoharengus. Taxonomy (NCBI): domain Eukaryota; kingdom Metazoa; phylum Chordata; class Actinopteri; order Clupeiformes; family Clupeidae; genus Alosa; species Alosa pseudoharengus. The sequence continues at coordinate 17,194,162 of NW_027468674.1, read as the reverse complement.
AAATGGAAACATGAGGAAGGCTATCCTCAAACAAATAAGGTTCTGCAGAAGCCGTGTGGATTGCGGTTGTGTGTTTTTTCTCCTTTATAGGCCCTGTGCATCAGTAATCAACACATTGTCAGTCATTTGCATGCAGCGTCTAATAGTTTGTGACAGTGTGTTGCTAAGCGCCATGAACTCTAGAATGTTCCAAGAGTTATTTGGAGATGGCAAGACCGGGAGAAGCAAGATAGAGGGCAGAGTTTTGGGGCTGTGTGTGTGTGTGTGTGTGTGTGTGTGTGTGTGTGTGTGTGTGTGTGTGTGTGTGTGTGTGTGTGTGTGTGTGTGTGTGTGTGTGCGTGTGTGTGTGTGTGTGCGTGCGTGCGTGTGTGTGTGTGTCTGTGTGTGTGTGTGAATAAAGTCTGTGAAGGCTGCTTTTGTTTTGGGAGACACCCTGCCCCCTTTCTTGGCAGCTGTCCCTCTGACGAAGTTTGTGTGTGTGTGTGTGTGTGCACACTCGCTCTCTCCCTCCCTATAGTCTCCCAGCACCCGAGAGAGCTGACCCTGTTCTTTTGCAAGGCCTATATAATGTCTATAGGGGGGACCCACTGGAAGAAAAGCAACACATACAAGCCCGACACTCCTCCAAGAATAATAATTAGGAGACGGGTCCCTGTACAAAGCGAGCCGTTCTTCCCCGCAGAGGGAGTCTGCATGGGGCTTCATACTGTTCAGGATGTGTGCACGTCCCTCGTCCCTTTCGGTTGGTGACATTTCCGTCAGGTTTAATAAGCTGGTCTGGACTGGACAGTGTCCTTAATGCTGCCAGCCCGAGGCAGAGATAGCCACCCCTCGCATTCTGAGCCTCTCTTGCACTTTCACTATGGAGGGGCTGCGGTTGCACTTATTGGTTTGGCAAAGAGTCTCTATCATGCATAATGCAATAGACAAATAGATTGTTGCAGCAGCGATGCTTGCAAAACACAATTTGTTTCAATGCATTTAGTGCAAACAGAACTGTTTTAGGCTGTGCATACTTTGTTCACTTTAAAAAAAAAAACTTGAGCTGAAAAGTATGTAGTAATGTCTTTCTTTCTCTTTTTTCCTTGCACCACTGTGCAGAACAATTGCCTTATATAGCTTCCTCCTTGCGCTCGGCTTCACACAAAAACACAGGCCATGGAAATTTCCTCTTGTCTGCCCTGGCATTGCTGGGTACCTGTTTGGGCACTCGTCTGGCAGGCATAGAAACACTTGAATTTATTAATTCCCATTTGTTTTTTTTATTGCCATATGGGTGCAATGGGGTTGGGGAACTGCAGCAACAGAACAGAAAAACCACAAGCAGCTCAGTTCGGTTTCGCTCAGTAGTTTTCCAAATGTATTGCAGACGAGACTGACACCACCCATTGCGGCCCTCAGACAGTGTTTTTACCAGCATATCAGGAAAGCAAACACCCTCAAGTCACCCAGCTAAAGCACAACAAAAGGAAAACACAACAAAATAAAATCAACTGAGTAAACACAGAGAGGACACGTGTGCAACGTGCATTTTGAACCATACGTGTAGCCGTCCCCTGCAGCTTTTAAGAACAGAGGCAAAAGAGTAGCACAAAACACGGTGTATCTTTAGGTCCGTACACGAGCCGAGTCATTATTTAAAGAAGGGGGGGCCCTCTCGGCAGCCCCGACAGACCTCATGTGGAGCAGCGCCGGTCACTCGGGTCACGAGTGAAAAAAAAAAAAAAAGGTTTACTTACCCGCTTGTGGCTCTGTTCCAGCTGTGGCCCTAGATCAGATGCCTCTGCGTGTGGGGAGGGGCTTACATAATCTGCTTTTGGTCAGCTGGGCCTCAACCAGTGGTGCTAAAGGGGGAGGTGGGGGGGGGGGGGGGTCGTGAGGTTGGAGGTTGAGTCAAGGAGGGGGGTGGTGGGTTTGAGTGAAGAGGGGAGGGAGTGCAAGTGCTGTGTGGTGATAGGTGAGTGTGAAGGTGGAGTGAGGCGGAGGGGGGGGGGGGGGGGGGGGGCAGGGGGAGGGGAGGCAGAGAGAGAGGAGAGTGACAGATGGGTCCTCTAGCAGTTCCTGACTCATCAGGGCTGAGGAAATAGAGAGAGAGAGGGAGAGAGAGAGAAAGAGAAAGAGCCACTAGCTAGACATTCTTTGATCCTCAAAGGGAGATTAATATTGCGTCATGTGACAGAGCAAATCCCCATTTTTTTCCACTGAAACTCTGCTTCAGCATTATACAGAACACAATATGATGTCATGCTCTGACACTGTTGTTTCTTGCGGTAACTTGGTAACTGCATGAAGCACTATGGTGTGTGTATATATGTCCCTCCCTCTCGCGCTCTCTCTTTCTCTCTCTCTCTGTGTGTGTGTGCACACACGTTGCAATATTGCACACTGCATATTGCGTCCAACACCATCAGCTGGTGTCTGTCTGCAATTGAGCAGACTTCAAGGCGTTGTCAGTGGACCTGGCACTTGTTTAGGGTGTCGGTTTGCATACTGATAAGTTAGTGTACATGAAGCTGTTGTAACTGCTGGCCTTATCTGAGTCAGCTAAGGTCAAGAGCGCAGCCTGGCTCCATCGGGGAAAGTGGACTTCCATGACTGACACAGAAGACTTATGGTGTATTGCATGATGGATTGACAGAGTGCTTTAAAGGTGCTGTCAAAGACAGTTAATGGTTTTACGGCCTAGTCTCTGTCTTATCTTTGATCTCTATAACTCTGTAGACAGATGGGAGTGTCGCCAGAGGTGATCACTGCTCTTGGAGTCTTGTATGTACAGTGAAAATATAGAATTTTTCCAATCACTTTTTTTCCAATGTTAGTTTATGTCCTCGGTAAACATCCTTGCCATCACACACCATATCTTTCCTATGTTTCCTTTCCTTATAGCACATGTGTACACAATTCTAGATAGATGATGAAGAATAACATGTATCTATCTATTTAAGTGAGTAAATACAGGGCTGGCTTGATAGTGATAAAAAGAGGTCATGTTTGATCAGTTACACAATGTGAGCCCGGGGAATAGTGCATACCAAAATCACTGCTGTTTGCGTCTCTCAAGTAGAATTGCTGTCTCCATATAATGACATGACGTCTGCTTGATGGCTGTGGAAAATTACAGCCTCATCTCTCCACGGGCCTGTTGATATTTCAAGCATACCGCAGTGACAGGGGTCATTGTGGACAAGGAGTAACTGCACACACATGGCAGGCCTGGAGGGTGTATTTACTATTAACCCTTAAAGCTATACGGAATATTGGGGTCATTGAATTCAACCAGAGCCATATACCTTTACATGGCTCTGAATTCAACATAGAATTTTAGAACATTCAATTGTTGCGGAACGGAATCTTATGTTAGAATTTTCAAAAACCCAAACCTTTAAGGGTTAAGCCAAACAGAGAAGCTGTTAGGATGAGTTCAGGGAAAGGCGTGTGTGTCTTGAGCTCATTCAACCTTATTTCAAAGTGTCTGCAGTAGATGAACTTATTAATTTGACTGACACTTTTATCCAAAGTGACTTACATACTGTATGTCAATTATTACAAGGGCTAGTCTCCCCAGCGCAACTCCCCAGGTGTAGCTCCTTAACCACTGTGCTACCTCCGCCCTGTTAAACTACAGTTCAACTATGACACAGCATGTGTGCATTTCAGTATGTCAACTGTAACCATCCACCTAGAGACCTATATTCCAAGAAGAGGGTCCCTTGTGCTCTAATCTTGTAATCAGATAACCAGCAAAATGGAGAGCAGTCAGGGTGGAAGAGATAACCTCATGACCTCACACCGCGCGTTCAAAGGTGGTGCGGGTCCAGTGGGATGTTGCCTCTAATCGGAGCGTGGTGTGGAATTTGGTGTGGATGTGGCAAAATGCTGAGCTGGATCCGCATGCGTCACCCCTCAGCTGATAGAGTGGCTTCACAGTGGGCTTGGGCATCTGAAGGAGCGGCATGCCCAGGCATTTGGTTTACCTGTGGGGGTTTTGTGGAGGTCAGAAGTCTGAAGAAGAGCATAAAGTGTGCGGAAGCCTATATACTTTTATACTTTTCGCTACAAGATTTAAGAAAAATCAAAGTCCCTGGGGCTTTGTGGTCTCTGGGGGGGGGGGGGGGGGTGCATCTGAGCCATTTTTTCAGTGCCTGCTTACAGTAAAACCTCCTAATCTCTAGGCTATTTGCTACATACAAAAATGACTTTTTTTGTGTTTTGTGGGGGGAATTAACCTACCCCCAAATTTAACATTAGCTAAATGTTTTTGTAGTTATTTGTACCAGCTTATTGTACACTGCATGATGGCATCAGAGCTAGTGAATGTTACAGATGAATTGAATTATTTGAAGGTTTTCCATATAAAGCTGACCTAACTAAAGAACTGTTTCTGTATTCTGTTGTCTGGTGCTGTATTCTGTTGGAAATATAATAATAAAGTATTGGCTAACACTTTACTTTAGGTTTCTACATAAGAGTGACATAACCCTAACACTAACCCTAACTTGTCATGACAAAAACGGATTGACACTTGACAGAAGCGAGTGACAGAAGCGTTATGTCATAAACGTTTATGACTTGTTTATAATTTTTATGACACGCTCATGACACTGTCATGTCACTCTTATGTAGATACCTTCAAGTAAAGTGTAACCAAGTATTGTTTAAAGCCATATATGAATGTCAGACGTGCCCCTGTAAAATTTGAAAATTGAAATGTTATACATGGATACCGTAATAAATAGGCCATAGACACACAGTAAGACTAAAAGACTATATTTCATATATATGTGAGCCACAAAAGTCCTGATAATTCGGTCGGTCAAACAGCCATATCCATACAGGTTTGTGGCAGAACATCGGTAAGGTCATTCATCTGACTGAATTAATTCCCAAATCCACGTTTGCGAGCCGGTGTTTCTTTGGATAAAAGATAGATAGATAGATAGATAGATAGATAGATAGATACTTTTATTGATCCCCAAGGGGAAATTCAAGGTCTCAGTAGCATACAGACATCACACACAACATGCACTTACAGCAGAATGGTAAATATAAGTATAAACATATAACCAAACTCCACTGTACAATAGAGACAGTAGAAGATAAGAAAAACTAACAAAACTAAATACTAAATATACTATATAAATTAAATAAAAAATAAAAAAATAAATAAAAAAAGCGTCTGCTAAATACCCGTCCACTTTAACTCGACATTCTTCCTTTCTGTGAATTTAATGAGTGTTTTCCCCTGCAGCTGCTGCGACCGGAGGAGGTGGAGGTGTTGGTGTGTGGAAGCCCCCATCTGGACATGGTGTCGCTGCAGAGGGTGGCCCAGTACGAGGGCTACAGCAAGACTGACCCCACCATCCGGTACATTGTCCATGTGTTCATTGGGCTTTCACCAGAGCACAAGCAAGCACGCACATAGCTGTTGCTTTAATCCCTAGTTGAGCTCATAATCCTAGAAATATAATGTTGAACCATTTTGGACAACCCCATGGAAATGACTTACTGAGATAAGGGGGCATTTACAATGAGTGTGAACAGTATGCAGAAACAACAAGAAAGATTGCGCTCCCCTGAACTCTCTTATTAAACTACAGTTACACTCAGAGCCCAGAATAGACAAGCCTGTCTTGTTTGGTTGATAGCCCTGTCATCTTTGTGTCTGTTACCATGTTTATACGGTTTATTTTGTCCTCCCATGCCCTTGCCCCTTCCCCCAGAGCATTCTGGGATGTGGTTCTGGCGTTCCCTTTGGAGCTGCAGAAACGCCTCCTCCACTTCTGCACAGGAAGTGACCGCGTCCCTGTGGGAGGCATGGCCGACCTCAACTTCAAGATCACCAAGCACGACGTCTCAACCGACTGGTAAGGCCTCTCCCCCCATTTCTGCACTGTTGCCTCTGCAGATAAGGATGTTTATGTGTTGAAAGGCATCCAAAAGTGGTCTGAAAAAGGACATTTGGTCCAGTTGGTGCATTCAACTGGGAATCTTACGCAAAACAAATTTCCAGGACAGACATACAGCAGGAGCAATAGAAGTGAAATAAGTTGATGATTTAAACTTTTGATGTATTTATTGTGTTGTTGGAGTTGTTAACATTTACTGCACGTCAGATACATCAGTTTTGTTGCCAATTTTAGTGATGACTGTGATGTCATTTATTATTTGCTACAACTGAGCACAGGAGATCAGGTGGAGATTATGCTGACCAGTGGTAGTAGTGGAAAAAGTGTTGGACATCCTAAAAACATAAAACATTTGTTATAGTTTGGCAGCAGGATGGTTGACCCCCTCTATTGTTATATTTGTAGTGGGAGTAGAGGAGTTTGGAACATAAGATCCTTTATAGGTGCATTTCTTTCCAGTGTACAAAAATGAGTCACAACAAACAAACTTTGAAACTAACACAATCATTATGGTCTGAACGTTGCGTTATGCTTTTTTTCCGCCAGAGAGTGAGATCCCAGAGAGTGTTTGATTCAATGGGGGCTGTGTCAAAGATATGGGGAGGACAAGCTTGGGGATACAATATGATTGGTTGTTTCCTGTCAATTATCACATGGCCTGACTATTTTTGTATGCACAGATGTTGATATTAATAGTCCTGTTTTGTAATATCAACATTAATGTTAGTATTTGCGGGGTGCTGAGGCATAACTTGTGCACTGGAATAAATGTTTGATGATTTAGACATCTGTTATTCAGATCGGTCTCAGAATCAGCTACTGTGTATGTAGATCAGTTCAAATACACAACAAACCCAAGACTTGTACTTTGTGCACGGTGTTCTGCTTTGAGATGTTTCATGTAATTCTTCACTCTTCCTGTCTCTTCCCCCAGGCTGCCAGTGTCCCATACCTGTTTCAACCAGATCTGCCTACCTCCCTACAAAAGCAAGAAAGAACTGCGACAAAAATTAACCATTGCCATCTCCAATGCTGAGGGCTTTGGCCTGGAGTGAATTTGAAGTTCGTAGAAGGTCAACATCAGAAGATCTCCAGGCACTTCTTTTAAGTCAATAAACACTAATAGGTGCGACACATTTAGTCCTCTTTGAAGGATAATGTGTGGTATGTCCCAGAGGAGACTGAAAGAATCCCACATCTCCACATTCACAACTTTCATACTAGAGTTTATTTAAAAGGGTTTTTTTTATGATTTGTTTTCTGACCTCTGTAAAACCCACATTTCTCTAGGAGGACAGCCATCGAGCACCATTGTTTCTGTTACAAATTGTGTGATGTAAGAAGTGATACCTTGATTTGCTTACATTTTTAAACCAAGCAAGAAAATATCCCCGAAAAATGTATTATCTAACACCTGACATTTACGGCAGATAGTGTTGGTTACGTAACAAGTAAACGGAGACTGTTCACACACTGAGGTGCTGTCACTTGTACAGTCAAGGCTCGCATGGAATCTGGGTCAGCAGAGGGTTGGTCGGGGTAAAAAATAACTTTGCTAACAATCGGTCAGCCTAAAGCTGGCTGTGTCTCTTAAAGGGACACGGCACATTTTCACTACGCACCTTTGATCAGCCTTACCTATAGGCTGGTGTTGGCTATCGGACACATACCTTGCCCTTTAAATGTCACAGTCTGTGTTGTCTTGTTCATTTGAGCAAATGAAGAAATTCAAAGCATTTTTTTGTGTGTTATTAAGTGTTATTAATGGACCAAGAGATTTCATTGCTTTTTGCCTGCTCTTGTTGTACTTGAAGTTGACGACCTTTTAGGTCTTTAAGCCTGAAGGGATTTTGTATTTGTTTTTGTTTTTTTTTGTTTTTTTTTGTGATACTGTGCTTGTCCTGTGTTTCGCTACGTGAAGTGGAATCTGCCAGTGGCTTTTGTTGAGAGTAGCGCGCTGCTGCCACAACTCCTACGCTCCGCTGTCTGACAGATAATCCAACCTTGACTGACTGATCGTCTGTCTGATCCCTCAACTCAAACAGGTGGTCAGAAAGGTCTGCGGAGTTTTTACAATGACCTTGTTCTGACCTTACTTCATGTGTCGGGTTCCCCTTCGAGTGTAGGGCTGTGAGTGACTACAGCTCACAGGCACATGGTACTTCAGTGGAGATATGCGCAGTACACATACCAAGGCCATGATGGCTCCAGAGTTCTATAATGATAACTATTGATAACTAGCCTCGGCTTTGCACATATCGTTAGCTGACCTCAAGGACCCTTTTTTCCAGCGCCGTGCCTATAGATTATCTTTGGTTCCGTGTCACCGTGGCGACAGTACGCCACACAAACTCTGTGCCCAACAAAAAGAGGCCTTGTCGAGATGGCCAGGCTCGACGCAGAAGACTGAATACCGTTGTATTTGCCATGTATTTATTTTGACGTGAACGCCTTTTAAAACGTGCTGAATAAAAGTGCTTTGCAGTGCAAAGGAGTCTTGAGTTTTTTTCTGTGCTTTATTTTCTCTGCTCCACTTTGTGCTCATGCTGTCTTCCCAGACAGGTTGTTGCCAGGTTGTAAGGGGATTGAAGTGGTCTCAACTTGAGGCTCTGAAACTCAATTTAGACTATTTAGGTTATAAAGGGCTTTTGCATGAAGGTCCTCCTGAATTCTGTCTTTCTCATAAGAGTGAGATTCATTGTTTGAGGAGGATTGCTGACTTAGATTGCAGATTTAGAAAAGCATTCTGGCAGAGGTACGGCAGAAATGAGGGAGAAGATGAAACCTCTGGAATTATGGAGATTGTTGTGCAAGAAAGCCTTGGAGCTAAACTTGTGGAAATAAAAGCCACATACACTGGCTCCAGCAGTCAGTGCAATTAACACTTTGGTTAAATTCACAGGCTGTTCTTCCCAGATATTACGCTTAGACACAGAGGTTTTATAAGTGTCCTCTTTCCCATGAGAACACAGAGAAAGCACCTGCAAAACATCCATTAGGGTAAAGTTAACCTAAATCTAATGTTTAATCAAAAAAAGCTTTACATGGCATTTCAGGCATCTGTTGAGACATTTTATATTGGCTCACTACAGCTTAGATGTATGTTAAGTGGTAGCAGACTTGTAAACAGACCAGCAAGAGGGTCTATATAGTATTACTGTGTATATGATGTCAGTGAACTGTTGCCTATAGCTTAGCAGGAATTCAAGGCCATCAGCACTCGCTTATGAGATATATCCTCGCTCTGAAACGCTGCCAAGTAGGCTACGTGTACCACACACCACAATGGACACATGCTGCAATTTAAAGGGTGATTCCTGTAATCTTGAAGCCAAGTTGGTAAACAATCGGATCCCTGGCCAAGGGCAACTTGGAAATCAAACGAAAAAAAAACGACCTTTTCCACATCAAGTTAGGTCTTTTCTATCCTCTCGCTGAGTAACTGACTAAATGTTCTATTTCAATCTATTTTTGTGCTTTGGTCCCTTTTTCGAAAGCTTTTACCATGGGCCTAAACTGGAGCTGGTGAGAGGGTCATTTGAGGATCCTTTCCTACAATTGATAGGCACTCAGGGGTGATAACGACCCAGGGACATTCGAGTCCAGCAGCTTCCTGAACCGATCAGAAGACTGTGTCCCTCCGTAATCAGTTTGACCTTTCTGTCTCGAGTTTCAAAGACCTCAGAGCACGCTGATGAGTAAGATGCTGGTACGTCCACACCTGCAGGTGATACCGGGTCAGCGGATGGGCAGGTCGCCAAACAGTTGTACAGGCTCGGACATCATGGTCCGTTAGCGGTCGGCCACTCCTCGTCAAGGTCCACCAGCCCTGCAGAGAAACACACGGATGGAGCCCCAATCTATCATATCACGGGAGCCACTCGATGGCGACAGCGGGGACAATACACGCTGCCTCTCATTTTGAACGGTATGCTGGTCCCCAGCCAAAATCCTATTGAAACTCTGAGGCCCGCTGGAGCAACGCCAGCTCGACCTAATGCACAGCCTGGCACACGCTGGCACGGCTAACAGCTGACATCGACAACAACGAAACCAACTTCCACATAGGATCAAGGCAGTCGGATGAGGTTGGCATGAGACACACAATAAACGTGAGCCCCCATGTTCATGCCCCCAGTGTGTAGCACTGTAGCTGCCTGGCTACTTTAGCTGCTGGAACTAGCAACTCGAGCAAGGTAAAACCGGTTGTTTTTTTTTTGTTTGTTTTTTTGTCTGACAGTACTCAGTGACCTTGACTTGAGAGCTATGTGAAAAATCACTAGATTTCCCCTTTTAACACTTCTGTTCTGGCCTTTGCACCAATTTCATTATTGTGTGTCTCTTGCCAACCTCATCCGACTGATCCTATGTATTCCTTTAATTATTAGTAAACGCCTGTGTTTGGCTGATAGTGGTTGGCACAGAAGCTGGTCTGATACTGAGGGGGCAGATGTTATCAGGGACGAGTCGGTGTGAACCCAGACTCAGCGTGTCCCGATAAACATTCCATATGTCTATATGTATTGATTTTGTTCTGGACTTGCCACGTATCATGGCACTATTGTGTAATAGGCAGCACGGAGGTACTAAAAGTGCCCGGAGACATAGGGGATACGTGTGAGTGTGTGCGTGGGTCCATGTGTGTGTGTGTCTGTGTGTGTGAGGATGGTGAATGTGGGAATGGGTCAGTCAGAGTGGTGTGCTGTGTGTGTGTGTGTGTGTGTGTACATGTGTGTACATATCTGTGTGCGTAAATGTATATGTATGTGTGAGTGTGTGTTTGTGTGTGTGTGTGTGTGTGTGTGTGTATGCACATATCTGTGTGCATGTATGTATGTATATGTGTGTGTGTGTGTTTGTGTGTGTGTGTGTCTGTTTGTCTGTGTGTGTACGTGTGTGCACATATTGTGTGTGCGACTGTGCGTGTATTTGTGTATTTGTTTGTCTCTCTCTATATGTTTTCATATGAGATTGGACATGGATGTTAGTCCCCCTCTCTCCTTCCTTCCTCTCCCCCCTGCATCATGGCCTCCCCTGAGCTCTCATTTCCTCCCAGAAACAGGTGACTGAAATGGCCATGACAGCCTCCATGACTCTGAACATTCAGTTCATTCACAGACAAATATGCGGACAGCTCTTCTCGCTCTTCATCATGAGTCTGGCTGGAGTCCCTGAAATGACTGAACATACTGAATATATCATTTTATACTCAACTCTTCGGTTAGGTGAACCATGGGCCTAATAGGCTGTGTAATGCCTATGGCAAACTTTGAATTTAAACGGTTTCACAACTAATGGTTTCACAACTAATGAGTAGAAAATGTATTGTTTTGTCACGTAAGGACTGTTCATGTTGCACAGACCTTTTAATGACAGTTTGAGTCTGTTAAGAGGCAAAAAGGCACGTTTAGATGATGCCACCAGACCTAGCATTATAGCACACTAAGAGCACAGGCTACTCCAGTTCGGTAGCACCGATTGTGGTCTTTTTTCCCCTATCGACAGTACTTGGTGACGTCTAGCGATCAAGATCCATGTAAAAATCAGCCAGATTTTTCTTCGGTTAGGTTAGCCATGGGCATAATAAGCTGTGTAATGCCTATGACAAACAAGGTGGTGTTGAAAAGTCTGGGTCAATGTGCGTCCAAGAAATCATTTTAGACAAACAAAAAAAGCTACTATATGGTGTGTGTTGCAACGCTGTTCAGTTGGCAGGTCAAAAGTTGAACAGAAAGAAATATGCAAAAACCTTTTTTTTGAGCACCACAGGTTGTTTTAAATTGTGCTATATAAATAAACTTGACTATGACTATGGTTATGACTATGCATCTGTAATGGTGGATGATGCACAGCCATTTGGATGTATAACTGATGAAACCATTGTGTCAGACATTCTAGGCACAATAGTCATCATAACACTGAAACCAATTTAGAATTTATATGTTGTCATTCAGTGCAGAACACTGTGCATAGACAGCAATCAGACCTTGGGACAACGATTTGTGGTGCCCTTGTCTAGTGACAAACATTCAGTTCAGACATGCCTCTGTCGGGGCCTGGCCAGTGGTCTCGTCTGGCATCCCACAATGCATTGTGGCGGTGGCCTGGTTCTGTCTGTCTCGCGCAGCATCAGTTCGTGGGAAGCGTTGTGCCAACGGTGGCACTCTGCAGTCTGCACTGGCCCATCTTTAAATCAGAGCACGGAGAGAAAGAGAGAGAGAGAGAGAGAGAGAGAGAGAGAGAGAGGGCTGGGGGTAATAGAGAGAGAGAGACACAGAGAGAGAGAGAGAGAGAGAGGGGGCTGGGGGGTAATGCAGATTAGGGATCTTGAAAAGAGAAAAGCAACAGTGTGTGAGGGAGAAAGAGTGTGTATGTGAGAGTTTATTCAAGAGAGAGGGTGTGTGGGAAAGTGAGTGAGTGTTGCCTTTGTGTATGTGTAAGGGGGTAGTATGGGTATGTGTGTCTGTGTGTTTGTGTGTGTGTGTGTGTGTGTGTGAGAGAGAGAGAGAGAGAGAGAGCGAGAGAGAGAGAGAGAGAGAGTAATGTACTGTAAGACATTGAGGGTGGGGTGTGGCTGGCCTGTTTTCTGTTGTTGAGATGCAGTCACCTGAAGTGAGGATTAAAGAAAGTCACCAGTCATCCTGACATCACACAGCACAAGCACAGATCTGAACTGAATGTTTGTCACTAGACAAGGGCACCACAAATCGTTGTCCCAAGGTCTGATTGCTGTCTATGCACAGTGTTCTGCACTGAATGACAACAAAACAAGTGCTGCAGGCTGTGTATATGGCATAAACATCAGTCTTATAGTCAACGTTAGTGCCCATTATTTGGGCATTTTGGACAAGCACAGATACACCTGGCTGGCTGTTTGTCTTGTGTGATTGTTGTCTCTTTTATACCAAATTCTTTTGGCACCTATCCTACACCAGATATTCATTAAGTGGTCTCACACCCACAACCACATGCCCAAACACACATACACAGACACAAACACAAACACACACACACACACACACACACACACACACACACAGACACAGACACAGACACACACACACACACACACACACACACACACACACACACACACACACACACACACACACACAGACACACACACACACACACACACACACACACACACACACACACACACACACACACACACACACACACACATTTTATAATGTTATAGTTTTTCATTGGGGTCACACATTTCTCGAACCCTTTTGCAAAACAGTTAACAAAGATGTCATTCAAAGACCCTAAAATCTATTAGTTTCCCTGTGCTAAACAAAAGGCAAACATCTATTCACAGGTGGTAGAGATTCCTTGCATAAGTCTGAATCTTTGATACACATGTGTAAAACTCCTTTGCAAAATTCTTCAATCAGCAATCATTCATTATCCATAAGAGATACCATGTCTGTTCTGTGTTGCTATTTGCAAGTTTGGATCTAAGGCACATTTAGAGAAAGTACTACATTGCCTATTTGGTGTAACCTGGAAATCTAGACCCAAATCCGAAAGATTAAGGGTCTGGCTACGAGTAATGAAAGTGGCCCAACTCGAGGGGCGGCACCAAGCATGCATTTGAAAATATCACTGCGCGCAATTTGATAACATTGGTCTGCAGAGAAGGCAGTGTCACAGCTGAGGCTGCTGTGAACATTGTGTTCTGCACAAGTATGTGGGAGGAGCAGCCCATTGACTCTAACTGACTCATATTCACGGGTTCGGAGGGGAGGAAATGGTCCGCTCTCTATAGAACAGGTCCCCTATAGCATAGAGAAGATCTCTCTGCCCACAAGACAGTCAATAAAGAAATATAACAGGCATTACTATAACAAGTACCTGTCAGAAATTACATATACAGTAGGCCTACTACTATACAACAGAAGCAAGTATTATATAAGCAGTATGCCAAGTTCAAAAAAACAAATTTCCAGTCTAAAATAATGTATATTTTATACTAACAATAAAATGTAAAAATTTGAAAGGCAGTGTATAGAATAAGTGAAGTATATCATTTACTCGTGGAACATTTTGGCTGTTTAACTATGTCACAGCTGCGATGCTAATCAGTGTCAGTGTCAATCAGTTGTCACCTCCACTGGGCAGAAGACAAACGTGCAGAGCCTCTTGTGAAACTTTTGAAGCGCCGATCCTAAAAGTGTCCCTCTCTCTCTTTCTCTCTCCCTCTCCCTCTCCCTCTCTCTCTCTTTCTCTCTCCCTCTCTCTCTCTCTCTCTCTTTCTCTCTCTTTTTCTCTCTCTTTCTCTCACAGGCATTACTGGCCAGATGCCAGCACCCCTCTCAGTGGGCTCTATCTTTAGAGTGTGTGAACAGTCCGGCTCTAGTGGTTTTATTTGTTCTTCGAAGGTTACACCATTAGAAAAAAAAAAACGGCATCTATCTAGAACACAGACACAAAGCTCTCATTATTATGATTACAGCAGTAGAAAACAAACAGAAATCTCAAATACATAATCACTTAAAAACGATTTATCCATATTTACGCATCTAGAGATAATCAGTGATCCATGGAATCAGAGGCTCAGATTGGCCGACCAGTCGATTCTGGGATGGATCTGGCTGTGATTCGGCTGTGATCCGGCGCCCACATCTGCCATTAGTGCCTCTGTGGGAAGGGCTCTAACTGGTGTTCCTTATGGGGGAGGGGAGGGGGCCTGAGGGCTGGGAGTGGGACACTTATCACAATCACTGCCGGCGCCCCTCAGCTCGCTATTCTGGAGTTACTGTAACCTGCGGCCTCTGAGCAGGGACTTACTGCTTCCTTTTTTAACTTTATTTAAAACTTTTTAAAAATGTGTAGCTAATGCAACGTTCATATACTGTGAGTCGTTTTGGAAAAATGCTTCTACCAAATGCCATAAACAAACACACGCACATGAACATGGTCAGTCTGGTCCGATCTCCTCGTAGACTGTCAAAACCGTTCAATCAAACCACCAGTCGCTAGGGCTTCAGGGCATTTGCAGCAAGCTATTGCACATGCCGTAAATTCACAGGTTTCTAATCTTCAGTGGGAAAGGTCTCTCTCTTTACTTCACTTTGCATATGTGTGTGTGTGTGTGTTAGAGAGAGAGAAATCGAGAGAGAGAGAGGGAGAGAGAGAGAGAGAGAGAGAGGGAGAGAGAAAGAGAGAGAGAAAGAGAGAGAGAGGCAGAGAGAAAGAGAGAGAGGGAGAGAGAGGGAGAGAGAAAGAGAGAGAGAAAGAGAGAGAGAGGCAGAGAGAAAGAGAGAGAGGGAGAGAGAGGGAGAGAGAAAGAGAGAGAGAAAGAGAGAGTCTGTGTAATAACAGTCTTTTGCAGCATGTGCAGCACTACCATTACCTAAGGGTCTGTATTCAGGAAGGGGCGTGTGTGTGTGTGTGTGTGTGTGTGTGTGTGTGTGTGTGTGTGTGTGTGTGTGTGTGTGTGTGTGTGTGTGCGTGCGTGCGTGTGTGTGTGTGCATGTGTGTGTGTGTGTGCGTGCGTACGTGCATGCGCGTGTGTGTGACTATGACTATCTGACTATGAGACTGTGTGTGCACACACACTTGTTTACATGCATTATTTCTGTATTGGTGCTCATTATCTGTCAGACAGAATACACTTCATTTCCTCTGTGGCAAAATAAACTAGTGTGAAGCAACCTGTGGAAGTTTGTAAACATGTCATACATTTCATTTGACCAGTACCAGCAGAAACTTTACTGTTGGGCATCAGACACTTAAGACTCATGGATGAAACACCATAGCCACGTGTTGACCAGAATAATTTTTTTTTTAGCATTTCTTTTGCATTAGCTGTAGCAGGCAGCTCACTGCGTCGGGATTAGTGTGTGCTTCACCTCACTGTGTGGTGTGTGTTTCACTAATTCACGGATTGGGATAAATGAAGAGACCAAATTTCCATCACGGGATCAAAAGAGTATATATACTTATACTTATACTTATACTTATACTTATACTTATACTTATGTCAGACTTTGGCAGTCAAAACTTACTCCCAAAATTTACAAGTTTACACTTGTACATGGATTTTTTTCTGAACGCATTTCTACAAAACACTCTGCTCCCACTGTATATAAACACATGGGCAACATCTCTTACAGTAATCTGGGAACTCGTTCAACGTACATGGGAATGAGAACGGTGTTTATTTATAGCTGGTTACGTAAACCATACTAAGCCGTATTTTTATCTGTCATACGTGTTTGGTAGAAATGGGTACAGGAATCGTAGAAAGTTACCGGTATGTCAATCTGTCTAAACTGTGTGTGTAAATAATGTGTATAGCAGCCACGTAAAGTTACAGTAACAGGTCACATCACATTCAACCAGACAAAAAGGGTCAAAACATGCCCAAGCTCACGTTCACATACCCAATTACTCACTATTGATACACAGGGCTAGTACCAAGAACCAGCAGCAGCATTTACTGTACTTACAATGTACATTACATGGAGTCACAACTGTAACCTGGGGGATGGAGTACATGTTTAGGCTACATATTTACATGACAACAAAATTAACTGGTGATTTTCAAATGTATTTGACCTTGTCATCTTGCTTGAACCTTTAAAGATGGACAATTTTCTCTAAACATTTCATGGAGTAATGCCCATTACAGAATAGAAAAAAATGTAGATAGGTAGACAGACAGAGAGACAGACAGGCAGACAGACAGACAGATAGATAGATAGATAGATAGATAGATAGATAGATAGATAGATAGATAGATAGATAGATGGATGGATAGATAGATAGATGGTTTCAGAGGGATATTTCCTTTCAAAGCTCTTACAGTTGTGGGCACCCATCCAGGGCTGGCTTGCATATGGAAACTTCACGTGGCCTTTTCCATTTGGCAGAGCTGGACATTGACATTCACTGTCTATTTGTGAGCACAGAGCATTGCATGCTTGAACCGCACGTGTTCGTCTCAGCCTTCTCTCTCTGGCAAAGACGTCTGTGGCTGTTTGCACATCTCTGTTGAACATTACGGAACAGTATGCTGACTCAACGGTGCACACCACACACACACACACACACACACACACACACACACACACACACACACACACACACACACACACACACACACACACACACACGCACGCACACATGCACATGCACACGCACACATACACACACACACACTAGGGTGCATCAAATTTGAATGGGACATTTTAATTTCAAAATATCAATTTGGCTGGCATT
This sequence comes from Alosa pseudoharengus, assembly GCF_046254945.1. Classification (NCBI taxonomy): domain Eukaryota; kingdom Metazoa; phylum Chordata; class Actinopteri; order Clupeiformes; family Clupeidae; genus Alosa; species Alosa pseudoharengus. The sequence goes on along the minus strand of NW_027468674.1, from coordinate 17,177,024 downwards.
GCATTTTGTTCCAATTAACATAAAAATGACTTTTGCACAGTTTTGAGTAATTCCATTGAGATTTAGGGGTGCCACCTAACACATGAACTTTGGTGAAATTTCTTTCATTTTTTTTTAGTCTAATTGCCAAAATTTGACCTGGAAATGTTGAGTACAGTGAACCTTTATACAGTAACATGTTCTATAGGGTTATCAAAGTAAAAGTTGTTTGTTTGCCCTTTGGGTAACTTAGGCATTTCTCAGAATTCAACTTTGAAGATCCTCCATTCACTGTCCTATAGACAAAATTAATGGAGGTCAATGGGACATGTTCACGTGGCCTTACCCTGAATTCTGTGTAGCAGTGATGGATGTCGGACACACATATAAAATGTAATTGACTTTATTGTTAAACACAAAGGGCGATACTGACAAACTTAAAAGAACAAACCCTCTCTAGTGGCTGACTCACTGACTAACAGGGCCTAATGGTAAGAGCTGACACTAGCTAAACTCCGAACTTAACTGCTCAGTCTGTGCCAGAGTCTCTGCTCCACTGAGCAACATCACCAAGGAGAAAGAGAGAGGGAATGGAACCTGAACTCTGAACCTAGCCAGTGTGTCTCCCCCCAGATATGTCTCCCCCACCCGCCACCCAAGAGTAACCGTCCAATTCAGGGATTAGCTTGGGTTTGCAGCGGCAAAGGTTTGGCTGTTGGTTGCGGTCATGTTCAACTCACACACACACACACACACACACACATACACACAAACACACAGACACACACACACACACACACACACACACACACACACACACAGACACACACACACACAGAGAGAGACATACACACAAAGACACAGACACAGACACACACACACACACACACACACACACACACACACACACACACAAAGACACAGACACACAAACACACACATACAGACACAGACAGACACACAGAGAGAGAGAGACATACAGTACACACAAAGACACAGACACACACACAGACACACACACAGACACACAAAGAGACACACACACACAGACACACAAAGACACACACACACACACACACACACAAAGACACACACACACACACACAAAGACACAGACACACACACACACATACAGACACAGACAGACACACACACAGAAAGAGACATACACACAAAGACACAGACACACACACACACAAAGACACACACACACACACACACACACACACACACACACACAGACACACACACACACAGAAACACACACACACACACACAGACACACACAAAGACACACACACAAACACACAGACATACACACACACACATGTTCTCCACAGCCAAAGAGATAAATAGAGAGAGAGAGAGAATAAGGGATACAAAGGAGAGAAGAAAGACACACCCAGAGAAAGCGGATGAAAAAAGGAGAGACAGGGCCAGATGTATGTTTTTTTGCCCACGTCAGGCATATTTCATTCGCAAAGTGCACATAAAAGCATGGCGAGGTATGTACAAACAGGCCGCACTGAGTAAAAAGCGTAGACTGCCTGTCGTGGGAGCTGCAAATGGCTATTTGCGCTTTTCCGTGTCATGCATATGCATTCATAGGAGGGTCAGGGGTAAGTGGGAGTATCGCGCAAACACAGGAGACGACAAGTGCTAATAGCATTGATTAGGTATTCCGCCATATGTATGAAAACAGCGCATGTCTGTTTTGCGGTGAAAAACTTGCGCCTGTTAAAAGCAGGTGTAATCAAAATCGCGGTTGAATGCGTCAATTAGAGAAACTTTTAGAGACAGCTGAATAAGTATTCAGAGCATCAGTTTTTCATTGTGCAATAAATAGTTCAAGTATTTTTAGGTAGATTAGTAGAACTACTAGGCCTACTCTGTATGTCGCTGCTCGTTGACATCTTATTATCATGTATGATCGCTAAAGTTTGATTCTTTTTAATGTCACAATTGGTTAACTATTCAACTGCGCTTGTGGTTCAGCTGTGGGCACGCAATTAGCTTTGCAGAGGGGGCGGAGAAACAACTACAGATATGATAGTAATATGTAATAACACATCCAACACAGATCAAGATCACCTCAAACAGAAAGATCACCTCAGTTTTCTTGAGCTGTAGTATTGTTTACCTCAGATCTCCATTGCGACCATTGAGCACTGTTAACCACTTTATCCAACAAAAACAGATGTGCGGTGGCACCCCTAAATCATAATGCACTGGAAACATATTTTGCATGTGTTGTTTCTACATATATTGGAACACTTTTAGCACCCAGCCATATCAAAATTCAAGAATTGTGTTTTTTGATGCACCCTAACACACACACACACGGACACTATAGAATTGCTTGTGCAGTGCAACCAGTGACCACAAAGAAAACAGCAGCAGACTTTAGACTCAGACAAAAATGGGTTTCTCTCATCACTGGAGGCAAGTACTGTAACTTCAGTACTTTGGTTCAGAACAGCCCTTCCTGTGTTATTCTTTCTCTCTTTCTTTCTTTCTTTCTCTCTCTCTCTCTCTCTCTGTCTCTCTCTCTCACACACACACTCAAACCATTCGTGGCCTTTGCAAGCCAAGTTACAATATGAGAGTGGGCTTCCCCCATTAAACAGAACTAATGTGAGAATCATTCTTTGTTCTTTGTATGTGCTGTTTGCTTTGGTACAGGTGAAGGGCACGCATGAGATGCCGTTATACCCCTGCGGAACATTAGCACCACGCCACGGAATGTTTGACAGCGCCCTGATAACTGGGAGTGGATTCCAGCATATATTCTGCTCGGAAACTATTCAAACAAGCCATGGGGACAGGATTTGTGAAGGCTCACCCTAGGCTGGTGGGAGACGCACAGTTGAGCATGTCATACGAATTAGTTTTATTATTGGTTCACATATCTGAGCTGTCAGGAGCACCAAACCTTATCGTTAGCATACGTTACTGCCAGCTCAGGTTTGCCGATTGACAAAAGAAAGATGACAGAAGGCAACACAAACACGCAGCAGCCAGGAAGACACACAGTGGAGCGTGTCATTCCAATTAGTTTTGTTATTGGTTTACTCTTCTGAGCTGTCAGAAACACCAAACCATACTGTTAAAACAACACCAAAGAGTTTTTTGGACCTTAAAATAATGTTTCCAAAATTGTTTCAGTGGTTCATCAACTCGTAACAGGGTGAACGGCACTTCTGCATTCGCTTCTTGGCCCTCTATCGGCTATAACCGCACTATGTAAGTTTGCCAGATTGGGTAGTGGATCTGTAGTTTGATGGAATGAGACATCAGGTTAGGGTTCATGTGTCATGACAGTGTCATGTGTTCATGACAGTGTCATGTATTCATGACAGTGTCATGTCACTCTTATGTTGATACTGTCAAGTAAACTGTTACCCAATAATGGCACACACCAGACATTCAATCTGGTGGTTATAGTTATCGTTATCGTTATCGTTATCGTTCCTGGTGTGAATAGCCCTGGTAATTAGCAAAAGAAGGATGACAGAAGAAAACTGAAGCAATGAAAGGGGTATCGTTTAGAAAGGTTCACACAACTGTGATTCTTAGCATAGTGAGTTCACTAGTGCATGCTGCAATGATGAAATCTTTGATGACATTGCTGCAAGTCTCGGCAGCCACTCTTTCAT
>NW_027468674.1:17145889-17170889 GCF_046254945.1 Alosa pseudoharengus | reverse complement strand
GAAGAGGGTTTTTGGTTGAGGGATGCCTATGTTTATGACTGAGTTTATGAGAGTGATTACATCACTCACACAGTTATTACAAACCATAAAGTACGAGCGCTGCAATGCGTTTTGCATGCTTCTGTATTCATAGTTGTGTTGATGGCATAAAGGGAAGAAGAGTTAGACAAAAAGGGACTCAAGAGAAGATGGAAAGATGGAAAGAGGGAAGAGAAAAGGTGAGAAGAGATGAATAGAAGTGAAGAGAGAAAAGAGCAGGTATGAAAAATAGGCACAGCCATGAATTCCAGTCCACAGAGTCAGAGAGAGAGAGAGAGGAGATAGAGAGGGAGAGAGAGAGAGAGACAGAGAGAGAGAGAGGGAGGAGACAGAGAGGGAGAGAGAGAGAGAGAGAGAGAGAGAGAGAGAGGAGACAGAGATAGAGAGAGAGGAAACAGAGAGGGAGAGAGAGAGAGGAGATAGAGAGGGAGAGAGAGAGAGAGAGAGAGAGAGATGGCTACAAATCCGTACACGCCTCAGTAGAATGGGAGAGGAATTTGCTCACTTTGTGTAACAGGGAAAGACATGCACTTTTATATCCACTTTTTTGACAGTGGAAAGATGACATCTTGATATCTTACCCCAGTCTAAATATCTGTAGCTATTCTATTACAGCACAGAGGGCAAAAAAACCAGAGGGCATATAAAGCCTATTACATTTATTGTGCTTTTCTATTCTGCATCTTAATACCATGCAGTGTTACACAATTATTTATTAATTATTAATCGTATAATGAATATACTCATAGTTGTGTTTAGCTGGAGAGCAAACAAAATGTACATTGACAGTCCTTTGCATATCAGGCTTGAGTTAGGGAAAGTCAATATGTTTGGTCTCCTGCATGGCCACACCTTTGCCTAGGTTATATTACAACACAGTTCAGTCTGTCTGTCACCCTAGATAGCATTTGGCAGTATCCTACAATAGGGGCCTCACAAACTACCAAACATGGAATAGCAAGCAAGGAATGCCCTGGTGGAAAAATTGATGCTCTATTTTTTGCCTTTCACTGCTTTTAATCAATGTCACCAAACAGGTCTTTACCAATCCCATGCTACAATGTCCTGGCATACAGCCTGGCCATATTTCTTCATCAGCTTATTGGTGTAATTGGTGGTAGGCCTATGTGGACGATGTAGGATCTGCAATGATCCAATTGGTCCATTTCACAGGCCTATCAAACTGTCGCATCAACAAACAAATCACCCTGACAACATAACATGGCGCACGTCGCCCATACAAATACTGGGTAACACTTTACTTGACGGGTGAGTTCATAACACATTCATAGCAGCTGTTATAAACTGCACATAAAGCATTCATGACTGTTTCATGAGACATGAGTAAACATTCATACCAAACCTTTCATGAATGTGGAAGACAGAACGATGACAACTTGTCAAAATAAAAGTCCAACAATCGAATACTTCACAACTTGTATAGTAAAGTGACATTCGATGTAGACTTCATAAGATATTCATGAAATATGTACAAAGGCTGGAGAGATTAAATTAATGGTATTCATGTTACACAAATATGGGTCAGCTGAAGGTAGGCTAGTTTACCTCCCAGTGTTAAACTCAGGTTTTAAATTTGCCTCCAATATTTCATAAAGGATACCATTAATTTGATCTTTCCAGCCTTTATAAATATTTCATGAATATCTTATGAAGTCTACATTAAATGTCACTTTACTATACAAGTTGTGAAGTATTCATAATCACTGAGTTTAACACTGGGAGGTAAACAAGCCTACATTCAGCTGACTCATATTTGTGTATCCTGGAATGGTTGGACATTCCCATTAGCAAAATATGAGAAATCATCTGCAAAGGTTACATCATAAAACAAATACATTTTTATGAAACAAAAATGATTTGCTTGACCATGTTCTGTCTTTTTGGAACTGGACTAGCCCATTGACTCAGATGTTATGTGATCAGGTAAGAGATTTGGAACAAAAATGGCAATGCTGCTTTGCGATTGTTGGGCTTTTATTTTGACAAGTTGTCGTCGTTCTGTCTTCCACATTCATGAAAGGTTTGGTATGAATGTTGAGTCATGTCTCATGAAACAGTCATGAATGCTTTATGCGCAGTTTATGACAGCTGCTATGAATGTGTTATGAACTCACCCGTCAAGTAAAGTGTTACCAAATACTGTAATACAGGCCCAGGGCATAGCATACACATATGGGCCCAGGGCATGACACATAGGCCACTCCTCTTTTGCACACATGTGCAGAGGCTGCTATCTGAGCTGGTGATGAAGGGGACTCGTTGGCGCGAGGCCAAACCTGCCATAAACATGGTTGCACAATCATCTGTGTGAATCCAACCCTTCCCAGCCTTCTGCCCATTCCCCGGAGTCCCATATAGCTAAGGACGCTTTCATCTGACAGGGGTACTTTTAAAAGTGGAAAACTATGGATCATGGTGCTTTGGACTTGGACAGGGCGCGTATAAGCCAGCATGTCTATTTATTTATTTATGGTGTGGATTAAATATGGCCTTATATCATGTTGCATATTCTATGTCTTCACCTTCACCTGCTACATCTCTGTTTTCTACTCAATCACTTTTCTCTGTTGTCAAAGAAAATCAGGCTCCTTTTCTGAACATGTAGTATTCCATGTGTCCTTTAAGGGGGAAAAATCCTGAAAGTTCCATACAAATTATATATTCCAAAGACTCAATTTTATGGAATCTCCCATTGTTCCACTACCATGGAAATGACTCTTTATTTCATATCTCATATTGTCACAGTCTGTTGTTGCATTGGAGGAATCCATTTTGTTTGTAATGTGCCAAGGCAACTGACCCCTTGTCCTCCGTACTACTAGCACCTTGTTACTAAAGGACCTTCCACACCTGATCATTACGAGCATCACAGTGAAATCATGAGTTTCCTTTATTCATTTCTTCTTTATCTCTTTCTTTTCCCCTTCTATTTTCTTTCTTTCTTTCCTTTTTCATTGCTCTGTCTTCCTTTGGTCTGTTTGTTTACACTATGGTATTCTCATAAATGGAAAATCTGAGGATTTGATTGGAACGTGCCGCATGAAAGACTAGGAATGAGGAGAGTCCGGTCCAAGCGGCTCTTCAATTTCCGCCCCGTCTCAAGAGTAGATCCCCGGCGCTTTTTACGCAGCTTAAGCCTTTTGTTTTATTTATTTATTTATTTCCCACCACATGGCTTCTGTTTTGGACACGCGAGAATACTTTGAATGCCTCTCATCTCCTGAGGCCACCGCGTTATTGCGATTTGACTCTACTCTTCTGATAGACTGACCCTCTGCAGCAGGGTCAGGAGATATGCGGATAACCCCCACGCATTTCTGTTGGATTTGAAAATCTGTTGCTGTAAAATCCCTTTTAAATCTAGCAATGTTCTCCCTCATCTCTGTCTAATCATATAACACAAGGGTTTGATGGTGGATCTAAGCAAATGTATAGCCGTATACTTTCAACATCGTGCTTTCCAAATCCATCGACCTTAAGGGTGTACGAATTGGGTAATGAGAGGACATTAAACAAACCATATGTCAAGTTCCTTCATGTCTGGCAGGGCTGTACTGAGAAGCCATCATCTTCAGGGTATCAGCGGAAAAGTAAAGAAAGTGCTGCTGGATATAGAAGATAATGGTAAGGCCATATGCATCGGCAACATAGATTTATTGGTGCTGAAATCCCATCCGCCTCAATATCAGCTTCTTTGGCAGGACATTTGGAAAGTTGAAAAAGCGTCAATGCATTTGTATCCCCTCCAGACTACACAGTGTAAGAGTCCAACACAGGAACCAATGGGACAAATGTCTGTGGTATACTTAGTATACTAGACAACTGGCTGATTAATATACCATTACATAACAGCACTCAGATGCAGATCTAATTCAGCTCATACACACATACTGTAATTAGAAAAGTAGTTAGTCTTATTGTAAAGGAACATAAAACCTGAACACAGATATTGTAATACAGTAATAGTAAAAGTATTTCTGGATACTTAGACATGCACGCACGCATGCACGTGATGCCTTCCTGTTGGATTTTGAGACGCTAAGCCCTGCTGATGGTGGTGATGGTGGCTGCACAAAAGAGACTCTCTCATGGATGGATTCCCGTGGGTGGCTGAAAGTAATCTCTGCACTCTCTCTTTGTGTCCCAGTTTTCCCGCTCGTGCTCCCAAACAGCTGAGCGGCCCATCTACAGGGCCGCGCATCCCCAGGAGGGACCTCCTCCTCTTACTGTTCACAACAAATGGCACCACGCAAGACTTCAGTGTGTGTGTGTTTGAGTGTGTGTGTGTGTGTGTGAGAGTGTGTGTGTGTAGGAAGCTGGTATTGGCATTAGTCAGAGTAATATCTTGCTCTCTCTCTGTGTTTATGTGTGTGTGTGTGTGTGTGTGTGTGTGTGTGTGTGGGTGTGTGTGTGTGTGTGCGCGCGTTTGTGTGCATGCGTGTGCGTATACGTGTGTGTTTTGGTTTCTTGAGCATGACTTTCAGTTCCCTTTTGTATACAGTAATTACTTCATATCTTCGTTCACTGACTATTAGTTCCCTAATTTTGAGTGCCAGGTTAGCTGTGTGTGTGTGTGTGTGTGTGTGTCATACAACTACATCTTTTGTTTAGTATGCACATCATATTAATCACCACCACCCATGATCAGTGATCCACACTGTGGGAACTTCATTTACAGGTGCAGCTGAGTCTAGGTGACATGTGCGGGCACATATAAATAAACGGCTGACACACAATATACGTCCGCCTAACTTGAGATAAAAGCTTTCATACACCTGTCCATAACAAAGTGTCATCCAGTGGCTCCTTACACCGTTAGTCATAATGACACATTTATGAGGAATTGTTGTGTGTCTGATGGATTGTTTGGATTGTTTTCTAAAGCAAAACAACACCCTATCCGTTTCCTGCAAATTCTCACACAGAGCATTACTCATTACCAAACCCGTGATTAGATTTTCATCTCTGATGCAATTTCCTGGTGGCTTACTGTCTGTCTTAACCAGTGGTGGAGGAAGTACTGAAACTCAAAGTACAAATAAACAAAGAAATATTTACTTTAGTAAAAGTAAAAGTACCACAATGACAACCCTACTTAAGTAAAAGTAAAAAATACCTGCTTTTAAATGTACTTTAAGTATTAAAACTAAAAGTATTTTCATAATGATTTATTCTCTTAATATCTATATTCTAATAAAAAAAAATATGACATTTTAATTAAGCTCGTTTTAGGTTATACTAGGCTAGATAGTTTTAAGCTAATGTAATTGTGCTTACCATCTGTGGCCCAGTTTACATTCTGACTTACAATTCTGGAGAATGTAATTCTGGTCATCTACTAGGGTGATCTGCTCAGAGGCGCACCTTGTCAACAGGCAAACCAAGCAACTGCTTGGAGCCCCGAGCCGCTAGGGGGCCCCCGACCTGGTCTCAGCGCGTTTGCCTGTGGGTCAAGCGAGAATTTCGTCCATAGAGATTGAATGATGTATTTTGCGTGCTCCTGCCCTGTTGTACAAACAGTACGTGCATATGTAGGCCCTATGCTATGGCCTTATGAACAGCGTTCAAAAAAGTTCAAAGAATCCGCACATATTTAGGCAACTGTTGTAAACGTCAATCGAGGGTGTAGTGATGACGGATCAACATCGGATTTTGGCATTTAGCCTACTCAATGAAGTTATAGTAGGCTAATGTCAATTGGCAGAAAGATTGAACATGGTTTGCTACATCTACACGACAGTAAACTTCAGCTAGCTAGCGGCAGTTACAACTAGTTAAGCAAGGAGATGGTTAACGTTATGTTTGTATTACGGCTGTCAGCCATAACATGTTAATCGTGATGCAGTAAGGACCAAGCATACGCGTTAATTTGTTAGAACCCGATTGACGCAAAGTGCGTCAAAAAATAGACCCTTTCTTCTTTGTTACATTGCTCCGGAACTGTTCATTGCAGCGAGATAAAACTTTTATTGTGTGACAGAGCAGAAGTGGGGCTTTCCAACGAGACTACGCACGTGTCTGTACGATCAAGTATGAAAATAAAAGAAAATCATGAAATTAAATCAAATTGCATCATATTACAGTCTATACTTCTCTGCGTTCACCTGCTCACCCATTACTCTCGTTTGAATTACTCGCAAACCCGTGATCACATAGATATGGCAAGCATATCAGATGAAAGAGGAGACACAGAGCTATTTGATATCAGGTACGTCCTTCTGGGTTATAAAACAGACAAAGTGACAGCAAAATAATAACTTCATATAGCTGGACTTACCCCACGTTTACGCATTTTTATCTGTTTTTGTGGCAAAGCATGTTCATAATCCGGTTTTGAAATCCTATCAAATTCCTGCATGGCATCCAATTCAAGGCTCACATTGCATCCCAATTTGTTCAACAAAGAAACCACTTTTTTGCTTCTACTTTGTTCATGGCAATGCAGTAAAAAGATGTAGAGAATCATTATGAGTGCATACACCATCCACCAAGCTCAAAATTATAAAATATATTTCAAAATATAAGAATTTTTATAATACGGTTTTTGTATTTTTATTATTTAATATAAAAACCTAATGGTGATATAACATAATGGTTATAAAACTTGTTGGTAGGGCCCCCTTGGAATTTTTGCTTGGGGCCCCCACAGACTCTAGAATCGCCTCTGGATCTGCTGATCTGTCTACGGGGTAGACAAGGAAAACGTCCGATGGATCCTAATGCCTCTTTATTTGATTACACACAATTACGAAATATTTCCTAATCTGAAAAATGTTTTTTTTTCGGCCAGCGGTTCTATAATAGTCTACCATTAATTTGTGCCGCATATGATCAGACGCATGAGCGCCTGTAACTTCGCTGCTCCGCGGACTAGCAATCTCATCGGGGAGGAGGCCCGCTGCAGATAATAGACAGAGAAAGGCAAGCATATGCTCGAGGCACAGAACACATTTGCATATCCAGTGTAGCCATGGGTCTGGTGAATAGCCTACCGAATGCAGATGCTACAAGCTCAGGCTTTGCCTGGTCTAGAAGCCTATGTTTCAAAGCTTTAGAAGCGGGGCACGCTCTAGAATCTCAACCCAGCCCCCTGGTAAAACAAACGTGTTTGTCAGAGACAAAAAAACTCATCGTAAAATGTAGCCTAACGTAAAAAGGAACGATGGTGTTGTAGAAATGTAGCCTACAGAGTAAAAGTAGCCTACAGATAATTGGTGCAAAATGTAACGAACGAAAAGTCAAAAGTATGCACTATAGATTCTACTTAAAGGTCCAGTAGGCCCTATGTAGGAAATAATGGAAAATAAACTGTAACCATTCCAAAAAGTATCACCATATGTCAGGGGTCGGCAAATAGTGGCCCGCGGGCCAATTTTGGCCCGCCATCTATTCTATCTGGCCCGCGAGATGACGTTAATTTGCTGTTTAAATAATAAAAAAAAAAAAAATGAAATTTTTTTTAACCCCATGTTTTTAAAAAGAAAAAAAGGCCTACAGCAATCCCATCAATTTCAAAACATTTATTGAGGTATAGATGATAGTCCTACTAAAGTGACAAAACAACAGGTGGAACATCCTTGCAGTTATCCATGACGCACAGGTCGGAACGGTATTGGCACGCGAGTGCGCGTAATCTTGTGCAAAAAAAAAAAAAAAAAGTGTCCTGTCTCCCTCTTCCAGTGGGCAAGGTCAAAAATAGCCTATGTTTCGTTAAATTAATAGGCTTGGCATTAATAAATGCAGGCAGGCTCAACACATACCTCTGCTTCCATTCTTCTTTGTAGGTCCTGCATTCTGAATCAATTTTTCTTTTCAAGGCTTTTGACAACGACATTTTGCATCGATAACTAGCATATAGCAATGTTCAGCTAATCATTTACACGTCATCCAAAAGAATAATATTTGTACACATTAGTTACGGCAAGTTGCTAGGCAAGTCGCCTGTTTCATGAGAGACGACAGGAGATGCAGCAGGCGGCATAAAAACAGCGCACATAAGCAAATAAACGTTTTTAATGGAATTAAATTAAATGCATTTTAAAAGTTAGATGATGTTTATTTTAATATAATATAATAATTCATAATTTAAATAGTAGGCCTATAACCCCCCCCCATTACAAAAGCTATGGCCCGCGATGCCATTGTCTGAAAAAAAATTGGCCCGGGTCCAAACGTAATTGCCGACCCCTGCCATATGTTGTCAGAGAGTGAGGAAACACTATGAATTGAAGTAATGGCTTATTTGACAACATTACTCTAACCCGTGAAACCCCGTAAAACCCATGAAAAAAAATCAGTTACGGGGCAGAATCTCTTGGAATTTTCGTTTATGTTTTGAACGATTAATTCTAGAATAGCGTATTAATAATGGGCTAGCGCGTCCTCCTATTTGGGTTGCCAAATTAGCAAAGGCCAACTGTCAACAGCTGTCAGTTGTAGTCATGAACGCCTACAAGAGGCAGGCAAATTTCCAAAATTAAAACAAGAAACAAATTAAGTGGACATCGGAGGAGCTTCCTGAGATGGTGACGTCTTCGTCAAACTAAGAATATCAACAACAGGTAGCCTATGCTAAACTTCATCTGCATCGCTAACTTCAAATATGTTACGTTGGTTAGAGAGGCTCGCGTCTGGTAGTCTTAACGTTCACCAGTGTTTTGATTTTGGCCTACAGAACGTTCCTAAACAATCCTACAAATCGCACCTGTAAAGTACAAATACGTGGAAAATTTACTTAAGTACAGTAACAACGTATTTGTAGGATACTTCGTTAAATTCCACCACTGGTCCTAACCCTAAAGGAGTACCGGTGTGACGGGAATGTTGGGAAATGAACGTTCTAAAGAATATCTGGGTTCATTCAACATAGAATTTTAGAACTTTCAATTGTTGCGGAACGGAATCTTATGTTAGAAGATTTAGCAAGTATCCTTGATTAACCCTCTCTGCCTTTAGAGCTGATATTGCTCAACCAGCTGTGACTTGTTGACTGAATGCTTAATTTATTCTTCATCCAGGATGGGAGTTGATGGGAAATGTAGTTAGTGTGTAGAAGTCCAAAAATGACAAAATTACTCACATATAAGTTTTTTTTTTCCAACTATGGCTTGTTCCTCCTCACCTCAACCACAGTATCAGTGAGTGTTGGCATCGCCATTGTCCAAGGTCCAGTGTTGGGGAGTAACGGAATACATGTACCGGCGTTACGTATTCAGAATACAAATTTTGAGTAACTGTATTCCGATACAGTTACAAGTTAAATAGTTGGTATTTAGAATACAGTTACATTGTTGAAATCAATGGATTACATGACGATACTTATCTGTTTCATAAGTTTGTTCACTCTCTAAATAAATTAAGGCAACTCCATTTCCCAGAAGCTCCTGAAAGCTATGATGAAATTGTTTGCATGTTTAAATCCAAGCCCTGCCGTCTTGCACTAGCCTCAAAATGCAGCCAGCGCGCATTATGGAAGCGTCATTGGAGACCCTGAAATGACTGTTTGCACAGCAAATTGAGTAAAGTAAATTGAGTAAACTCCTGTTCCTCACTGATCGTGGTTCCTGATGTCTGTTCAAAGGATATTTTCCCAAGTATTAATAGCTCAGGCTACTTCGGCCAATCGGTTACACAGTTTGCTAAGCAATAAGCAAAGCCTAGTACACGTGTTGTTTGACCTAATAAAACCAATCTCTATAATAGGCACTGCATTCTAAGTTTTTTATTCTAACTTAATATAGCTTTATAGATTATTATTTTTTTCTAGATCTACATTTACATTTTAAAATGTATTATATGGTGCAGCCTCTGAAGAATTATTCTTGCGAGTAGGCCTAGCATATTTTAACGTGCGGTTTTTGATTGTCATTACGCGATAGTTCATTTTGAAAGCACTGATATACAGTAGCCTAGCCCATAGTGTTTACATTTACAGGTCATTTGCGTTCCACCTGTCATATGCGCCCCTCACTTGTAGCCTACTGGGTTGATGCCACCGAAAAATCTCACAGGCACACCTTAATTAGGGTAGACTGAGTACAGTTGAGACATGTGTACAGTTGAGACACCTTAAATATCTTGCTTGCACAAGCAATTTGAACTACACAAGTATCTCCCATCCAAGGATATCGGCAAATGTTTTTTTTCCAAAGTAAGAATTTCACTTCACCATGCACCTTTGACAATGAATAGCTCATTACACTTATGTTACTGTTAAACGTAACTGGTATCATTACAAACATTATTCTGTGTCCTAAAAACTGGCATATTTTATTGCATTGTGTCATGTAAGGTCGTTGCAAAATCTAGAGAAATGTGTGAGGTGGTCAGCGGGGGACAATTGAGACACACATTGGATCGATAATTTCTGGCTACGCCCTTAAAGTAGCCTATTTATTTGTTTATTTTAAGTAGCCTAGTCGCCTGCTGTAGTTTTAATGGTCACCTTGCTATTTTAAAGTTGTATCAGGTAGTTTAGTTGACTTTACATTCTCCTATGTGAGCCCTTGTGAGCCCTATGTGAACACTTCAGCCATTTGGAACAGAAGAACACACCAGAATAGGCCTGTTTAGGCTAGTAGGCCTAAGCAGGATTTGATGGCCGCATTCCTACACTTATAAAATGCAATTCAATGCAGAAGTAATCTAAGTATTCAGAATACGTTACTCAGATTGAGTAACGTAACGGAATACGTTACAGATTACATTTTTGGGCATGTATTCTGTATTCTGTAACGGAATACGTTTTGAAAGTAACCCTCCCAACACTGCCAAGGTCACAAATCAACATAACATGCGACTTCAATGAAGGCAACCAAACCGAAACTTCTGAGTCAGGACTGAGACATCCTAGATATCTTTCACCCTCCACCCACGACCTTACCATCACCAGCCCCTCAGTCTGGAGCACAGTCTATGCATTCACGCACCGCCAGGCTATATTTGTGCCGTCTGACATTTGGAGGTGCGACATCGCCATGTGCGCCAGTTGTGGCATGCAGTGCCGAGAATAGAACCGGGTTTGCAAGAGCCCACAAGTCCTCTATAAAATCTGAGAAAAATCTCATTGTGGAAATGAGGCCAGCACACGTTGCATTCATGGCAATGATGACCGATATAGAGTAGTCACTTGGCTGATGGGAATACTGTACTGTATCTGATGTCCGTTGGAGTGACACAGGGGAAATTTAACTAGAAATTGACATACGTGAGGTCATCAAACTCTTATGTGGACTCATAAGCCACAATGGGCCTCTGTTTCATCATTTCCTGTCACTTGTTGCTATAGTCACTTGTTGCTATACTGTCACTTGTTGCCAACTAATTAGGGTAATACAAGTTAACTTGTTCTAAAAAATAAGTGGACAATCATAAGTAAGGCTATAATTTCATACTGTTACATATCCCATAAGGGTGGAGAAAGACACCTTGATTGATCATTGATGGAAATGTTTGTGACTTGTTTTTGCTATCATTCTGAAAATATGTTGTCCATCGTAGGCCTAATTAAGACCGCTATTTGAAAATGAAGGTTTGTAGACGAACATCGTCCCCTCTCCACCAAAAAAATGACCCAGAAAAACAAACGCAGTAGGCCTACAGTCCCTCTCCACCCTGAAAAAAAACAATCATAACTGCCTATTTTTGCACTCTGGTGCCCGGCACGTTGAGGAGAGCTTGTGTTTACTTGCCAATGTGTTGTGTTGTGTCGCTTTTAGTCATTTTGATGATGGCTGGGAAATTGCAGGAATTTTAATCAGTGTTTTGTTTGCCAGAATGTCATGTCTTATTAAACACTGACAGTCATAATAGCTCCACAACTCACTAAATATCAAACAATTAGACAAGACTACATGGACTGTCTGTAGAGGCGAGAGAGTAATGACAAAAACAGTTATCAATGAATATATTGTTAATTTGTCTCAGAAATAGCACTGGATATGCTGCATCTGTCTATCTGTGCTGAATACTGAATAAAGATTGAATTAGTTATTCTAATTCTAACTAGATTGAAATAGTTTGCCTGTGGGATTGTGTGTGTGTGTGTGTGTGTGTGTTGGGGGGGGGGGGGGGGGGTTGGGGGTTTTCACAGCGTAGTTTGTGTTGTGTTGTTATCAATGAAATGAAAAGTATTCCCAGACAGACCACCGTTTTGAGCAGACCTCAAACATACTTTCCCATGGAAGCCTGAGTTACAGCTGTCATGGACAGGTTTGCTTAGTCTCCCGGAAACCAAGTTAAATAATTCCCCACATAACAGAGAACATTGGACAGGGCTAAGAATTTTGTTGCCTGACAAGGCTCACTACCATGGCTTCCTCAGAAAATACACACATTACACAGTTGACATATCAAGGATGCTTTGAAATGCTTTGCATTGTTTCATTGTTTCAAGAGTTGTGTGCTTTTACCCTTTCTGCACGCTATCAAAGTAAAAAAGTGGTGAAAGAAAGAGATATAACCACAGACCAAAGATAGCAAGAGCTAGACCAGCAGTTCATTTAACCCTTTAGTTGCTTCTCACCTTCAAGCCAACCAGATGTAAAATGGTGAAAGATGAAGGATAAAGTGAAGGAAGAGATGTGGGGGAACACCACAGGAAGATGTTTTCATGCTGACAGTAAACATTACGGTGATGGCTTCCTGTTTTGTCATCGTCTGTCTTGACGCAAGTCTTGACACAAAGTCATGTAGCTTTTATTATGATTTAATGTTTCATTTATGTATATTTTCTGTTGAGCATGTTCTGTTGAGCATTGAGTTTACTCACTACTTGAAGGTAGCTGTGTTAATTTGTCTATGTACTATCACTTTGTTTCAATAAAACTGGATTAAAAAAAAAAAAAAAGTCATGTAGCCTGAATTGCTTTTGAAAGTGTGAAACCGATGCTGTCAATCAAACCTGATTTCTCCTCTGAGGGGGTTCAACATCTGGGTTGAACTCTGAGGTTATTTCCTATGACACTATCCTGTTTAATTCATTTAATTTATTTCACAAAAACATATATGATCACTTATAAATAAAAAGAAACAGGAAAGAAGACATGAAAGGGTTGACTAACTTGCACTCCATGCTTTGTTTTGGTGGGTTTGCTGGCCTATCATAACAGAGCATGGACAAAAGGGGAGGGGACATTTTTTGTTAGGCACTGTCTTCGCCTCTCGTTTCTGGGCAGATGAACTATTTTCTCTCCGCCTGTTCAGGTCAATTAGACTCACTGGCAAATCAGTTGAGCAAGGTTTTCTCGTGGCGTTTTAAAAATGAAAAAAACTTTTCGTTGTTATGTCTTCTGTTATCACTGATGATTTTTATTGGACCTTGACCTAATTATGGACCCAGTTCTGAGTGGCATTTCCTCTGTGCCAAAATATGGGGTGTTGACATATTTCATAGGTGTTTATACATCATCTAATTTACAACATACTACTCTCTGACATAGCAACTCTTATTTTTTCCACTTGTTAATTGTAAATACAGTGTTTAGCTGTAAAGTGGTGAGTGAGACAGTTAATCAGAAGTCATTATCAAGCTGAAAATATATTGTGGTGTCTTGTACTGAGCTATTGACTGAATTAGTCTGCTTAACCTGTTGAGGAGTACGGTCACAAATATGTGATCAGATGCAGCTGGGCCCCTGGGAGTACAATCACAAATATGAAATATGAACGTTTTTGAAAAAAGTTCTATACCATGATGCAACAATTACCCTCAGGGACTTTTCTGCCATTAAACAATTTTAAGAATACTGAAACTATAGAATGTTCACATAAAATTCTAGAAGGAGCCAGAAAAAATAATTCACTCTCTGCGGAACGGCATTGTCTTAAAGAATTCACTCCTCAACAGGTTAATGTCTGATAAACCATAAATACTAAGCATACATAACATGCTAAGCATGTACTGTACATAGCATTAACCATATTCAAAACTCAAGAGTCTTTCTCAGTAGAAACTTAGCGTTTTATTTCTAAAAGGAACAGTTGACACAGAAAACCATTCTTTCTGACAGACACCCTTCTTTGCAGTAGAAAAAAAGTGACTCAAACAGTATACAAACAGTATAGCAGGCAACACAACTGAGGCCTGTGTGTTCTTCTACATTCAATCCACAACACTTCACTGTAAAATCTTTGTGGCTCACACTGCCATTTGCACCAAAACCATAAGTCATCAACCTTTTTCGCTTTTTCCATCTAATGATGAGGGGAAAAATATAAGCCCTGTGAAAAAAGCAGTGTCTAGTTTTTGCCTCCAACCCATTCCCATATATTGCAGACACGCATCAGAGTCCCATTCCTTACGTACGAAATACTTCCCTTAAGTTACATTCTTGATCCTTCGTTTACTGCAATACCCTATACCCTCAACTCCCTCCCCCCAGGCTTTCTCATAACATGAAGACGATTCACATACCATTGGGACCATGAAAAAAAATACAGACCAGAGCACACAAACCCTAAAGCCAAACCTTTAGCAGCAGCAAACAGATAAAAAGAGGAGAAAGACACTGGGAGAGGACACTGACTGTGTGGCCATCATACCATGACTTTAATTAAAGTTAGTGGACTTAGAGAGTTGGCTCAAGTACAAAAAAAGGTGTGTCTTTCACACCCAATGGCTGACTGTACACTGCATAGAGGGAGGGGAGAGGGCCTTATACCATTGTAATAATCATATTTCAACTATAGTCTCTCTGAAAGCGATCAATTATGCGGCTCCATATGAATACAGAAATACATACAAACTTCAATATGAAGCGACAATTCACGCGGTACCAAATCCTTTCACTTTCACATTCTGGCATTCGAAAAAAGAAGGCATCATTCTGTATCAGTGCTAACTTGACTAGTCTCAGCGGCTCAGGACTGGTGATTTGGGGGGGGGGGGGTGTAAATTAGGATCCCTTGCACTCAGAGTGCTGGCATGAGATCCTCACAATCAAACTCAAAAGTGATCCATGAGAACACTCCCCCTTTTTCTCGTGCAAACAAAAGACAGCAGAATGAAAAAGAAACATGGAGAAGCATATGCAATTCAGCAGTGTGCACTACAAGAACTAACAGAGACAAATTTGACTTCTGCAGCTGATCTTGTCTTTGTAAAAAGGCCTTGACTTAATACAGGGCTGAAGTAATGCCATCAAACTCCATAGAACTGACTTTGACAATCATAGACAATTGCAAAGGAAGGCATTTATGTTACAAGGAAAAAAATAAAAACAAATAAAAATGAACAACTTCAGTTTGAAACTCTAAGTAATGCTTTTAGTGCACAGCAAAAATGAGATACTTGCAAAAAAAGGACAACCATTTGTCAGGAAATACAGCTGAACATTACCCTGTTCAGCCAACCCGAGTTGAGTTTCATTCTGCTCCATTTTAGCTTGCCACATCAGATGACATGACGACAGCAATTAGCCACATTGGTTAATCTCACAGACTACTCTGCACTGGGATTAGTGTGACCGTAACATCGAACCCTAACCGTCACTCTTCCCCTCATCCACATTTGCAATACTGTTCATTTCCCCCATGATCCCTTGATTATATTTTCAGTTGACAAAGCAGGAAGACAATGTGTACATCTCTCGGAACTGATGGGGGGGGGGGGCGTTCAAGCTGTTAGCATCTGTGATTGAAAGTTCAAGTTGACGGGTAACTGAATGGCTTCAGCCAATGGCTATCAGCGGCCTGTTTTGGAATAAGCCTGTTATCTCCACTAGGCTTGGTCCAAGGTCAGATCTCCACAGGCTTCATCTATGGGAGGCTTTGTTTCTCTTGGGTTAGTCATGTTGGGGTGATTTTTATTTTTTATTTTATTTTGTTAGATCACCAGTAGGGGGTGCTGCTCTCGATGTGGCCCCAGCTCTGCCACTCGGGGAAGAAACCACTTGACGTCCTTGGGCTCCCGAACTGATCAAACTCCATCTCGGTTTTCTTGCTCTTGAACTCCTGCGTAGGCGCCTGGATAGCGCACGAGTGCTGGTCCTGTTCGTGTTCCGAGTGGACCAGCTTGTAGTTCTTGCCGTCGTTGTTATCCCAGTGCTCCTGGTCCAGGGTTTTGTAGCAGATACAAAACTCCACGCTTTTGTTGTGGGGAATGACACTGGGCAGGTCGATGAAAAACGAAAAGGTATCAATGTCCAGGCAGCCGTACACATTATTCATGTAGATACAAGGAACGTCCGTGTAGGTTTTCCATGAGTCATATGTTATCCGGATGTTGACGGACTTCTCGAAGCTCACGTTGCTGACTTTGATGGTGCCGCTGAGGGACTTGTCTTGGAGCACGCAGTTCTCCAGGCTGACGAGGTTCTTCTTTAGTCGGTTCCGGAAGTCCAGGTAGTCTGCAGCTGGCTGGGCGAAGTCCAACATCAAGCTCTTCTCTTTCTCCACCCTCAGGCCTACGATGGCGTTCTCCAAGTCTGACAACTCGAACTGCAGGTCCGCCAGGGGGTCATCTTGAAATTCCTTGAACACATGGATGGCGGTCAGGGACATGCCCTTGGAGTCTGCAAACACCACCCTCTTCTTGCGCTTGGTTTTGGGGCTCCGCCAACCCACGTTGGTGGTTTCGACCTCTGCCTTGGAGCTTATGCAGGGGCGCAGCGGCTTGTACTGGTTGATGAGGTTGCGCGCTTCGTAGGATCCCAGGAAACTGCATACTGGCGGTGACTGTGCCAGACAGATTCGCATGGCCACGTCCACGGGCATGATGGGACTTGGCATCGGCCTGGGGTTTAATATCTGCAGGACCCTGTGGTGGAGGAGAAAACAGCAGACATTAGACTTTCATTGAACAACAGGCCGACAGGTAGACAAGAGAGTCTACACAAAGAGAGCACATCAGAGAGGCAAGAGTGCACAAACGTTAACACTATGAGCACACACTTTGGTCAGTCCACTATCTTAACTAATGCACCTATTTGGTGTAACAGAATGCTGCATTTGTCATCACTACTATTTTTTTAGATTTGGACCTCAACAAGTCTCTCAGTAGCCTAGGCTACAAAGTACAAACAGACAAATAATGAGATAAGGAAACATTGCAGAAAATATTTTTTATTTCAGTTTTCATTATTGTTTCAAATTTTGAGTGACCCTGCTTACCAGTAATGATTATTATTTATCATGTTAAACTTGGTGTTTTTAACAATTTTCTATTTTAAACAAACAAGTTTCTAACATTTCCACCTGACGCCATGTCTTTTGACAAATGAGTGGTCGGAAACAATAGTTAAATGCTACACTGCCTGTCCTAACAATTATACCGGTACATTATGCATGAAAATACGATAGGCGAGACGGAGGCTCAGGCAACCAAATCAAATTAAAGGTGTTTATCACTTCTCATTCGAGCTAATACACACATAAGCCACGGGGTTTCTATTTAAAATGTCTCATTTAAAACTATAAAGCGATATAGTCACCATAGTGCTGTTACATTGCCATTTTCATTCAGATAGCCTACGTTCAGTTCAACATTTTTCTTTGTTGCGTTAAAGCCGGCCTGAAGCGCTTTATCTTACCTGGTACAATTCATTGGTAGTTCTTCTTTTTTCCGGTAAAATGAAAATAAATACTGGTTGAAACGTAACGTAGAAACGATGATTCTATGAAGACTGTTTCAATTACCAGCTGAATAATTCGGTGAAAGCATTATAAAATAAAACCAGTTTTGAACTGTGAATGTTTTTAGGTCCCGCGACACCCCCCCCTCTCGAGTCAGCCTGGCTGCACTGGCAATGACTGGGTCGCTTTCAGCCACCACATCAAGCCTATTTGCGTATCGCAGTGCAGGAGAGCCCCGGCAGCCAATGACAATCCGAAAAAGTTTCGGTTTCAGCCAATCAGCACGCACCCTCACATCACTCCTGGTGCGCGTGACAAAGCAACGCTGCCTTCAGTTTCACTGACCAGGAAGTTTGAAAGGAAAGGTTAAGGAGGGAGAAAGTGAAGAGACGTTACCGAAATACTGTGTAGACCCCTGTCGGGAGATACTGTAGATGTGTCTCTTTACCACGGCATTTAACATATTTCTTTCTTTCTTTCTTTCTTTCTTTCTTTTTAATCCCTTCTTTCTTTTATTGTTGAGGGATTCAATAATAAGAATTATTTTTCTAGAATTCTCATGATAGGCCTACAACTACATTTGTAGCCAAAAGGCTAGGCCTACATTTTCAGTGTAAATAAACGCATCAATAAATCAACCGAGTTGGGATGGACTTTAGGTGTATGTAGTTGATCAACTGGATCATTCTTTTTAACCAAGTGAAATGTAGGTTAATGTGAGACATCACCCACCATATTCACTGGAACTGGGCCCTGTAAAATGATGACACTCAGAAACTTGCATTCATCACTCTGTCTGGCATTGAACAGTGCAGTCAAACTAAAATGATCTTATTTTAGCCTATTACCACTAAACCTCACTGTAGACTATAGCTTAGATATTCTATAAGTGTAGGCCTATGTTTAATGTTCTCGTTTGTGGTTTGTGCTCTTGATAACATAAACAAACTCTTTTCCATCAGCTGATGCAAGAGCGGACGCCATGGGACCAGTGCCTCTGCATCACGTAGCCTACATTCTCAGTCATCACATGGCTTGTGGTAAGAGAGAGGATGCAAAGGTTTCCTCCAACTAAAGCTTGCAACAGATAAGATAGGCTACTCTAAAAATGACTGCGTCTATGTGACACTGAGTGAGAGACGTGGAAAGAGAGTGAGAGTTTATTAAAAGGTCTCTCTCTCACCTCAGAAGCACTTCATATCCATCATGTTGATGCACTAATGCAAATATGCTGACAGCTTCCATATTAAGGTACATCATGTAAATATATGACTAGTTGAATACACTAATATCACAGATGAAACTGAAAGTTACTACAGTTGTCTTTACAGAGTTCTACAGACTTTTTTTTATCAAGAGACCTTTAAACATGTTTATATAATGCCATTTGTATAGCTGCAGTCATAATTACTTATATATAATGTGACAGTGTAAATATTACATAATATAAGTAACATGCTAAAATATATCTGCTGATTACTGTTAATCTGATTAAAGAAACTCATTTTGCCACAGCTTGTCAAACACCACTTAATATCACATCTTTACGGCTCAGACACATTCAAATTAAATATGGCTTTAAACTGTCCTTAAATGCGATACCTATTATCTTTATTTTTATATATATGTTGCATTTAGTAGCCCTCTAACAAAAAAGTGCGTCACTCAGTGAAAGCGCATTATGCCTAAATAAACATTTGTGTTTACTGCAGCCTTCCATTCAGTAAACATGTATACGCAATGAGTAACACTCAGGTTTTAGGCAACGCCAGAGAGATAAGTATGTGATGAAACAACAATTGCATTACCTCTTAATGTCAGAGTTTCCCTCAATGTTTGCTGTTGTCCTGCTCTTGGTCCTCAGTCAAACAAATGCCCTTGCAGAAGTTCAGCATACCAAGTTTGTCGACAAGACAGGAAGATCTTATTATTGGTCAACCGAATACTGTAGAACAGGAAGCTTACTCAAGGCCAGCCCTCTGACAATATCAGTCATGCTATGAACAAGCCAAATAGACTTAGGTGCATTCCTCTTTTTCATTTTGTGAGACCATAGGCATTAGCTTCATGGAAAGGTGAATCCCTCAAAGACTAATATCAGGGCTCTGCTGTATCAAATCATAGCTAATGTTTGTTTGACCATCTGTCTGAAACACAACATATTTTACTCTGCAAAAATAATTATCTTAGACTTGCAAATGAACATAATGACATTTAATTGGAGCACAACTGGCTATTGTTTTCAGTGGCAGCAGGTTGAGTTATTGACCATATCCTAAATATGATGGAACAATGGAGGGAGGGAACGCCTTCAAGTCATATCAGTTCGCTCGAACAGTAAACAATACGGAGTGGAGTGGCGAGTTCAAGCTTGCCAAAGAATCCAGGTGTATGCACAGGCTGTTAACCTTGTTTTAGGAAGATGTGTTTTGATGGCCTTACAGCGAAAGGAAAGTTATAGACCCCCCCCCCCCACCCCCGAAATGCTCCAGTTTTTTGTAATCAGCCATATTTCAAATCACTCATGACATGAGTATAAGTAAACTGAGTACTCTTTTGAATATGGTCTCTGCATTTATCCCAATCCGTGAACTAGTGAAACACACTCAGCACACAGTGAGGTGAAGCACACACTAATCCCAACGCAGTGAGCTGCCTGCTACAGCGGCGCTCAGGGAGCAGTGAGGGGTTAGGTGCCTTGCTCAAGGGAACTTCAGCCGTTCTTACTCGTTCCTACTGGTCGGGGTTCGAATCAGCAACCCTCCGGTTACAAGTCCGAAGCACTAACCAGTAGGCCACGGCTGCCCCTAATGATGTTTCATCCCTGCAGACAGAAGCATTTTGATTTCTGTGAATATGTCTAAAGGGTTCATATAGTGAAGATTAGGAAACCAACACTCTATTTGACCTCTGACCCCGAACTACTGAAACTATTGATGGCACTCCGTCTGACTCAAAATGATATCAAGCACAATATCAGAGACCACGGAATGACTCAGAACTCCTCATGTTGCTGCAAATGAATGCCGCGCGGGTAATTAATCTCACTGTAGAGACGGTAATTAACTTTGCCACCTCACGTTTAATGTGCTACAAGCTGTTGCACTCCCGTATGAAGTGAGCTGTGGAGTAGTTGGCCTTACTAGTCGGAGTCTCCCCGAAGGCTTAAGTGTGGGCTCATGCTGAGGTGAAAATGAGACACTCCAGGCTGTAAGATGAATGGACAGCTGACAGGGCTAGAGACAGGAAGGGCTATTTTTGATGTGTCCTGGTGAGAGAGGGGGGTTATCTCGTGTCTCTTGTGTCCAGAGAGGTGTTGCACAATTCTGCTTCGTAAGTGACTTTGAGGAGAGACGCTGCCATTGTGTTTCTGCAAGTGCAAATGAGTAGCAGGGTGCACTGTCATAAGGTCTAATCTGTGTCAGACAAAGACAGGATTCTTAAAGAACACCACTTAGAACTCCTTGAAAGTTTCACTTGAGTGCAGTTGAATGTTGTGTTATAATATTACAGTGGCAAGGCCTTCAATTGTACAACATTCAGTCAAGCCACATTAAAAATGTATGACTTTGCAGCCAGTTGACTGCTGTGACAGTGGACTTTGGTCTTGTCTCTCATATCTTGTATGATGTTGGACTAACTTCATTGTATCACAAGCATACAGAACCAAACCGATTAAACGTGTATGTGACCTCTAAAATATGCTAGTAAGATATGATGATATTTGAGTTGGCAGTGACTGTTTCAAATGACCTGAGGTAGATCAGGTGAATGTCTGCTGCCTGCCACAGGTTGCTGAAATACTGTCACTATTGCAGGCTGTGGCAATATTTGCACAGCTATTGCGAGGTTGCAAGCCCACATTTATAAATAAACCTGCAGAGCACACTGGACAAAGGCCAATCGGGGTCAGCTGCGAAAGAGATGCATCAAGAGACAGCCAAAGGCTGGCTCACTGGAGATGGATATAGTTCTGCTTGTACGTGTCGTGCATCTCTCAGCTCTAGGCAGCAGGTGACTCTTGAACCATAGTAGCCCAGATCTCACCCCACATCACCTGCCTGCAGGGAACTGGCCACGAGTCCGTTCCGTGTTCAACTAGGAGGGAGAAGCATTGACAAGGACACAGTGGGGGAAAGTGGTCTTTTGTCACGAATAAAGACCCAGGTCACTAATCTGTGAAATCAACCATGATATACTCACAATGCAATTAGAGATGCATTCAAAGTTGTTGATATTTAGTTTTCCTGGCCTAACCTCTCTTTTGATGAAGTGGAAAGTTTCGCACTGGCACCTTATCCTAACTTTGTGAAACTGTTGAGTAATAATTACTGTGCAATAAAATAATATCTACTTGTGAATCAGTAAAAGAGAGTGTTGGCAGCATGATATGTGCATATGTAAGAGCAGATATTTTTAACTGCAGTTTTTTCCCCCACTCTAGTGTCCAGATGTTGGGTTTTGTTTGAGTTTTAACAAAACACTGAGCAACACTACCATCTAGTGTGCAATAGTGTTATAATAAGTCTGAAGTCTAATGTAACTCACCCAGTTATGAAATATTTGGTAAAATTAAATTTCTGAGGGAAATGTATTTATCTATCTATAAAATTAACACAACACATATATATATATATGTATATTTACACAACTCCTCTAAAATGTTATGTTACAAATATAATAAGTATTTTTCACTAAAGTTAAGCCAAAAACCTCTTCTGCCTAGTGACTATATTTGGTCATTCTTGGAGGCAATTACATTACGGACAATTTGATCATTCTGGGTGGTTATTACATTAGGCCTGCAGCTAGCAGGGCTGGAGGGCCGACGGCTGCTGTTTTTTTTTAGGTCGCGCAGGAAGGGAGGTCAGATGAAGGCACTTCTCCAATCCATTTATTTTTCTTTGCTTTCCTCTTTACCTCTGTGTCATTATCCTTCCTCCTTTGCACCTTTTTTTTGTATATTTCTCGAACAATCACGAAGATGACCTGCTGTTGATAATTTTCATTCCTATTTTATTCATTTCATTACTATTCCATTAAGTGTCTACCCACTTTACAGACTAATACAAAAATAAGAGGATCCCAGTCATAAAACAGAACACTACCTTCTCACTGGCCATTTCCAGTGTATCCAGACAAATGTAATACATTAGCTATGCTTTTACTTCCATAGGGTAAGCACACACACCACAGCATATGATTAAAGTACAGGTAACCTAACAATCCGTGCGTAAATGCATATTATTTTCAACCTCATTCCAGCAATATTGTTTTTTCTTGTAGACACATAGCATTTAGTTTATAATATTTCTGGCACAGCATATATGTTAACATTCTTCATACATTCAATCTTCTTGGTGCACTCAATTGGATATTAATTTTGACATACTGTAAGTCGTAAACAGGACATTTAGAGGCCCAAATTTAAATAGTCGCCAAAGTGCAAAGTCTATCGACAAGCAACATTTTCGTGCATGAACTGTAGCTATCGTGTGGCAGGTGGGCACATTGAGCTGACTCATCAATGTTTGCAGTCTTGGCCATGGTGTTAAATTAGGAAATTGATTTTGCCTAATTATTCATTTAGCTTAGATAGACTTAAAGTCTTTGCACTTTGCACATCATTCAAATTAGGGCCCTTAGTGTCAAATGTAGTTTGCATAATGTTTCAGAATGTGCCAGGTAAAAGAGTCACACAAAATGGAATGCTTCTGTTTTGTAGAGGGCACAGCAGGTGTACGTGGAGACCATTTGTGGTTTAGCCAATGGCTTCTCATGGTACTGTAGAACAACACATACACACATATATTTTTATACGTACACATATACATACAAATACACACACACACACACACACACGGTCTCTCTGGTCTCTCTCTCTCTCACACACACACACAAACACACAAACACACACACACACACACACACACACACACACACACTTAAATACACAAAACCCACATCATTCTTATGACACAGCTTTTGTATTTCATATTTACAGGTATACTGAACACGTATACTGAACAGCTTGGCTCTTCCCCTCTGTGTTTGCGGAACATTCACACAGAGAGCTGAGAGTCAGTCTGAAGCCCAGGACACTTCACAGATGCTCTCCATTGGCAGAGTAGAATACTACAGTAACGGAATAGAAGAATAGAATGCAGAGAGGTAGAGGGCCATGGCTACAGGGGGCCAACCTTGCCTCGGCAGACTGCCACCCCTCTGATAGGATACTTTAAAACATTACACATTCATTTTCGGAATAGAGGAAATGGGGAGGGTTGTTCTAGGTTTGTTTTGAGGCGGGATGGGGGCGGGGGGTGGGCTAACTCCGGACCCAGTGGACTGGCACCCAGTGAGGTTCTCTATCCAGTCGATCTAGAATGTTCCGCAGTTCCAGGCAGGCACTGGCTGAGTCCTCCTTCACGAGGACCCGGTCCACCAGGTGGCCGTACTGCTGGTCCATCTGTTCAGCCGAGTGCCTCATCTCCAGTAGGTCTTCCTCCTTTAGGCCGAGAGAGAGAGAGAGAGAGAGAGAGAGAGAGAGATTTGACAGGGAGAGTGAGTGGAAAGCAAAGGGAGAGAAAGACAGAGATGATGGGAGAGAGAGGCAGTTTTCACATGATTCTGATTAATTGTTGTTATGAAGATACAGTATAATGCAAAATATAGGCATATTTGTATGTACCTCTTTACTGTTATATTGCATGTTCAACTCATGTTGAAAAGACATAGTACATCCAACATGTCTAGAACAAACACATAAAACCCTCCAGTCTTTGCATCTGGTACATAATAAAAAAAGACGGCACATGTTGTGCCTAATGGACACTAGGTGGATGTCATGGGCACTCACTGTGATGTGTCCATTGTCACTCCTGCCGGGTGACGCGGAGGCACTGCGTCTCATGAGTGTGTCCGAGATGCGCGGCCTCACAAAAATCACATAGGGCTTAAACTCCGCCGTGCGCAAGATCTTCAGAGCCTTGGAGGAAATGCAAAGAGATAATGTAAAGAGAGGATGTGGTGTGAAAATAATCCATGTGGTATACAGTACAGTCACCTCTATGCCATTGCATGCGTCATGTACATGTATTGACATTTATTTATTTAGCAGACACTTTTTATCAAATGGCCAAGGAGACCTTAGGTAACAATAAATACTACTACAATAAATACTTTCTCACCTTAGAATTATTAAGTTCTATTGGACATTTTGGTCAAAATTACTTATTATTTATTATAGAGTTATTGACATATCCTTATTTTGTGACAACTTAAGAAGGTGAGGTGAGGTAATTCTTGTAGTTGTATGCATTTTTGGACATTATATCTAAAGAAGTTAGTTACGCTTATCAGTATAACT
>NW_027468674.1:17133389-17140889 GCF_046254945.1 Alosa pseudoharengus | reverse complement strand
TGGCCACTGCTGCCTGCATCACTGTCGCAGTCTTCTGTAGGGGGGAAGGGGGGGGGGGGGCAAGCAGGGAGAGAGGAGGAGAAGAAGAGGGGAGAAAAAAGGGAACACGTTGAAGAAGTGGAGAGAAAAAAAGGGAATAGCCTCAGGGAAATGCGTGTTACATTACGTTAGTAGCTAGGCATAGCTGAAGAGGTCAGGGCTAAAGGGGGAAAGGGCCTGGGGTCATATGTCTGGGGTCATATGTCTGCTAGACGATCTGGAAATTAATGGGGCAGCAAAGGAAAGTGAAAGGAGGAGGACGTAGGGCTGAGAAGTCAGGAACCTGTCTGTCTGCGTGGCTGTCTGTCTGTCTGTGTGGCTGTCTGTCTGTCTGCGTGGCTGTCTGTCTGTCTGTGTGGCTGTCTGTCTGTCTGCGTGGCTGTCTGTCTGTCTGCGTGGCTGTCTGTCTGTCTGTCTGCATGGCTGTCTGTCTGCTTGTCAGGTCCAGACACAACCTCTGATACATCACAGTAATATGCCTGGAGAGATATTGACAACTGTCCAACAAACCACTCAGTTCCCTGTGGATGCACTGATTATAGCTGTTGCTGTTGGTACTGTGGAACCCACCAGGTGTAACAAGAGGTGAAATGCTCTCCACAGATAAAACCAAAACAACAACAACAACAACAACCGCTACATTTTGATTTTCAATGATTTTTCTATGGGTGTCATGCTCACTTCACAAGTAAACCCAAACCTACCTCTCTCACTAGTCTGGTCATCTGAGTGCAGTAAGAGGAGGGAACATATCAATTCATCATATCCACAAAATAATACATCATATTTAAAACATACATAAAATAATATTACTTCACAATATGAGAGAAGGTTTGCTACTAAACTCATTACGTGACTCACACGTGACGCAAACAAGCATCCCATAAAAAATGTTACACACATATTATCTGAAAGTTGAATTATCAGCGCGAGATTGTAAAATAAAAGGACACCGGTACAGTAGAATCTAGGTCAGAGTAAGATTGGTCAAATTTTGCTCATGCAACAGACACTTTGAAAAAGCTTTGCTTAAAAAGGCTGCAGTACAGCATCAGGGGATTAATTTGGTAGAATATTCTGGAATATGTTGCATCTGTCTACCCCCTAAAACACACACTCACAGACACTAATACTGGCACAGACATAGACACACTCCCGTACACACAAACACACATGCACACACACACACACACACACACGCACACACATACACACACAAACACACAAACACACACACACACACACACACACACACACACACACACACACACACACCCAAACACACACTAAAAGCTAAACCCTAGTTTTTTCACTGTGACTCTCTGTGATCAAAAGACTTGGGGATTAAAACAACACCAAATGGCTTCAGTACAACAACACTATCCATTCTAATTTTTTTTCTCTGACAAAGGCCAGAGAGGGAGGGTGTGTGTGTATGAGAGAGAGCAAAGTATGTGTGTGTGTGTGTGTGTGTGTGTGTGTGTGTGTGTGAGAGAGAGAGAGAGAGAGAGAGAGAGAGAGAGAGAGCGAGCGAGCGAGAGAGAAAAAAGAAAGTCATCCCTTATCTGTCAGTTTTACAGTTTGCGCCTCTCAGCATGTATTATTCATAATGAATGACTTGTGGGTTTTAGGTGTGGCTTGATGGGATATGAGACTCACATGGCGGGGCACTGGGAGATTTGGGACCCTGGTAGGTACCCATTTTTATTCTGTGCCTCAGGCGCCTGAGGGGAGGAATATTAAAAATGTATTAAAGTGAAATTAGAAATTATTCTATTATTTATAACATTCACATTAAGCCACATTTTAGTGTCCACAACATTCACACCAGGATGCAAACACTGAAATACAAACTAATCAGCAACAATGCAGAAATATCTAGAAATGCAGCAACGGTGCACCTTATTCAGTATGCATGCTTCACGGTTACTTTTTATAGATAATCTCTTGCCTGCACAAAGCACTATAAAGATGCTGTTAGGAGATAATTATTCCCTATGGGAGGTAGCTGTGTTTCTTTCTTTTTTGCCAGCTTAAATCTCCATACTAAGACCATAAGGACTTCAATGCAACTGTGAACAGAGCTAAACATCAAAGCCAAACTTCCTTTCCAGTGCTGGCAGCAAAATGCACAAATACTGTAGGAACTCTTATACATCGCAATTATCAAACTTAAAGCAACAGAATGTATAATTGGTATTATATTGGTATACCCCGTCCCCCTGTCGTTAATTTTTAGCCTACCCATTTAGCACTAAAGTGGTACTAAGTGTGTCTAAAACTGACTAAAAGGGTCATAATCCTGCATGGTACAGGAAAGTTAGTGCATAGTGCAATAACAGGTAATCTAGGATAATGTCAGAGATCTCATTCCTTACATGTGATGCGATTTAGGAAAACCCTTCACATGGTGCACACAAAAGTCCTTGAGTTTTGCTCCGTTTTACTTAAGATTCTGATACCATCCTAGCAACATTCTGGACACTGCGCCCCTAGCAAAATCCTGGATAGCATCCTCTGAAAATCTTGGATGTTGCTAGGATGGCATCAAAATCATAAATTGGTAAAATTATACCATGTGAAGGGTTTTCCCAGATCGCATGACATATTGTAAGTTAGTGTAATGAGATTGAAGTCATTATTTTATAGTAAAAGCACTAAACTCACGCAGTATTTGTTTTGGCTTTTCTCTCACTTTTATAGTGAACTAGTTTTGCTTTAAATTTCAAACAGTGTAATGTTTCCTCTTACTTCTCCTGGAACTGTCTGGAGGGGATGAGGCCGGCACGCAGGTTGCTGTCGCCCACACGCTTGGCCTGCCACCAGGTGGCGTCATCCAGGCTCACCACCTGCAGGATGTCCCCACGCTGGAAAGGAAGTCCCGCCTCCTGGCAGGGCGTGGCCTTGTCCTCGAAAGGTGTGTAGTCAAACAGGGCCCTTAGGTAGACCTGGTGCAAGAAGAGCAACAGTTTAGATTATTTTTGCTGCATTGGTAAAAATATGTGATTCTTTCACTATTTTATCATTCAGACAGATTATTGTATTGTAAATCAGGGACGCGTGTCCCAAAACCATAGTTCCTAACTAAGTTAGCAGCTTTGTTGGTTCCAATGCAATTTCCCATTGCCAACCAAATAAGTTGCTAACAGGGTAGCAACTATGGTTTTGGGAAACACACCCCAGAATAGTATAATTTATTTATAGCACATTAATAAATCATATACTACCAGTGACACGAGGGAACTAACAATCAGAAACAATAGGAAACTGGTGAATGATCACCACTATAATTATGACCGCCGCTAGGGCCTGCACGATTTCTGGTCAAGAACACCACATTTTGAGACATTGCGTTCATAGAGGGCACTAACACACACACACACACACACACACACACACACACACACACACACACACACACACACACACACACATACGCACACAAACACACACCTTGTAGAAAACATGAGGATGAGAGTGGCTTTAGAAGACATTTTTTATACTTTTAATCAAAATGAATAACCAAACAAGAGACGCACCTTGCTTTCACTAAGCTTGTCTTCCTCCTTAATGGCTGGGATGATCTTCAGTGTAATGGAGCCTTGAGACTGGGACTACACATTAACATGGAGACAAAAAGTTGTACAATTGCAGATTTAAAACCCAAAATATAATTATTCTTACTATTCTCAAGAAGTCTGTTTCAATAGTTTGAATGGGTAAGCTTTAGAGCACATTAAATTATTATTAATAATATTTTATGTGTTTTTATTTTTTGTATAATGTTATGTAGGTTACCTTATTATTTATTTTATTTTGTTTTATTTATAGGCCTAGGCCTATACTTTTTTGCCACAATTATTATACTATATCTCTTGTTATTTCATTGTTACTGTAATCTCGGCTTCACTGAAAATGAGGACTACCCTCAATGAACCTCCGAGAATAAATAAAGTATATAACCTCCGAGAGTAAATAAATGAAACTGCATGTATATTACATTATTGCAATACAATCCTAATCTAATCCAAGTATATTACATAATTGCAATACTTGTCCTGTATAAATTGTGACTGGTAGAAGGGGAGGTGGTTGTCCTGTAATGTAAATGCAGTATAAATTGTGACTGGTAGAAGGGGAGGTGGTGTGACCGGTACATACCAATAGCTGGCTGATCTCATCAGGTCGTTTGTGAATGATTAGGTTTCCATTTACCTCTCTAAGCTCATCACCTACATGCACTAGACCTAAACACACACACACACACACACACACACACACACACACACACACACAGAGGGAGAGAGAGAGAGAGAGAGAGGGAAAGTAATGAGATAAATACAATGTAATAATATACTGGATGAAAAGGTAAACCTTCTTACATGCTTATCTAAACAGACACAAACACATACATATTGTAAGTGCACATAAACTGATTAGAGAATGATTACATAAAAAAATATGTATAAGCAGGGAAACATGATTTATATAAACAAGCATACACGCACAAACACCCACACGCACATACATGTACACACACAAACATACACACACACACACAACTAATTCTGTTTTATTTCCATACATGGGATGAGCACTATTTCCATAGCAACAGTATTTCACAGTTCTGTAATCTGTAACGTGTAAGCATGGGGTCTGGACATAATCTCCAGGATTTTGTTTAATATCTTTGCTGCTCCATCATTAAACCCATTTCAATACGCAGAAATCACATATTAATGTAGCAATTTATGCAGCAAACCAGAGCTGAGTTTTACTACTATATTTGTTGCAAGTGGACCACAAGGACCCGAACCCAGATTCAATAACAGTAAATTGTGGGTATTGTTGTTTTTCAGCCTGTGTGTGTGTGTGTGTGTGTGTATGTGTGTGTGTGTGTGTGTGTGTGTGTGTGTGTGTGTATGTGTGTGTGTGTGTGTGTGTGTGTGTGTGTGTGTGTGTGTGTGTGTGTGTGTGTGTGTATGTGTGTGTGTGTGTGTGTGTGTGTGTGTGTGTGTGTGTGTGTGTGTGTGTGTGTGTGTGTATGTGTGTGTGTGTGTGTGTGTGTGTGTGTGTGTGTGTGTGTGTGTGTGTGCTGTAAATATGAACTCACCGCTACGGTCGGCTGCCCCTCCCCTCATGATCCTGGCCACCACTACAGCACCGGTTATATCATCCCTACGAATGGTTGCACCCTACACACACACGCACGCACGCACGCATGCATGCACGTGCACACACACTCACACACACACACACACACACACACACACACACACACACACACACACACACACATGCAAGGTAAGATAATATTTTTTCCCAATGACCAACATACTACTTCTTTATTTTAATTTTACTTTATTTGAGTTACCATATACCGTGTCATTTGCATAATGTTTTTATACAAAAAAAAAATCAAAAATATATTACATGTTATGTATAACTTGCCTGTCCATAAACTCTTACCTTAACTTTAAGTCCATCATTTGTAAGAACATGCTTATGCAAGAGGAACACTATGTTAAATCAAATATAAATATTATTTTTTATTTAAAAGAAAAACATAACCGCTTTGTCTACTGTCCATGCATGGATGCCCAGTGGGTTATGTAAGATGTGTATGGTTTTGTCTGTGGGTCATTATTTATTTATTTTCTGCCTTTTGACTAACCAGTGGCTCCTTGTTCTTCACCAGTCGCACGATCTTCACAGACTCTTCCTCCAGCTCGTCGTCCAGATCCTCGGGCACAGGGGGCAGCACCGGGTCAAAGTCCTTCTGGGCCACTGTGTCATGCACAGACAGAACCGCCTGCGATGGGGAGGAGAGGAGACGGAGAGACAGAGAGTGAGATGTGATGTGCTGAGAGAGAGAGAGAGAGAGAGAGTATACATATATGAGTAAGCATAGCATAAAAAAGTCTGCTTTATTGTCAATTTCTTCACATGCGCCAGACATACAAAGAGATCGAAATTACGTTTCTCACTATCCCACTGTGAAGACAACACATATTTTACCAATTAAGTGTTGTCTTCACCGTGGGATAGTGAGAAACGTAATTTCGATCTCTTTGTATGTCTGGCGCATGTAAAGAAATTGACAATAAAGCAGACTTTTTTTTATGCTATGCTTAGTCATATATGTATACTCTCTCTCTCTCTCTTCTCCCTCTCTCTCTCTCAGCACATAGTTACATAATTTACAGTGTACTGAGAACAATGTTTGTTTTTCTAATCATTACTAGTTCTATAAGCGCATATTTGAATTGAATTGAGAAAGAGAAGGAAAAAGACAGAAGGAGAAAAAGAGGGAGAGTGGAAGAGAGATGAGTATAGGAAGGGATAGAGAAGAAGGAAGGCAGAGAGAGGAGAGAGCGAGAGAAAATTGGAAGAAGAGAAAAGAGAGAGAATGAGAGAGAGAGGCTGCAGAAGTAGAGAGGGAGGAAAAGAGGAAGAGTGAAAGAGAGATGGGGAGATGAAAGGATATGAGGAAGGCAGAGAGAGGAGGGAGAGAGCAAGAGAGAAAATCAGGAGAAGAAGAGAAGAGAGAATGAGAGAGAGTAAGAGGGATAGATTGAGGCAGAAGACAAAGTGAGATGTGACAAGTTAACAGAGAGAAAGAGTGGCAGAGATAGGGACCAAGTGAGACCACTGGGTCATATATGGTCAGGAGCAGTGGTGTAGTCTACGTGATACGCAGCAACTACATCACTACACTGTATACCCACTACAGCACTAGACTACACCACTGTATACCCACTAAAGCTAACTACATCACTGTATACCCACTACAGCTAACTAGACTACACCACTGTATACCCACTACAGCTAACTAGACTACACCACTGTATATCCACTACAGCTAACTAAACTACATCACTGTATACCCACTACAGCTAACTACATCACTGTATACCCACTACAGCTAACTAGACTACACCACTGTATACCCACTACAGCTAACTACATCACTGTATACCCACTACAGCTAACTAGACTACACCACTGTATACCCACTAAAGCTAACTAGACTACACCACTGTATACCCACTACAGCTAACTAGACTACATCACTGTATATCCACTACAGCTAACTAGACTACACCACTGTATACCCACTACAGCTAACTAAACTACATCACTGTATACCCACTACAGCTAACTAGACTACACCACTGTATACCCACTACAGCTAACTAGACTACATCACTGTATATCCACTACAGCTAACTAAACTACATCACTGTATACCCACTACAGCTAACTACATCACTGTATACCCACTACAGCTAACTAGACTACATCACTGTATACCCACTACAGCTAACTACATCACTGTATACCCACTACAGCTAACTAGACTACACCACTGTATACCCACTACAGCTAACTAGACCACACCACTGTATATCCACTACAGCTAACTAGACTACACCACTGTATACCCACTAAAGCTAACTA
>NW_027468674.1:17103389-17130889 GCF_046254945.1 Alosa pseudoharengus | reverse complement strand
AAAGTGAGGGTGGACCAAATTGTAAACACAAACCCATAGTGAGATCAGATTTCCAGATATTGGATCGCCACCTCTGGCCCACTTTCGACCATCATATTTTAAACTTGCCAGAATATTAAGATAATACCAAATTTAAATTCAAAATATTTTTTGATAAAAACGGTGAAAACTGTGAGATGAGTACAACGCCAAATCTGCCCTCAGACCAGCTTCTTGCTATGTGCAATTCTACTTTTATTTTTTTTTTTTAGATTTATTTCACACTACTTGGTCCAATGGTAGAATACTGGTCACTACTTGGGCCAATGGTAGAAAAAAGCAACATGGGATGTTAATATTTTATGAAGCCTTGAATGAATCATCATGCCTATGATCCAAACATAGACTACATGATCAAATAGCCTAGTTAGGCCTACTTAAATTGTCTGGTATAAACCAAATCAACTCTCCACTGTGTGTTTGCAGTTAATATTTATGCAACGTTAGACAAGTGTTGGCTTAACAAGTTACCAGTCCAGAACACACAGAAAATGGCAACAGAAAGTTGCCTTTACAATCAACTATTTGTTCCAACAGCATTTAAACAAAGCATTTATAAAATTGAAAACATTTACATAAGAAGTAAAATAAAATACTCTTACTGTAGTAACTGTATCACATTATCCCAAGCTTCAAAGAGCTCCCCACGTCTGTGACAGGCAGACGTGACACCGCTAAATTCTCAGCTTGTTTATACCCCACACTCAACGCATAAGAACACTAGGCCCATCACTCTGGGATGTGGTAGCTTACTCTCTGGGATTTATGCACCAAGGTAACTGAAGTATCCAATTTGTGTCTTGAAATTATGTTTGAAATAAATGTCTTAGAACAAAAACATTGATAGACTTGTATTTTATAGTTAGGCTAGTGAAAACGAGTTAATAAGTAGGCTAGTTGAGTTTGTTATCATAAACATAACAGCTGTTTTTGATGTCATGTTGAGCAGGAGGAGTTGAGCACTAGGCTACCATAAATCCTCAAATTATGCCCGGGATTGATTCTATTTATAGCAGGACAAATAAAGGCAGGTTCCCATATACAAGACGGGCTAACAATTGCCTACCATACCAACAATTGCCATCAGTCCACTAGAAGACATTGTTTCGATTTAAGTCAATGAAATAACACCTCTTCTTAATATTTTATTATATGTTGTATTGTATTGTATTATGTTGGTTGGATTAATAGCCTACGGTTGGCAAAGAAAAGTCGTTTTCCTACCATGGGTCTCCAACGTACGTTCTCAAGATCATTCTCTTGCCGCCCCTTTCGAGCTAATTGCCAGAGGCTGAAGCCTACTACATTTAAACACAATTGTTGCGACTCAAGGCATTCCAGCCTACGAATTTTTATAAAAAAAGTACTAAATCATGCATAATTAAACAATAACTCAATTTAGGCTACTTGGCTACGCAACAAGGTTTCCATTGCAGCACAACCCCTATTCAATGAAGGGCTGCCTTGTCTCGCAATAAACAGCAGTGGAAATCCTGACACTTTTTCAACTGCATGAAACTTAATAGTGAACCATCAAATATCTCCCAGATTTCAGTGCCCAACAGTCCCAATATAATTAAACAGTCCAAAAGTCAATTAAATCCCAAACGAAACCGAAAATGCTTTTGATAGCCTACCGGTATGCCGCTCCAAACGAAACGCATGTCTAAATGCAGGTTAGAAATATTTAAAAAAGCCTGCCTCGAATACCAGCCTGCCTCAAATAAAGATGATGATGAATGATTTATGCTAAGCAAGTAGCCTGGATTATTTTATGATTGTAAGTAGACAAACTGGCTTCAGATATCCAACAGAGTGAATATGAGATTGTGCAGTCTTACAGTACTCTAGGTGGCTGTGGTTAATGATGTGATGCTGTTAATGAGGAGTTTTACAGTTAGCGCAAATCCTTTATGTTATTATTTATTTAGCGTACCTATAAGGCTTTTTTTCCTTATCAAAAGTGAGGGGGACGACGGCTGTCTCTTCAGCACTGCGGGGGACATATCCCCCACGTCCCCCGTGCCTCCTGCGCCCCTGCACACACACACACACACACACAGAGTCTCTCATTTCCCTCTCTCTCTTTTTGATTCTTTCATGCCTTTGATTGGAGTCACTGCTCTTTGGCTAACATAATTACCACTATCACACTCTCTGGGTCTACATTTTAAACAGCATTCATGTCTTTTCAATGGCACACTTTTGTTGACGTTAATTAATCAGTGCAATTATGAATGTATTGTGGTGTGTGGTTATTTGTCTGCCAGGAACTGATAACGGACTGAATGGGTGCACATCCAGACCTGCCTGTGCTTTTAATGCCTTTATACAGCATTGGGTAACACTTTACTTGACGGGTGAGTTCATAACACATTCATAGCAGCTGTCATAAACTGCACATAAAGCATTCATGACTGTTTTATGAGACATGAGTCAAACCTTTCATGAATGTGGAAGACAGAAAGACAACAAAATAAAAGTCCAACAATCGCAAAGCAGCATTGCCGTTTTTGTTCCAAACCTCTTACCTGATCACGTCACATCTGAGTCAATGGGCTAGTCAGGTATGAATGGTTTGGTATGAATGTTGAGTCATGTCTCATGAAACAGTCATGAATGCTTTATGTGCAGTTTATGACAGCTGCTATGAATGTGTTATGAACTCACCCGTCAAGTAAAGTGTTACCCAGCATGGTTACACCTGGTTTATGCTAGTGTGTATGTGTGTATGTGTGTGAGAGAGAGAGAGAGAGAGAGAGAGAGAGAAAGAGAGAGAGAGAGAGAGAGAAAGAGAGAGAGAGAGAGATTGTGAATCGGCATATAATTGGTCTAAAGTATGTATGTGTTAAATATTTGGTGCTCCAGACTACAGTCCTACCTTGATGTGAGGAGCAGTTAGCAGCAGAAACAACTCCCTCTCATCTCCATCTAACGATCCATTCTGCAGTTCCTCCACCACCTGCCAATCACAGGATCATCATGGGGCAAGTGCAATACACAACAGCCACAGCCATCACCAACATCCTCAACAGGAACAGCTACAATATTAGCAGCACCAAAACTGATCAATCATCATCAATCATCTTCTTCTGCTTTCTTCTCACTATTATCTTTATCATTGTCATCATCATCAACAACAACAACATTCTTCATTGTCATTGTCATCATAATCATCATTATCATCATAAGTCATAAGCAAAATCTCATTGCCTATTCTCACTCTCCTATAGACCTTTTCAATCTGTTTCTATAGGGTTTCCTGTTGACACGTTCATTTAAACGCAGAACTTTTAGTTACCATCAATGTTGTTTTCTGTACCACTGGAAATGCCTTGAATGCACATGTTTGTTTTTTTCAGTTGAAAGGGTCTATACATCATGTCCTATTCAAGCATTCTGATGGAAGACCATACAAGCATACTGTATAGGCTACTGTATGGTAGCAGCTCTAGCTTGTGTTTCTCTGCAAAAGTTCCCTGCATTGGTTGCACTCTGATGCACCGGATGAATACACAAGCCTCTTTATGGTCCCAGTTGCCTATTTTTCCAGATGGCCATGCACTGATTAATTCAAACGAAATGGAAAAGAGATAAATCAGCTGAAAGAGTTCGAATCTGGACGGGCTTAATAAGCGATAAATTCAGCAAATATGTTTGACTTCTATCTGACGGCCATTTGGCTATTTCCTGCGTCTGCAGTCATAAGCCAGAAGTTAATTTCTGTCTGCTTCACTGGGATCAATACTCTTATTGGTCCAGATGATGAAATACTCGGGGGGGGGGGGGGGGGGTTGGTGTGAGGTGGTCAGGAGGCGTTCCCTGTGTGCTCATAAAATATAAAACAGGATAGATTCTTTATTTCTGCTTAAAAGAACCATTACCAAAATAGGTTCTGGAACTTTTGATCTGAATTAATCTCAAAAATGATGAAAAGGCGTTCTGATAGTGTAACATATCTTTCAATGCAATGGATTTAAAAGGATCATAAATTGCTGTTTCATACTGTTTAACCAACCAACACTATTTCTTACAGGGACAAGATAAAAATCTATCATCAGCAAAATTAAATTGCACTTTCCAATACAAGCATTTTCTTCAACTAGATTTTATTATTCATTTATCCTGGTTGATCAACTGGTTTGGGGCCAGCACTGGAAACATTCCCAAGATTTAGGTTTGTCTAACCCTTTGCAGCGCAAAACAGTGAACATATTGAGCTGTTGAAATAGTACGTTGCAAAGACCATTAACATAGTGGGGAAGAGCCTACTGATATTCTTGAGCGAGGTTTTAAGTTGGTATACTTACATCTTCGGCCAGATAGGAGGCGCTGTGGAGCACAGGGGTTGGGCTCTGACGCTGATACAACCTCATTCTCTCATGGATCTATACAACATTACACAAGCACACCACAATGGCTGGTTACAACAAACACACTCTCAGCATAATGACCATTCTGCAAGGTCAACTAATTTTTTCGTTCAGCACTGCAGAATGAATGTTATGTATAGCCACTTTCAGCACAGTTCAGATACTGTTCACATATCTTAGAGGAGGTATTGAACTAATGACCTTGGTTATGACAGAAACTTACTTTATTAGTTAGTTTAATCGACACAAATGTCCTATTTCCTATTTTACCTAGCACTTTACGCTGGGAGATTTTGAATTTGCTCTGCAGGTCAGTTGGGCAAGGAGGCCATTGACACCCATTCCCACTGTTCCAAAAACCCAGGAACCAATCACAATTACTTATCTGGCATGGGGTGGGCTTTATATGATGACAGATAGCGCAGTGCATTTAACACAACCAATGGCTGTGCAGATGGCGACAGGACAAAACAGATATGGATGTGTATTTTAGAGTAAACAAATGCATTTAAAAACTTTAGTTTCCAAGGAAGATTTGGTTACTGCACTTCTGAAACAGTTTGGTAAGAGTTTAACACACGTAGCACCCTTCTCTGAGCTATAAAAAATTATATATTTTTCCTGAACTTTTTATTGAGGACATTTTAATTTTTTGATTGGACTGTGTGTGGTAACACACCTTCATCAGGTACCCCAGACTCCTCTCGCTGAAGACCTCCTTGAGGAAGCTCAGGTCCTCTTTCTGGTTGGCATCTGGATGGAGATGCGAGGTGAGCAGAGCCAACAGCTCGTGGAGCCCTGTTAAGAGACATTTGAAAAAACTTTATTCAAAAACCCATTAAAAAAAAACAATCAAATCAAATCAGCCTCCATTACACGTGTCATTAACGGTGACTGTTTCTCTACCCATTTGTCCTAAATGTGGACCCTGCAGAAGATGAGAAATGCAGTTAGGTAGAACATGTCTCACCTTCACTGAAGAATGGATCGATTTTTATGTCCCGACTAATGCTCTTCAAATGAATGGCCGTGTCAGCAATAACATCATACAGGGCACAGATAATTTACTGGTGCTAACACAATATTGAAATCAACTGTTCTGTCAGCGGTGGTCTGGAGTCATTTGTAGGAATCAATCAATTTATTCGCTAACAACAGGACAGGAAGGAATTGCTTTTTTTTATTGACATGGCCTACTTGTCACAAGTCATCCATCCATCAAGAAGAGACTGCAGGGGCAGAGTTTTGTTCAGTGTTAAGAATTCTGTGCTGTACGAGCCGAGCCATGTAAGCACTGTAAGAGTCGAGCCGTGCTGATTCTGCCTTTCTCCGCTGAATCAAAAAAGGTAAACCGATAACCAAACCTCTGTATCAGGAATAGTCTGGTGACAACAGTGTGAATACAACACAAAGGTCCACTTTCCTGTACTGGGCTTAGCCTTTTCCTAGACTACATGTTTATTCTCGGTGGATATCTACATTGAAGTTTTAGTCTAGCACTAGGCTTACAGTAATCTATGTCGTCCAGGAAACCAGCCCAATGTGTTCATAAACACATTAAAAAAGAATGTTAAATGGAAGGAAAAGTTAGATAGATACTAGATACTAAGATAAAGAGTTGGCAGTGTGCCAAATCTCACCTGTGGTAGGAGAAAGGACAGGCATGGCTTCTGATCTTCGATTCTAAAGACGAGAACAGGGCTTGTCGTGACTCTCCTCCTCTTCTCCTCTCCCCTTCTGTCTGCCTCTCTCTTTTCCTCCTTCTCTTCCGTGGATCAGCTCATCAGTTAGTACTGCAAGTAGAGAGAGAGAGAGAATATTCAGCTGTGTCAAGTGATAAATAGTCACGATTACACAGCAAGGCATGAACTAACACCACACACCTAGAGACTACCACGCACATACACAAACACCACAGACACTACCATAAACACACACACTAACCTAGAGAAACTACTACACACACATAAACATCACACCACACACCTATTAGACACAACTTACAAACCTACACATACACAACCACACACACAACCACACACACACACACACACACACACACACACACACACACACACACACACACACACACACACACACACACACACACACACACACACACACACACACACACCCCCAGAGGAACTAATGTCCTAAGTCCCTAATGAAAATTCATTTGTGGCTGAATCCACAATCAATTTACATCCAGCTCAATCAATCTCAGCAATCAATCTCATCCAAGAAGCATTAAAACCTAAAACAGCCTCTGCTGAATAAGATTCTTCGATCAGTGGCAAATTTCAGTCACAACTCATTCGAAACCTGCAATCAAATTTGCAAAGTCCTTTTCAGATTGCATCAGTATACATATAGATCAAATGGATAGATGATAATGCAAATATTTATTAAAATCCCTTCAGCCGGTGACGAGAATGTTGGAAAAAGAACGTTCTAAAGAACATCTGGGTTCATTGAATTCAGCATGGAATTTTTGAACCTTAAATAGTTGTGGAACAGAATATTTTGTTAGA
Organism: Alosa pseudoharengus; assembly: GCF_046254945.1. NCBI lineage: Eukaryota > Metazoa > Chordata > Actinopteri > Clupeiformes > Clupeidae > Alosa > Alosa pseudoharengus. The sequence continues at coordinate 17,123,946 of NW_027468674.1, read as the reverse complement.
ATGTTCTAAACTGCTGAAGGAATTGGCTTTCCAGGAGATTCCCATATACACTGAAAATTAGTCACTTTGCATAAAAGCATTATGTTAAATAGGCACACTTATCACTTTGTCATCATCTGCTAAGTAGTCATACTGGGCTTTGGTTCAGGTCAGTAATATTGCTGCTGACAATATATCCCCGGTTGTCCTACACTTATTCCTCTCTTTCTGTGTGGTACAGACCGCTTGAGTTTCAACTGTGAATCATCCCCTTGTAATGATAGTTCATCCTCAGATACATGTCACATGGGTGGAAATAGACTATATATACTGTAATATACTGTATCTAATGGCTAGAGATGAGAAGATGCCAAGGTACCCTTTGTCTTGAGGCGTAATCATATTTTTATCAAATTTTCTCACTCTCTTAACAACTACAAGTAAATACATGAATGAATCATTGTGGATATGGCTATCTCCATACTCAGGGCATGGTCGCTTTGATAATCTGCGGAAGTTTAGTCATAGAACGTAAAGCCTTCAGCTGCAGGAGTGAACTGCCCTCCACTCCTCTGTCTTCTATCCCTGGCCTCAGCGGTTCTATCAGCGGTTCTATCAGCGGTTCTATCATTCTCTCATAGAACTGCTGAGAGGCCCCAGTATGTGAAACACAGGGACAGGAGCAGGTTTCACCTCCGTCTCCTTTTAGCTTTTTTGTAGGAGTGCTGGACTCAACTTATTACTGATTCAGAGAAAGGAGAAAAGGCCACACTGAACACAAGTTGATAATTGCATTGCACAGACGCGTTTCGGCATAGTGCCTTCTTCATTGTGCTCCTCGGCATGCAAGCAACTCTCTGATGTTGGAGTCCTAGGTTTCTGCAACTTCACTGCAGGGTTGCTTTGGTACTGGCTAAAGCCAGAGTTGGGGGGGGGGGGGTTGAAGCCTTTACTGTAACTCCATGGGGGCTGTGCGCTAGCTGTGCCCCAATCAACACCACAGCCTACTGCTGCATGCTGCATTAATCAGCTGCCGTGAGAGGGCTCAGTATGTCGGCCAAGCCACATCTGTTCATCTATTATAACAAAAAAAAAACTCTTCAAGAAAATCTACAGCCGCCAGACGAGCACGCGTGCAAAAATCACACGCGGCGGGTTTCTGATCACTTAAGACGAGAAGGACTCCTGCTGAGTGCCGTCCCCACGGCAACGCTGCAGTCGATGTGGCATGATCGCCTCACAGCTGCCTGTGCGCAGTCAAACACATTTACAGGCCCAACTCTCTGGTGCTGACACGGCTGGGCGATACCCCCCACCCAGCATAACCCCCCATTTCAACCCCCCATTTCAAAGCCCATTTCAAATCACCATTTAAAAACACACTGTGCCTAAAACCCAAGTAGACAACCACTATTGTCTGTAAAGGACTGAGAAAAAGATAAATCAAAATCAACAAAACCCAGTGTCATGAAAAGAGAAGCACTAAATAGGCCTAATATAGAGACATATTATAGTAGTACATACAGTACTACACATATTATAGTAGTACATACTACATTACATATCTATTGTAGTGTTCACTTCTCCCCTCAGTACCACACTGTGATCTATCGGCTCAGAGGTGCGATGTTACAAGTCCCCTGTGTATTTGCTAACTGCTCACTGTGTTCCTCACACCCCACACTCATGCACGGACGCACGCACGTACGCACATTCACGCACACACACATGCGTGCACATTAACATATGCACACGCACACACACACACACAAAATTTGTGCACACAATTCAGAATAAATATTACATAATGACAAATTTGACAGGTGCAATAATTGCTCAGACAAAGTTCAGTCATGACTGTTGACAATAACAAAGCAGCAGCACAACATAGGTTATGGATACAACACCTTCTTCTCCAAATGTGGCGACTGCCAATAATGGATGAAATTGAACAGTATACACACACTAATACACACGTTGACTTTCTCTCTCTCTCTCTCTCTCTCTGTCTAAGGGCAACCCATTTGCACTTAAATCAAGTTCCATGCCACTGTGTATTTGTGTGTGTGTGTGTGTATGTGTGTGTGTGTGTGTGTGTGTGTGTGTGTGTGTGTGTGTGTGTGTGTGTGTGTGTGTATGTGTGTGTGTGTGTGTGTGTGTGTGTGTGTGTGTGTGTGTGTGTGTGTGTGTGTGTGTGTGTGTGTGTGTGTGTGTGCGTGCGTGTCTGTGTGTGTGTGTGTGTTCCATGCCACAACTATCTTTGTCAAATAAAGGGTTATGCTGTGTTGAATAAGGAAACCAAAGCACACCTACTAAAGCATCCTCCTCTATTAACACTAATGTGTGTGTGTGTGTGTGTGTGCGCGTGTGTGTGTACATGTCTGTGTGCATGTGCGTGTGTGTGTGTTGTGTACTATTCACACAATCAGTGTTGGTGTCAAATCAATGAGGAAGTCAAGCTGTTTTTCAGAATAACTGCAGGGGAGCCGCAAGGATTCGGAACGCTTACAAAGTGCTGGGGTTTTATCAGAAACAGGTAATGGAGCACTGCAGGCAAATCAGTTTAAATCCCCAAATGCCACCCCCCTCAGAAACGCACACACACACACACACACACACACACACACACACAAACACACACACACACACACACACACACACACACACACACACACACACACACACAAGCACACACACATAAGCACACACACATACACACACACACACACACACACACACACACACGTACATAATCATGCTCTTTTGCTCTTTCTCTATCTATATACCACTCTCAATCCTCTCTGTCTTGTACATTGTAAAAACAGGGAAGGAGGGGTTGTCCACATTTCTAAACCACAAAACATGGAATTACAAGCTAGTTTTTCTCTAAAACACACACATATTTTGTTGAACTAACACAGCAATGAATTTATCCAACAGAATCATTTTCGATGACAGTAACTCCTGTCACCACTTCCCATAAGCCTTTGCAAGAACACTGAGATAGTCAAGCTGCTATTAGTGTTGACAAAAGTTTTCAAATGTGTTTGTTCATGTTGCTTTTTTTTATAGTCCAGTAGACTTTTTGTGCTGGATTGTATCTTATGTTATGCTTTGAGATGACTACCATGAGTACCTCAGGTATTGAGAATGCACAAGACATCAGATCTCTGGGAAACTCTGCTCATTCTGACTGCTCCTGGTAACTTTGGCACAGCATATTAAAAAATTCAAAAAGCAGTGACTTTGAAATTCATTTTATATTAGAAATGACGCTGCGATATCCATTGCAACTTATAAATACCTACTCCCTGTGCACGCCTTAAACTGTATAATACAATAATGTTGAAGTACACATCAATATATTTAATGTAAACTTTTAAAATAATTTAATGAAATTACATTCAAAATGGGAAACTATTTCATTGTAATTAGTTGCTCAAATTGTATTTTCAATGCATTAATCAAGTGGGTAAATTGAAAGAGAAGTGCTGCATTGATCTAACACATTTAATTTATGTGCAACCGATGTCCACATGAATTAGGTAAATCCAAATGGGTTGTTTTTCATAGTCTCTCTCTCTCTGTCTCTCTCTCTCTCTGTCTCTCTCTCTCTTTCTCTCTCTCTTTCTCTCTCTCTCTATCTACAGATTCACCCTGATTGCTTCAGCTGACCTCCACAAATGAAATCAATCTGAGACAAACAAACGGCCCAGCAAACCCCAGCAGGGCTTAGCAACAGCAGCATCCACCGCCTCGAGCCCTCGACCAGCCAGCCCTGAGCTGGAGAAGGATACTGGGTGTGCAGCCTTGACTGAGGATTCAATCTTCCAGAGACCACTTCTCTAATCCAAGTGCCTCAGACTGACACTCTCTCTTTCTCTCTCTCTCTCTCTCTCTTCATCTTTCTCTCTCTCCCCTTGTGTCATTACCTCAGTCCAAAGTGTTTCACAGTGTTCTCTTTCTGTAAAGCCAGGGGATTTAATAGGGTGAGATGGAAAAGGTGAGATGAGAGAAGAGAGAGAGAGAGAAATGCTTTTCCATCCCTCTCTCATTCAGTTCTTCTTCCACTCATTTCAAACAATCAAAATGTACTGTTTCTGTATTTCTGTATTAAAAGACAGCGACTCTCTCCTTTTCCTCACACACACACACACAAAGTACCCTCACTGACATGCAAACACACACCAAGCCCATCCACCTCCTCAGGCAATTAGATGACGCACACAACCCAGACAGACAGACAGTCTGCTTCCGCCACTTTAGGACTATTGCTGACCTGTGTATTCATCCCCGTCCACCAACTGGATAACTCAGCCCAAGACGATGTAACTCAGTGTTGTTTTTCTGAGTTAGGAATCTAATGTAGGGCTCTGCCCAGTTAATACTGTGGACCAGGCCGTGCCAGAGATGGTAAGTCCTCTTGTAATGTGTGTGTGTGTGTGTGTGTGTGTGTGTGTGTGTGTGTGTGTGTTACTCGTGACAGTGAGACACTGACAAGACCAGATTATGGTTTGTAGTTTTTCTCCTGATCAGTAAACTAAACACACAAACACACAGACACACACACACATACATACATACACTCACACAAATGTATACACACTCACACACACACACACACAGTCACAAACGCACACACATATACTAACACATACACATGCACACACACACACACACACACACACACTTACACACAGTGCCAGCCTGTGTCCACTGACTCATCCCGGTCTGGTTGTGATGGCCGTAGGGCCACAAGGTCACCCTGAGCCTCGTCTGCTACCATCTGTCCCTTAGTACCCAAGTGGTCAACACACTTGCCAATGCTGTTTCATCTTGTGTGTGTGTGTGTATGTATGCAGGCAAATGGCATGACCAAAGTAAATAGTGTGTGTGTTGTCTGTGTCTGTGTGTGTGTGTTTGAAATTGTTTTTGTATACAGCGTTTAGTTTTTTTTGGTGTGTGTGTGTGTGTGTGTGTTTATGTATTCTTCCTGTGTTGTGCTGTGTTTGTGCAAGCTTGTGAGCAGTAATTTCTGTAAGAACTTTGTTTTCACAGGATGAAACGTCTGTAAAAAAATGTGTGTGAAAGTGTGTGACTCCAAATAACCACTTGTGCATCCTTCACATGCAAACATGTCTGTTTGGATGTCTTTGTGTGACTCAGTGTGTGTTTGCCCGTGTTCGCCTGCACAAAGGAACTACATGTTGTTTGGTAAGCAAGTGGCCTCAGGCATATTAACAGAGCAGGAACTCCCTAGACACCTCACAGCTTGTTCTCCTGCATCCACTGATTATGTCTGTTGTAGGCTACACTGATGAGCTCAATCAAGTCCTAGTGGAGCGAGTATGAGGCGAGTACCGGTAGTTCCTGCTCGCATCACAGAGGCCAAGAGGTTCTGGAACTGATACAGAAATCCAGAAAACCACCAGACAGACAAGCAAACAAGCCTGTATGCATGGCACACAATGCTTCTCACTTGAAAACACAACTGTGTGTGACTTGCGCGCACACACACACACACAAACACAAATAACATACACATAAACACATACAGGCACATTGACAAACACATACAGACACAAAACATGTATTAAAACACACACACACACACACACACAGACAGACAGAGATTCACACACACAGACAGACAGAGACACATATGTGATTCACGTGCTGATCCTTGGGGATCAATAAAGTATCATCTATCTATCTACATACACACAAATTGTACGAATAAATGCATACTTAATCACACACAAAAACCACATAGTACATAAAGTGAATGCACAATTGCATATTTAATTTGAAAATAAAAGCAATTCACCCAGTGTGTAAATTAATACATTAAACACTAATAGTCACCTACACACACCTCTAAGCCCATACACACATGAATGTACTTGCTGCAAACATAACATAACCACTGACAAAGAAAAACTCTTAACTCTCACCACATTTCACACTGCGCTTATTAAAAAACACTAATCTTTTCACACACACACACACACTAATCACTAGACTAAGACCACCAGCAGAGCCTCTGTAGTGTATCCGCTTTGGTCCTGAAATTAAGACTAGCAGGAGGGGAAGCATTTCGAACGTCCAGCGTTACCTCAACAACCAGCGAAGCGGCATTCCAGCGGCGCTGGTCTGCTGGCGTTTCCCGGTGGTGACGATCCCGAACCCGTGCCATGAAAAAAAGAGCCGCTGGCTGATCCCGTTAATATCCCAGTCGCTCCCTTCCCCGCTGGCTTTGCGTCTGTGGAGGGGATTATGTCAGCACAAAAGGGAAAACGCCCACGCCGATGTTTTACCTTCAATGTGCATGTGTGTGTCTGTGTGTGTGTGTGTGAATGTGTGTCAGTGAGAGGGTGAGAGTGGTGGGCGTGGGTGTGAGGGTATTTCCTCCAGTGATGGAAGACCCCCCTCTGTTGCACCGTTGAGTGTGTGTGTGTGTGTGAGAGTCAGAGAGAGAGAGAGAGAGCGTGTGTGTGTGTGTGTGTGTGTGTGTGTGAGAGTCAGAGAGAGAGAGAGAGCGTGTGGGTGTGTGTGTGTGTGTCTGATTCAGTGTGAGCTTGTCGTGGCAGCTTCCTCTACTGCTGTTGCTACTCCCCCTTCCCCCTCCCTCTGTCCCTCCCCCTCCCTCACACACACACACACACACATGCACATGCAATCTTCAGCCCTCCCTAGCCATCCTTCCCCTCCCCCTCGAGTCCTCTATCCCTCTCTCCTCCACACCAATGATGCTTACACTGCCTTGTCAGACCTGATAGGCATTTTGTGTGTGTGTGTGCATGTGTGTGTGTGTGTGTGGGCTGGTTAGGGAGTAGGCACTATTAAAAAAAAAAATATACACTATATATCCACCGTTTGTCATTCCCCTGAAGTCCACCCTCACTCCATCTCTGTCCTGTCTCTGCCCTTACAATCCCTCCATCAAAACGCCTGTCAATCATCCCTCTCCCTTTCTCCCCTCCCTGCTTCATCGCTCAGTGCCCTGCCTAACCTCAATCATGAAGAGAGCCGAGACGTAATGAGACCGAGTGGATGAGAGGGGAGAGGGGAGGGGAAAGAGCAGGCTCTCTCTCTCTGTGTGTGTGTGTGTGTGCGACAGAGAGAGAGAAAGAGAAAGTGTAGAAATGTGTATCTGTCGTCTGAAAGAAAGGTAGATTGTGCTTGTGTCTGAGTCTGTGCATGTGTGTGTGTGTATGTGTGAGTGTGTTTCTGTGTGTGTCTGTGTTGGTATTTAAGCCTTGTTCCTTTTGTGTGTCTCTATGCAACTACCAGTACTATGCCATCTCTCTTTAATGCACTCACACTAGAGGACTGTGTTGCTCTCGTCACCATCAGCACTACACACACACACACACACACACACATAGGGGGGGGGGGGGTTCTGGTCACGACTGGGGCAAGTGTAATGGCTCTTTGTGTGTGTGTGTGTGTGTGTGTGTGTGTGTGTGTGTGTGTGTGTACTGGGGTCATGCCACAGTGATGAATGTTTGACTGGAAGGGTCAGTGTCCCTCAAGGCTCCTTCCTGTGAAATTGTACATGTATTTACTATACAGCTCAGTGACAAAAACACTTAGGACACAGAACTGTGTCAGTGTGTGATTGGACACACACACACACACACACACACATAAAGGGGGCGTGCAAGGAGAATAAAAAGAGACAGGGAGTCTATAGTGTGACATGATCTGTAGGACCATGGTTGACCCACACCCATTTCAATACGTTTCTGCAAATAAAAAAATGCCAGATCCATACTGCATGAAATCTTTTTTTTATTTATACTTAAATACAAGAATATTACAATATATTTGATGCATTTTCCCATTGTACATTACACAAGACAATCATCCCTAAATAATGTAAATTTGACTGAAAATCTCTACAGTTATCACATAAGAAAAGATTTCATTCCTCTTTTATAACCTCATTCATTAAAACAGCGAGTCGGCAGCCCATTGAATTGTCTACGTCTGCTTCCTGAGTCTCTACATACCCCACACGGTACTGATACAGTGTGAGATGTGTCTCTACATACCCCACACGGTACTGATACAGTGTGAGATGAGTCTCTACATACCCCACACGGTACTGATACAGTGTGAGATGTGTCTCTGCAAAGAGGATTTCACAATGCTAATAGAGGAAGCAACAACAAACCAGTCTGAGGTGTGAACTTAAGCACATTAAGTTGTGAATGAGGTGTGAACTTAAGCACAATAGAGGTTGCAACTGTCTGTCTTGGCATCTGTGTGTGTGTGTGTGTGTGTGTGTGTGTGTTTGTCTTTGAGTTGTTTTCAAAAGATGAGGTCTATTGGCTTCATTTAAATAGAGGAATCCTCCGGGTTGGGAAGTTGTACTGGGTCCTGTTGAAAACAGACAGACACACAAACAGACAGATGAACATGTATGTGGAGGAACTCCTGGACCCTCACACTTAGTTCACTGAGATGTCAGTTCCATTGAGTGACCAGCATTGTGTGGCTATCGGGTTTTGAGAGAAATGGCTGCCGGCCAATGTGTACCTATGGGCTGGCTGAGATTTATGTTGAGGTGTGTGCGTGTGCGTGTGTGTGTGTGTGTGTATGTCACTGACAGATGGGCAGAGCTACTTCAAAGGCTCTCAGGGGTTTTTTCAAGGCCCTGCGATGACATCGCTGGAACCTCATCAGAAGTCTGGAGAGGTGCACTCTGGGAGTTTATTAGGCTGATGAGGTGATGAGGACACCAAGGTGATAAATGTTTTAGCTTCCTGTCACCGAGTGCGTTTTATTGTCTGACAAATGATAAAGAGTCAAACCAAACCACATCGTCTGAGTGCTACAGCCAGACTCAAAGCAAAGACAAACTGCAACATTCTGATTTTGAATGAGTCTGACTAAAGAAAGGTTTATAGATAGAAGTTAACTAAAAAGGTAAAAGATGAAAAGTATATTTGACTTTTCTCTTTTGGGATTAGTTATCTGATGTGCACTTCATAAGTAGACATATACTGAGCATTATGGGATTGTGTCTAGCCCAAAGATAAATTGGCTAACAGCAAACCTAATTATTATTCCATCATTCCAATTACTTAAACTAACTCTATTCTGATTACGTGCAGCGTTTAATAATAATAATTGAAAAAAAAACATTTTCATGGCATCAACTAACCTTCAGAATGAACATCAGTGAGCCACTTACTCTGGTATTTGATGAGCAAACATCCCTCAATGGGTAAGAAATGAGAAATAAGATTTATTTAATAAAAGAGCACAAGAATTTCCTAGGTGTCATCATCAGTGCTGGGACTGGTGAGTTTGGTAGAAAGTCAGGTATGTTAATGTGATTTCCATTTAGCAAAGAAGCAGCTCATTAAAAAACATGCCACTGTTGTGTCCCGCTGGGATCCTGTGTCGTGATTCAGCCTCAGCTCCGCAACCTTTTTTTTTTTTTTTTTTAAATCACGCTCGCCTGAGCAGTGGGAAGCCGTTCAAACCCACATGCACTCTCGCAAAGCTCTTGTTCACTTCACACCTTCAAGGACACGGCAAGGTCATTGTGCTTTCTTGTGTGCTCCCTCTACATAGAGCAATGCCCCCCCCCAAACACACACACCTTATACACACACACACACACACACAAACACACCTTATCCTTTTCACATTTTGGCATACCCACAAGATCTTCCCGCTAACAATCACATCCATCATGGCTCTCCATCACCCAAGCAGGCCTGGAAGGGTTCTTAATGGCTCCTATGTGCATTGGGCGCTTCTGAAGGGCACTGCTGAAGGACACTACTACTCTTATTGTGCCCTCACACAACAAATAATTCTAATCAGAGGAGTGTGAGAGGATGAGAAACATGTCCTCCTTAGACACATATGGCATGTATTTGCTTTTTTAGCAGGTAGCATGTTGTGAATGTGTTAATATTCTGCGTGTATGTGTCTATTGTGTGCATTTCATGTGTGTTAATGTGCAGAAGGAGGAAGTGATTGAGCTATGCAGCTCTGACATGCACAAGTAAGCTGTCAGTAGGATGAAGTACTCTCCCCCACCTACACACACACACACGCACACACACACATACACACGAACCATGCACCATGGAAGAAAATAACCTTGGTGCCCTATTCTCAGTGTCCTTCAAGGAGGCAGTAGCGCATGCGACCTGTGAGCTGTGAGAGTTTAGCACCCACGCACGCGACCCGGCATTCAACCACAATGCCCCCCCCTCCCCCCCCCCCTTGTGTGTGTGTTTATGTTTGTTTGTATGTGTGTGTGTTATACCAGACACCACCCCACCACACTAGCCTCCTACAGGCAGGCTACACCCTGGGGCGGTGTTCCATGGGTGCATGCACTCTCTCTCTCTCTCTCTCTCTGAGCTCTCTCTTTCTCTCTGAGCTCTCTCTTTCTCTCTCTCTCTGAGCTCTCTCTTTCTCTCTCTCTGAGTTTTATTTTGATCTTTTTTCTGTTTGACTCACTGTGTACATGGGGTTAGAGAACACTGCGTCAGAGTCCTCTTCAGACTGGGCAACAACCAGCTTCTACAGAGAGAGACAGACAGATAGATAGATAGAGAAAGAGAGAGAGAGAGAGAGAGAGAGAGCAAAAGAAAGTGTGGGTATATAAATGAGGAGAGAAAGGGGAGGGAGAGGGAGAGAGGATAGAGGGATAAAGAGTAAAAGAAAAGAGTGAGGAGAATGGGCATGAGAGAGAGAGATTAGAGAGTGAGAGAGAGAAAGAGAGAGAGAGAAAGAGAGAGAGAGAGAAAGGTGAGAACTCTGGGCACGAAAGAATCATGCTATAACGTGATGACTCAGATGAGGGGAATTGTGGCCACCCAGAAGTAAGTTTAACTGCACCGCAGTGCAGTAGAGATCCAGTTAGGTAACTCCGACTCTGGAGTAAACTGCACTCAACAAGGACAGCTTGTTTTTGAAAGATGAAAGAGTTTGGCAAATAACTCACTTCGCTGCGCTGAGAAAATAATATCTCTGTCTTTCACTCGCCTCTCTGACCCACTTACAGACAGTGATTCTACCACCCCCTTTCCCCCCATTTCCCCTCATTCTATCTACCTCTTTCACATAATATACAGTTCTGGAAAAAATGAAGAGACCACTGCACCAATCAGCAGTGGTCTCTTCATTTTGAATATAACTGTCAACTCATGACATCAAATGTCACTCAGCAACCATAGGATGACATCAGAACAATGTGCAGTGTGGTCTCTTCATCTTTTCCTGAGCTGTATATATATCTCTCTCATCCTCTCTGTTCATCTCTCTCTTCCTCTCATCAGCATCTCTCTTTTGGGCCCCTGTCACTCTCCTTCTCCAAGTTTGTCAAAGTCTCCATCACAGAGCTGCTGAAGGACAAACAACTAGAGGAAAATAGAGTCTGTCTGTTTTTGGCCTACCTCCTCCTCCTCATCCTCTTTCTCCTTCTGTCCATCCTGGACCCCACTGCTGATCTTTGGTGTTTGCTCCTGCTCTGCAGAGTAAGCTGGGTTCTCAAAGGCAGGCTGGAAAACAGACCAGTAAATAAGATGACCGATCGATCGATTGATTGATTGATTGATTGATTGACTGATTCACTGGCTGATTGACTGACTGACTGATTAAGACACGGTTGAATAATTTATTTATAAATATACACTTTTACACACAATTTAATGACTCATAATGCCCACCTGGTGTGTGTGTGTGTGTGTGTGTGTGTGTGTGTGTGTGTGTGTGTGTGTGTGTGTGTGTGTGTGTGTGTGTGTGTGTGTGTGTGTGTGTGTGTGTGTGTGTGTGTGTGTGTGTGTAAAGCCCTACCTCAACAGACACAGTCTTGACAGGGTCTGCTTTGCCGTTGGCATGTATGGCATTGCCATTGGCAGGGATGGGAGAAGCACTGGCAGACACTGTCAGCTCTGAAACTATGCTGGTGTCCGTGGCATAGACTGGATTCTCAATGCTCTCCTAGACAACAGAAAATAACTATTCAGTTATGGGGTAGATAGATAGATAGATACTTTATTGATCCCCAGGGGAAATTCAAGGTCTCAGTAGCATACAGACATCACACACACATTCACTATATATGGGTATGGGTATGGGACAAAAAACCTGTCACTAAGTGATTCTTGTAAAAAAAAGGTTCACAGAATGTTGGAAGCATTATGCTATTATGATATGACATAGGTAACATTTCACACGCATGCCTGGGGTCGGCCAACGTAGGAGGGGATCGTTGTGGCAACAGCACTGGGGGCGAAATTTCCGTCTTCATCCTCTGCAACGTAGGTGGGATTCTCAAAATTTTTCCCCAGGTCACCCACCTCCACGGTGGTGGAGGGTTCCTGTGCCCGATATAAGATGAGAGAGACAGACAGGTGAGATGCGTGTGTGAAAGCGCTTAGAGGACACAAGCTGCTCTGGTTTGCGTCGTGTAGACTGACTTCACAGATGTGCCGTTGCCTTGACCACACTGATTGTGTGAATGATATGCTGCAAAGAGCTAATTAGCAGAATACAGTATGTGGCTGCTTAGAGCTAACTGATTAGCAGAATGAGAGGCTGCTTATAGCTAGGTGATCATCAGAATATGTGGTTGCTTAGCGCTCAGTCAGTGCTGACTGACTGGATGTGGTGTTGCTTAGCGGTAACTGATTAGCAGACTATGTGGTTGCTTAGCTAACTGATTATGTGGATGCAGTGTTGCTTAGAGCTAACTAATTAGAAGGGGTTGCTTAGCGGTAACAGATTATATGGATGCAGTGTTGCTCAGTCAGTGCTGACTGACTGGATGTGGTGTTGCCTAGCGCTATTTGGATACAGGGTTTCTAAGCCCTTAGTGGATCTGAGCAACATAGCACTAAAGCAGAGCTGCTAAGTCTTACTTGGCCCTTGTGATAAAATGTTAATAATAATAATAATAATAATAATTTTCAACAGAGACTATAGTAACTCAATAGAGGTCGTACTCACCGCTTTGGGGCTTGAGGGTGGCTCATCTCCCCCCTCGTCTGCCTTAGGAGGAGTTGACCTTCTGAAACAACAACAACAACCACAACAACATTAATCATCTACAGTGTTCAACAATAGTGGGCGCCATCTAGTTTACATGACCAGCTCTGCCATTAGGAAAATGGATTACTTCACAAAGCCAATGAGGATAATAATTGCAATAATAAGCAATTGGGGGGGATTTTCACTGCAATTTTCCACTGTCCTGGAATGACAACTTTCTACCAAACCCAATTAATCAGTGCTGTAAGTCTCCAGTCCAGTATTGAACCTCATTAGGGTTACCAATCAAAGCTAACATAACATCAGATATGGCCATCAGTTTAGATTAGGGTGACTCTAATGGCTGAAAGTATTATACACATAATAACTTTGAATATATATATTTTTTCCACTTAGCAGTTCAATCTCCCCTGTTTAGTTAACGTGTCTCACCTGAAGTTGGGCATGGTGAAGTTGGGCAAGGAGAAGGTTGGCATGTTGGCGTTGTGCACCATCTCCATGATCTTGGCCTTTCTGTGAGCTGCAACGATCAGACCGCCTAGGAAGAGGGCGACTAGGGCTGTAACTCCAAGGGCTATGGCCACTGCAAAGAAAAAGAAAGGCCGAAATTAAATTAAGAGAGAGAGAGAGAGGAAAATAAAATTAAAAAAGACAATATAGGGATGAGGGATAAGGTAGAAAAAAAGAGGGAAAATGAGGAAGGAGAGAGAAACCAAAAAAGAGAAAGAGAGAGTTCATATGAGGTGACTGTGGATCTATGTTTATAATTTGATGGTAACCATGACAACCCTGCTCACCTGAGGCTGTTACCACACCGAAGATATTCCTCTCGCAGTAATCTCCCTCCCACTCCAGCGGACATCTGCAACAGAGCACACATGTGAACACGCACGCACACACACACAAACACACACACACACACACACACACACCTTAGATAACATTCTACTCACATATTCACTTCAGATAACATTACACACACACTTAAGATAAAACAACACATAAAAAAAATATAACAAATAACACACACAAATAGGCTAGCACACAACCGCGTCTCAGATTAACACTCCACACACATACACACACCTCTCCAATGTATGTGGTCTTCCAGTCCGCCTTTAATCACTAACGTATCCATCCATCCAATTCATCTATCCATACAGCCATCCATTCTATCTGTCCATCCCATCCGTCTTCCCATCCATTCAATATATCCATCCAATTCATGTGTCTATTGATCAAATCCATGTGTTCACCCATTAATCTATCCATCTAAGTGCATTTATCCTCTTCTTCCTTTCTGATATATATATATATATATATATGTACTGCATGCTCAGTCTATTCTAGGCTTTATTCAAAGCCAACCAGTTACGTACAGAATCCATACATCCAAACATATATAGCAATCCAATCCAACAGAGAATCCAATTCATCTGTCCATCCATCTATTCATCCACATTCGTCCACATTTTTTTATTCTGTCAATGTATGCTCAGCAATACATCCACCCATCTGTTTGCAATCACCCACGCACAGACACACCCACCATCATGTCAAAGAAAAGAGCAATCTGTAGTCTGTAGTCTCTAGTCACACAGCCACCATTTGTCTGCTCATCTAGCCATTGACATGCTGCTCATCTGCTCATCTAGCCATTGATTCATTATGCTTTTATTCCATGTGTTCCTCCATCTTTAGATCAGTGCTGTTATTAGTCTATCTCTATAAATTCTATAATCCATTATTCCATGAATACATTTGGTTGCTTCTCCTATTATTACCTATTGTTCTTTCAAAGAAATAATAAATCTGAATATTGAAAGACAACGGCTATCAATGTGCATTGGTTATGACATCAGCATTTCACATTCCCGGTATGAACCGATAACCAATTGTTTGGCAACACAGAAAATAGTTTTAGGCAAATTTAGACATTGACATGGTCTGAGAAATTGTAAGCAGGCATTTATGGGGACAGCCGTACTTGCAGAGGGCCTTGTTGTCATCAAAGTAGCAGGTTCCTCCATTCTGACAGAGACATGGAGGAGGCATTGTGGGGGGAGGGTCGAAACCTGTTGCATACACACACAGACACCACACACACACACACACACACACACACACACAGAGACAGAGAGAGAGAGAGAGAGAGAGAAATAGATTACATGCCTTTAGAGACCTTGACAACAGACTGACTGCAGATATGACACACACCACACATGAGACAGATATTCACACTCGTGTGCACACTTAAAACATAGCATGTTACTGTAACGTTCATGCTAATAATGTGTTGGCGAATGTGTTGGAAACAACAAACTTTGTTGTCCCTATCTGGATACAGAGATGCGTTAACAACAATGCAAGTGCAAATGCACGTACTGTGTAGCGAATAACAAAAGCAATGTTTTGGAACAACTGAGACAGAAATGTGTTAAAGAAATGTGTTGTCCCTAGAAAGAAGACAGGAGACAGAAATG
This sequence comes from Alosa pseudoharengus, assembly GCF_046254945.1. Taxonomy (NCBI): domain Eukaryota; kingdom Metazoa; phylum Chordata; class Actinopteri; order Clupeiformes; family Clupeidae; genus Alosa; species Alosa pseudoharengus. The sequence goes on along the minus strand of NW_027468674.1, from coordinate 17,108,458 downwards.
TGTTAAAAAAGCAAGTTATGTTGTTTTCCACACATTTGATTTTTTAAGAGTGTATGTGAGAATGTGGTGTGGTGTGGTGTGCTGGGGAGGTGAGGACACGTACCAGCGTCACACACGGTGTTGCTGCCGGAGCTGAAGCTGGTCCCCTCTGGACAGGCACAGGTGTAGCCTCCCGGCCTCAGCAGACACAGGTGACTACAGGTGCCCTTACAGGGGTTTCTCACTGAGGACAGGTGAGAGAGGGATGAAGAGAGAGAAAGGGGGAGAAGAGGATGAATAGACAGATGGAATTGGAGGAGAGAAGGAGTGAAGAAAGAGAGAGAGAGAGAGAGAGACAGAGGAAATTATAGGGGGGATGAAAAGACGAAGAGAAGCAAAAGGAAAAAGAGAGTGCAGGAGAGAGAAGAAGGTAAAGAGAGAAAGAGAGAGTTACAGAAAGAGAAAGGGATGAGAGAGGGGGAAAGAAGGATGAAGAGAGTGCAATAGGAACAACGAAAGAAATCAATTAATTTGGATGTCAGCATTTTCTAGAAGATTCATTACAGTGATTATCAGGGGCACATCCCTGTGCAGTTAGAGTTATAGCTAATCAAAAGCACTATCAGGGGACCCTTGGCCGGGCCAATCATTATCTGCTTCACTGACAAGTCTATCCTACTGCATGTTCTGGGGTCACAGTGAGTGGTTGGTGCCACAGAGCATAGACCAGAGTCTCTGCTGCTAGCTTTGGGAAATGTGACTCTCTTACATAAATATGTAGGAGGAACACGCCAACTTTTTGGGAAACTAGCTCATTAATTAGCTAAAAGGGAGCTATAGGCTAACCCATTTCCAGTACATTCTGCTAAATTAGGCCAAAGGTGGCACACTGGGTTATTGGACGTACAGAGAAGAGAAGGATATGAGCCATCTTTTCTAACTCTGGGATGGACAGCAAATGAGCTCATTTATGAAAAAGTTGGCATGATCCTTAAAAGCATATATAAGCAATATGAAACATGACCCAGCACTATTTTGATGACTATGCTCTTTTTTCTCTCACCCAATTGCAGCACACTAACTATGTATAAGACATACTATAACATACTATAAGACATACTAAAAGACATACTTGTTCAACTCAGTATACATTAAAAACTCCGATATCAACTTCAACCTGTTCATCTCAGTGTACTTCGAACTTTGAAAAGTGTGTTGTTAAGCTACAATTAAAAACACATATCCAACTTTGGACAAAGCCTCTGGTCCTCAGAAGCAGAAGCACGCTCACTGTTGACGGAGTTGTATCTCTGCTGCTGGTACACGTTGACCTGGGTGAGCCAGGGCCCGGCCGTGAACAGGAGGGTCTTGGCGCTCTTGCCGAACTTGTCCTGGCGGAACACCTCGCCCTTCTCCTGCGTGCTCCAGTACACGTGGTCCTCAAACACACTCACGCTGAAGGGGTTACGCACGTCTGAGGAGGAGAGAGAAGGGGATGGAAACCAAAGCAAGGAAAGGAAAGGACAGAGAGAGAGAGAGAGATTAGAGGGGTAAGAGAAGGAAAAGGGGGCAAGGAGAGAGGGTGACACAGACAGGAATGGAAAGATAGAAAGACAGAAAGTAAGAGTGATAACAAGAAAGAGAGAAGGGAAGAGAGAGAGAGAGAGAATAGAAAAGTAGGGAGAAAAGTAAACATAATAAAGAAAAAAACCGAAAAAAAAGACGAAAGTAAATGTGATCGAGAGATAAAGCACAAAAGGGAAAGAAAGTGAGAGAGTTAAATAGAGTGATATGGAAAATGAGAAAAAAGAGACATTAAGATTCAGAGATGGGAGGGGAGTGAGAGAAAGAGAGGAGAGAGAGAAATAGAAAGTGTGAGTTGTTTGAACAATGGCGACCACACAAAGATGCTGACAGTGAGAGATCTCATCATTAACGTAACGTAATGCTTGAGAGGGACAATAGCAAGCCTGGCTGGTTTTGTCCCACCCATTACACCTGCTGAATCAGCCCATGCAGTCTACATGAATTATGGCTCATGGAAACACCTCCTGAGACTGTGTGGGTTTACATGCAGAACACATCTTAGCTTAGCGACCAAAACAAGCACAACCATTCATTGTTTTTCTGTTTTGCCTTATTATTTTAAAATATACCTTTATTTTATTTTTTGTAGATTCCTCTAACCAAACACAGTGTAGGTGATGACTGTGAGCTACACAGTTCTTTGCAGGGAGTCAAACACCTAACCTGGGCATGTTAGTTTACCAGTAAGTGCTACGCTAACACAAAATCATGAAGAGCATGGTGCAGATGGATTCAACAACTTTCATTTCACAATCACTTCAAAATAAGGCACTAAAGAAAGAGCAGAATACTGTATGTAGTGACAATGACATGGTCAAATGTCTTATTTCAAAATGTAAAATGTAATGTAATGTAAAATATATTCTCTGCCTTAGAGGCCTCACCTATGAACAGAGCAATGCGACGATCTTCTCCTGTGGGGAGCACGGACTCAATGCGGCTCTCCTTGGTGTCGGACCAGTACAGGCGGTCGTTGTTGGTGAAGTCGATTGACAGTCCGGTGGGCCAGCCCAAACCGCTGTCTACTAGAACCTTCCGCTGCTGGCCGTCCATCCAGGAGCTCTCGATGCGGGGAGCCTCGCCGTTGTCCACCCAGAAGAGCAGCCTACAGAAATCCAGAAACACCATCTTCATACATATACACGGAATGAGACTAAGGGCGCTTTTATACCTATTTTGTTCCAAATCATGGGCTGAATCGATATCATTTTTTTCCATTGTCCCTGGGTTCGCTTTGTGTTCCCATGGCAACATTTAGAGCGAAACAAATTATGTAAACAAGCCCACATGAGATTAAATCTATCTACCCAGAACCCAACACTGTCCAATTCTAATTTTAACCAGTTCTCCAGTAGGGGGCACCCTCTCCCAGTATGACCTCTCACCCCAGTCGTGGATTGACAGCCACGGCACCTGGTTCTCCCAGGTCTGTCTTGACCAGATGCTTCCTGTAGCGTCCGTCCAGCAGGGCCACCTCCAGACGCTTGACCTGTGAGTCGGCCCAGTACAGGTTCCTGCAGGGACACAGATGTTCAAACAGAGGAACTATATACCAGAGATTAATAATGCATAATGGCTGCCATGCATCACCCAGGTGGGTGCTACACATTGGACATTGGTGGTGGTTAGTGAGGTCCCCTTTCACTGTGAAGTGCTTTGGGTGCCTTAAAAAGCACTAAATGCAAAGTGTTGTTGTAAAGAGAGGTTGTGATCTGGCCACAGGAGGGTATTTGAGAAGTGTAGTTAAACACACACATAGACACACACACACACACACACACACACACACACACACACACAGGGTGCGATTTGTGTAAAAACCAGAGGGGGGGATGATTTTGAATAAGTTTGTAAACCCCCCCCCCAAAAAAAAACAATGAACGAACGATTCATAGCCTAGTTATATCATGGCTACTAATACCCTATATTATTTTTGCCACCTTTGTAACATTTTAGTTTTAGTTTACCGTGGTGTATGACTTTAAACAGCGAGTGTGCTTGGTATGATGATCAGCTCCTCTAATGCAGGGTAGGACTACGTTTTGACAAGCATACAAATTCACCTTGTCCTTGCCCCATCTGAAATGACTTCTCTACTTTAGCTGCCTCCATCCTTTCTGGATTTGTTGTGTAAAAAAACGTTGTATATGATGGCACTGAAGTCTTAAGTTAGTGAATTGGCTTACAGTGTTAGTTGGTAACCAAATAGCCTACACATTGCGCTACACGCTGCGTAGGCTACGTGCATTCTCTCTCCTGCTGATTTGCGTTCAGTAGCCAAGTGCGTAATATTGCAAAAGTTGAAAAAAAAAATGTGTTTATTGTAGCCTACAGAAAATAAATAGCCTATCATACTGTCAGTTAATTGCCTACAGTGCAGTGAAGAGTTTTGAGAGTAAAGTTATAGGGCAACTTGAAGTTTTATGAAAATAATTTACGAACCAGAACATAAAGACCATGAAGCTTCTATTTATTGCAGCTGTTAAAACACCCGCTAGATAGTTTAAATACCCACCAACATTCGTTTTTGCAGTACAGATTATTTCTAAAAGTTATTTGTCTACTACTGGCTGATTTATCAAACGAGTGCTTTCTCGTTCGTCCTCCGCAAACTACAGGTGTTTCGGTAGAGAGCCATTGAATAAGCGATGCCAAGCAATTTCTGTAACACTTTTTGTGACATTCAGCAAATATCTCCTCATTTAATCTAAGTTCCTTCGGACAATAGGCCTATGTTCTACTCTACGTGCAGTTGTCCTCCATCTCAGTTGCATCAGTTTTCTCATTTTAAAGGTTCTAAAACATTATTATGCTTCACTGAATCCTTCTCGTTTTCTTTCATTCGTCCAGCTATTTATGATGGATTACACACTCGACATTCTGAAATGTCCTGCACGATCAAGGCCAAATTAAGTTATCACACAGCCACTGTGTCAGCAGCATGAGTGCTGACGGTGCGTTTCTGATGTCAGATTATTATGTAGGCTAGCCTACTAGACTGTTCTCACGTTGCAGCGCTTTACTTATATGAAGTAGCATTAATCAATATGAGAGGCAGAGGGGGATAAATGTTGTCCCCCCCGACGATAAAAATAATTTAGCAGAAGTAGGGATAGGAAAACCAGAGGGGGGGAAATCCTCACCATCCCCCCCTACAAATCGCACCCTGCACACACACACACACACACACACACACACACACACACAAAAGAAGCAACATAGGATGAAAGGGAAAAAATGGCTAAATTCATGACCTATGGAGGTGGTCGTCTTAGAGAAAGAGAGATAGAGAGAGAGAGAGAGAGAGAGAGAGAGAGAGAGAGGGAAATAAAGCGACTAGCGATCTAAAATCCAAAATGAGAGCACCTTCACTGCTTTAGTGGTTGTTAGTCATGGCCGTAGCCTACAGAAAACAAGTTTGTGGTTTGTGTTGTTCAATACTAACATGTTATGACATTTGCACAGATAACAAGATAGTTTGAAATGATGTGTGTGTGTTTGTG
>NW_027468674.1:17090889-17100889 GCF_046254945.1 Alosa pseudoharengus | reverse complement strand
CCGTTGGTGCACTTAAACTGCTCCGTGGTGCACGGGGCCAGGGTCGGGTCCAGACCTGCACACACACACATTAGTGCGCACAAACCACAGAGAGACAGGAAGTCACGCATAACACTGACTACCACTCAACCACCACAGCCAAAAGTTAATCCCCCTGTTTGCAAAGGACGGGTTTTTATGAAGTTGACCAGTTTTGGAAGAAAAAAAAAAGTTTCTGCAGACAATGCTAATGTTCCTGTATATTCTCATTCAATGATTAAATTACATGTCAAGGCAAGTTTAATAATAGTACATTTTATACACATGGGCAATGCAATGTGCTTTTTATAAATATATTAAGAAAAACTTGGTCGCCGCACACTCTATTTCTTTTTCCTTTTATTTTAATCCCGGAAAAAGGAAAAAGACATAAAGTGTGCGGCGACCAAGTTTTTCTTAGTTTATTTTACCTTGCCAGCACCTCGGAGGGTATCGTTATTTACACGCTTTTTATAAATATAGGCAAAAGAACAGTTCATAATAACAATCAATGTCTTCAATAATGCACTACCACTCTAATACTGTGCTGACACTACATAATATGCTATGCTAACAGTAGGGTTCTCCCGGATGTGTGTTCTAAAGAGGGGTTCCTCACAGTTCGTCTCCTTCTCATCACTGCCGTCTCCGCAGTCGTCTCTCTGGTTGCACATGAGGCCTGAGTAGATGCAGTAGCCGTTGTCACAGCGGAACTTGGCCGGCATCTCACAGGTGATGTTGACTAAAAACAGAAAAAGAACCGCTCAGAGTCCATAAACGTGACAGGAAACATAGCGCTCATTCATAAACGAAGGAAACATAGCGCTCATCTAACATACCTTAAAACTAGTGACAGGCCAGATTTCTTATGTCACTATGAGGGACGGATGGAACACTAACTAAATGAGGCTCTAAAGCAGTGTGGTTCTATTGCACTGCCCATAGGAATAACCACTGACACAAGAATGGCCCAGATATTTCCCAGAGTGTCTAATAAATCGTATGGTAGTGAGTTCCTTCATTTCAGTGTTTCGGTTCTGGGCTTATCTAAAGTATGTAACAGTTGTTTTATCAACTTCTACAGTAAATGACTGTAGGGAATGTCTCAAAAGGACTGCATTCCTGTGTTCCCTAATAGCATGTGTGTGTTAGTAAATGTCATTGTCACACCCTGTTTATTTCACAGCAAATAATATTTGATCTCTGACATGTATTTTAGGGGTTCGGAGTTCCCTGCCTGGTAGATCCACTTACAGCACAGGCTGAGCTCCTCGTCGGATCGGTCCAAGCAGTCGTCAAAGCCGTCGCACACCCAGGTCTGGCCCACACACAGATGGTTCTTACACTGGAACTGGTGCTCTGGGCACCAGCGGCCCCCTGGGAAACGCGTGGCTGGAGGTCGTACGGAGTGGGAGAGAGGACAAAAATAATATAATGATATGGGCATTACTGTAATTTGCCCTAACAAAGATAGCAATCATTTTGCAGGACTGTTTCAATGAGTTGTGTTTGTGTGGGTGTAAAAGGCATCAAACCAGCCATATTAGGCATAATGCAGCCATATTACATTGTTTACAGACATGGTGGTCCAGTTGTATAAAAAAAACATTTTATGTATATGTTGTAACTGTGAAAGCTGCTGCGATACTGTGCTGTACAGTAGTGATTAAGCTAAAAGTATTGGTATGTGTGATGTTTAAACAACATCATCATCAACTGAGAATGAACCAGGTCTATCTGACAAATGTGAATTAAATGGTACTTTTATAAAATAACATTATATTATTTATGAAATAATATCTAAAAATAATTGTGTCTTTCTGAAAAGGTCACTAGCAAGTTCTCCGTCTCGATTGATCTTTTGCTCCAGCAGGTGAAGAGAGTGTCGTTGTGTCTTAAAGGAACACATCGCTCGATGGTGTTTTATGCCCGCAACGTCATCTTCCGGGCAGCGCTGCCACCGTCGACTTAAAGGCACCTATCCTAAACCTAACCCTAACCTTATCCCATGCCTAACCATAGCGCCTTCCAGGCAGCGCTGCCTTGAAGACAACATTGGGGGCACACATTGTAATCGTGCAATTTGTAATGTTTTGCTTGGACGTGCGCTGGTGTGCGTTCATGGATGATAGGTGCACCCGCTAATATGACTGTTGACAATGCGCTCTTAAAATAACATATAAACAACTCGCCATAGACTTCTGACCAGGTGTACAATAGCGATTTTTAGACAATGCGCTTGGTCACTCCCTAGGTTGTTAAATGCCACACCCCTGGGCACATTGTTTAAAAAATAAACGTGCAAAATAAGGAATTAAACTTTGCGCCGGGTGGAAAACGAGTTCAAAATATAGCCCCAAGAAACAAACACACCACTAGGGCAGATTGATTTGCACGCAGCACCTAAAAACCCCCGGTGGTGCTTCGCCTGAATGAGAATGTAGGTATGTATCTAACTCTGGGGGAGACTGCCAATAAGCTAATTTCCCAAAATGTTGGTGTGTTCCTTTAATGCGTTCCCTGAGACACTCACGACACGTGGTTTCATCTGAGAAGTCCAGGCAGTCCGCACGGCCATCGCACTTGAGCGCCGCAGGAATGCAGTGGCCGGACAGACACTGGAAGGAGTCAGGGCGACACGTCTTCAACTCTGAGAAGACAAAGATGAACATGGATTGTCCTTTCAGCTATCTCATAAAATTATAGTATGTATTGAACTAAAAAGATGAGCAGGCTTTGTAATGAAGGATACTTATCAAGCATATTTTAATTAATTGTTAATTTGTTGTTTGTAATTGTTAATGTTTAATACTAATTACAATATACACTATTCATAAATATGGTATAATTAGTATCATATTTTTACAAACAAGTGGGCGGACAACAGGCTCGTGATGTACGTGGAAGTGTGACTCACCGCAGTCCCGCTCGTCAGAGTTGTCCCCACAGTCGTTGTCATGGTCACACACCCAGGCACCTGGGATGCACTGCTGGTTGTCACAACGATACTCGCTCTCAGAGCATTCTCGAGGCACTGTGGAGGCAAACACAAGCGCACACAAGCACACACACACACACACACACACACACACACACACACACATACAGGTGGACTTTCAATGTACTTCACAACCATGACCATCATGTCTGATATCAAAAAGTACTTTCAGTCTATGAGGGTCAGAGCAGGCAAAGTACCCAAAACAGCAGCAGGGTTCTGTTCAAGCCAAACAATCACCACAAATAAAACTATTCGGTCAATCTGGGAATTAAATGGGGACACACAAAACCACACTTCATCCATATTGATGAGTTAGCCTGCTGCTGTTCTTTTTGTGGCTAGCTGTAGATAGCTACAAGACAGATGGACAGACGCTAAATGACTTTGCTGCAACTGGGTCAAACCCCAGGCTGATGAAACATCTAGTAAGGCATCAGTATGTAGGTTAGTCTCTGATCTGAAGAATCATCTGGAAGGAAGTCCCAAGAAGGTCAGTCAGAACTAGGTTACAATCTGTAACCTAGAGACAGAGTTCCGATGCAGAGAAATCCGATTGGGTCTTAGATTCTGAGCTGCAGCAGACCAACACTTTAGCTCAATAACACGTACACTTACTTTAAAACAATGTAGCTGCAGTAAGTGACTATTAGGTTCAAATGTGCTAGAAGAGGATTTGTTGTGAGGCTCTATAAGACTTGTGACTGTGACTTACCGCAGTCTCTTTCATCAGAGCCATCACCACAGTCGTTTCTGCCATCACATTTCCAGCGAATGGGAACACAGCGGTGATTGTCACAGCGAAAATCGCCCGAGGGGTCACAGGTCAGAGCAGCTGTGGGTCAAAAATGAATTAGAATACATGCCAACAAAGGCGTATATTCCATTTAAATTAAGTACATTTCACCTATTTACAGTAAAATATAGTGCTTCTAGTAAAACAGAAACACTTGGTCCAAAGGTGTAATTAAGGTCCTAGAAATGTCCTGTGATCAGAGCTGATATTTTGTACACAAATACATTTTACACTGTTATTGATGTGCCACAAGTCAATTAGATTTTAGAATTGAATTAGAATTAGTGTGTCTGTATGTGTGTGTGTGTGTGTGTGTGTGTGTGTGTGTGTGTGTGTGTGTGTGTGTGTGTGTGTGTGTGTGAGTAGAGTGGTGGCAGGTGAGCTCACCGCAGTCCTGCTCGTCACTGTTGTCGATGCAGTCATTGGCGCCATCACACACGGCCCACTGGGGGATGCAGCGGTAGTTGCTCTTACAGGAGAACTCTGTGTCTGCATCACACTTATAGTCTGGCCCCACTGCAAAGAGAGAGAGAGGGAAAGAGAGAGGTGGAGAGAGAGAGGGAGAGGTGGGGAGAGAGGGGGGGGTAGAATATTGGGATGTGAGATGAGGGGGAGAGAGATGTAGAACAACAAAAGAGGGACATTAAAATGCTTAAAATGAGAAGAAACAGAGTCAGTCTGTGATAGAGAGAGAAAGTGTGCCTTTGGCGCGTTCAAGACAACTGGATCCCAACAGAATTCTACCCATAGTCTTTAACCCCTGACCCCAACTCACTGCACTGGTCAAGCGGCTCGTCCGAGTGGTCCAGCAGTCCGCAGTCGTATTGGGCGTCACATACGTAGCTTGCAGGGATGCAGTGGCCGTCCTTGCACTGGAACTGGTTCGGCTTGCACGTCTTCTGGGCACAGGTGTCCGCGTCCTCGTCGCTGCCATCCGTGCAGTCCGTCACGCCGTCGCAGTGCCATGACACCGGGATGCACTGCTTGTTCTTGCACTGGAACTGGTTGTCCTGGCAACGGTGGTCACCTGTGACAGAACATTTTAGAAAAGTAAGATTTCGTCTGGTAAAAATGATTGGAGGTTTTCAGATAATAACACATGTAGAAACACAAGAGAAAGATATTTTTTTCGAATACTAGTTGTAACAGTTATAATAGTTTCTAATACTTTAACTGTAATTATCACCCGGAGAGAAGAAATACTCTTTTCTGATTGGCTGGCGGGTGGCCTTTAATTCTGAATAACAGGACACCGTTCCATATCAATGCTTATGAATGGTAACTATAACAACCATAGTAGGATGACGGTTGCAGCGTTCTAGAATCTTTTGGTTGCAGGCTTCCCAACAATGGAATCAACTGTAAACAAGCTAACTGTCCATGCTAAAGTTGTAGGCTACAACAAGCTGAACTAGTGAGCTTCTTTTTAAACAAAACTGCGTGTTTCCAGTGTTTACAGTGGCAACCGGGTGATAAGCAGGATAACGGCCTTCGAGGTGTGTCCAGTTATACAGAATTAATGGACTTGGGCGGAGGCAACTCCCCTCCGCTGCGCGTACGATGTATTGCGACATCAGATGCAAGTCAAATTTGTAGTTTCTTATGTCTCATTCCATCGAACTACAGATCCGCTACCCGATCCGGCAAACTTACATAGTGCGGTTATAGCCGATAGAGGGCCGCGAAGCGAATGCAGAAAGTGCCGTTCACCCTGTTACAAGTTGATGAACCACTGAAACAATTTTGTAAACATTATTTTAAGGTACAAAAAACTCTTTGGTGTTGCTTTAATTCCGTATAACAGGATACCTTGATTATGAATATGTAAATGATGCTGTCATATTTGCCTGAAAGAGAGTAAGAGAGGGAATATAAAACAAAAGGAAGTAACAAGAAAAACAGGAAGTGATGTCACTCATACTGCAGAGGGCAGGGTCCTCATCAGACCCATCGGGACAGTCAGGGTCGGCATCACACAGGAAGTTGGGGTAGGTGCAGTTCCCGTCCTGACACTGGAACCGACCAATGGGGCAGAGGCGGGGCGGGCACGTCTCCGGTTCGTCTGACCCGTCGCCACAGTCAGACTGGCCGTCACACTTCCACCAGATAGGAACACACCTGCAGGAGAGGAGGGGGGGGAAGAGAGGAGAAGGAAGAGAGGAGGAGGAGGAGGAAAAAAGCATGAGAGAGGGAAAAGAAAGAGAAGAGAATGAAAGGATGAAAGCAGCGCGGCTGGAGAAGTTCAATCTCAGATGGGCAAGAGCAAGATAAATTGGTAAGCTGGGGTCAGATGGGTCTGCGTCCCATTTAAGACGAATGTAACGCACACCAAGGACTGTTGGTGAGGTGCTGGCCACTGGTAAGTTACTCACAGAGGGTAGAGAACCGCCGCACACTCTGGGCTCCGTATCAATGTTTTTATTAATGATAACGTTTCTTCAGACGACCTGAAGGCTGAAACTTTATCATTAATAAAACCATTATAGTATTGTATGGAACCAGAGTGTGCTACCCTCTCTGTGCATCCCATAATATTTATTCCTGCATGCGCTCCTGACCCCTTCTCACCTCTCGTTGTCTCCGCAGCGGAACTGCGTGCTGGAGCAGTCGGCCACACACTGGATCTTGAAGCCCACGGCCAGGCCGATGAAGTGGTCAGGGCACTCGCAGGTCGCCCCCTGGCCCCCCGGCCGGATCAGACACAGGTGGCTACAGGTGAGCTTGTGGTTATTGCACGGGTTCTCACCTGGGGATAAGAAACACAAAACACTTCAAGGGGAATTCTGGTGATTTTTCACATAGATCTCGAGGTCACCGAGTGCTGTCCGTACGAAAAAAAAGTTTTTGTAGTCAGCAGTTAAGGCAGCCAGGCAGCTACAACGCTACACTCTGGGGGCATGAATATAGAGGCTCACGAACATGCCCCCAGAGTGTAGCACTATGTGAAAAATCGCTGGAATTCCCCATTAAGAAACATTCCCCCATTATTTATACCTTACAATTGCAATTCCTTTTTAGAGAAAATGCATCAGTAACCTTAAAATTAATAAAGAAAGCCAAATCTTTATACAACTAAGTTTTAATGAATTAGTTTTAAATAATCAGTTTTTTAATTAAAATAGTTTACTGTATCCTTAAGCAATAATGATGCAACTTGATATAACAATTGAAATGTATTGTTTACCGTACTATAGTACAGACTGATGTATTGATTTTTAAATGAAAAGTTGTTCGTACTGCGTGGCTGTCGGTAGGGGTGGTATACATGAATGTCGTACGGCCGGTGCGTGTTGTTGCCCATGACGACTCGATCAGCGCCGGTGTACTTGTGGGCCCTCTCCACAGTGTGAGTGTTCCAGTCAGTCCAGAACACTGTGTCCTCAAACAGGGTCACCGCGAAGGGGTGAGGCAGGGAACCCGCTATGGCCCGGTGGCGGTTCTGTCCGTCCATGTCAGCATAACTGTGAGAGAATAATCCGGAATGTTTCAGAGAGGGAAGCATCTACTGCTGCATACAGAAGATTGTCAACAGGGAAAACATCATGTCTGTACACAAGATGTCAACTCAATAAACAGACAGATGTTTTTTATGCAAGCTGAGATTGTGTAATATTGTCAGTGAGAATATGTGTAACACACTTTATTTCAATCACTGTGCTTGAACCCATACAATGCACACAATCGTTGCAAACATAAAATGGCATTATGAACTATTACTGTAATGCTGACATGGGCTTAAAATGAAAAATCACACTAAAATCAGAGTGCTTACTCCAGGAAGCCGAGATGGGAGTCGGCGAAAAAGATCTTATTGGTGGTGTAGTCGATGGTCAGTGCGTTGGGCCACTCCAGTTTGGTGGTGATGAGTGCGGAGGCGTTGGTACCGTCCATACCAACCCTGCCAATGTAGGGAGTGTGTCCCCAGTCTGTCCAGTACAACCATCTAGCAAAGCCAAGGAGATAGAAGGAGATATAATTAAATCATTTTTATATATAAACAGTAGTTCACAGTGTAGATCTGCATTGTGTTTAATTCTGTGTGTGTGAGTGTGAGAGTCTCTGTGAGTGTGAGAGTGTGTGTGTGTGTGTGTGTGTGTGTGTGTGTGTGTGTGTGTGTGTGTGTGCGTGAGTGTGAGTGTGTGTGTGTGTGTGTGTGTGTGTGTGTGTGTGTGTGTGTGTGTGTGTGTGCGTGAGTGTGAGTGTGTGTGTGTGAGTGTGTGTGTGTGTGTGTGTGTGTGTGTGTGTGTGTGTATGTGTGTGTATGTGTGTGTGTGTGAGTGTGTGTGTGTATGTGTGTGTGTGTGTGTGTGTGTGTGTGTGTGTGTGTTGTATACCCGTATTTGGGGTTGACGGCGACGGCTCGGGGATTGGTGAAGCAGTAGGAGTGGTTCTTATCCAGACAGTCACTGAGCAGCTTCTTACGATACCGACCGTCCATCTCCGACACGTGCAGCGCACCCAGATAGTTATCCACCCAGTACAACTTCCTGTCAAAGGGACACACATGCACACACACATATGCACACACACACACACACACACACACACACACACATATATACAGTATTGACATAAAACTGTTTTATAAAATTATCGATAGCAATGATAATAATAATAATATAGTTACTTCACTACACAACATCAAATAAAACTTAAAACATGAGGCTTGCACTGTTCTGGGTCCTAGACCTTCACGTTGGCATTGGGTCATACTCCTTCACCATCTACCCACACTCACCTGCCCACCCAATCCACTGCCAGCCCCTCTGCACCAATCAGATCGTGCTCGTGCACCACCTCCCTCTCCGTCCCGTCCAATCGCATCCTTTCTATGCGCCCCACGTTGGCGTCCAGCCAATAGAGTCGCTTGTCGTAGCTGTCAAAGTCGAGCGCCACCGCCTGGCCCAGGCCCTGCAGCACCACGGACAGCGACGCCCCGTCCGTCGTCAGGTTACGGATGTAGTAGCGGTTGGAGTAGAGCAGGTAGGGCGCCACGCCGCTGTTGTGTCGGCAGGTGCGCCCGTCGGCCTCCCGCAGGTAGCCCAGCGCGCAGGTGCAGCGGTAGGAGCCGGCGGTGTTGGCGCAGATCTGGCTGCAGACGGCCGGCGTCTCGCGGCACTCGTCCACGTCGGCGCAGGCCTTTCCATCGGCCATGAGGCGGTAGCCGGCCTCGCACGAGCAACGGTAGCCCGTCAGCGTGTCCTCGCACAGCTGGGCGCACTGGTGCACCGCCGGGTTGTTGCACTCGTTTATGCCTGAGAGGGTGAAGTGGGGAGAGAGAGGAAATGATGTGAATGTATGTGGGGATAATGGGAGGGTAGAGAGGGGTGCTGTCTGTGAACAGCTGGTATGTTTTGTATTGTCTTATATTATTTTAGAATTCTATTTTTTTAATCTATAAGCACCAAGAGGACTGCCATTCAATTTCGTTGTATTCTGTGCAATGTCATTAAAGAATTCTATTCTATATTATAAATATTAGAGAAACAGATACATTAGAAAATATGGAAGAAAGAAGGACAGAAACAGTGTTTTGAGAAAATAAGAGATTATATTGGGAATGTGTGTGTGTGTGTGTGTGTGTGTGTGTGTGTGTGTGTGTTTCCCTTCCCCAGGAAGTTCTATTGGGTGGATAACTATATCGGAGCTGGACGATCGGTACCGTAAGAAGCAGCTCAGCGACTGTCCGTGTGTGTGTGTGTGTGTGTGTGTGTGTGTGTGTGGGCATGGGATTGCAGGAAGGAGAGAGAAGGAGTGGGTGGATGGGGCAAAGAGACAGAGGAAGTAAATGGTATGTGTGTGTGTGTGTGTGTGTGTGTGGGTATGTGACAGACAGAGAACTAAGAAGCAGAAAGAAAGACAGGATGACAGAAAGTGTTTTGAGAAAAGGGAGGGAGAGAGAGAGAGAGAGGTAGAAAAGAGATGGAAGAGGTCAAGAGTAACATCAGAGAAACAGCGGGGTGAGAGATAGAGACATGGAGTGAGAAAAAAGTACTGTTACAAAACTCCATTTATATAAGTGACAGGCAAAGAAGGAGAATAAAAAAGACTCTGGCAGAGGCCTCAAGGTGATTCACAGCAAAGTAAAGGTATATAAACAGTGCTCGATGAAAATCCACTTTTCCACCTAGGGCCTGGCTAAACGAATTAAGCTACAAGCAAACCGCCAAAATATGAAATACACTGTC
>NW_027468674.1:16965889-17083389 GCF_046254945.1 Alosa pseudoharengus | reverse complement strand
TAGAGCAGCCTCTCCTCGTAGTCAATGGAGAGGCCATTGGGCTGGGAGAGACTGGTGTTTATGAGGGGCGTCCGAAAGTTTCCACCGATTGTAGCTCGCTCGATCTTGGCAGGGGATCCCCAGTCTGTCCAGTAGAGATACCTGAGAGAGATCTTCACGGTCAGCCATGTCTAGTCAGCCTGCTGTCACATTCAATAGCTGAACAGTGTGTGTTGCTAAAGCCACCGTGTGGCGAGTAGGGGAATTGCACTGATCTAACCATGTTTACACTTAGGATCTTGCTTACGGTATTTATAGTTGGAAAAACGATTTGGTCACACTTTACTTAAATAGTCCGCCCACAGACTATTTACAGAAGCTCAAATCATCAACAAATCATCTGTTGATACCCTCTTAACTGCAAGGTTAAGGTTAGTGATTGAATTAGGTTAAGGTGATGTTCAGTAATTGTTCAACAACTATTTTACATACTGAACTTGAATCTTAACAGATGCTCTGTTAAGTCTCTGTGGACAGACGGACTATCCAAGTAAAGTGTTACCAATGCTTTTGCCAAGTTATCACATTAGCTTTAGCTTATTTTCGTCTTGACTGCCATTTAAATCAGGGCGCTGAGTGGCTGCTTACCCATAGCAGGGGTCCACGATGATGGCTCGCGGCCGGTTAGCGTGGGCGATGAAGGTGCGGTTCTGTCCGTCTATCCCTATGGCCTGAACGCTCCTGTTGCTGTAGTCGGTGAAGTAGAGCCTCTTATGAACCCAGTCATAGGCCAAACCCTCAGGGTCACGCAGGTCTGAAGAACGCACAGAGGATGAGAGGAGGGGAGGAGGAGGGGGGCAGAAAGAGAAATGGAAGGAGTGAAAAAGGTAGAGAGGGAGGACAGGAGAGAGAGATGGTTTAAAGAAAAAGAGAGAGATCAGCAGAGGAGGGAGAAAGTGAGAGATAGTGAGGAAGTAAGCAGGGAGTAAGAGATAGAGAGAAAGAGAGAGAGAGAGAGAGACAGGCAGGTAGTGAAGGAGGGAGAAAGAGAGCGAGAAATAAGGGAGTGGAGATAGAGAGAGATATGAAAGATGAAGGAAGAGGGTGAGAGGTAACAGAGAGAGTAATTAACACCAAACTGGTAATTGCCTCAATTTAGTAACACTACTTATACTATATATCTTTATCCACAAAATCCCCATTGAAGACAAGCTTAATGATCAGGACATTACTAATGACATTACTAACAATGAATGCGTTTGTATTCCCATGTTACACATGTCTCTATTCCCTTGTACTGGACAAGGCTCTTGCTTCTTACATCAACATTTCCAAGAGCCTCTCTTCTAGGTCAAAAGTCGTTAATCCTCCTTCTGGGAACCTGCGGCTCCTCTATCTGGCCCTGCTCCAATCACCACTGATTAAAATTACAGAGCTCTTAATAGCCTAAATAAAGTGTGTTCAGCGAATCAATAACACCACTGATGAGTGCTGTTAGATAATACAGAGCGGGGAGAGGAGGAGGGGTGGCAGTGCAATGGGGACCCAGTAGTAGAGCTGCAACAATTAATCGGTTAATCGATTAGTTGCCAACTATCTAATGAATAGACAACTACTTCGCTAATCTGTTTATCAGTTTGTGTAATTTCTTTGAGGAAAATACTTAGAAATTCTTCATCAACTTAAATATTTTCAGCTTAACTTAGTTCGCTATGGCAGTTAACTAAATATCTTTGGCATGTGGACAAAACAGAACAGTTTTGGAAGCACTGATCGACATTTTCATTTCTGTCATGACATTTCTGTCATTTTATCAATGAAACAACTTTAAAATAATCAACATTTGGGGTTACCTTAATCTATTATATAAGAGTGGGTTTAACTGCGGGTGAGCGCTGATATTGCGCTCTATATTAGAAGGGATCTTTGGGCATGAGGAGAGAATGTCCACACAACGGAGTATAGGTCCAAACTTTTAATTAAAAAAATTGCCTGAAGAAGACCTAGACGGGTCGAAACGTTGTTGGTTTTTAATTCAAAGTTGGGAGCGGACATTCTCTCTTCTGTTTTATGCTCGTATTCCTTGTCCTGCACCTGGCCTAAAAAAAGGTGGGATGGGCACACAACTGCTCAACTAAACGTCTTTGGGCATAAAAAAATTGGAGAAGCCTGGAGGTTCTTACCTGTGGCAATGAAGACCGGGGGAGTCCCAGGCGTGGCGGTGTTGATGTACCCGATCTTGCTCCTCCCAATCCCAAGATACTGTGAGAAGAACACCCTGCGGTCCTGGTAGTCGAAATCCAGTGCCATAAGGCCGGAACCCAGGGAGAAGGACGCAAAAGGAACCGAGTGGTCATCCGGGTCCAGCCGAGCGCTGTTGAGCGTGTAGTCGGTGGTGTAGACCAGAAACTCGTCCTGGCCGTAGCCACAGGTGACGCCGTTGCTGAGCAGCGAGCCGTGGGCACAGCCGCACTTCACCGCCGTCTGGCCCGGATAGGCGAAGCAGAACTGCTGGCAGCGCCCGTTGTCCTCCAGGCATGGGTGGAAGTTCACCTGGTTTGCGGCGGTGGGCTGGACGTGGGCGTCGAACACCTTGACGTCCGACAGGCCCTGCAGCCCGTCGCGGATCACCTCGGTCTCGTTCTGGTTCCCAGCGTACTTGCTGGCCTGAAAGAGCTTCCCGAGCTTGCGGTCAACCCACAGCAGGTAGTTTCCCAGGATGGACAGGCCGTACGGGGCCGGGTACCGGCTACCATAGCGTATGATCTGCCTCCCGGTGCCGTCGGCAAACATCATGGAGATCATATCGAGCTCGTCATCGGCCCAGTAGAGCATGCCGTTGGTGTAGTCCACCGTGATGCCGCGAGGGGAGGACAGGCTCTCGGTGGCCAGCACAGTCCGATTGGTGCCGTCCAGCTGAGCTCGCTCGATCTTGGGGTTCTGGCCGGCGTCGGTCCAGAAGATTAAGCGAAGCCTGGGGCTGACGGCCAGGTCGCGGGGTCGGTCCAACGTGCTCTTGAGCAGAACCAGACGGTACGTGGTGTTCAGGCGCATCACCTCCAGGTGGGTCTGACTTGGGAACACGTTGGTGAAGTACAGGTTCCCTGGGGACAATTCAAAAGCAATGGTTAAAGCAACACTATGTAAGAACTGGCATTTGTAGCCCTCTTAGTCAATTTTCAACCCACTGGAACCACATTGCTTTTGGCGATGTGGCACAAGGCGATACCCATTACATCAAAAACTGTCGAAAACGGTCATGTTCCTGAGCAGGGGCACGTTTCACAAATCCATATTTGCTAACCTGTTAGCAACTTAGTTTGTTGGCAATTGGAAATTGCTAATTTGCAACTATGGTTTGGGGAAACGCGCCCCAGTACAATAAAGTTACAAAGTGCAAGACCAGACATTCCAGTTGCACGTTGGCCATGTCAGAGATGGCATTCTCCATAATCACAAGTCAGTGTATCTTCAAAATGAGGTAGAAGAGATTTAAATTAATGTTGGTAAATGGTTATGTGAAGGAGAGATAAACACGTGTTGACAAGAGTGCAAAGAGAGACATTTGATGAGGAAAGGTAGATCTCCCACCTGCTATCCAGTCGATGGCGAGCCCCTGGATGCCACCTGTGCCCACACCAGATGATACAATCCGAGAATACTGCGACCCGTCTGTCTTGGCCCGGTTGATCCCTCTGTAGGTGCTGGACGTGCTGTTGTCAATCCAGTACACGAAACCAGAGGCAATGTGAAGGTCCATCTTGTCCATTACACTGTAGGAGCCTATGGGGAAGTTAGCATAGTTACTATTATGATGATGGCTGTATTCATCACAGGTGGTGTACTACATTATGGTACACATTATAGATATGAAAAAATATTTGTAGCGCTTTTTACTGCTTAAATTGGACAGTTTTTTTAATATGATTATTTAAGGATTAATTGCCTCAAAGCAACATTGTACCAGAATGGGTAAAAGTGAAGCAATTCATATTTTAAGAAAAGTAAGAAGTAAAACAAATAAGAAGTAAAGCAAACATATTAATTTAAAATAAAAAATAAATAAAGAGTTTAATCTTTTTTTCAATGCAGTACGAGCGGATGTGGTTATTTACCATTTAGTGAAGGAGTGGATGTGGTTATTTACAATTTAGTGAAGGACTGAATGTGGTTATTTACAATTTAGTGAAGGAGTGGATGTATTAATTCAGTATAAAGTGAATGTTCTGAACAAAATAGTGGATGTTCTGAACACAAAACACTGATGAAGAGCGTATTAGCTCGAAACGTTACACACGGGTGAAAGTCAATAAAAATTCCTGATGGGAGCAAGTCTGCGGACATTCCACCCTTTTTCCTACTAAACACAAAACACGACACAGTGTGGTCATACATACTTCCTGTCACGGGCACCATGGCCTCGGAGTGGTCAGAGCTGTTGATGTGGAAGCCTCGGAGCATGCGTGGCGTGGACACGATGGCGAAGGAGTCGTACTGCTCGCAGAGTGTGCCATCCTGGGAGGGCACGAAACCCGTGGTGCAGGCACATGTCTTCTGGCCTCCCGGCTTGGGCAGGCAAAGGTGCGGGCAGCCGCCGTTGTTGGTGCTGCAGGCGTTGGTCGTGCCGGCCGAGTCTGAAATTGAGGGAATAGACAGACAGACGGATAGATAGATAGGGTGAGTGTGTGTGTGTGTGTGTGTGTGTGTGTGTGTGTGTGTGTGTGTGTGTGTGTGTTTGTGTGTGTGACAGACAGACAGATAGATAGATAGGGAGAGGGTGTTTGTGTGTGTGTGTGTGTGTGTGTGTGTGTGTGTGTGTGTGTGTGACAGACAGACAGATAGATAGGGAGAGTGTGTGGGTGTGTGTGTGACAGACAGACAGATAGATAGATAGGGAGAGGGTGTGTGTGTGTGTGTGTGTGTGTGTGTGTGTGTGTGTGCGTGTGCGTGTGTGTGTTGAGAAAAAGAGAGTGTGAGAGAGACTGAGTGAGGGGTAACATCTCTGTAAAAGCTTATGTTCACATTTCTGGGGGTAGTACGAGAGGTAAACAGGGTCCATCTCATTTCCAACAAGCAGAAAGGTATATAAATTGGTCTTTCCTCATAGGGAATCAATCTCAGTATTGAGGGGAGGCATTTGTACAGTGTAGGTCATTTCTAGACCACACAAAAAGCTAGAAGAGATTTGTGCTCACAGGGGAAATCATGGCAGACCACTAGAGGAAGAGGAGGAAGAGGAAGAACCAAAGAACTATAAATCTCTGTCTCAGTCAGCAGCACTCACTGTCTCTGGCGTATATACTTTATACACTCATACATTCACAAACATACATGTACACACACACACACACACACACACACACACACACACACACACACACACACACACTCACTGTCTCTGGCGTATATACTTTATACACTCATACATTCACAAACATACATGTACACACACACACACACACACAGAGACACACACACACACAGACACACACACACTCACTGTCTCTGGCGTATATACTTTATACACACTCATACATTCACAAACATACATGTACACACACACACACACACACACACACAGACACACACACACACAGACACACACACACTCACTGTCTCTGGCGTGGACCTTGACGGCGCGGACCCCAGCCAAGCCGCTCCTCAGCACCACCATGTTGGCGCCGTTGACCTTGTCCACGCGCTCCACCACCTCGTAGTCCAGGTCGCTGTAGTAGAGGTGGGGGCCGTGCACGCTGATGCCCCACGGGTGGGATAGGCTGCTGACGATGGTCACACGGCTCACGCCATCCATGGTGCCGCATTCGATCTGTCAATCATGCAGAAGAGCGGCGGGAGGGGGGGGGGGGGGCAGGATTACAGAATGGATTACAGAATGGGTCATTATGGGAAGGAGGCTTGAAGGTTGATTTGGAAGAGTCTCATACATGAATTCAGTATATCTGTAGATGGTCTCGTTCGTGCTTGTGTGCTTGTGTGTGTGTGTGTGTGTGTGTGTTTGAGAGTGAGAGAGTACAAGTGTGCATAATGTGCATAATGTTTGACTTTTGTGGGTGGTGTGTGTGTATTTACATGTGTGACATGCATGTATGTCATGCATGTGTGTGTGTGTCTGTAGAGAGAGAGAGAATCTGTGTGTGTGTTTGTGTGTGGTGTGTGTGTTTGTGTGTGAGTGTGTGTGTGTGTGTGTGTGTGTGTGTGTGTGTAAGTGTAATGCATTTTCATCAACTCACCAGTCCCGAGCTGGGGACCCCCCAGTAGAGCTTGCTGGCTGCGATGTCTGCGGTGATGAACTCAATGTTGGCCAGGTTCCCCGTGAAAAGGGTTTTGAGGTTCCCTCCGTCCATGTCTGCACTGGCCACTTTAGCGGGGACCCCACTGTCTGTCCCTCTGTCTGTCCAGAACAACTTCCTGCCACACAAAGATTCACAAACTCATCGCTCTGGTGATCACATCTCTTTCACAAAAAAATACAGCCTTAACTGAGTGTGAATGAACCCAAACAGGTTTGCAGCCGTCTGAGAATGGAGGACAAATTTGTTTTTTGAATCCTTGTTAAAGTGTGTGACTTGAATTGGGGCAGATCGTTTCTATAACCAGGAGTTGTTTTCCTCTGAAAACTACAATTTCCTTTGCGTTTTGGAGAAATGTACCATAACCAGGTCCAAATTATGTCAACCATATATACAGGTGTTGCAAGGCATGTTACTTTCAGTTTTTGCTCCACCGACACATGCAAATGCATAATTAATTTAGAGATATTTAAAATTAAAACAATTAGATGCTAAAACAAAATACACTATGCCATGTGCAGTATTTTACTATTACTGTGAAATTTCCTGATCCTAATCCTCATGCACTTGTAATTGCACTTCCAGGACAGTAGATGGCGCTATGGGTGAGGTAATGGTGGGAGAGCATATCTACCCTCTGGCGGGGTCCAGGGCTATGCCCACTGGTGTGCCGGCTCCCTCGGGTTTGCCCGTGCTGGTGATGAGAGTTCTCCTGTACTGCTGCGCTCCATCCACTCTGATAACCTACAGGAGAACAGGGAGAGTGGAAAACAATGATTGATATCAGCTGAAACAGAGAAAACACTCAAATGGATTTATTTCACGTTTGTCAGGCAAACAAAATATAATAAATGGGTATATTATGTTATGATGTAATAAATACTGATAATAAAATATATTTTGTGACACATTTTGACCTTTTTTACCATTTACCATTTTTTGGAATCTCATTCATCTTGTGAGTATCACAATTTTCAGCACTATGGACCACATAACTCTGCTGATTTGCACAACACACGCTCTGTATTCTCAGAAGTATATTGAACGCCTTAACACCTATACACTTGCCTCTATCGCCTTATTGGTGGGATTGGTGTAGTACATCATGCGGGTTATCCAATCAAAAGCAAGGCCTGAGGGAGAACCGATGATCCCTGCGGGTGCAAACTGGGTTCTGTTGGTTCCATCGGTCTTTACTCTGTATATCGATCCCTGTTTTATACAACAATTACTGTTATTATCAATACATAGTTATTATGTATATTATTATTATCAATTTTTCCACCTGGTCTTTTAAAAGGTCTTTTAGCTTTTAAAAAGTCCTACGAACAAAAATAGTAACAGATTGTAAAGAAATAAGTGTTTCAATATCCACTAAATTTAGCATGCTAATCAGCTAACTGGTCACCAGACCATACTATACTCTCTATACTCTATACTCTCTATACTATATACTCTCTATACTCTCTATACTACATATATATATATATATATATATATATATATATATATATATATATATATATATATATATATATATATATATATATATATATATATATATATATATATAAATATCTACAGTATACTATATACTCTCTATCCTCTATACTCTCTATACTATATACTCTCTATACTATATACTCTATACTCTCTATACTATATACTCTCTATACTATATACTCTCTATCCTCTATACTCTCTATAATCTCTATACTATATACTTTCTATACTCTCTATACTCTCTACAGTATACTATATACTCTCTATCCTCTCTATACTATATACTCTATATCCTCTCTACAGTATACTATATACTCTCTGTACTCTCTACAGTATACTATATACTCTCTATACTCTATATACTCTCTATCCTCTATATACTCTCTGTACTCTCTACAGTATACTATATACTCTCTATCCTCTCTACAGTATACTATATACTCTCTGTACTCTCTACAGTATACTATATACTCTCTATACTCTACAGTATACTATAGACTCTCTCACACTGTATTACCAGAGAGGCTAGTAATCAAGGATCTTTAGTATTACTGCTTCATTTTTAAATTCTTTATATTGAATGCATGCAGGTCAGTGAAAGAGGGCTGTCGTGGGCACGATGGTACATTCAAGACAACTTGAATTCTACAGAAAGCCCCTTTAACTGCCACACAAGTTCTGAGTCTCCATAGAAGTATTCTTTGAGACTTACGGAGCCTTGCACCCAGTAGACAAACTGTTCCTTGTCATCGAAGTCGATGTCGACTCCTTTCGTGATGCCTGATATGGGGGCCATGGCGTTGTTGGAGGTGTCGTTGGGGTT
Organism: Alosa pseudoharengus; assembly: GCF_046254945.1. NCBI lineage: Eukaryota > Metazoa > Chordata > Actinopteri > Clupeiformes > Clupeidae > Alosa > Alosa pseudoharengus. Next base: position 17,074,773 of record NW_027468674.1, on the reverse strand, counting down.
GAGAGGGATCCCCATGATAACAGTCTCTCTCATCACCATTAAGAAAGGGGTGTCATCTGGAATCAAATTCAAGTCATGATTCAACATTCATTTGTTTTACACCTCATTATATGTCATAAAGAGAGTGAAAATCTTGGGTTTCATCTCTCTCTCTCTCTCTCTCTCTCTCTCTCTCTCTCTCTCTCTCTCTCTCTCTATATATATATATATATATATATATATACATATATATATATATGTGTGTGTGTGTGTGTGTGTGTGTATGTGTGTGTGTATTATATACACCTTTATGTATATACCTATCCAGAGATCATTTCAGCTGTGTGATGTCTGGTGCTGATGTGGTACCTTTGGTGCAGGTGCGCTTGTCACTGTTGAGGTTCCAGCCGGACTGGCAGGCACAGGTGTAGTACCTTGGCCGTATCTGAGACAGCAAACACAACTGGCTACACACGTGCTCCGCGCAGGGGTTAATGGCTGCAGGAAAACACACACACACACACACACACACACACACACACACACACACACACAGAAGCACACACACATACACACAGATACACACAGAGCGAGAGAGAGAGAAAAAACACACACACACCTATTATTTGCCTATTATTTGTCTTTGCATGAGGGAGTGTCATGTATTTATTTGGGTATTAATATTCACAGTAAAGGTGCTTCAACCAGCATCACTGACTCCCAACCCACTATTCTGGCAAAAGATGATATTCCAGTCAAACCAATAAATTACAGCCCACACTTCTGTGTGCCTGGAGCAATACATTTGCTTGGCTGGAGCGAACATGAGACACTATCATGGTTCAACAAAAGCAATGGCCCGCTGGCCTGGGGCAAGTAAAAGAGCATCTTGTGCCAGTTGGTTGCCAATCACTGGTTTTCTGCCAGTCACCATCAAGAGTCAGCACAGCTCACCTGTGATGCTACTTAGTTGAAGCTAAGCATGTGAGGCTACTAACATAAAAAAAGGGAACACTTTTAACTTGTGTAAAAGTGAGTTTTCTGGGCCACTAAAATATAACTTAAAGAGAGACTTAAAGGCCAGTAAACATATACAAATATATCTTTAGGATTAGGATTAGGATTAGTGTGTGCTCCACCTCACCTGTGTGTTCACTGTGTGCTGAATGTGTTTCACTAATTCACGGATTTGGATAAATGCAGAGACCAAATTTCCCTCACAGGATCAAAAGAGAGTATATATACTAATACTATACTAATACTTAAAGGGACTTAAAGGCCAGTGAATATATACAAATATATCTTAAAGAGGGACTTAAAGGCCAGTAAATATAAGGATACAAGAATACAAGGATACAAGGAAGTTTATTGTCACATGCATATAGTTACTGGAAGTAAGAAATGCAGTGAAATTAAGTCTGGTGTCAGCCTATTTGTGCATTTATGGGGGGGGGGGGTAAAAAGGTGGTGTGTGTTGGGGGGATGACAAGGGAGATGGGATAGTGTGCTGTGTATGTGGGGAGAGGGCAGTGTGCAATATGTGTGTTGGAGAAGCTTCCTCATGAGACAATGTGCTGTGTATTGGGGGGGGGGGGGGGGCAGTGTGCTGTAAGTGGGGATGTGTGTTGGAGAAGCTTCCTGATGAAATAATGTGCTGTGTATGTAGGGGAGAGGGGGGGGGGCAGTGTACTGCAAGAATGATGTATGTGAGTGATGACAGTGAAGATGTGTGTGTGGGCGGGAGGGGAGCGGAGCAGTGACTGTGTGTGTGTGTGTGTAGTGTGTGTGTGGGTAGGTGGGGGCAGTATGCTGAAAGTATGTAGAGGAGGTGTGTTGGAGAAGATCCTGAAGACAATGTGCTGTGTATGTAGGGATATATACAAATATAACTTAAAGAGGGACTTAAAGGCCAGTAAATATATACAAGGGGCCAGCACAAATCTCATGTACTGGCCTGAGACTCAATATGCGAAGGCCTTTACCGTTGGGCTGCTTGATGTGGTGGTCCATAGCGATGCCCATGGGCTGGTAGACGCTGGTCATGAGGGTGGTGACGTTCCCGCCGTGGAACTTGTTGGTCTTCATGACACGGCTGGTGTAGCGCTCGCTCCAGTAGACGTAGTCCTCAAACACGGTCAAGCCGTGCGGATGGTTAAGGTTCTGTGGGAGAGAGAGGGAGAGAGAGAGAGAGATAACGGAAGAACGGAAAGAAAGTGCATGGAAGAGAATGAAAGAAGAGGGGTGAGGATGGAGGGAAACGGGGAAAGAGAGAGAAAAAGAAGTGAGAAGGACAGGACAGAGAGAGTGAAGAGCATAACAAATGTTACGTTTTTCAGCACCTCATCGTAAGAGCTTTTAGTGGTAGTTTTAGTGCAGTTTCCTGCTACAGCCAAACTGACCATTCAGCAATATTAAGCTGTGGTTGTAAGGGCCACAATTTCCAATGGATGCTTCACAAGTTAAGATGTAATTCTACTGCTCTCTTGGATGGAAAACTGTAGACATCTGACACAACATCCGACACAACATCCGACACAAATACCACTCAGTATTACACAGGTGTGCAGGACGTACCATGTCACTGGCGAACACCTGATGACGATTGTTGCCATCGTAGTCGCAGTAGTCGATGTACTTCAGATAGGCGTCAGCGAAGTAGAGGCGGCGAGTTGGGTAGTCTAGGGCCAGTCCATTGGGCCAGTATACCTTCGTTGTAACGATGGCTTTCCTCCCAAAGCCATCCATGTCGGCCCGTTCGATCCGTGGGTTTTGACCCCAGTCTGACCAGAACATCACATTGGTGCTAGGAAAGGCATAAATAAACAAATCAATGGATAAACAGATTAACAGAAAAAATTGACAGAAATAAGCTTCAATATCTTACACTGATACTGAATGCATATCTAGCGATTCAAAGACTTGAAGTCTATGACAAAGGTTCTTGCATGAAGCAGTTAAATGACTTGAGCAAAGAGGTTCTACTGACTGTTGTGGGCTGTAAAAATATCAGTCAAATTTGTATCAAATAAATAAGGCAAAACAGTAATAATCCTACTGGTTGCGAGGATCAAGTGCAAGCCCGCGTGGACTGGTAATGTTTTTGCTTAACAGAATCTTCCGGAAGTGTCCATCGATGGTGGAAACCTCAATGGTCTGCATCACTGAGTCAACCCAGTAGAGGTTCCGGCCGACCCAATCCACAGCCAAGGTCTCCGGAACCATCAGTCCACTGCTAAAAACCTGCAGGAAAGCACAGGTCCAAAAAGAAGTGTATTACCGGTATGCCTCAAAGGCCATGTGGTAGGCTATCTATTTAAAATTTTAAAACAGTATATGATCTGAACACACGTAGGAGACATATAGGAGACATATAGAAGACCATCCAGGTAAAGGGTCACTTTTTTTCCCAAACACTACACTGTCCACCACCCACCTTCCTCTTGTCCGTGCCATTCTGGAAGGCGCTCCAGATCATCTTCTGAGAGACGTCTGCCCAAAAGATCCTCTTGGAGACCCGGTCAAAATCCACGGTGACGATGCTGGAGCCACTGACGATGGGCTGGATGACAGGCGGGCGGAAGTTGATGCGGTCAGCGATGATCTGACTACGCTTGGTGACCAACAGCACAGCCTCTATGGGGTCTAGATCAAGCACAAGAAGGGTCAGGGGTGATAAGGATTACAGCTCTATACCGGTATTGTAGTATATCGTGTTAGGCGGGGATCATGTTAGCCAGAGGTAAGCGGCAGCGGCAAGCGTAACGCAACGCTCAGACCATAATAAGTTCCTATGGTAACACAAACGGTTCGCCTTAACTGACAATTGAATACGCTCGCGATGCGCTTTGAAAGTTAAACCAAGTTCAACGCTCAGCTTGCTCAACACTAGCGTTACGCCAGCGTTGCCACCGTTCCGCTGTCGAATCATAGAGAACAATAGGAAACCTGCCGCTTGCCGCTGGCTAATGTGATCCCCGCCTTATAGAAGTCTGTGGTTACCATACCAGGCACATTTGCTTGGTCATGGTATTGACAAAAAAAATGCAACTGAATAGACCTTTTTCACAGCAGCCATTTTGACATGAAATAGAAGTCTCTGTTCAATTTAAGCGTACCAGAATCAGAACCTTAATTAATGTGTTAATTAATATACCTTAATTAACTAGTAAAACCTGGGCTTGCCATATATTTCATGTCAAAAAAGGCTGCCGTGAAAAAGAGTCCATGGACGTAAATTGGCTCCAAAAGGCGCCAAGATGGCCGCTCACTCTTGACTTTGCAGGTGCGCATGTCGGGCTCCAGCAGGTAGCCGTCCTGGCAGTAGCAGCGGAAGGAGCCGCGCTCGTTGAAGCACTGCTGGCTGCAGAAGCCGAGCACCTGGCACTCGTCGATGTCCTCGCACGTCTTGGAGTCGTTGAGGAGCTGGTAGCCCGACGGGCACGTGCACTGGGCGCCGAACGGGCCCTGGATGCAGCCGTCGCTGCAGCCCCCGTTAGCCACCGCACAGTCATGACCGTCTGAGGAGGAGGGTGGGGGGGGGGGGGGTGAGGGTGAAGGAAAAATGAGAGGATGAGAGGAGAAAAATGTGTAAAAGAGAAAAGGACAGGAGAAATGGACATATTCATGTTGAGATCAAGATCAAGCTTGAAAAGGATACCACAAGGATAGCACACATCTCCCAAAAATCATGAAGCTCTAACTGTCCCTGCTTGACCTTCCTTTTCAGGTGCCAGACCCAAAAACCCAAAAAGGACTTCAAAGCACCATAGATACACTCACTGCAGAGGGGCGACTCGTCGGCTCCGTTCGGGCAGTCCCGCTGGCCGTCGCACACTTTGCCCTCCGCGATGCACACCTGGTCGGTCGGGCACAGCCACTGGCCGGCGGGGCAGCTGAAGGGCGGCGTGGGGCAGGCCTGCTCGTCGCTCATGTCTCGACAGTCGTTATCGCCATCGCACACCCAGTTCGATGATATGCAGTTGCCATTGGCGCACTGGAAGAAGCCGGGTCGGCAGGTGCGGGGTGGGCAGCCGTGGTGCTCGTCTGAGCCGTCCTCGCAGTCAGCATGCCCGTCGCACTCCCAGGCGCCCGGGATGCAGAAGCCATCCACCTGGCACTGGAACTCATTGTCGTGACACAAACCAGGCCCTCTAGTGGCTGCCGTGAGCATTGCAGGGAAACATACAACAGGGAAATAAACACAGGGAAATATATTTACTCCTTCCACAAATGTTAAGTTGGCATGCATCCTGACTTAATTAGAGTAAAAAGTTAACATAGAATGTCTTAACATAGAATATCTATAGCACAGTACTAAGAATAGTAAAGATATTATTTTTTATATATCAAACAAAAAATCTATTAATTAACCAAACTGAACTTTTTGGTGAAAATAAACAGCATATTATTGGCAATTTATACGGACATATATTTTCTCTCTAATATTTCAGTCAGTGGTAGTGGTGGTGATGGTGTGTGTGTGTGTCCTACTCACGGCAGCCCCGCTCATCTGAGTGGTCTCTGCAGTCATACACTCCATCGCAGCGGTAACTATTGCTGATGCACTGGTCCCCGCTGGCACAGGCAAACTCATATGAGGAGCAGGCGAACTCTGCAGGAGCGGGCGCACAACACACATGCCACATGCCACCCAATTAGCTTCCACTTCCTGCCCCATGCCACCCAATTAGCTTCCACTTCCTGCCACATGCCACCCAATTAGCTTCCACTTCCTGTAGCATCCTCCTCATGTACTGCTAATGTTCAGAGTAAGCTACATCCACACTATTCCGGAACATCCACTACAAGTCTGATAAAAGGCATCTCTTCTCACCTTAGACTAATGTCCCTTGCAAATGGTAGCATGGTAAAAACACATCTTAGAAAATAGATCAAACTAGAATTAAACGAAACAAAGTAATACACCAAGCAAGTTACTACAGATGAAAGAGGTAGTTTCAGCTTATTCAGATTGTTTCTTTGAAACTGTGAAAGTGTGTTCACAACGCTTTACATGTTCCAAATACAAGGGTGAAAAGCATTACTTGAAAAGGCATATTGTCACACACATAATGGTAAGCACTATGCTCTCTCTCTCTCTCTCTGTCTGTCTCTCTCTCTCTCTCTCTCTCTCTCTCATACACACACACACACACACACACACACACACACACACACGCACACACACATGATTTTCATGCCAGTTAATCTTTGACCCTTATGACCTATAAGCTTTATCTCTGACCTTCTTTGACCTTTCGGTAAAGATAGAAAAAAAAGAGCTAACTCACCACAGTCCTTCTCGTCAGAGCCATCCATGCAGTCCTGGTCCCCATCACACACGTAGGCGCTGGAGATGCAGCGGTGGTCTGGACACAGGAAGAAGCCTGGACTACAGGTGGAGATTGTGCCATCTGAGGGGGTGGGGGGGTTAGAGGGGGGGGGGGCGAGAGAGGGAGGGGGGGGGAGAGAGAGGAGGGTTTTAGGGAGGGGTGTAGGAACAAGTGTAATCAATCGACAAGGATGGTGGAGAGAGACAAGATAGAGGGAGGAGAGAGAGAACGACAGGCAGTGAGAGAGAGGGAGAGGGAAAAAGATAGGGGAAAAAAAGAGAGAGATGGAAAACAAAGAGACGGGGAAGTCAAATTGGGGGGAGGGAGAGAGAGAGAGAGAGAGGTGGGGAGAGAGTGTAATGTGAGTTGTAAGGTGGAAATCAGGAAGATAAGAGAAACAAGACAGGAGTTATGGGACAGACAGACATGGAGTAACAAACAACAGAGTACAAGAGTGATAGAATGATACGAGATAAGGAGGGAAGAGACAGAAAGAGAGAGAGGTGAAGGTGATGGGGAAAAGAGATGTGACATTAAACCAGACAGAGTGTCAGGACTGATAAACTCCTCCCTGTGGAGGAGGTTCAGACAGGAAGTATGGAGCCACAGATGTAGAGGACTGGGGCATGAACTCATTCACCCTCTGACCCACTAACTCTCTGACACCCACTCTACCCCTTTATTTCAAACCTAATCTCCACATCCATGATTACACACACACACACACACTACTCTAAAGACACACACACACACACACACACACATGCACACACACACACACACACACACACACACACACACACACACACACACACACACACACACACACACAGTCTCACACACACACACACACACACACACACACACACACACACACACACACACACAGTCTCACACACACACACAGAACCAGGCGCGCCTGCAGGTGTACGTCCGTACGCACTGTGCGTACCATCAAGCTACTCAACAACAGAACATTTCCCTTGTGTGTGTGTATTCACACCAAATTGGCCTTCCATACTTTCCCAACTATGCACAGTATCCCTTTAGCTGCATGCCATTAGGCTATTTACCATTTTCTATTACGTAAAGTTAGTGAACACGTTATCAAAATTAACGTGCACGCATTTTGTTTGAGCAGGAGAGAGAATACGCACGCAGACACGCAATAGGCTACTTGTTGTTTTCTTTTACTTGACTATCTATATATGGTTATCAGCACACAATGTTGAGCTAATTCACTAACTCAATACTCGTCAATGGATATCACAAGTTTAAACAACGAAAACAAAGGATGGAGGCAGCAAAGCTAGGAGTTATTCCAGATGGGCAAGAACAAGGTAGGCAATTGGTGTGCTTGTCAGAACGTTAGACTGCACTAAAGCCAGACGTCACGTTACGCTGGAACGAAATAGAACAAAACTAAAGGTAACTTTAGCCTGTATAGGGCTGTATCAAGTTGTCCAAATGAGTAGGTCATTGTAGACATTGTCGTTGTATTATCGCATGTGGATGTTATTATGCTATGCTTGTTATTTTGTTGACCGATGCACGGACCTAAAACGGACAAATATTGTTCACGAGTGATTTTTTTTTTGCGGGGGGGGGGGCGACCACAACCCTGTCCATCTCCACCACTTACTGCACACCCGCTCGTCCGAGCCATCCCCGCAGTCGTTGGCCATGTCGCACACCCAGCTCTTGGGGACGCATTTGCCGTTGGAGCAGGCAAACTGCTCGGCACTGCAGGTGGTGGGCAGGCGCGTCGGGCAGTTGTCCTCGTCAGTGCCGTCGCCACAGTCATCCTGGCCGTCACAGCGCCATCTACTGGGGATGCAGTGCTTGTTTCCACAGGTGAAGGCCCTGGGAGAGCAGGTCGTGCCTGGAGCAAGGGAAAAGAGAGAAAGGGGGAGAGAGAGGAGGAGAGAGGAAGAGAGAAAGGGGGAGAGAGAGAGAGGAGAAAGAGAGATAAAGAGAGAGAGAGAGAATTTAGTTTTTGGGCTTCATACAATAGACAAAATAGTCAGTATTTCAGAGAGAATGAACATATTCATAATGGATGTGGCGCATGACATCTTAAACAGCAGGAGGCATCTGACGTGTTCAAATCATAGCTATCAAAGATACAATATACATACACAGGTAGGAGAAATACATACACAGTTAGGCCTCAGTCTTAGTATACACACACACACACACACACACACACACACACATACAAACACACACACACACATACAAGTAAACACACACCAATATCGGTGCAGTTGGTCTCATCCGTGTTGTCCATGCAGTCCCTGATGCCATCACAGCGGTACGAGTTGGAGACGCAGCGGCCGCCATCGCAGGGGAAGGCGTAATCGCCGCAGCTGACGTCGGGCGGAACGACGGAGTCGTCCTTGACGCAGTCGCGCTGGTTGGCCTGCAGCTTCATGCCATAGGGGCAGCCGCACACGCGACTGGACGCCGGTGTGGGGAAGCAGAAGTGGCTGCACTGGCCGTTGGGGAGCATGTTACAGCGACTGTTGAACACTGGCGCGCACAAACACACACACACACACACACACACAAACACACACATGGACACACACATGGACACATACACACACACACACACACACACACACACACACACACACATGGACACACAGATGAACATACACACACACACACACACACACATGGACACACACACATGGACACACACACACACATGGACACACATATGAACACACACACACAAACATAAACATTTACAGTACATCAGCTCAACGTAAATGTGTGAATACACTTTTCAAAAGCAAAACATATACAGTTATAAAGTAAAGGAAGTAAATGTATAAATGGACTAATCAATCTCAATTAATAAAAAAAAATAGGATTGAATCCATCTTAATCAATGAATATATTGATCAATCAATGTAAATTAATGGAAAAATTGATTGATCAGCCTCAATCAAGGAATAAATGAATCAATCAATTTCAATCAACGAATCACTGGATCGATCAATCTCAATCGATGAATCAATTAATGGTTCGACCCCACTCCATCCCTGCACTCACTGCTCTGGATGTCGGCAGAGTAGGCCTTCACGTTCATGACTCCCATGATCCCCTTGCGGAGGACAACACTGTTTCCTCCATCTCTCTTCCGCATCCGGAACACAGATTTAGTTCTCCAGTCAGACACAAACAGGTGGTCTGAAAAGATAGGAATGAGGGAGAAGGTATTTCAGAGAGAATGAGCAGGAGTCATCTGATGTGTTTAAATCATAGCTATCAAAGATACAATATACATACACAGATAGGGAAAAAATACATACACAGTTAGGCCTCAGTCTTAATGTAAGTGCACACACACACACACACACACACACACACAAGAGGGAAGAGGGAGGGAGGGAAACATTGTAAGAGTGCGAGAGATAAAGATTACAATGTTTTTAGCTTCAACAAAATCATGAATACGAATACAGGTCTGAGTGGGGTTTTTTTAATCTTTGAATCCTTGACTTTTCATATACTTAAAAAAGTGCCTCTCACCTGAGTGTATGGTGAGGGAGAAGGGCTGTGTGATCTGGCCGATGTTGGAGAAGGCCTGGCGGTCTGAGCCGTCCATGCCCACAAACTCGATGCGGTCCAGCAGAGCGTCCACCCAGTAGAGTCTGTCCATCCTGAAACACAGCAGTCACAGCCAGAGTGGGTTCAGAGAGGGTTCGGTTCAGAGTGGGTTCAGAGAGGGTTCATAGTGGGTTCATAGTGGGTTCAGAGTGAGTTCATAGTGGGTTCAGAATGGGTTCATAGTGGGTCTAGAGTGGGTCTAGAGTGGGTTCATAGTGGGTTCATAGTGGGTTTAGAATGGGTTCATAGTGGGTCCATAGTGGATTCATAGTGGGTTCAGAATGGGTTCAGAATGGGTTCATAGTGGGTCTAGAGTGGGTTCATAGTGGATTCATAGTGGGTTCAGAGTGGGTTCAGAATGGGTTCATAGTGGGTACATAGTGGATTCAGACACTCCCACTCACCTCACACTGGAACTCAACTCAATCACTGTGCTGAAGGGATAATGAGATAGCTGAGACCTTTGGTCAGTTCATTGTAATGTGACGTTAAATCACTGTGTCTTCATCATTATCATCATCATCATCATCATCATAACAATGACCATCACCACCATTATAATAGAATCCATAGAATCGATCCATCCATGTCCACAGGGGCACAGGTTCGAGTCCGGCCTGAGGTCATTTCCCTAACCCACTCACTCCCCATCTCTCTCTGGCACTCATTTCCTGTCATCTCCTCACTGTACTGTCAAATAAAGACTAAAAAAAGTCCATAAATATAACTTAAAAAGGATTAAAAGCCCGTACATGTAGTCGATGGCGAGCCCATTGGGCCAGCCCAGGGTGGTGTTGATGAGTGGGATGGCATTGCTGCCGTCTGTGTAGGCTCGGGTGATCACCGCAGGACGGTACCAGTCTGACCAGAACAGCAATCTACATGGGGAACAGACACACAGACACAAAAAGCAGCGTACACCACTGTGTCATACCTAAGTAATATTTGAAAATATACACTGCTCAAAAAAATTAGGGGAACACTTACAGTTTTTCACAATTGTTAAAACACATTTTTTGAAACATTCCACCATTTTCTCCATTCTCAAACTACATTCACAGAATAAATGACAGTTCTTGCAAAATAAAACACTCGCCTCAAAAGTTTTACTTGTGTTCAGAACCAAACAGTGTCAGAGTACCGATCCAGTGTATGATTGAAGTGTTTAATTTTTTTGAGCAGTATATTTCTGTTGTTGTTTATTTTTCTCTCTATTACCCTGCGCTGGGGTGAATCGCAATGCCGCGGGGGTTCTTCAGTTGCTCCACGATTTCCCGTCTGGATCCATCCGTCACCTTGTAGGCCGAGACGGACCGGTAGGTGCTGGACGTCCAGAACAGAACCTTGGAGGTCCAGTCGTAGGCCATGGACTCTACTGTTCCCACGCGGAACCCTGTCAGAATCTGCTGGTCTGTGTTGAGAAATGACGATAGATAGATAGATTAAAATTAGAAGAAACCTACTTAGGCCTCAAGTATGCACATTATACACAATACACATATTTGACGTCAATCTAACAAATTTAATGTCAATCCCAATCTACTGCTACCATCATTTAATCAACAGTTAACTGTACTGCACTTATTTGGACAAACGTACGTGTTCCATTGACGGCACCCTTGTAGATGATGGCCCTGCTGCGGTCGTTGTAGAACACGGCCTCCTCGCTGGCATCGTACTCCACGCCCGAGGCGCTGAAGGTGACCCCCAGACCGGTCAGGGGAAGTGTGACGTCCTCCTGCATGGATATGTTCAGGGGGATCCCCCGCACCGCATACGATGTCGCCACCAACAGGAAGTCACGCACCTCTGCAAAAATACAGTAAACTGAAGCAGACAGAAATAGACTAGGGGCCCTCATTTAAATTGCAGGCAAAGTGATTTTACCAGGTTATTAGATTAGTTTATTTAGACTTTAGACTTTAGACTTTGCCCATCATTTAAAATAGAGGCCCAGGTGAGGTTCAAAGAGAACAGAAAGAAGCTGACAGGACTTAAAGGAGAAGGAGACCTCTCCAAAAGGTTTGTTATTGACCAGAAGTTCTTTGTAAACATCTCTTCAAGTTAGGTATCATTATCCTCACCTGACTCTTGTGTAAATCCCTTTACAGTGAGTTATAGAGTCATTCAAATAAAGTACCAACAATTTTGTTTATGACATGTTGTACAATGCCTCTCTCTTCACTATACAGACTAAACATGAGTGAAATAGGCTCTGTCTCTCACTGAAACAGGTGCGGAGGTCAGGCTGGAGGTCGTAACCCAGGCGACACTTGCATCGGTAGCCCAGTCCATCGTTGTCGGTGCGGTGGCTCAGCACACAGATGTGCTGGCAGCCGCCATTGTGCCGGCCACATGGGTTCTGCACTGTAGTGAACAGCAGGAGGTGGGTGAGGATCCATAACGCACTGTGTGTTTATCATTTACTTTTATGCTTCGTTTTTAATTGAAAATATTATGTTACAGTATCAATATTGCAGATTTTGGTTAGCATTTTTGCCAATCGAGCCTATGAACAACAAAATGTGTGGAATCCATAACCATTCGCAATGCCGTGAATGAAGAGACATATTTTGACACAGCTTTTGCACAGTAAGATAATGAGATAACTTGAGATATTGAGACACAAGCAGCAGCATCCTCATTTGGGTTTGATTCCAACCCATTTGATTAATTTCCTTACTCAACTCAAGTCCCTCTTTCCCACTCATGTCCTGTCAATCTATACAGTCCTATCACAACTATCAAAAAATATTCAAAAATCCCATCCCCCATAACTAAAATAAAATAGTGGCATTAAGATTATTCAGGTTTATTCGGTATATATTTTTTTTTATCAGTTCCTTACCCACAGGTTGCAGGGCAGAGTGAGAGACCACAATGTGCCCAGGTTTGTCTGCCGTCCGGAACAGGAGCGTGGGGTCACTGCCGTTGAAGCGGTTGGTGCGGATGACACCCATCTTAGTCCAGTCGGTGAAGAAGGCGTGGTTCTCAAAGACAGACAGGCCAAATGGATGAGGGACCTGATAGCCTCCATTCAACACAATTTTCCTTCAGGGAGATTGGTGATATTATTATTACTAATGATTATAACATTATTAAGACTATAATTTATGACAAATATTGAGTGACCAATAGTAAAGGACTACATGCTCTTCTTCATACAATTGATAAAGTGTATCATAATGTATCAGCCAAGGGCATGTTCTGAGGCTTGTTGTAGCTAATTTGTACAGTAGTAAAAAAAAATCAATCAGTAACTACATCCTACATCCAAACAACTAAAACATTACATCCAGGGCCATATCTTATATACACTACCAGTCAAAAGTTTGGAGACACTCCATTCCACTCCATTATAGACAGAATACCAACTGAGATCATTTGCATTGTTTTTTTACTCAGGGCAGCAGTTTTCGGATTACATCATGTGCTTACATAATGGCAAAAGGATAATGGAGCGGAATGAAAATTTCTAAGTGTCTCCAAACTTTTGACTAGTAGTGTATACAGTATATCTTAAGAAATTCACTTATATCATCCTTCATTTTGTCTCTACCTACCTGTCCAGCCCACTGTAGGTAACAGTCTGTACCATGTTGAAGTGCTCGTCTGTCCAGTACACCCTTTTGGTGACCAGGTCCAGGGTAACACCAGTTGGATTGCCAACCCTCGTCTTCACCAGCTCAAAGCGATTGCTGCCGTCCATGAAGGCACGCTCCAGTTTCATGTCGTTGTCACCATAGCCCATGATGTCTGTGAAGAACATGTACCTGGACAGGGGACAGAGGAAAGCTCACATTAGTAATGTTGTGTTGTATGTGTAAGAGGGAGAGAGAGAAGGTCTGCACAACTTTGTCAGACCAAGGACCACTAAGCCAATAAAAAAAACCTCACGGACCACCTAGCTAAAAAAAAAGACCCACTATATTACATAGTAGGCCTACTCACTGAACCACCTTGCTTATTGTCTTTGCACCTTGCTTGTCAGAGGATTAATGTGATTTAAACTAACATAGCTTAGGCAGTGTTGCAGAACTGTTTGGATTTACATACAAGATGGTTCAATATTGCAAACAACTCATCTATATTATATTTTATCATGTCTGCTCACAGACCACTTAGGATACAGTAGCTTGCGGACCACCAGTTGTCCCCGGACCACACTTTGAGAAACACTGATGTAGAGGCTCCAAAAATAAACTTTATTTATCTCTAAAAATAACAGGCAACGTTTCATTCGCACAGAATCTTCGTCAGGCCCTTCGTCCTACACACTCAAGACACTGCGCTCACCCAACCGTGGGGTCCAGGGCCAGGCCATGTGGGTTCTCCAGGTTTTCAGCCACCAGGGTGACGCGGTCGCTGCCGTCGAAGTTGCACACGTCGATGCGCTCCACTCGTGCCTCCAGCACGTACAGCTTGAAGTTGATCCAGTCCACGGCGATGTTCTGGACACTGTGCACGGCCTCGGTCAGAACCTCCTGCTGATCACTCCCGTCGAAATTTATTGAGAAGACCTGAGGATAGGGAAGAGGCATAACGTTTATGAAAATGTGTGTGTGTGCGTGTGCGTGTGCGTGTGTGGGTGTGTGTGTGGGTGTCACATTCTATGTCAAGCTCAGTAAAGCACACACTGAATGGGTAACTAAATGTAGGCCTTTTACACTGTTTCAACACTAAACTATAGTGGCCTGTGTGTACAAGTGTATAAATGTGTATGACATTATGGGAAGAAATGGAGGCTGCTCTTTCCCTAAAGTGTTAATAATAACCATAAAATAATACATTTGTAATAATGATGCCAACCTTCTGAACATTTGTGTCAGACCAAAAGGCCCGATGACTGTGCCAGTGGTAGGCCACGCCCACAGCATAACCTTTGCCCGGTGACTGGACCAGAGTTCTGATGAACCGCCCATGAATATCTGCCATCCTGACATCACGGCCGTCGGTGAAGAGTAGCTGAGGAAGTCCCTCTACACAGAAAAGGGAAATTTATTATGGAATTCCTGACACTGAGGAGGAAGCCATTGATTAAAAATACATGAAAAAAGGTCACAGAACTAAAGTGACTGGTGCTTAGTAATCAACATTTAACTACTCCGGTAACTAATAAACAGTTAACTTATAACTCCACTTAGAGCTAAAGATGATATATAAAGCCTTTCCAGTCATTATCTATTGTAAATTAAGCTGTAGTGGCTCACTTATTTGTGGGCGTGGTGTATACCTGACACATTGGCCTTGCACATGTGACCTTGTTCCAGGAGGTACCCGTCAGCACAGCTACAACGGTGCGACCCTGGACGGTCCTCGCAGAAGTGGTCACAGATTCCCCAGATATTGCAGTCATTATAATCTGGAGCAAGACGACAAACGGCTTTATCATTACAAAGTTGTGATGTGCTGTGTCTAAAATGTCAGATTTGAGAAAGATTTGACATAACCTGGCTAATCTAACCAACTGGCAGAACATCAGTCGAGACCACATTAACACTAGTGTCAATTTCATTTATCTCAATAGACATTAAAGGAAGGAGCTATGTGGAATTATGCAGGATGGATTATGGGTAGGATTTTGTCATGACGGATGGTTGTGAATGTGTCCCCATTCATAATGTATTTTTGATTTACTCTAAGTAGTATGTCCTGTGATGTCTGTTGTATTATGGCTGTGGCAGCCTTGACCTTTTATCTGAAACACATTTCTCCCTTAGGAGATAACCTAGTAACCTTGACCTTGAGGACTGGCATAACATTCCTCAACCATCTAAAATACCCATGCTTGACATTGAATAGGCTATGCTTTCGTCAATTAACTAACTTGATAGTCAAACTGAATAACAGAATATAGAATACATTCTCTCTCCTGCACTCACCCACACACGTACGACTGTCATTGGCCACGATGTAGCCATCGGGGCAGTAGCAGGCTCCTCCCTGTGGGGTGGCATGGCAACGGTACTCGCAACTGAGAGCAGAGCACTGCTGAAGACCTGAGAAAGAGAAAAGTTCATCAGAGAGAAACTACCCACACAGCCACAATAGTTCATTTATGTGGGAATAAAATAGCAGAGAACATACAGTGCTAAATGAATTTGCTTTCTTGGATAGGTAATACACAATAACACTTTTAACTCTGCTTCAATGTTATTAATGCTACTGAGAAAATTTGTATTTATCTTTTATCGTTTAATCTTTTAGGAAAGGAGCTCATTTATTTGATGACAATTCATCAAATAAATGAGGTCATGGATTATGGTTTCTGTCACACACTCAGATAATCAGTAATAGTAGTTGGGGATGAGAAACTTCTTGGTGGGCAGATTATTATAGACTAGAGTCACATCCTGTATGGGTAACACTTTACTTGAAGGTATCTACATAAGAGTGACATGACACTGTCATAACTCTGACACGAACACTAACCCTAACCCAATCATGACAGCAACCGAACAACCGAATGACACTTGACAGAAGCGAGTGACAGAAGCGTTAAAGCATACTGTAAACGTTTATGACTTGTTTGTAATGTTTACAGTGTCATGTCACTCTTATGTAGATACCTTCAAGTGTAACCGAAAACTGCACTGAAACAACACTGGCAAAAATCCCAACCACTGCGACCAGGTTTATTGGCAGCAAAACGTGACAGAAAACAATAAAATGTATGCTACTGTATCATAAAATGTGACTCAGAGTTACTGTGAAGGTCACAATGGAATTGCACTCAATTACATTTCTGTAAACAACTGCAATGAGCTTCTCAGTGTTCCCTGTGCTCAGCACCTTGTGTTAAAGTTGACCGGGGGGGGGGGGGGAGGGGGTCATCCATTCCGACCTAAGGATCTCCAGGGACAATGCCCCTTGTAATATAATTGTCATGGCTAAGTCGCTTTGGATAAAAGCATCTGCTAAATGAATAAATGTAAAGGTTGTTGATTGGCCAATGGCCAATGTGGTAAATACACCTACAGCGCAGAGGGTGAGTTGGTGGGGAACAGGAACAGAACAAGGGTGGAGAATCCTAAACGACTCAGGGGGCCCAGCACTGCACATGAACCCTGGGTATGTTGACATACACTGTGTAGTGCAGTTAAATATAGCATTTACAATATAGAAAGTATACGGATGCCACTCTGGAGCTTTAGTTGAAGATATTTGTCCTAAAAGATATAGTGAACCCACTGCCCAGCTTTGGACATAGCATGCTACGTAGATTAGATTTTTGGAGATAAGTAAGTATAAGTATTATATACTCCCGTGAGGAAAATTTGGTCTCTGCATTTATCCCAATCCGTGAATTAGTGAAACACACTCAGCACACAGTGAACACACAGTGAGGTGAAGCACACACTAATCCCGGCGCAGTGAGCTGCCTGCAACAACAGCGGCGCTCGGGGAGCAGTGAGGGGTTAGGTGCCTTGCTCAAGGGCACTTCGGCCGTGCCTACTGGTTTTTTAGTTGCACCACCCAGGACATGTGAGCTGTGAGGGGGGGAGGGGGGGGGGGTATTAGGAGGAACTCACCACAGGTCAGCTGGGCTGTGCTGTTGGCTTCGTCTGTGCCACCGGGGCAGTCAGGACGGCCGTCGCACACTTTGCTGATGGCCACGCAGGTAGGCGAGTCCGGGCACGGCCACTCACCGGGGTAACAGTCTCTCACATGACCGTCTAGGAGTCAGATTTCACACACACCATTCAAAGACGCCCACACGAAAAACACAAGTTCGTTTTCACGAGTTTTCGTGACACTGAATTTCTAAAAAGCTCCTGTAAAAAAAGTTAACAAGGGCAAAGTTCAAGCGTCCAGCTCATTGTCTGCTGAGGTTGGCATGAAATAAATTGGGCTACGCTGTCAACACACTGAAGTCTGAACTTCTAAACAAACAGCACGGGTCAATGCACCTTATGGTGTCCACGACATTAGTGTGAAATTGCGATGTGAAAGAACTACTCACCACATCCCTTTTCATCGCTGTAGTCTCCGCAGTCATTGAAGGCGTCGCAAACCCAGTCCTGCGGGATGCATCGGCCACTGGTACATGTGAACTGTGACCCGCTGCAGCTCTGATACGCTGTGTTGACATGAATATATAAAATTTTATTTATGTTCAATGCATGTCTAACCCCCCCTCCCACTGTCTTTAAAGCTTGTATATTCACTTTATAGATCAAGAGAAAATATATAGGCCTACCCACCAAAACCATCTTCATCTCGGTTGAAATGTAGCATGATCTTTTGACGTTCATTGTAGGCTATGTCTAAAGACCCATGTTGCTGTAAATAGCCATTTTACTTTCATTGCATGTCTAAACCCACTTCCTCAGTCTATAAAGTTTGTCTATTCATTTATAGATCAATGACGGTGACAAATTATCCACCAATTACTGCAACTTCCTTTATTGCTGTCGAAATGAATGTTCAGTGTATGTCTAAAGATCCCTAAATGTTGCTGTTAGCTTGATGTCCTCTCTGTCTATAAAGTTTGCCTATTCCCTTTATAGATCAAGTGACGGTGAGAAATGATCTAGGGCCTACTCACAGCAACCTTCTTCGTCGCTATGGTCACCACAGTCGTCCCAGTGGTCACACACGAATGACATGGGGATGCAGTAGCCATTGGCACACTGGTACTGATGGAGTGGACAGTGCTCCGTTGCTGAGGAGGACATGGTACGAATGGTAAAATCAGCCAATTCAACAGTATCTTTCCTATTTTCACCCTGACATCTGAACTGATAACCTACTGCAGTTGTACTCGTCCGATCCATCTCTGCAGTCCAATAGTCCGTTGCAGTGTTGTGTGTTGTTGTAACAGGCACCATTGGCACACGTTTTCTCTGGACAGCTCGGGTAGTCTGTGTGCAACAAAAGAGTGCTTTACAGAGAATGTTGTTGCTTTCGTTAAAACATTTATATTTACCTCTGGGTAACGGTTCTCATGGTGGCCAAGGTAACATGGCATAAAGGTAAAGCCTTGTTGAATGTAAAAATGCTGGTTACTCTATGTGACTGGCATCTATGTTGGTGGCATAAGCCTAAGATGTATGACAGACGCTTTGGTGAGTTCAAAGTCAAACAAACTCATTAAAAAAGTCTTGTTAAAAAAATGCATAACTTGCATTTGACAATGATACAAGTGAACTTTATGGCTTAATGATGCAAATGTGCACAACAGGCATCGCATAAAGCAAGGAAAAATTACATGCAGTTACTTTAATAAGAACAAGATTGGAACATTTGTCTCAGACAGACCAAATCACTTTACAACTCAGACTGACATGACCAACCTTGCCTGTTGGTAGTAAAATTTCCAAATGATTTTCCAATCTTTTATCATAATAATATATCTAACTAACTTGAACCCTGTCTACGCATGTGTGTCTGGGTCTGTTAGTGTGTGTGTGTGTGTGTGTGTGTGTGTGTGTGTGTGTGTGTGTGTGTGTGTGTGTGTCACCCAAGCTACATGAAAATATAATGTAATATGAAACATATGTAACATGGGAAAACTGGATGTCCCTCATGTCCCTCATGGAACTGTTTATTAAATTAATCAAATGTTTTCATGTAGCCTTCATCTATATAGACCAAATGAAAAGGTTGAAATAGCAGCTCACTGCAGCTGGTCTCGTCCGAGTTGTCCACGCAGTCTTTCACGTGATCACACCGGTACTGCTGTGGGATGCACTGGCCCTCCTGACACCTGAACTGGTGTGGACCACATGTCTGGCCATCTGTGGGAGAGAGAGAGCGGAAATGAACCCACATCACTGTCTGGACTTCCTGACTAAACAGCAAAAAAAAATCCAACTGTTAAAGTGCAAAACACTTGTACGTTCTACTTCTTTACTCTTTACTGCAGTGCATCATGCACAATTAAAGGTGCAGTCAGTAATTGCGCAGGAAGACAGGTTTGTTTATGTTTATATTTAAAATTATTAGCAGACACTTTTGTCCAAAACAACAACATACATTACATTTTAACCAAGGACCAGAGAGGTAGCTCACCCCTACCTCCAGCATTCCCATACAGGGGACAGGTTCCCTCCCCTTTTTTTTACAGAGCTCACAGAATGAGCAGCTAGTGGATCATGAAGATATGATTGCTGAATGTGAAAAAAAAATGTTCTGGGAAGATAGGAGAGGGCGAGTGCTGCGTGGGGCCAAATAACTATTTAATAACATCAGGTGCTCTTCGAGCGCAGACAACAGAAGTTAAGTGACTGTCCTGTATGTAAGCTACTATATGCATGGGGTATAGTCAAAGAAACCAAGGCTCACTGATCAAGTTAAAAATCCTTTATTCTAATGGATACGCCTACGCGTTTCGACTCATAAGAGTCTTCATTAGGGCTGTGGATTCCTTGACTGTCTCGTACATAGCTTACATACAGGACAGTCACATTTTGCCTTATAAAAAATGTTATGGGTTTGAAATCGTGTGCAATCACTGTCACTGACTGCACCTTTTAGTCACAATAATGTTTTTGCATTTTAACAGCTGGTGGTAGATTCCCTTATCTTATCATATCTTGTGTGTGTGTGTGTGTGTGTGTGTGTGTGTGTGTGTGTGTGTGCTCAATCCATCCAACTCACTGCAGGCCCTCTGTTCATCTGAGCCATCTGTGCAGTCGTTCTCTCCATCACACACAAACGCCAGCGAAATGCATTCGCCCCCCGTCACACACTGGAACTGCTGAGAGCCGCACGAGGCTGCCGCTGCAAACAAAAACACACACACACACACACACACACACACACACACACACACAGACACACACACACACACACACACACACACACACACACACACACACACACACACACACACAGACACACACACACACACACACACACACACACACACACACACACACACACACACACACACAGACACACACACACACACACACACACACACACACACACACACACACACTGTGAGTGTTGCCTTTTTCAAAAACACTGTGAGCGTTTTTTTTCTTTCATATTTTACATATTAAATTATATTACAAGGGACATTCTCCCCAGAACAATTGGGAGTTTTAAGTGCCTTGCTCAAAAGCACAACGGGAATTGAACCCACAACTTTTCAGGCTACTGCATGCTAGTCCATTAGCCCCTTAGCCACTGCAGGACTGGCCCTCAAACCTCTTGTCCAGCAGACTGGCGCAACCACAAGTCTGAAGGGCATTCTGTGCACCATAAGGGCTTCATTTTACACCAGCTCACTTGTGCTGCAAAGATGAATGACACTTCAAAGAACCAGTAGCTTCAACCACCCACCCCATTCCCTAAAGAGCAAACTATCACTGCACTTCACACAACCCACATGTGAGTCGCTGATGTACATATAATTGTGAAAGTGTACTTAGAACCCCAATTTGAGGGAGTCCTTCTGCAATTTGAGGGAGTCCTTCTGCAATTTGATGGTTGCAGGTTCCCCTTGTCCCTGTCAAAGTTTCCTTGAGTAAGACACTGAACCCAGGACTGCTCCTGTCGTGTAGGCTGGCTTTTTACAGGGCAGGCTCCACCGTCGATGTGTGTGTGTCTGAATGTGTGAATGTGAGCCATGGACTTGTAAAGCGCTTTGAGAGCTCTGATGAATAGAAAAGCTATATCAATTCAGTTAATTTACCATATACCACATGTACATGTACCATATACCATGTGTGTGTGTGTATGTGTGTGTGTATGAGCAGAAAGCAGTATCAGGGATGTGGCAGCGATGAGTGAAGCCCTGCGACTCACGGCAGTTGAGCTCATCCGAGTCGTCGGTGCAGTCCTTAGTTCCATCGCACCTCCAGTCCTGGTCTATGCACTGGCCGTTAGTACACTGAAACTGTGTGCTGTCACACTGGCCTGTAGTAACAGACAGAACCAGCAGTTAGTTAGTCGGAGCTGTGGAGACTCTTGCCTCAGGAAAATAGCAGATTAGCAAAGGAAAGGTTCACTTTGTGAGTGCAGGTTACTTGTTTGGTAAGGGCAGCCTTAGAGGGTGTTAGACATCACTGACACCTTGTAAAGTAGCACATGTTTGAATGTACACGGCTGTAATAAACTTGAAAGTCAGATTTCAAAAACCATGTTGGTAAGACATCAGACATCAATTTGATAGTCCTCTAAATAAGGCTTTTTTACTCACAGAACATTTTTGGATGAAACAGCACATTCAGACTTTATTGATGAGTTGTTACACTTCACCACCAATACAATTCATCTTTCCTAACTCTCGTGGGTTAGGAGTACTAAGTCCGTCAGATGTGACTTTCTTGCTACAGCTTGAAATCCTATAACTGGCTCAAACATGTTAAGTTTATTAGATATATTTTACAGATGACTACTATGCAGGTAGAAATAACAAGGATGAATCAGTAACCGTGTTTATGGGGGTCTGTATGGCTTCCGTTGGCAGCCATTTGAACCCTTTCTCATGTGATTTGGCCTAGTAAAGGCCTTTTATCTTTTTACATATATGATCGATCTCATGACTAGTCTCATGTATGTATGGTAGGGTTTTATAAGCACAAAAGAGGGGATGAAAGGTTTATCCTAACATGACGTGGAATGTGAGACTAAAATATTGAATTAGTTTGGCAATTGTAGTAAATTTTAGTTAAGTGGTTTAGTTAAGATTGACAAATTGCACCATATTAAAGTGATACCATGCCAGTTTAAGTGTGCCATCTATGGTTAAAGGTCAAGATGTACTCAGGTGATGAAGTATCTAAACTAATACCTGTCATTGCAAAAAGCAAAGTGTACTAAATCATTTGTTTCAAATCTTCATCGACACACATTTAACCTGCTAAAAATGCTTGCATCCTTCCAAAGTCACATGATGACTATGTGAAAACAGTAAAAAAGATGTAACAATTAAGCAGTCAACTAAGTAATTAATTTCAATATCCATAAAAAATGATGTCCAGTAAATTATGGCGAGATTGTAAGGTTTTAAGAATCTTAAGAGTTTAGCCACGTACACATTCCTAATCCTATGTACATACATGCAGCGTTCCTGTGAAATTTAAAATGCAATGCAAGGAAGCACAGCAGATTTCAAAGACAGAATGGTTCAGATAAGACAATGTATTGTAAATTGTAAATACTATAGAAACATTACACATTAGTTACTTATTAGTTGTTTTTAGTGCTACTACTACTACTGTTCTAATTAAATCACTTTGGATTAAAGCATCAGCCAAGCAACTAAAACCATAACAATAATCATAACCATAGTCCATTCACAGCATGGAGTTCTACTAGAACATGGCACATCTTACCTACTAATACATACCTTTAGTAAGAAGAGGGTTCTGACATAGGATGAAAAAAACAACTATATGTAGCCCCGCAAGGCCCATCTTGGGATCCAGCCGTCTTCCAAGTAGCAATCGATGATAATACGTGTTATAGCAGCAACATCCGTCTAATGAGGAATGCTGTGGTCTGATACACTCAGGCTGTCAACGGGTTTGAGCCCTTTGATCTATGTGTCTGATGGAGAGTGTCTGATCATTTCCTTTGGGGATAGAGTTATATGACCCAAAGCGGACTTACAGTAGCAAACTTAGTCCTGACAGAGGCGAAGAGTAACCTCCAGAATGCAACGTTTTATGGTTTTCTCTTTAACATGACCTTCATCTAAGATTAACTTTTTACTGTCATAAACATCAGCAGGATCCTCTTCATAGTGCTTTTTGTGGGAGCTTGGGCGATTCATCTTCTGTCAAGTCATTATATGAGTGGTGTGTTCTTTTTTGTATGTATAATTTTAGGCCTACTCCAAGAAATCATATTTGAAATTGACTCCATGTTGTAAAGTGGATGCACACAACAATATTTGGTAACTAGGGCTGTCAAAATAACTGATTAATTTCGATTAATTAATTTGAGAAAAAATAACTGATTAAAAAAATTAGTGCAGATTAATCGATTCCGTATGACCTTTGACCCCGAGCCATTCTAGTCAGTAAAAATTAGACTGTAAAATGAAGGAGAGAGAAGAAAACGTGCTGCCTGGATCATTGATTGGAACATTTACTTTTAAAAAACGGCCTGATGGTGTTGATAAAAAATAAAGTGTTGAAAATAAAGTCCTCTGCAATGAAATGCCTTGTTTTTTGAAAAAAAAAAACTTCTTCCCGAAGCACTTTTGAATTTATTTCCTCAGCATATTAGGTCATATCATAGATTACCCTCTACTGCATACCGTGGCTTTGAGGCAACAAAATACATTTTTAATCCCCACACTGGCCCTTTAAAAGAATATGTCAGATTTTTTTCATGTAGTAACACTGGACACCTCTCTGTCCAATAAAATCATGATTTGAAGTGGGTGTGAGCTTTTGTTTGGGGGAGGAGCAGTCCTTTCAGGAAGTCAAGCCGCATGGGACACAAGGCACAAATTGGTAAGAATATTTTCACCTTTTATCATATTTAAATTGAATAACATAACCAAAAAAAATATGTGGATGTGCATGAGTATCCACAGAAGCTTATTTGATCGATTGGATGCCTATTTTGTGTTTATTTATATGTGAAAACTGTATTTTTTCCTGCGTTGCCTTTGTGCAGTTAGTCCAAATTTATTCCGGCCATATAATGCATTGGTATGTATAAGTCTGGAGATGTTTATGTATGGTTAAATGACCATAATCAATGTTTTTTAATTAAAATTCCAATGTATTATATTATGCAATATAAATATTAATATGATCAATATAAATATTAATATTTCATAATTTATTAATATTTATTAAATAATAATGACAGTGATGACAGTGAGCTTGAGAGTGAAAGTGAGGACGACCAGGAGGAATTCGTCAATGAGTCAGGTTTAAGGGACACTTTTTAGCTCAGGGGTCAGTAAGGGGTCATTTGGAAAAGTGTGTTTGTGTGTGTGTGTGTGTGTGTGTGTGCGCGCGTGTATGTGAGTGTGCGCATGGGCGTGCGCGTGTGTGTGCGCATGGGCGTGCGCGTGTGTGTGCGCGTGCTTGTGTGTGGGTGTCTGTGCATGCATATGGGTGAGTGCAGAATTGTGTGTTTCTAATATGTACTTCCTTTTCTTTTGTTCAGAAGAAAATCAGCCTCAATACGAGTCTGAGACTGAGGAAGAAGAGGAAAATGCATAATGACCGGAGAAAAGGGGCGATGCAGGGTACCAGGGTGTAATGGTACACCAAAAGCTATGTGTCGGAAATGCAATGTCCATCTATGCTTTACTGTTTCTTGAATTTCCCCTTGAGGATCAATAAAGTATCTATCTATCTATCTATCTACTACCAATCGCAACTGCTTCCTGAAGTTCCACACAGAATAAACAAGTCAGATCTCTGAATCAGGTGCGTAAGATACTTGAAAGTTCAGGGGTCAATTGTATGTTCATATACTGTACGTATGTGTGTATAAAAGCAAATATAACTGTTTATATCAATGTAAGTGGTTAAAATTATGTTTCCTTATTCCTCTGTTTAGGAAAGGGTGTATGACTGAAGTGCGAGCAGGCGAAGAGGGACCAGATGAAATGTCACCTCATAAATAGATTTATTATGGCTATTTTTAATGTTGGCCAGTTGTTCTCTAATAGTCAATATGTTTGTAATGTGTTGTTTGTTCACTGGATTGATTAAAATTGTTAAAAAAATGAATAACATTGTGTAGTTTCCTTGTTTGACTAATATTACTTATTCTAGAAAAAAGAAAAAATGTCTTTACCTTTAACGCACAGTGTTGCCTCAAAGCAAAATACTAATATCTGATTAGGGGGGGTGGGGGGGTCAAATTTTATTGTTGATCTATAATCAGGGACCCCAAAGCTCCCCTAAAATAGGGTTTACATTTTTTTTCTCCCAAAAACAAAAAGTCATGCAGTAGAGGGTTATGGCAATTATTTGAACAGTGAAAATAACTAGATGTACCGCATAGCGGTACAAAATATGACCGCCGCTCAGTCCTGCACATCCATTCCGCGAAAATAAATCATATTAATGAATTTGTCTTCATCTTCTACTCCATCCCCCACTCTTGAAACTTTTGTGTATGCTTGTTTGGAATGTGTGTTTGCACACATTCCGCACACAAATTAGCCTACTGGCGCTGCAAAGGTGAATAGATTTGTTTCTGGGCCAAAAAATATGTAGCATTGTTATAAAACCTTTAAAATCTCTAAACAATCACAAGTAGGGCAGTTCATCACAGTCCATCCATTGCAACTGGATTGATGAAAGGTACACCTGTAGGCTACATTGTATTTGGGAAAAGCAGAAGGTAGCAGCATAATGTATTTATTTATTTATTATTAAACAAAACAATCTCTGTCAGTTCCATGCAGTTTTCAACAGCTATCAAGAAGAGAGGTCATGTCATGGATTTTTGTGAATGTGTCTTCTTCTACATGCATAAGTTTAGTCATCTAGTTCAAATGATATTCAGCTTTATTGTCAATGCACAAATTAAATACCAGTAGTCTAAAACAAAATGCCGTTTTACCCAGTGGTGCAAATAACTGACATGTCCAAAAGGGCCTTCATGAAATGCGTTGCGAGACTGCTCATACACATTTTAACGGGCAAAGTTGAATAGCTACTGTCCGTTATTGTTTGTGCAAATAATATGCTGATTCATGTTCCCTTGCATTTTGCAACTATGAGGTCCATGGTTAAGCTCAATCTTTTGACGCAATCTTTTGATTTTCACCCAGCCTAGTCCATGGTAGGCGCCCGATAGAAATATTGTTTAATTTTGCTATTGAGATATCCACGCACTGGCGCCCCCCGGTTTTAGAGCTATTCTAAATGCAAAAATGCATAGATGGAGTTATGACAAAACCGTGACTGTTAACAAACTATAAGCTATATAAGGTAGGCCCTATGCTAGGCCTATTACACAACACAAATTGTCACTAGGCTATGCTGGCGACCCAAATAAAATCTCCTTTGGAACCAATGGCTTACACCTTACAGTATCAAGCTGCCACCTCTTGGCGAAAAGTTAATAGTTTTGCATATCAGTAGTAATACATTTCTAGAATGATATTGTGCTAGAATGTAGCTAGAATGATATTGCATTTTCATTTTTTACCGGGGGGGTGCAAATCACAAATGAGTGATTATGGGCTAGGTTGATGTGGGCCATTGAGACCAACATACCATAAAAATTTCTTCATCCTCGGTGCAAACTTTGACAATCCCTATATGACCGCTTCGCTAGCTTCGCTAGCGGCGGTCATAATAATAAAAGAGTTTTTGAACTTTAATGTCACTAATGCTGATTATTCAATGATTCATTTGAATTTAAATATTTAAAATACTTTCACAGCAAAAATTATATATGCGATTAATTTAGATTAATTAATCACAGAGTAAAACGCAGTTCATCCTCTCTCTGAAATTTCAGAAATAGAGTTTATCCACCTCTTATTGGAGCTTATCCATCTCTCAAAAGAGTTTATTCACCAATTGCAACTTTTTTACCATTCAAAAATCACACTGTATTATCCACATTCAAAAATCACACTGTATTATCCACATTCAAAAATCACACTGTATTATCCACATTCACAATATGTACACCTTTTTTAAAAATCCGATACCTCATGGCACAGTCCACCTCACCGAGATCATAAAATTCATAGTTTACCCACCTTTTATTTGACCACTACAGCCCTGATAATAAGGTGCATTAGCTAACTATTTACAAGGTATTCATGAATGGTTTGTTAGCTATTTGCTATCAGTAAATTACTCACAAGTAATTTACAAACATATTGTAAATGCTTAATTAATAATTATGACCGCCGCTAGCGAAGCTAGCGAAGCGGTCATATAGGGATTGTCAAAGTTTTTTTTTTTTCTTTTCTTTTTTTTTTTCCCGTCATCTATTTCCTGAAATTTTGGTCAACGATACCCGAGGCACCGAAACACCGGGGCACATGAAATTTGGTGGGTATGTAGCCCCACTAGACTTTTACGTTTGGTCCCCGGGGGCCACTCCCCCTCCGCGCTGGGCCCCCCGAAACCCAAAAAATGCAGTTTTTCCTAAATAACTACCTGAACCGTGGCACCGAGGATGAAGACATTTTTATGGTATGTTGGTCTCAAGGGCCCACATCAACCTAGCCCATAATCACTCATTTGTGATTTGCACCCCCCCCCCCCCCCGGTAAAAAATGAAAATGCAATATCATTCTGCTTTAATCGCCCTATTCAGTTAAGACGTTCAGAACTGCACCACATTTTATGTGTATGATTAACCTGACATTCTCTGGGGGTATGCCAAGTTTCGTAGAATTTCATCCATGGGGGGGGTCTAAAAAATTAAGTTATGTGTACATTTACTGACTGTACACTCATTGGCCTGTAGATTGTGGTGCACACATATACACACGCACACACACACACAGGCACGTATATCATCAGTATCGGCAATTATAACGGCCGATACATAATTACAAATTCAGTAGGATTAAAGGAAAACCAAATATTCATCATAATTAGATGTACCGCATAGCGGTACAAAATATGACCGCCGCTCAGTCCTGTACAGCTGTTCCGCGAAAATAAATCACACTTTATCACACTCATTACTCCATCCCCCACCCTTGAAACTTTTGTGTATGCTTGTTTGGCATGCCTGAGTGTGTGTGTGCGGCTGCACAGAAAGTAGCCTACTGGTGCTGAAAAGTTGAATAGATTGTAGAATAGCCAAAGAAGATGTAGCATTGTTATAAAACCTTTACAATCTCTAAACAATCACAAGTAGGGCAGTTCATCACAGTTCATCCATTGCAACTGATTGATGAAAGGTCATTTACACCTGTAGGCTACATTGTATTTGGGAAAAGCAAAAGGTATCAGCATAATGTTATTTATGTATTTGTTTGTTTGTTTGTTTGTTTGTTTATGAACAAAAACATCTCTGTCAGTTCTATGCCATTTTCAACAGCTATCAAAAACAAAGGTCATTTTTGGATGGATGGATTTTTTGTGAATGTTTCTTCTTCTACATAAGATTTTAGTCATCTTTAGTTCATGTAATACTTCATTGTCAATGCACAAATTAAGTAACAGTAGTCTGAAACGTTATTGTTAATGCACAAATTAAGTAACAGTAGTCTGAAACGAAATGCTGTTTTACATGTAACCAGTGGTGCAAATAACTGACATGTCCAAATGGGCCTTGATGAAATGCGTCGCTAGACTGTTTATACACATTTTAACGGGCCAAAGTTGAAGAACTGTTGTCCGTTATTGTTCGTGCAAATATAGGCTGATTCATGTTCCCTTGCATTGTGTAACTGAGGTCCATGGCTAGTCTGGCTTTCACCAGACCAAGCTCAATATTTTAAGAAATCAAAAAATAAATAGCGGGCAGATCAGGCTGGGTTCACCTGGCACCCGATATTGTTTAATTTTCCGATTGAGATATCCACGCTCTAGCTATTCTAAATGCAAAAATGCATCAGGGGAGTTATGACAAAACTGTAACTAACAAACTAGATCCTAATAGAAAGCTGTTAGCTTCCCTAAGCTACAGGTAGGCTTATAAGGTAGGCCTATTTATTTACAACATAAATTGTCAATAGGCTATGCTGGCGACACAAATAAAATCTCCTTTGGAAACCAATGGCTTACGCCTTACAGTATCAAGCGGACTTAAACTGCCATATCGTGGCGAAAAGTTGTAATAAAATTCACGCAGCTCCATGAGTCAAGGAAAGCGCGAATGAAGTAGCCACTTCTAAATGGGACCCACTACACAGTAGCTTAAGGTGTGTTGCTAAAGCAACCATAATGAAATGAAGGTGTCATTGTTTGGATACTTCACACACACGTGCTTTTTAATTTCACAGACTACAACTACCAAGCTGGAATCAAAGCACATCGATTCCCCTCTCACACACCCTGCACGCACTTAAAACGAAATAAACAGGCGTCTTAGTCTCACGCATGTATAGGCAAAACTGTATCAGTAACGTTGGTAAATCTTCCATTGCACAGAATGATTTTTGTAGCACGTGCAACAAATGACAGTCGAAAGATACAATTACAGTGCTGCTATCAATTTGCTTGGTATGTCCGCATTTCTAGTTTTCTACAAATGCAATCAATCAAATTGGCCTCCATCACTCAACCAACGCTAATGGTAACATTACCTAGGTCCTTATTGATATTATAAGATTAACGTACCTGCAGTAAAAACCAAGCATGTCCGATAAACATCCTCAGATTTATGTCGGCTTCAAGAAGAAATGGGAATTACATTTCATGTGAACATCGTCCTATCCTTATTAGACGTTCTCTGCAGTAAACTACAGTCCTTGTAGGAAGCGTCCATTGTTTTTTTCAACCCACTTTTAACTTCCAACAAAATTACGTCTCACTGCAACGATGCGCCATCTAGTGGACAAACGACTACTTATCGCCAATACTGGAAATGCAGCCATGATGATGGTGATGAATATTTATTATGGCTTTCTTTTAATCCTACTGAATTTGTAATTATGTATCGGCAGTTCTAATACCGATAGTATGTGGGTGCCTGTGTGTGTGTGCATGTGTATATGTGTGCACCGCCATCTACAGGCCAATGAGTGTACAGTCACTAAATGTACACATAACCTAATTTTTTTAAGACCCCCCCATGGATGAAATTCTACGAAACATATCCCCAGAGAATGCCAGGTCAATCATACACATAAAATTTGGTGCAGTTCTGAACATCTTAACTGAAGATAGGGGCAATTAAAGCAGAATAATATTGCATTTTCATTTTTTACCGGGGGGGGGGGTGCAAATCACAAATGAGTGATTATGGGCCAGGTTGATGTGGGCCCTTGAAACCAACATACCATAAAAGATTCTTCATCCTCAGTGCCACGGTTCAGGTAGTTATTTAGGAAAAACTGCTTTTTTTGCGGTTCGGGGGGCCCAGCACGGGGGTGGAGTGGCCCCCGGGGAAGAAACGAATTTTTTCCGTAAAAGTCTAGTGGGGCTACATACCCACCAAATTTCATGTGCCTCGGTGGTTCGGTGTCCCGGGTATCGTTGACCAAAAATTCAGGAAGTAGATGACGAAAAAAAAAATTAAATAAATAAAAAATAAAAAAAATTTGACAATCCCTATATGACCGCTTCGCTAGCTTCGCTAGCGGCGGTCATAATAATAATTTGGCTGCATTTCCAGTATTGGCGTCACGTAGTCGTTTGTCCACTAGATGGCGCATCGTTGCAGTGAGACATAATTTTGTTGGAAGTTAATCTAAAGTGGGTTGGAAAGACACTACGCTTCCTACAAGGACAAGACTGTATCATACAGTAGTTTACCGCAGAGAACGTCTAAGGGTAGGATGATTTCTGCATGACATGATTCCCATTTCCTCTTGAAGCCGAAATAAATCTGAGAATGTTTATCGGACATGCTTGTTTTTTTACTGCAGGTAGGCAACGTTAATCCTATCAATAGCAGAACGTAGGTAAAATAATGTTACCGTTAGCATGGTTGAGTGATGGAGGCCAATTTGATTATTGATGTATTTGTAGAAAACCATAAATGCGTTTATAGGCTACCAAGCAAATTGATAACAGCACTAATTGTATCTTTCGACCAGGCCCGGGGTGGGTAATCGGGAGAATCGGGAGAATTCCCGGTGGGCCGCTTCACTTTTGGGCCGGTCGCAGAAAAAAATATTGACATTTGTCACGTTAGTCTAACTTCTCTTAAAGTAGGCTACACGTTCCGCATTCTGTGCATGGCACCGTTGCCTCTGCATGGGTTGTAGCCTACCGTGTGAGGGAGTTCTCCCCTCCCAAAAAGAGTTGGTTGGGTCCATAGCCCGTCTTTTCCAAAAAAGTTTTCTCAGATACGGATAGCCGGGCCGGCCCTACAGTAGCCATAAGCGTCAGGAAGGATGGATGGTAGAAAGAGGCCAGGAGGGACTGAAACGGCCAGGTAGATGCTGCTAAATGTGCCAAGCTTCTAGATGAGGCCTACAGACAAAAGTGGCAACTGGTAAGTAATAATGTATAGAACGCCGGTCATTACTGGGAAAATAAGTCCCGACAGGGCGAACCGGAACCCGACGCGCAGCGGAGGGGTCTTGTTTCGCCCTGAAGGGACTTATTTTCACAGTAATGACCAGCGTTCTATACATTATCCCGCTTATTATACGGCTACTTGCCAAAACGAAATAATAAACTAAATTGCATGAATATATCTTACCGCTAGAACTTTGGGAAATCCCATTCAAGTCAATGGAGCGTTCTACTAGCATTGTGAAGAGCCGTATAATAACTGCTAATAATCATTGCCTATAGCTATCTCTCTTTATTATACGGCTCTTCACAATGCTAGTAGAACGCTCCATTGACTTGAATGGGATTTCCCAAAGTTCTAGGTAAGATATATTCATGTAATTACCGCTGCAAACATATAATTACCGCTGTCAATGGCGTAAAAGCAGATGGTTGATCAGCTGTGTTCTAAAGAATGTTTGATTCAAGTTCAGCAGCGTGTGTTGTTGCGAACTATTTGTTTCTCAGCAAATGCCAAGAACGGTAACAAATAGGCTAGGTTATGTAGGCTAAAGTCATATCGTGGGGTTTATTATTTCGTTTTGGCAAGTAGCCGTATAATAAGCGGGATAATGTATAGAACGCCGGTCATTACTGTGAAAATAAGTCTCTTCAGGGCGGAACAAGACCGGTTCGCCCTGTCGGGACTTATTTTCCCAGTAATGACCGGCGTTCTATACATTATCCCTTACTTATTGGGCTAATATTGGACGTTTGTAACGTTGTCAAGCTATTTGCAAGGAACATATTACATTTCTTAAAATATTAGCCTTTTGTATCCGATTCATAGACTTTGCAGTATGCAAATATTAATAACAAAACTGAAGTTTGATCTGTGTAGGCCTATGCGGTAAAAATTGTAGCCTCAGAGCAGCAGATCAACCAGTCGACCACTGAAAATGATGAGCCCGAAATTAGTGATAAGGAGGCCATGACTACAGGGACAAGTAGAGAGGATAAATTAAAGTTATTTAAGGTAAGAAAGAGCCAAATATGTATGCTACATGATGAACCTATATGCCTTGTTTGCTTAAAAGAGGGTGTAGTAAAGGAGTAGGCTAAATCACCAAACAACAATATAGCCTACCCATGCAAAAAACATGTAGCCTAAACATTAGTTCAATATGCCTCTTTGTGGAAGCGTGGGATAGGCTACATTTCAAAAGCTTTCTTTCTTTCTGTCTTTCTTTCTTTCTGTTTTTGTTAACTTGTGGAATAGTGGAATATTTTTTGTTAACTTCTCAGTTGAAGTGAATTAATATAACCTTTACACATTTGTTGAACCATGGTACTAATAAAAACTACAGGATAGTAAGAGCTGAAATGTTTCATTTATCCAATTTCCACCACTATGGAAAACATGGGCCGGTCTTGGGCCTGAAACTCCCGGGCTGAAAAGTGGCCCCACTCCGGCCCTGTTTTCGACTGTCATCTCATTTGCTTATGACCATAACCTAGGCTACTAACAGGAGCTAAGTGAGTTAGCCACAACACGTTCGCTACGTGATGGTTTTGTAATGGAAAATATATAGGCTACCTGAAAGATAACCTGTCTATGATGCATCCTAAACACCGTAGTGATGGGACAACCGACTCTTATACGCAAGTCGGTTCAACCGGACGGTCGTTGGTTGGCCTACCGAGTTAATAGATTCGGTCACCGGTTCGCGCGACGGGGGGGGGGGGTGTTATATCGTGCGTTACTTCCCCCGCCATAGTCGCTCCAAGACATGTAGCCTCAAGCTGCAAATGTCATGCTCTCCATGTCTCTGAAATTAGCTGACATACACACTCATATTGACCTACACTAGACTCAAGCACTGCCCATGGTTACATTCGGTCTTGTTCAGTGGTCAGCTGTGCGCGGTCTCCTCGTGAGCCTACCAATAGCCTATTCACTTCTAACATTTAACTAACTACCAAGATAACATAGCCTATGTCATATAATATTTCCCCCCTTTGTAATTTAGCATATGAATTTCAATGAACAATTCCAAGATGCACGAAACATAAAGGCTTTTGGGATCAGTTGATAACTCAACTTACCAAGAACCTAGAAACCCGTTTGAATACTCATGCATTAGCACGGTTACGGTCTCTAACCTGTTGTAGGCCTACAGTCTCCTCGTGACAGCCTACCTACCAACAAACATCTCATTTAACATAACTACTAAGATAACATGACGTATTTGTATTTTATATCCATCGGTAATGTAGCCTATGAACATCTATGTAGGCTACACAATCACCTAAGATGCACGAGAAATAAATAGGTTTCTGCGAACTCAAAGTTGCGATAACACCCGTTTGATTAGACTCATACCCTCGGTTACGGTCTCCTTCAGTAGCCTGGCGCGCGGTCACTTCGTGAAGCCAGCAACATTCACCTCTCTAACATTTAACTTTCTAACTACAAAGATAACATGACGTGTATTTGTAGGCTATGTGATGAACTTCCCCATCGATATATGAATGGCCATGAACACAAGCATCTACGATGCACTAAAAACAAGGCTTGGAATAACTTGCCGCGAACCTAGACAACCGTTTTGATATAGACTCATAGCCTATACCTCGGTTACGGTCTCGTTTAGTAAGTAGGTTATGCGCGGTCTCTTCGTGACGAAGCCAGCAACATTTAACTTTAATAGGCTACCTAGATAATGTGTAGCCTATTTGAAGCTTATGTGATGTAGGCTACTTCCCCATCAATAATGTGTAAATTGCCATGAACACAATCATCTAGGATACTAGAATAAGGCTTGGTTAATAACTAACTTGTCGAGAACCTAGACCGTTTTATAACATTACTCACCCTCGGTTACGGTCTCGTTCAGCCTGGCACGGTCTTCGTGAGGCTACTATGAAGCCAGCAGCATTCACTTCTGTAACATTTCACTTTATAACTTTAAGATAATATGACGTGTATGCTAATATGAGATGTAGGCCTACTTCCCCATCGATAATGTGTGAATTGCCATGAATAAATCCATCTAGGCTACGATGCACTAACAATGGTATGAATCAAACATGCCGAGAACCAAGATAAAGGGTATACAGCGGTTACACGGTTACATTCGGTCTCATTCTGTCTCCTCGTGACAGCCTGCAGCCTAGTCATTCACTTCTAAGCATTTATTTAACATGACTACTAAGATAACATTAGGCCTATGTGTATTTGTAGGTATGTGATATAATACTTTCCCATCGATAAGATTTCCATGAACATAAGCATCTAGTTTGCACTAGAAAGGCTTATGTGATCGGTTGATTACAACTTGCCGAGAACCTAGCGAACTGTTTGACTCGTGTGGCAGTCACGGTTACGAGGCCCGGAGAACCTAGCGAACTTTTACCTCGTTTGGCAGCCACGGTTATGAGGCCCAGATATCATAGTTTGTTTGACTGATTATACTACCACTCCAGTAGAGGCGCTAATACACGATACGATGAAAGAGTAGCGACGAGAACACTCGAGCACAGCCAATTAAGCCAGTGTTGCTCTGTATGTGAAAACGAATGATGTTAGGAACACTGAGTCGGTTGTTGACGTTTGGCACTCGATTCTCCCGGCTCAGTGACACGAACCGGGTTATTTAACCGACACTTCGGTCAGTTCGTCAACACTAAAACACCGGGCTGGGACATTTCTGCTCAGTCTCAAAAAGCATCTGAGTCAACGTTCATTCCCAAACACCCATATAGGCTACTTCAATCCTCTTTCTTCAAAGGCGATTCAAGTAAGGAAGAGCATGGCTCAAAGTAAAGTAACTGAAACTACATAAATTCGTCAAAATGAATAATTTGTGTCAACTCGCAGCAATGTAGATTTATTAACGCACCCGTGATGATCTACATCTCCATTTAAACCAGATGTTTTAGAGCGCACGTTGAGATGTATTCAGGGCAGGGCTGTACATATTTGTTGCACGTGCTACAAAAATCATTCTTTGCAATGGATGATTTAGCACCAACATTACACCGGTCAGATACAGTTTTGCCTATGTCTATACCGTGAGACTGAGACGTTTTTTGTTTGTTCGAAGTGCGTGTTTAGGGTGTGAGAGGGGAGTCGATGTGCTTTGATTCCAGCTTGGTAGTTGTATTCTATGCGATTAAAAAACACGTGTGTGTGAAGTATCCAAACAATGATAACGCTTTCATGATGGCTGCTTTAGCCACAGACCTTGAGCTACAGTGGGTTGGGTTCCATTTAGAAGTGTCCACTTCATTCGCCCTTTCCGTGATTCACACAGCTACGTGAAATGTATTACTACTGATATGCAAAACTATTAACTTTTCGCCAAGAGGTGGCAGCTTGATACTGTAAGGTGTAAAGCCATTGGTTCCAAAGAGGATTTTATTTGGGTCGCCAGCATTTGTGTTGTGTAATAGGCCTAGCATAGGGCCTACCTTATATAGCTTATAGTTTGTTAACAGTCACGGTTTTGTCATAACTCCCTCTATGCATTTTTGCATTTAGAATAGCTCTGAAACCGGGGGGCGAACACGTCACGGGGGGGGGGGGGGGGGGGGGGGGCGCCAGTGCGTGGATATCTCAATTGCAAAATTAAACAATATTTCTATCGGGCGCCTACCATGGACTAGGCTGGGTGAAAATCAAAAGATTGCGTCAAAATATTGAGATTGGTCTGGCGAAAGCCAGACTAACCATGGACCTCATAGTTGCAAAATGCAAGGGAACATGAATCAGCATATTATTTGCACAAACAATAACGGACAGTAGCTCTTCAACTTTGCCCGTTAAAATGTGTATGAAGTCTCGCAACGCATTTCATGAAGGCCCTTTTGGACATGTCAGTTATTTGCACCACTGGGTAAAACAGCATTTTGTTTTAGACTACTGGTAGGCTATTTAATTTGTGCATTGACAATAAGGCTGAATATCATATGAACTAGATGACTAAACTTATGCATATGTAGAAGAAGAAACATTCACAAAAATCCATGACATGACCTCTGTTCTTGATAGCTGTTGAAAACTGCATGGAACTGACAGGGATTGTTTTGTTTAATAATAAATAAATAAATAAATACATTATGCTGCTACCTTCTGCTTTTCCCAAATACAATGTAGCCTACCTTTCATCAGTCCAGTTGCAATGGATGGACTGTGATGAACTGCCCTACTTGTGATTGTTTAGATATTTTAAAGGTTTTATAACAATGCTACAAATTTTTTGGCAAGTGCTACAAATCTATTCACCTTTGCAGCGCCAGTAGGCTACTTTGTGTGCAAACACACATTCCAATCAAGCATACACAAAAGTTTCAAGAGTGGGGGATGGAGTAGAAGATGGAGACAAATTCATTAATATGATTTATTTTCGCTGAATGGATGTACAGGACTGAGCGGCGGTCATATTTTGTACCGCTATGCGGTACATCTAGTTTACAAGGTATTACTAAGCCTTTACTTTAATTATATAACATTAATAAGGCCCTTATAAGGAGTTTTATAAGTCACTCATTTTTATAAACTACTTGTAAGTATTTTATTTATGTTATCAAGTGATAGTAAAGGGTTACCAAACCATTTAGTAATACCTTGTAAATGCTTTACCAAGCATTTACAATATGTTTGAAGTAAAAACTACTTGTAAATGGTTAGTTTACACACCTTATTATAAAGAATTACCCAATATTTCACTTTTTTTGTGACAAATGTACTATTTTGTGCTATGCTGTCATATCATCTGTTTATTAGAAAACTTATGTGAATTGGCCTGACCTTAGCGTCAATGCAAGAACGCTGCAACAATAAATCATTTTTTTTTAAAAAGGTACAGAAGACCACAGACCACAGCCGGTCATCACAGATGGCCATATGCAACAGCCTTTGCACAGTGACCTGCTCTGTCAGGGGGCACGGACAGATTTATCACCCTCAGCCAGAGATGGTGGCACCATCACAGCCATTAGCGCTAAAGCCTCCTTAACGCACTACCTCTGTGAGGCTACGTAGTGAGTGAAAAGGAAGGCATCACCGGAGTACACAGATGTTGAAGTTGTTTTTTTTTTTTTTTTGAATGGTGCATTTGCTGCACTGTTCAAAACAAAAGAAATTAATTCAAAATTAATTTAAAAATAAGCAAAAATAAGCAACTTCAATATCTGTGTACTCCCGTGATCCTCTCCCGAGAAGCACCAACTACATTTGTTATGACCGACATGTGTGCTCTGCACTGTTAAAAATATCTGTAGAAATAGGGGAAATTACATGATTTGACATGATACGCAGGTGTTTTCCATAATTGTGGTTTATGTATTGCATTGTGGGAGTATGTGCCCTCACAATCCAGATTTTGGAGCTAAAGACAGGCAGCCATAACAATAAGGAGCTGGACTAGCATGCAGTAGCCTGAAAAGTTGTGGGTTCAATTTCCAGCCTCCACTGTTGTGCCTTTGGCCTTTAATTTAACTGTCAAGTGTAAGTAGCTTTGGATAAAAGTGTCTGCTAAATGAATAAATGTAAACATAACCTTTACAACTAATTTGTAAATGTGTTGTAAGGCATAGAAAGTCCTCACTTCAGATGAACTCACAACCACTTGTAACTCCTGAGTTAATCATGAATTATAGTATGATGAATTGGTTTATAAAACATATATCCACACCATAACTAATCATTAGTGCATGTGTAACAACTGTTAAATAATTGAAATAATACTTTATTAACAAATTATTATTGCATCATTTATTAAAACAATTTCTAAACATATTTTAGATGGACTTATATAAGGCCAGCAATTTGCATACCTAAACCAGTGGAAAGGTTTCATATTGACAAAAGCTTTTGTAATCAGTAGCACCCCCATTTACAGTGAACTAGAAAGTCTCTGGTATCAGCTGCC
The DNA here is from genome assembly GCF_046254945.1 of Alosa pseudoharengus. NCBI lineage: Eukaryota > Metazoa > Chordata > Actinopteri > Clupeiformes > Clupeidae > Alosa > Alosa pseudoharengus. The sequence goes on along the minus strand of NW_027468674.1, from coordinate 17,035,887 downwards.
CTATAGGTTCTCATCATCCCAGCTGAGGGCCTAATTCAGTCCCAGTTCTCTCCTGGACCACAAGAAAATACCTGAACTCTAACTATACTGTATTTGACAAAGGAGAAATTATAATCTGCTTGTGTCTGCTATCATTTTAAAATTCTCCATGCGAGAAATACAGTATTGTCAGTTGTAGAACAGTAAAGTTAATGCATATGATGTTTCTGTAACCTGGGATATGTGATGAGCTGCGCCAACACCCCCTGCTCTCAGATAAGAGAGATGCCCTGGTGATTCCAGATGGATGCCGTCTATATGTTAATATGTTAAGTTGTTTTAGATATAAAGGGATGAACAAAGATTCTTCTTTTTCCTTCTGTTCTCTTCTATTCTACTTCCTGTCTTTGACTGGCTAGGCTCTGCCCTGCCTGCTCACATCTTCTGGAGGAGGCTTTGCTCTCTCTGGCCTCTCTCTCTCTGGAGGAGGTCTTGCTCTCTCTGGTAAATAAAATGTTAATTCAACCACCATTTATACATTTCTTCTCGTATGCCATGCTACTACTCTGATATAGTTGATAAAGTACTTGGTAATTATTTAAGGGTCAAGTTCTTAGTTTTATGGAGTCAGATTAATAGAAGTTTCTCGTAATATTTACCACTGCGTCACTGTTCAGTCCTAATGTTCAATACACATTTAAACCTTTGATGGCCAATACAATTCTCATCCTGAGGAATGTTTGTGCCATCCTTTACATTTATTTACTATGAACAAACTGTGAACAAACCTTTACTATAACTATGTGTACAAATGCTTTGCTGATGAGAATTAACGGATCAATACTTTACAAATGAGGATTTAGTAATAGTTAACAAATGCTTAATAAATGCTTAATAGTGTGTAGTTATTATAAAGTGTTACCAGTTTCTGTAATGAGGCCCCAACCCTATACTCAGAGAAAAAGTATCTTGTAGCATGTAAGTAGCATGTTATGAGCTACAGTCAAAGACAAAGCTATAATTCCAGTTCAATCCCATTTACGCTATTCAATTGTGCAATAAGATGTTGAATTTTATTTGAATATGATCGCTATAATTTAACAGATTGAACTGCAGGCTAAATTATCAGTCATCATCAAAGACATTACATTTTTGTGAGTATTGCATTCCACATGAAACCATATACCCATGTGTGTATGGTGCACATTGACCACCAACTTTACCCAATGGTGTAGAGTTGCAACATTTACAAACAACAAATTTAATTTGATTCATGTAGTCCCCAAAGGTGAGTCTTGATATATCCAAGGACGCAAACAGATAAGCCGTAATAAATGTTTTCAGGTTGTGTGACTAAATGGCTGGACCACAGGCGTGGATGAAGTTAGAACAATAATGTATTTATTAAAGAAAACAATGGTGCACAATAAGAGAGAAAACATCGGGATAAGTGTGGTAAAAGAAATAAAAGTGCAATGGAAGTCTGAATGAATGCAGTGTGGTGTATGAGGCAAAACACATGTCTAAAGTGGTCCAAAGCAGAGAGGAGGAACACTGCAGAGCAGCCAGCTCGTTAGGGCCAATTAGGGCCCACCAGACACATCTGCTCAATAAGCTCCACCCCTGCAATACAAACAGGACAGGCAAAAACACATCCAGCAGACCCGAACCAAATCAAATCTAGGGTTCTCAGCTACCCAACAGGGAATGCCTTCAGCCATATTTATTCAGGACGGTTTTGTCTTACAAAGTCTTAGAATGACATATGGGTTTGCTATGTATTTGTGTCTATCATTCACATATAATCATGAATACAGTAATCACAAATTCCCCTTGTATCAAACTGTTTCTATTATTATAATATAGTATAACCAGAGATTACCATTTACATTTTACTAAATGTGTTGTAATTGTTTGTAAGAAGGCAATGCACAACGCCCAGGTAATTTATAGAAGCTTTAATTCATTAAGTTATGCATTGTTGCCATAAGAGTAGGAGTATCTGGTTTGCTGCAAGCAATAAACTGCATTTTATTTATTTATCTCAGCTTATTGATACATGTGTAAATAAAGTAAAATAATAATTTAGCATTTTGTATTTAGAAGAATTCAAAATTAATTTACTCAGAACAACCCCAATATATATAGTATAACCCCGATGTTATATAAGATGATCTTTTTATGTCGGCAATTACCATTCATTACATTTCATTTGAGTGAGGAATGAGTCATAAGTGCTAAGGTACAGAGATTCAGTATTCTGTTATTTCACAACTGAGCAAAACATGTGCAACTGTGCAAATTTGCTAAACAAGCACCTTCCTCTCTCAGTTCCTCTTTCTCTCCCTCTCTCTCTCTCTCTCTCTCTCTCTCTCTCTCTCTCTCTCTCTCTCATTGACTGGAATAGTGTAAAAGCCTGGCTTTAGTAGGGGCTGTAGGGATTGTTACGGGGCTGATTGGCTTGGCCTACACGAGGAATGGCATAGTTTGTGGTCTTTGGTTCTTCATAGGTATGACTCCGCTGAAATAATAAATAGATAAAAACAAACACATAAATATGTACATTAAATACTGTATATAAATACTATCAACATAACAATATGAATATGATACATTATCACTTTGACCAAAATTGTCTGCTAAATTCCACAACCATAACCATAACATTAAAAACACTACAAAATAATAAGCAACATTTTATAATATGAGTATATTGAATCTCATAACAATATGATCTTCTGAGTGAAGTGATTTGATTTGTGATCTGATGGTTTGAGCAAAACACCAGACACTTCTAAATTCAGAGGATATCCAAAAAAAAACTGTCTTTGAAAACGAATCACCACCATCAGAATACCCATCAAAACCATCTGTGCCAATATACTCTGTCCTTACCCAGTCGTTGGCACGGTTCTGGTTTGCCTGGACACCGCCCATCATGCCACCTCCACCCATGCCACCTCCGCCCATGCCCACATTAGTGGAGGTGTTGGCACGGTAACCGCTCATGCCTCCTCCACCCATGCCACCTCCGCCCATGCCCGCATTAGTGGAGGTGTTGGCACGGTAACCGCTCATGCCTCCTCCACCCATGCCACCTCCACTCATTCCCGTATTAGTGGGGGTGTTGGCACGGTAACCGCTCATGCCTCCTCCACCCATGCCACCTCCACTCATTCCCGTATTAGTGGGGGTGTTGGCACGGTAGCCACTCATTGCGCCACTGTTGCTCTCCATACCCGTCGACGTGTTGGCGCGATAGCCGCTCATGTTTGTGGTACGGTCCATATTTGAGTTGGGCCTGGTGTAATCTTTGGTCATCTCCGTGCCCCCGCCAACGCGTGGGACCATGAAGTTGGGTTTGGTGTCAGTCGCTGAGTTATGGAAGGTCATAGCCACATCTGGTCCTCCTTGCCTGGACTTGTCCTTCTTGACCTTCTTGCCTTTCATGCCTTTTGGTTTTCTGCAATAAGGTCATTCTTAGAATTATGATTTTTGGAAGTATACAGTACACACTGAACTTAGATGCAACCGTGACTCATGAAGAAACAAAACTGTGTGTGTGTGTGTGTGTGTGTGTGTGTGTGTGTGTGTGTGTGTGTGTGTGTCTGTTGATTCGTCAATGCACCTTCAGTAACTTGTGTGTTAATGGGGGGAGGCATTGTACATAGTAAATAACTGTATGCAAATAGACTCTCACCCAAGGAAGGCATACGCAGTGACTGACATAGAGACGACCAACAGCACACCGAGCACACTGGACACCACAATCACTATCAGCAGGTAATCTGATTGTAACGACAGAGAAAGAGAGAGAAAGAAGCATATGCATTGTTAGATGCAGTCTTCACTAACAAGGCATAACAGGGCATGAAACAGAGTCTATGATACAGGCAAAAATGTGTTTATATTGTCATATTCACAAAATTACAACCCTCCTTCCTCTACTCCTGAAGCAACATGTTAATGAGGGTTTTTATCTCGTCGAATTTTATCTACGAAAGTGGGTTTAGTGATGGCTGTCATTCAACCCTATGGGTTCCTCCCCAACTTTGTTTAGAAAACATCATTAACGAAGGACAGGTAGCACTTACTGTCTTTGCAATTAATTCCACTGTAGCCAATTGGACAACTGACAACACAAAATAAGATAATTAAAAATATGAAAGATTCCCACTGTCTATGTAGTATGCACATGAAAACAAATAAACAAACAAACAAATGATGATGATGATTATGATGATGACGATAAACTCACTTTATACACTCCCCAGCGTCTGCCTTTTTACCACTTGAGCATACTGAAATAGAATAGCAAGTCAATTTCCTGGTCAGAATCTGGTTTCACAGTTTATGAAATCTGTAATGTAATTTTATGGGCAGTTGCTCATATCAGGATTTGACACTACATTTAATTGAGTCTGCCATAAGTTACTGCAAAAAGTAATGTACAAACAGGTATATGAAACTAGAAAACTAATGTGACTGTATTGTTCTGTAAAGGCTAGCTGAAATAATTAATAATAATAAAAAAGAATAGCTCAAAAACGCAATGTTGCTGTCTAATAGTAGCCTAATTAATTAATTTGAAATAAAAGGAATTCAGTTGACAATTTTTCACCAATCTATTTCACTCGTTCTTTGTCTTGGATCACATCCTATTTGAGTAGCACATCACACTTTGGAGAATCTGAAATAAACAACTTGTCAGCTGAACAGGTCAATTGCACAAGCAAAAAAAAATCACCTCCACACATGACGAAATTTTTGGACTCTGTCCATGCAAACTCGTCCCTGCAAGTGCAACGGACCTGACCTTCTTCAAAAACGCATTTTGTTGTTGTCGTCACCGCATTGCAGGGCGCCCGCTCACATGGATTAGTTTCTGGAGAAAATGAGCAAAAGAAGTCAGGTTTAAGGTAATAATTACAAAAAATGTCAGGTTTAAGGTAATAGGCCTACTTACAAAACATGTCAGGTTTAAGGTAATACACTAGCCCTGTTTACATGGACACGTTTAATCTGATTACAAATGGAGTAATGGCTCAATTGGAATAAAAAGGCCTCATGTACATACATAATTATTTTTTTTCTTCCTGCGCAGGTGTTGCCTATGTGGTAATAATCCAACAGTGATGTAAACAAATGACTTTTCATCTCGGCAATACAACTAGGAGCTCCTAAATCTCTTAGTCTCCAATACGGTAGCCTACCAGTGGGCACCAGATTCTAGAGCGGAGCGCTCTAGAATCTTTGGTGGGCACCAGCCAAGTCAAGTCAAGTCAGGTTTATTTAGTATAGCGCATGTAACATGCACAGAGTGCAACCCAAAAACATCCTACATTGTGATTTTTTAATAGATATTTAATTGAAGACCATACGTCTGCAACATTAACTTAATATTGGTGATACCTTACAAATTGTAGCTGGGTTAAATTTTAGACTTTGGTTCCGAATCCCCTTCCCTTTCAATCTTTAAACAACAACAGAAGCGGAGCGCATACACAGTGCTCACACGCATAGATAGTAGGGGCTGATTCAGACCGGGTGCATGGCGTAAGCAAATCAGTTGCATGGCGTGTTCATTTTTATTTCGGCTCCCATGTTAACAGGTTAGAGCTTGCACACCGCCTGCGTGATACGCATGTCTCAGGCTCGAGCTGCGCCGAAAATGCGTGCATGCTAGAAATAGGACCAACGCATACACACGACACGCAAGCGTGTTGGAAGGGTTTCCATTAAAAACAGAAAGTGAAGAGATGTTTTAATAGGCAGAGGGGCCGCCGCATTGCAGCTTCAGATATGTTTCTGGTGTGCAAAGACATAGGAAACGCCATGCAGCCGCCACACAACAGAAACGCCACGTTCACGCCAAGCACCCGGTCTAAATCTAACCTGACTCTTGCCAGATGAATTTGTTCCGCCTAGCTCTACTCACATCCATCTGGGATCGCTTCCATTGAGAGTGATTTCAGCACCAGATTTTATGGTAGAGCCAATCAGGACGCAGGGCGGGAGTTTCATAGATGTGATGTATCCAAATCATATGCATGGATTTTTGATAAGGACCAGCCTTCTGAAACACCTCTCCAATGGATCGATCCCAGATGGATGAGCGGAGCTAGGCGGAACTGTTATTGAGCCTAGTACTTCCAAAATCACAACACACATCTAGGGCCTCACTATAACAACATACTACACCTGCTAATTAGGGAAAACATGACTTGCCCTATTTATAATATATTTTTATGGGGGGAAAATTCAATAGCTTCACTCTGTTTGAGCATAGTGCTTCCAAAATCACTACACACATCTAGGGCCTCCCTATCAAGATAGTACACCTTCTTGTTTTGGTAAATTATGCTCAGCCTATTTCTAATATATTTTTTATTGGGGATCAAATTCAATAGCTTCACTCTCATTGAGCCTAGTGCTTCCAAAATCACAACACACATCTAGGGAATCCATATTAACATACTACACCTGCTGATTTGGGAAAAGCTGGCTCAGCCTATTTATAATATATTTTTATTTGGTAAAAAATTCAATAGCTTCACTGCTATTATGTTCATGTGCCACATTCAGCTGGGAAGAGCACCGCGACTTTGCCATGCTAGCAGAGAGTGCTCTTTTTCAAAACTGGGATTCATTAAAAAATAGAGATCCAATGAGCCAACGCAGATTCAAACAACGGTCTCTGATGTCCATTGATATTCTGCGCGAATTGAATTTGACCAAACAGTGAAGAAAAACTTCTGAAGGTAGGAATATGTTGGCTAGTTCATAACTGGCATTAGGCAACACCATAACGCTGCTCAGCACCAAGACCCGACACTAGCCCCTGCCCCACCCCGCTCAATCCTGTCTCCTTTTGCACATGGACTTTGGACTGTCTGTCTACCTCTGACTACGTGCTTTATTAATGCAACTCAACAATGCACTATATATGATAATACTGCATTCTGTCTATAGACTGTCTGATTCCTCAGAACTATGCACTTTGCTAATGCACCTTAATAATGGACTAACATGATCATACTGCATTCTGTGTTTTTATGTCTTTTAAGCACTGTTATAAAGGAAAGCACTTTTAATGATTGCACCACTGGTTAGATGCTAAACTGCATTGTAGGCCTACTAGTTGTCTGTATTGTGCAATGACAATAAAGTTGAATCTAATCTAATCTAATCTAATTAACTGTGCTGGTGTAGCAAATAGTAGGCTATGATTTTTGTTTTGTGTTGGTTGTTGCTGTAAGGAAGGTGTCAGCAAGGATGTCTTGTCTATGAATATTTTGCTGCATTTTAAGGATGCTGTATGATGTGAGTAGGCCAGTTGTTGCTGTAAGGAAGTTGTCTTATGTGTGAGTTAGTGGTTCAATTGTTGTTCTGTAAGGACGCTGCTGGTGTGAGTAGGCCTGTTTGTGTTCAGCTGTTGCTGTACCAATATTTCAGTGATGATGTAAGAGTAGGGCTATCTGGTGGATCAATTGTATGTTGCCTTGGAGGGGTGCCCCACAGAAAATGTAGCCTAGGGGCCCATGACCACCTTAATCCGCCCTTGCAGACCATTTATTCACCACCACCCCCCCCCCCCCACACACACACACGCACACACACTCCATTACCCACCCCCAACCCCTCCTTCCTCCCCAACACACACACCATTACACCCCCCCCACACACTCACACACCATTACACCATACACACCCCCCCCACACACACACACACACAGGTACCTGTCAGGAGTAATAGTAAGAAACAAATTTCCACAGAATATTTCACGTCTTATTAAATGCTGGCGGCGGTTAAGAGTGACGTTTTTGCTTAAAAAATAAAGCCAAGACACGTCTGTGAATTTAAGGATTTTAACCACATGCTGTGAAGTTACTGTATATGCAGGTCTCTTTTACGGAGGAAACCCATGCTACAAAAAAGCTCTGTAGTTACAAATTTGATCGTGTTGAATCGGTATGAATATATGTTGTAGTATGTGATTCCTACAGTGTAAAAAGTATATAGGTCTACTAACATCTTGGAAACGTTGTAAAATGATTTAAATAGATAAAGAAAGCCACCGCTATGGTCACCAATATGGTTAGATTCATTTGTTTAGATCCAGTGAAATTGCTGCCTTGACAACGCTACGTCATGACTTTGGTACTCTATTCTGTTGAAATAACAATTTAGAATAAAATAATATCAAAAGGCAAAAATATAAGAGTGAAGTAGCCTATGCTTCTCTAATGATATCTGATGATATCTGGAGACATAAGCACCCTTTTGAGCTTATGCAGATGAAAGGACAGTGATGACCAAGGAGATGAAGAAGTCTAGTACATGCCTGTGAATGTTGCCCCCTTTAACACTTCATTGTCAGCATTTGTAATAGCAGTTTTTACTTCCTCTGCTTTGACATCAGATGTAACATCAAAGATGTTTTCAACCTCAGCTGTGACACCCGTTGCCCTGTACAGCACTTCGGTAGGAGCTTGCCTGTGTAAAACATGAAGGCAGTGATAAGGGAATTAAAGTGATAATGAACCTGAAGTCATCAGTGTAACTGATGTGTAAATGTGACTACTTGTCTATTCACACTTTACCGTCACATTAAATTCCTTTGCACTGTAATTAGTCTACAATCTGTCAGATTGATAGATTAGTAATTAGTTTGCTTGTTTATGTATGTGTGTGTGTGTTTGTTTGTTTATAAAGTATAAAACACTATTCCCCAGAGCAAGACACAATGAGCATACAATAACACAAGGGAGACTGGAAAAACCTATAAACCAGTACGGCATTGTACCCATCCGTTTATGGTGTAGTTCATTCTTCATTCAACATACTCACAGGATATTTTTGACCTAACATTACTCAAGCTTAATTAGTTCCGCCCCGTTCCAGTTATTTCACTTTTTGGTTTAGCGTATGTGTTCTCTTCTGGCCACAAGGTGGCATAATGGTACAGTTAAGGAAAGATTACAAACACTTTAAGTGACTCACTTTAGACTGATGACTACTGAAGACATGTATCCCTGTGTTTTTTCAAATGCTGCCTTGAGCTGTAGGGATTTTAAAAATACATATTTTAATCAGTGATTTTCTAGAATTAAAATTTACTTCAGTTTCAGCTGATCTGCTGTGTAATGTGATCATAGAAATCCTCCACGTTACAGTATATTCTGTCAACATCAAAGGGAATTAATTGCATCTGTATTTTAGTAATAACAAGGAATATATGTCAGGGTCCTGGTGGTGACTTACTGCTTCGACAATCTCAGATGATATTTTATTAAAAACCGCAGAGGTTGGATTTGCCATCTCTGGTACAAATGGTTTTGTCAGTGTCAGGTCTCCAGGGAAGACTTTCGCTGCAGTTCAAAAGACACAAACATTCTTCACTCTTTTCAAATGAGTTATGTCTGTGACACCACAGTTTTTGACATGATATTTATTAAGTAAAAAGTGGATTGTATACAATTATACTTCGAGCAACATTCAGTTACCATCTCAAGAAAGCAACACTGCCTGCTCAGTTTTTAAGGTGTGATAATTGGTCTGTGAGACAAGTGTACCTTTTTCACACACGTGTTTGTCTTTATTGTAGTTGAGTCCAGCATCACAAATACATCTGTGTTTATTATCAACAATCTGCTCACACTTGCTGTTTGGAGGGCAATGGTTGGGATTGCAGGGATCTATACAAAGGAAAGAACATAATAATTAGCTGAATTAGAGATGGTTCATATACATATATGCATACCCACACACACACACACACACACACACACACACACACACACACACACACACAGCCTACATGCATACAAATAGAGATGAACTGAGGCTGTTAACTGTAAAACTGTGCAAAACAAGGAACAAGAAAAGTTTTGAGTTTGATATTATTTTTTTCATTTGTTTGCTTGATTTGTAAAGTTGGTCACCATATAGGCTACAGTGTACATTCACCCCTGTTCACCCTTTAAGCCAATGAGTAATTCATCTCGTCACCATAACTTCATAGTTTAAGTTTCCTTTTACCCTTGACACACTCTTGACTACTATAATTTGCTTGTTCTTCCAACTAAAATGGAAAACTTGTTTACAGTACCCTCCAGAATTATTGGCACCTCTGCTAAAAGATGACGAAAAACCGGTATAAAAAATAATCTGTTGGAGATTATTTAGAGAAAAAGGAAAATCTCATAAAGAAATAAATATTTTTAACTAAAACACATTGCTCACAATTATTGGCACCCCTTAAAAATCTTATATACAAAACCTAACAGAAGCATTTGTGTCTGTGAACTTTCAGAAGTAGTTCATGACTTTCTTTTTCACTATGGTATGAAAATAAAGTCATACAGAGGCTAAATCCTCTAGTCATTTTTCAACATCGGAAAGACAAGAGAATACACTATTTGTAACGATCCTGTGTTCCACGAAACGAGCCATGTGCTTCTTTTGTTTGTCTTGCCATGTCTCAGTTCCCTGTGTCTCCGCCCCTCACCTGTTCCTCATTATTAGTCTGCTCGTTTAATTATGATTTCCAGCCCTGTGTTCACCTGTCTCTTGTTTTACCTTATTTCGTGTCCACCTGTGCCTTGTTAAGTCCCTGTGTACATAAACCCCTAGTTTTGATATGTTCCTTCTGTGTCATTGTTGTAATGTCCCTGTGCTGCACGCTGTAAGTAAAGTCAGTAGAATCTACTCTTGGTGTGTTGTCCTGCATTTGGGTCACTTTAAGTAGCAGCCCGTGACAGACCGTGACACTATTATTCAGTCCCTCCAGGATTTCGCGAGGATTCTTTGTGATTGTTGCGATCTAAAATGGCTGATTTCGCGACAACTTTTCTAAAAAAATGCGATGGAAGTTGAGGGGTTTTTAGCTGTCTGTTGCGAAGAAATTGCGAGAGGTAGTGAAAATTGCAAAAATAGTTGATTTTTTTTTTTTTAGGGCTTTTATGCCTTTAATTATAGGACGGTGGAGAGAGAGCAGGGGTGGGATCCGGAAAGGACCACGGGGCGGGAATCGAACCCGGGTCGCCGGAGTACGATGCAGGTGCCCCAGCCAGCTGCGCCACAGCTGGGGCACAAATTTCTTTTTTAAATCATTTTTTAATTGAGGGTAATTAAGGTTAGTACGACCAAAATTGCACTGATCTTGATGCTTATTAAAAAGGATAAGTAAAGGTAAATAGTAAGGGTTACAGAAAATCAAAGTAGGCCTACTTTATTTGAGTAAATATTTTTACTGGGGTAATTCACAAAGCATAATTACATACTCTGTGATTAATTAATCTAAATTAATCACATATATAATTTTTGCTGTAAAAAGTATTTTAAATATTTAAATTCAAAGGAATCATTGATTAATCAGTATTAGTGACATTAAAGTTCAAACAATCTTTTATTATTTTTACAGTTCAAATAATTGCCATAATAATCTATGATATGACCTAATATGCTTAGGAAATAAATTCAAAAGTGCTTCGGGAAGAAGTTTTTTTTTTTCACATACAAGGCATTTCAGGCCACAGATATAACCTGGGGGACACAATGAAAATAAATTAACACTCCCCTCAATGTCAACACTTATTTCTTTGCATTGATGTGCGACTATAGAATTGATGAACTCCGGTGATATGCAAATTCCTTGCTGCAGACATTGCAGAGGACTTTATTTTCAACACTATTTTTTATCAACACCATCAGGCTATTTTTTAAAAGTAAATGTTCCAATCAATGATCCAGGCAGCACGTTTTCTTTTCTCTCCTTCATTTTACAGTCTAATTTTTACTGACTAGAACGGCTCGGGGTCAAAGGTCATACGGCATCGATTAATCTGCACTAATTTTTTTAATCAGTTATTTTTTCTCAAATTAATTAATCGAAATTAATCAGTTATTTTGACAGCCCTAGTTATAATTCATATTAAGTTCATATCTTTTTAATAATTCATATTCTGTGACTTGCATAATTACTAATAGCCAACTAAGTCATCTAGTAATAGCCATCTAGTAATTTCATATTGATTTAAACTATTAGACTACACTTTTCTTTAATGTTATTACATTGGTGGTGTGTAAGTCTAATTGACTGCCTGCCACTTTAAGGACGTGAGAGTAGCGTAGCCTACTGTGTTCTAGCCTAGAAATCTAGACGCGCCCCTAGCGGCAGCGAATTACATTTGCTGCCAGGGCTAGTCTAGCAACTCTCCGTTGGCTTGTGAGCTCCAGAAATCGAAACTTAATCAGGCCAATGAAATCGTGTATAGAGTCGTTAGGTGGGCTTAACATAATGATTGATGGCAGAGTTGCAACGGTTTGGCTTGAATTCCCTGCTACTTGAAAACAAATAAGATGGATGTTGCTGCTGGCGAACAGTGTGACACGAGTTAAGCTTTTATTAAGTTGGCAAACGTTTGAACTAGCCAACTAGCTCTGCTGGTGGGAAACGCATGGGACTCATAGCACTGCCGCTGTCCTATTGCGTGCAGAGGGAATTTGAGACAACTGATTATCCCGCCCCTCGGACTGAGCACTGCGAACGGTGAGTGTCCAGACCCTACATTTTAATGTGGGTCTGGCTCGTCAGGCTAACTGTGTTCGGCTATGACTGGAAATAACTGGAATGGAATTCGGGATGTTTTCTATGTCATTAGTTAAAATAAATGTTAAAAAATAACTCGTATGAAATCATTCTTGGATCATAGAAAAGGTAAATGTCTTACAATGTTATTAATTTCTATGATTTTGCTAGCACTACACAAATACTGAGCCCACAAGCTAGCAAACATGACACAAGCTAAAAGAACATCTCCAGGTGTAAACGTTTGCCAACGGGTTGCATATTACTCAAATGTCAGTAAACCAAGTATATCTTAATTAACTTACTTTCATAGCCTAGGCAGGTTAGCAACACCAGGTTGATAGATGCAAGTAAAGCAGATCATTAACGTTAGCCTTCTATTTATTGTCATCAAAACTGCAGAGGAGTGAACAAGTCTCTGGTGTCTGCAGAAGTGAGTGTGGCATCTGAGTCATATTCTGCGCGAGAGACTGTTGTGGTAGGTAAAATTTCACGGGGAAACCATGATGATTGGCCAAATTTGCGAAAAAGTTGCAGTGTTTGAACAAAATTGCGAGGTCGCCCAGAATTCACGAGGATTTGCTGAATTTGCGTTAATTGTTGCGATCGCAACATCGCGAAATCCTGGAGGGACTGATTATTATTTGGGCACGAGCACCGAAGGGCGCAAGGCCCTATTGTTTTTGTAAGGATTATTATTATTATTAGGGCCCAAGCACCAAAGGGCCCATATACTTTCAGCTAGACACACCAAATGTAGTAGGTGTGTGTATCTCCCCAGGATGAACAACTTTCATATGTACAATGCCACGCCCAACAGGAAGTGAGGTATTTGGGATTTTGTGCGGAGTAAAATGTGATGAATTGTGATGCCAAAAGAGGTGCTTCCCATGGTTGAAAATGCATGAAATTTGGTCCACACATCAAGAGGTACCGTGAGTTTCTTGGTGTTTTATGCCCCCAACGTTGTCTTCAAGGCAGCGCTGCCTGGAAGACACTAGGGTTAGGCATGGGTTAAGGTTAGGGTTAGGGTTGGGGTTAGGGTGTAATCTTGCAATTTGTAATGTTTTGCATGGACGTGCGCTGGTGTGCGCTCATGGATGGTGCGTTGTGCACCCGCCAATATGACTGTTGATAATGCGTAATAATTGCCTTTAGTATCTTTTTATTGTTCTTGATTTGTTGATTATTGTTGTATGTTTTGTAACTCAGGGTTGCTGTAAAAGAGCTTGGTGCTCAGTCAATTTCTCCCTGAATAAAAAACGGATGATGATGATGATGATGATGATGATGAAAACCCAATGAGTAATTAAGCCGCGGAGCGAAGCGGCGGCGGTCATATAGGTTTAGTCAATTTTTGTATTTTTTTTTTCTCATGGCCAATTTTCCGTCAAGGATTCCCGGGACACTGAAAGACCGGGGTGCATGAAACTTGGTGGGCATGTAGCCCCACAAGGATAGTATGGAACCATTGTTTTTCTTTTTGATCTGTAGCCCCCCCCCCCCCCGCTGGACTGGACCCCTCGACAGGAGGGTAGGACGGACACAGTTTTCTGTGAATATCTCAAGAATTGTAGTGCCTAGGAGGACCACCTTTTTTGTATGTTGGTCTTAAAGGGCCATGTCAACCCATCCCATAATCACTCATTTCATGTATAGCGCCACCTAGTTAAAAATGAAAAAGCAAAAATGAGATGTTGTAATCCTAGGGCCTAGGATGACCAATTTTTGTGTATGTTTGCCCCATGTTAACCCATTCCATATGCACACATGTGCATAAACAGACAGACACACACACACACACACATACATTCACAGTAATCATACGTATGACACATACGCACACAGTAGACATATGTACGCATGCATGCACATGCACACACACAAGCACATCCACGCACACACGCACATATGCACACAATTCAAGAACTTCTCAGAATTAATCATGTTTTGGTACTTGTTGTCTAGCAGATACCAGTGACAATTGAGTGTGCATAATGCAATTCAGTGAGACAGTTAGAATTGTATATGCCTTTCATCTTTTGTTTTTAGCCAACAGCCAGACCAGCAGATAACCTGACTTTACTGAATTACTGAAGGTAGGCAGGCTTAGTTGGTACTTAGATAAGAGACCTCCTTGGAAGAGAAGGTCCCTGCTGGAAGTGGTGTTGGTGGCTGGACAGGTGGCACTCTTCCCTGTGGCCAAAAGCCACCAAACAAATATCAATCCCAATGCCCTATTGCAGTGACAGGGACACTGCACTGCAGGAGATGTTTTCCTTTGAATGAATGTTAAATTTAGGTCCTGACTCACCATGGTTGTTAAAGATCCCATGGCACTTATCGCAAAGAGTAGGTGGTTCCCTAATTTGCTGGCTAAATTCCCAAACTGGTTCATTCAATTTGGCCTTGTAATCATCCTCCCAGTGTGTAATTGGTTCATTCACTCCTTCTCTCTCCACCTGAAACTACTGTGTGATGTACATTCTGGCACATAATGGCTGTTGTGCATCACTCCGATGGGTGCTACACATTGGTGGTGCTTAGTGAAATTCTGCCTCTCCTGTGAAGCACTTTGAGTGTCAAGAAAAGTGCTATAACTGTAATATGTTGTTGATACATTATATATACATATTTAACAGGAGTAAAAAGGGGTATAATATCTTAGTGGTAAAGTAGTTGAATAGCACACTACACATGCACACACACACATACAGTACATGCACACACGACACACATAAACACACATACACACACACACACCCTCACACACATGCACCCACACATACAAACACCTACATACACAAACACACACACAAAAAAACTAACTTACATGCAAGCACACACACAGAAGAACACATGCACACATGCACACATGCAAAAACAACCACAATCAATTACAAACACAAATAAGGAACAAAGTAGGAAATGAACACAATTTGACAAACGTGACTTGCTGAACTGGGAAGCAGTAATATTTTGTACCGCTCTGCGGTACATCTAGTTACAAAGAGAAACAGGTCCCAGGACCATTCGTTTACCCTTTTCTGGACGAAAAAGGTCAAATTTGAGCAGCACTTTACATATTCATATGTGACATGTTTATGCCACTGTTTGGAAGGTTTGATATTTCAGAACATTATGTAATATGTTGGTGTTTTTGTTAGTCTATATAGTCTATATGCTTATAGCCTAAAAATTCACAATTGTGCATCAGTTATCATACTGGGAATTATCATTTTAAATCTTATTAATAAAACAGAGTATTTCCTCTCAGATGGCTCAATCTACCCTGTCAAATGGATTCACTCAACCTCACCCGAGGCAAGTTTAGCAACAAGAGCACTTTATTGGGCAACCTCATAATTTTGAGATGGCTCAACATACTGCTATAACTTCAGCTCATGGTAGACATCCTGAATTTGTATGGACTAATTTTATTTCTATATTAGTTAAAGGTCAACTTCAGTTAAAATCAAGAAACAAAGAAAATAAAAAGACACATTAAATACAAAGAAAACATCAGATAATCTTATTTTATGTTCAGTTACAACCTACTTAATCTGATTTATTTTTAGTAGAAGAGAAAGAAGGGCCACCTTGTGGTGTTGTAGTCGTGGTTGTTGTTGTAGCTGCAGCAGTCGTGGTTGTTGTTGTAGATGCAGCAGTCATTGATGATGTTGTAGATGCAGCAGTCATTGTTGATGTTGTAGATGCAGCAGTAGTGGTTGGTGTTGTAGATTCAGCAGTAGTGGTTGGTGTTGTAGATTCAGCAGTAGTGGTTGGTGTTGTAGATTCAGCAGTAGTGGTTGGTGTTGTAGATTCAGCAGTAGTGGTTGGTGTTGTAGATTCAGCAGTAGTGGTTGGTGTTGTAGATTCAGCAGGAACTATTGAAGTAAAGTAAATTAAATTCAACTCAGTAGAAGTCTTACTCATTTTTATAATTACAAATAATTTCCTTTTGTGTATGTGTTTTATATTATCACAATCATGTTAACACAATACCCCCCCCCCCTTTCTCTCTCTCACACACACACACGCACAATACAAATGTATTTGGTAAAACTTGTTTACCAAAGGTAACACATGTTTATAATTTTATACCTACGTTTATACATATTTATACACAACTTATATATGTATGTATTGATATTATCAATAGTAATCAATAGGTCATGTATTCTTGGTAAATCCTGAATAAGCAACTAGTGGTCTTGATCCAATAGAGAGTTTACAGACTCCTAATACACTGGCTGAATATGTATAGTGACAGAATAGTATTACTGTAAGACAATGTATTAGAAGGCTATACATGTTTTGATCCATACTATACATTTATAACCTTAGATCAAGACCAATTACTTTCTCATTAAAGATTTACCAATAATAAATCACCTATTCAGGAAGAATAATAAATTGTTGAATAAATTCAGATAGTGGCTAAAGTCCAACCTGAAGGCAATTTCTACTCTCGTGATTTATCTTTTTATTTTTCATAAGCTTGGAACATGTTCCTGCACTACAGATATTTCTGGACTTTGTTCGCCAATAAAATCTGAACAGAACATCATTAACCTTGAACCACTTCTAGAGGACGTTCATGACGGCGAAACCATAAAACATTTGCCATGGCAACTTGTTTACATGGCCACAGTCGATAAACTCACACATTATACAACAACACATACATAACACAGCAACCTAACTCTCAGACACATCGCCCATGTCATATAAGAAGAATGAACATGCAACACAATGTTAAAAATTCAATTCAATAGACTACCTCAAAAGTTGAAGCATGAGAAAAAGACTAAAACAGATCATTATGTGGACACTTAAGTGTACAGTATAGGTCATAAACAAATTGACTTTTAAAACAAACTTCTGACTGTCAGTTCTGACAGTGTCTAACAGACTGTGTGTATCATGATACTGAGCAGGATACTGGGTGTGTGTTATACAAAGCCATAACTGTTTGCCTGTTTCTTTATGGCTGGTATAAAACAAAGTGTCCCACATCAAGTGATAATACCTCCATTGCTTCCTCATAGCACATTTTGTGGAATAAAACATGGACTAGTTACACGCCATGTATTGTTCCACTGTGTTTTCTTTATACTTAAACATGCTTAGACATGTTATCATAACTACTTATTTGTGTTTCTTCATTTAATCATTTTCTTCATTCAATAGTCTTCCTCTGTACTGTCACGTAAAAAGAATAATAATAATCTAAAAAGAAATACATTAACACTGGAGTTTTACTTCGAACACAAAACTGTACTCACATACAAGTACAGTTACATTACTGAGGTTATACAATGGCTACAATGTTGTACACTGAAACAAACGGATGTGTAATATTAGTAATATTAAACCATATTTGTCAAACCAAATTTAAAAAAAAATGCTTTAAACAAAAAGCTGAGGGCCTACAACTAATTTAAAATGTTACTGGCAATAATTTCTTTCTGTCATGTCAACATAGATCGAGAATAAATTATAGACTCAGAAAGAGCATATTATAGGGACCAGCTGTGGCGCAACTGGCTGGGGCACCTGCACTGTACGCCGGCGACCGGGTTCGATTCCCGCCCCGTGGTCCTTTCCGGATCCCACCCCAAATCTCTCTCCCATTCACTTCCTGTCACTCTCCACTATCCTATTATTAAAGGCATAAAAAGCCCCTAAAAATATACTTAAAAAAAAAGAAAAAGCATATTATCCATATCCATACCTTCAGCCAGACATAGACTTGAACACAGAAGCAGTGTAAGTAGAATAAATCGTGTAGTCCCCATGCTGAAAAGCAACTGTTCACTCCGAAATCACAGTCGATATAGCTGCACAGGTAGATTACATCTTGTATGTATACCAAAGTGAAATACTTTGGTGTACTTTGAACTGCAATTAAGTGATACTGGGAAATTATAAAAAGATAGTGTGCATGCGTGAGTGAGTGAGTGAGTGAAAGAGAGAGAGAGAGAGAGAGAGAGAGAAAGGGGGGAAGAGAGGGGGAGGGGTGGCATGATAATAAATATGTGAAAAGTATGTTTTTTGTTTTGCCATATTTGCACTGTTATCATTTTGGATCATTAAAAGTCATAGGCCTACATTTTACCAAAATTAACACATTTTTTTCCACAATTTTAACTATTTTCTTTAGCTCTGAATGAAACACCTCTGTCATACTTTGATCAAAATACCAAAAGGAACAAGTGCCACACCATTTTCAACCCTGTATGAAGAGTCAGACGTGCATGTCACGCAGGCAGTGTGCATGCTTTAACATGGGCGGCGAAATGAAAATGGACAGGTAATGCAGCTGACACGCATTCGCCATGCATGTGGTCTGAACAACCCCAGATGCCGTCATCCTGTGGATAGACGCTGGGGCGCCAATGGAATCTGGGATGTGGAAGAACTTCATTGTGAAGTGGATCATTCAGTGTGGGACAGCACTGTAGGCGTTTACATGTAGGTTGTCCTTTTCTCGTTTGGTTCTCTGGATCTGTCTCCAAGACATTTACGAGTGTTCTATGCATCCAGGGAATCCTGGTACTTCAGCTTTCTGGCGGCTGATATCAGTGTCGCCATTTTCCGTGAACTAAGTTGTCATTTTCTTTGTCAAGACTGATAAGATCTCTCCCTCAAGCTGTGCGATGCGCCTGTTGTTGTGGGAGTTCAGTTGCTTTGGGCCAGTGTCTGAAGACTTAAAGGAACTGTATGTAAGATTGTGGCCAAAACTGGTACTACAATCACTTTCAAATTACTGTAGAGCGGTATATCCCCTCCCCCCTGACTGGCAGAGCTGGCAACCCGGATGCTGAAACACTACTGACTTTGTGATTAGTAGATAGGTGGAGGGTGGCGCATCAGGCCAAAACACAACATGACAACATCAACATCAGTTGAGGGCTGCAACTTCACTTTTTAAATGACAATATCCTGGCCGGACTACTGTTGTCAGTGATATAAGTATTTGAAATGAACATGATTTCTTAATGTTTAGTGACATATCGGGGCCATTTTATGATTAATTGAAATACATTTCTTACATACGGTTCCTTTAAGCCTAGTCATTCACACCAGAAGCGTGGCGTGTGCATGGCGGCTGGGTTACCTGTCCGTTTTCATTTCAGTGCCCATGTTACCAGGTTAGACCATTCACATTCGGACTGCCTCCGTGAGACGTGTGGCCCAGCCAAGACTCGAGCCACGCTGCAACCGCAAGCTAGCTAGAGAATAGAAGGAAAGTCCTTTTAGGCAAGTACCCCAATCCTCATACCTGGCGGCCATCTTGATAATGCACTTTGAGCAGTCATCGGGCAGCTATTTTCCTATTCAAGTGAATGGCATACATAAGGGAGGTCATAGTACGTAAAAAGTACATCAGACGAATATATGTTTAAATCTGAATTGAACAATATAAATATCTTCCTCCAAATCGCTAAAAAAGATAAAACTGTGGTTAGTTAGCCAGTTACATAACAGGAAGGCGCGGGATATATGCAGACAACTGCCATATTGGCATTACAAACTAACCCCATATGTTTATATGGAGGATTCTTTGAGTGCTGTCTCCTCATTAGAAAGACTCTGATAGAAGTGGTGCCTATTTTTCATGCAAGAGGCAAGCGTGTCTGAAGTAGCCCTGAGAAAAGATACAATGAAATACAAAGTTAGTTACAAAGTTATAGTAGCAGCTCCACAGCAGCACACTCTACACTCTACATTCTACTCTACATTCTACAACTGTCTTTGCCACTCTGAAGGTGATTTCTCCTTGCTGTGTTCATAAGCTTCCAGGGATTATTTATTGGTTCAGGGCAGTTCTTATCGAGCTTATAGGGCATTCCATTAGACTCTGGATCTGTGGAAATCACATTCATGACAACTACTACAAGTTCCCTCAGCTGAGACTTTAAGGGTTAAAACATGAGACTATGACGGGTAAACATGAGACATACCCTTTCCTACTGAGGTCATCCTTGCTGGGTCGCTGTAATTCGCTGTACTGGCCCCATAACGTTCCATCTCTTCGCTGGTCTTCTCTTTTCCTCCGGAAAAAGGCGGCCATGCCCATATCAGAAGCCTGAGGAAACCTGGTTTTCATTTTTCGTTCCATTCCTGCACCTATGAATACACTCTGCCCAATAACATTAAATGTGAATGAGCATCTTTCCTCCACCATATCTGTTTAGTCTCTTACGGACTACTCCAGGCATGCAACTGAAGCCTTCTTCACTTAACGATTAAGTTCCTCTAACATCAATGGAATTGGCTACATCAGACGTGATAGCCAAGTGTACATTAGGAAAAGTTAGAACAGTCGTCTAAAACCTACCTATGACCAAAGGGGACCTATCAAAGACCAACAGGGTTAGCCTTGACACTGGGGTAACTGACCTGACTGCCCTGCCTTAGGACTCCACATCCACATGTCGACTGCTTGCCTTCAGCAACTTCTGGTCCTTTATCTCTGTAGCTCTCTCTCTCTTTCTGACTTAAAGCTCTCTCCATTGTGTGCCCTATCAGTGCAGCCCAAGGATATTGTTTGCTTCTCTTGCTACACTCTCCCCTGGTGAATGTGTGTGTGTGTGTGTGTAAGGATGACAGAATCAAACGGTACATTAGCCATAAATTGTTGATTTGTCTTTTTTATTTCAAAATTGCCCATCTCGTTTATAATAAACATAACTCAGTTAAAACCGTACTCCACAGTGTACTCATTTTATATACAGTTGAATCTCTTTTCTTCATCTCTATGTGTCATATTTACAAAACTTGGCACAGACTGCTGAAGAACATCATGAAAAGTTGTGAAAAGAGAAGGACAAATTCTCAAGGGCTGAAAGCTACTGTAGTTAAAGTCATCGATGAGCAGGCAAATTACATGCGGCAAACCTGGTTGCAAGGAACCTTTCTGAATCCCATTAATCATAACTGGGTACCAGCCCACAGTATTAAAACACCGAATACATACATTCATAAATAGGAACATGTTAAATCAGATGGATTAAACTGTTAAATTTATCTGATTTTACTGTTCACAGAAAATAGGGGGAAAAATGTTTTAAATGTATTTCTTATATCCGTATTTGGAATTTCTGAATAGTTGCAAGAGTTGTAATTTAAGCCGTGTCACATAGGGAAGGATATAAACTAAAATGACAGACAATACAATCAGCTGAGCTGAGTTTACAATTCAGAGGAATTATTTTATATATTTCAGTCTACAAGCCTATTCGCAGTGCCGAAGATAACTACATTGAGAACTCTAACCATAACTAACCATCCACGCAGACAGAAACCTTTTCATGGATATCAGTCAGGTTTCAATGTCATGCCTGTCAAATTAGATGGACTCTGATTGCCTGTGAGTGTTTCTATTGTTCACACAACCACCCGACAAGTGATACCCGACAATATGGTTCTTCATGTTGTTTTTGATGACGCTTTAGTCATCATTAGCAGAGCAAACGGCCCTTAAATTGTGTTGATCAAGTTGTCCATCTTGTGGCAGTGAATAAACAATCCAACATATCACACAGTGAGGGTAAAATACAATAAATACAGCATTTTTTGAAGGTAAGGCACTTTGAAGATTCTCTGTTGAAAGGAAAAACATTGTTCATAAAATATCATGTTAATGTGTTGTTTGTGTGACAACATGGATATGTACAAATTAAATTGAATAAAAAACTCCTTTATCCCAGCATCAAAAAAATATGTATATTGTCCTGTTTGTCACTTCAGTTCAAATTCTTGAACAAGCTGAATTGGAAATTCCGAGCCATTCTAAATTCCATTCAGAATGGCGCACGTCCATAAAGGATCCATCATTTCAGGATTCTTTCCAGTATTCTCCGTTAGTGGCCCTCATTACTCTGAAAATAGGGGTTTACGTGGCCGTGTGTCCGGTATGCAATGCCAGCCATGTTCTGGTTCCCGAAGTTCTTCTGTGAATAGAACACAGAATAAGTTAATTTCACAGGATACTTGAGTAATGAGGTGAATAATTACTGCCACTGCATATGGACAGACTGACAGGTTTAAAGGAGAATTCTGGCGAGTTTTCACATAGATCTCCGTTTCTCGAGGTCACAGAGTACTGTCGGTACGAAAACAAAAACGAAAACAATCAGTTCTACCTAGCTCAAGTTGCTGCAGCCAACAGCTAGAGCTGCCAGGCAGCTACTACACTCTGGGGGCATGAACATGGGGGTTCATGCCTGGGGGTTCATGCCTGGTAGCTCTAGCTGTTGGCTGCAGCAACTCAAGTTATGTGAAATCATATGTTTCTTTTTTTTTCGTACTCAGTTATCTTGAGTCCTTGATATATGTGAAAAATCACCGCTATTCTCCTTTAACTGATGTGAATACACATGTTGAGTAAGGTTTTGAAAGAAGCCTTTTGGCTCTTTTTTATTGCATTTTTAAGATATGGAAATTGGAGAACCTTTGTGCTCTTAGCTGTAAGATTTAGGTGAGCCTCATTTAAATTTTAAAATCCTTTCCTGGCAGTAACATGTAATAAGCACTACTCGAGTTGATTGTTGATATCTGAAAGTGGCCGCTGGTGGCTGAGGCTGAGTTATTTACCATTCCGTTGCTTTGGCGATCAGGCATGACCAGGGCGCGGGTGCTGCCGCTCTCCACCAGCTCCAGGTTGGCCGGTTCCCAGCCCTTGCTGTTGGCGTTTGCTCGTGGGATCTTCGGAACCGTTCGGTTCCTAAAGTCATATTCCACGTAAGGGCTACTCTTAGCAGGAGAGTCGGAGCCTTTCTTTGACTTCCTGTCGCGGTAAAGAACACAAAGTCCTGTCATGAATGTTTCTCATGCATCTCACGGTGTCCAGCCATGACAAATTAAGGTTTTAAACCGTCTCCATTTAATGCATATGACTCTCAACGACTCTCATGAATGCTATATTGTGTGCTGTATTACAGAAAGTTTCAGAACAAGATACATTTTAAAACATTTCTATTCCATATAAAATATACAGTATATACATGTATATTTAATATGTTTAGAACAATTATTGCCTCAACAAGTATTGCATTTTTCACTACTTAGCTCTTCTTATCTTACCTGCAACAGATAACAATGAGGACTATCAGGAGAATAAGCAGAAGTCCACCCAACACACAGGACACCACTACCACAGCTAGCATGTAACCTACAAACAAAAAACACTCATTAGTTTTAGACATGCATACTGTACACTGATGCACATGTGAAAGGTCCCATGGATCAAATTCAAGGTCAATTATAAGGTATATAAAATAACATGCATGTGCATATGCATACAGACACACACACACACACGCACACACACACACCCACACAAACAGACACACACACCCATACAGACACACACACACACACGCACACACACACACCCACACAAACAGACACACACACCCACACAAACAGACACACACACCCACACACACAGAAACAGACACACACACACACACATAAAATGCACATACACACACAATCCTACACACTGTGACATTCAAAGGTTTACAGACCCATTGGAGCTGGGTATGGTTGGTTTTAACTTACTTTCTTGGCAGTTTACTCCAGAGTAGCCAAAGGAGCAGCTGCAAAACAATAACGCAACAGTACAGAAGTGTTGACACAAGGAACGAGAATATTTAAAAGAAAAGACACAGCACATCATAATATAGAAGTTTAGCAGTTACTTTGAAACTAGCGGAGAGTAAAATCTCAGGTCTCACCTAACACATTCATTGTTTTCGGCCTCAGATCCAGATGGACAGACTGCAGACAGAGATAAAGCAGATTTGTTTTCAGGAGAACCACATAATATGTAAAATCCCCTAAGCATTGACAATATTCTGGATTCTGCTAGTTGCTGCTAGTTGCACACCACCAAAAAGGCTTTCTGAACCACTTTTGTTTGTGTGTCTGCTTTGTGTTTAAAAGAACAAATGTTTTGCAAGCTACTTTCTGTCAAAGAAAATAATCTGTTCTGCCAAACATTTTATCTCCATTTTACATTACATGACCTAATACAACAACCGTATTAACTTTACATTAAATGCTATGCCACACACACCCACGCAGGAGCGGTCAGTGAAGTTGGTTTTCACGTAGCCCGACTTGCACTCGCAGTTCAGCTTTCCATCTTTTTCGGAGCAGGTGGTGGAGATGGGGTCACAGGCATCAGGTGCAGAGCACAGCTTAGTGTCTAGAGAAGAGAGAGAGAAAAAAACAAGAATTGCTTTCATGTAGGAACATGGTCTTGTTTAAAGCAGAAGACTTTTAGAAGGTAACTCTTTTCCAAAGTCATCCACTGTGAGACAAATACAGACGATTCATGTATTAGTTCAGCTTCCACATCCCAACATTCCTGATGTTAACACGCAGTAAAGGCCCAGGTACTCTGGTTTGCCATTGTGTATGTACTGTGCTATAGGCCTACAGATAAACTTACCTCACCTTGCCTTACATAAACTACTTTTGGTGACTGTGTATTGAAGTATGCATCAGTGGTGTATTCTTATTTTTGAAATCCAGTGTTTGTGGAATTTTGTGATTAAATTGCTTGGGTTAGTCAAGAGTTTGTCTTTGCCAGATACAGAAGCTACACTGCACCCTTTTAAGTGCCTTAAATCTATGTGGGTTATTATTTTAATTTAACAGTGATCATTATCACTTTAAATTTATACTTGTATTCTTAAAAAAGTAACTTGCTATCATTGTTGAGTCTTCCCCTAAGAGTCCCTCAATATTTAAGCATTTATAATACCTGAATATTTTGAGACTGCAAACCCGCACCCCCTTTGGTGAACACCACCTACCAGTCAGAGTCGCTCCCGCGAATAAACAGCCAGTACAGCTTGCAGCTGTGACGAACGCTTCATTAACAGCTGTAGCAGTGGTAGTGGATGTGGGACTGTAGATATTCTGCACATCAGCAATCACACTGCCCTTCCTGTAAGACCAAAAAGCAGCAGGTTAAGAGACAACTGAATTTCAATAATAACAATAATAATAAGCCCCGAGAGGCCGTAGGCTACAGTGATTTTAGAACAGCAGAAGGGGTGTTTTCAGGCACGACACGCAACTGATTTGATTCATGTCCTCCAGCTTTGCATCTCTGTTTTCCTCCATTATGTTCTGTATCATTTTTAAGAACAATTAAATCTACATTAAAACTCTTAAACAGTAAATTGTAATTGTAATTTTCTGAAATTGTATAGACCTACCAACTAATCGATTCGAGAAAGTAATCAACAGATTAATCAAATGATGATTGAAATAACTGTTAGTTGCAGGTCTACTTTGGTGCCATTTCAGTTTCAGCCAAAGATTCTAGAGCGCTACGCACGTAGCGCTCTAGAATCTTTGGTTTCAACCATTCTCTACCTCAGTGACCACACTGCCTTCTGTGTAAGGTCCAAAAGGCATCAAGTTAAGACAAACACCTACAGTAGATGACTTGAAGACCTTTGACCTGCGTATTTTTTGTTCTTGTCTGTATGTAACTGAGATGCACTACCAATTCACCAATTCACATTCAATTCACCAAATCAATTTGTTTAGGCGTGTAGCTGACGCTTTTATCCAGACGTACAGTACAAACACCCTGACTGTACTGGCTCTTCATAAAAATGCACTGATAATAATATATAATATAATGTCTTACCTCAAAAACATGACATTGTAAAATACAGGCTAATTTGATCACCAATGTGCTTGACTGACTGATGTGTTTATTGTGTGTTGGCTCTTGCTCATGTCTGTCATTTCATAGATATTTTGAGAGCAGCAATGTTAAATGTAAATGTAAATGAGGTTTCTAGGCCAAGCATACTGGCTTATACAAGGAATTTGGTCTCTGAATTTATTCCATCCGTGAATTAGTGAATGCACAGTAAGGTGAAGCACACACTATAACAGAGCAGTGAGCTGCCTTGCTACAGTGGCGCTCGGGGAGCAGTAAGGGGTTAAGTGCCTTGCTCAAGGGCACTTTAGCCATTCCTACTGGTCGGGGTTCAAACCGGCAACCCTTCAGTTACAAGGCCGAAGCCCTAACCAGTAGGCCACGGCTGCCCACAATGTTGAACAATTACTCCATGAGGATTAATAATAGCAACACATGTATATCAACTCAGTCAATTTATTGAACTGATTCTAATTGATAATAAATGATCATTAATAAATTAGATGGCCCACCTGAGGCTGAGAACAATGGAGGTGATGTATCCCTCTGTATTAGTGTTAAGCGTTGACTGGAGCTATGATTTTAAAGACAGATGAGGTTTAGTGACAGAGGGACCACATATAGGGCATAGGTCATACATGCATTATGTGATTTTTCTGTTTACTCCAACCAATATAAATGTTTAATCCATCATGCCATGGCCTTTGCCTTTATATTTCACCACAATTAATACCTTTCAGGGAAATATTTTAAAAATACATCAAAAGCACAAGTGTTGCTATCTTTATATTCTGAGGTTATAGAGGTTATAAATTATTCTCTTACATATCCAATACGGTTAGACTTACCTCAGCCACTATCTCACCAGAAGTCTTTTTGAATTCTTCAGAAGTCTTGTCTGCCATGGCTTGGGTAAAGTTTCGAATTACCCGTATCTCAGCAGGAAAGACATTTGCTGCAATAAGTGCAATTAAGGAGAACATTTTATTATTTTCATTTCTGAAAATGAACCAAAAATGTCTCAGTCTAATGATCATATAAAACGTAATATTAATACTTGTCTTAATTGCTACAGCAAATAATCTTTTATTGTAAATAGCCAAGAATTTTCTTGGCAAGGTTTGTTTGTACATTATTACATTAAAGGAGAATTCCGGTGTGATTTTGACCTAAAGTGTTTTGAAACATGATACCGAGTGTGAACGTATGTCTAATAGCCCATCTCGGCTTGTCCCCTGCACTCCGAAATCTGGCGCTAGTTAGCCGATGCTACCAACAAGGCGGTCAATGGTGGTGCCTCGGCATCGGCATAGCCATGCAAATAAATCACTGTTTTACACCATTTACAAGGCTCAATGTATCTCCACACTTCATTGGTAGACTTCAGAGGGCCCTGACATTTAAAACGAGACATTGAGAACTTTGAAAAAGCACTGGTAGTTTACTTACAAGACGATTTATACAGACAGTATTGTAGCGTCGGTGGATGTACATGTCTAACGTTGAATGAGTGTCTCCCAGAATGCAGTGCGAGTGAATGCTAGAATGTGTAATGTCGATTATAATAGTTGTAGTTGCGTGTACCATGTTGTGTATTTGTTAGCGTGTTAGTCTCTTTGGTTGTACCTCATGTGTTTATCCTCGTGTTGATGTGTGTGGTAAACCCTTATTGTGTGTTACATGTGCGGCTGAGACTACCCCTGTGTTGCCCTATGAAGTTATCCGTATGTCTGTGTCCGTATGAGTCTTCCTGTTCCAATAAATGGCCGTCCTGGCCAAAGGTGAATCTTGTCTGAGGGTGAGATTGCTACATTGGTGTCAGAAGTGGGATGGGCGCCTCCCGGGGTGCAAAGATCTACGCCAGATCAAGATGGAGAAGAAGGCCGAAGACCAGACCAACAAGATGGCGGCGAACCTCAACAGATGTTCTAATTGTCCTTTTAAGGACTAGCCAGCTCGCTGAGTTCGCCACTTCGGAGGATGGAGGACCTTCAGGCCCGGCGCGGAACCTGTGCAGGCGATCAGCGGGACCAGCCCTGTACAGCCGACGAGAGCTGCCAGCGCTGGAGGAAGCGGCCCCGGCTGATGTCGCGGAAGTGTCCGCGGCTGGTGAGGAGTTCCCGGCTCGACGCCGATGTCGATGCTGCAGTCATCCGAGGTTCTCATCCATAGAGAGAGCGAACTCTCTGACGACCTTGGAACACGACCACAGCGGCCGGGTTTACACCGCCAGCTACGGAAGAACTTCCAGAGAGTCAGCTGCCGGTCGAGAGTGTGATTGAGTCATAGCTGCTAGTTCGGGAGCTTGCGGTGCTCCAGCTAGTGACCAAGAGGGTAACGTCAACCTGTAGAGCCTTGGGAGCTATCGTTTTGTGGACTGTTTGAGATTTTAAGTGCGCACGTTCCGGTTGACGCAAATCTGCGCAATGTTTTCATGTTTTGTGTGAGTTTCTGTGTGTCCCGAGCCTGCTGAGAGGGTCGGGGTCTCCATTTCCCGCCACAGTGGAGCATCGTTGTGCTCGAGAGACAGCCGACAAAAGTTCTACAGGAGGGCAGCGCGAGGAGGGACCTCGACGTGGACTGCTGACCGCCTGGAGATCGGCACACTGTGGACAGGTGGCAACGGCCACGAGCTGTCACAGTAGCCAGAGGGGGCTACCGAACGTCCAGGGGTTCCAGCGTATCCGGGGGTTCGGCTTGCAGTGGGACTGTTTGCTGCTGTTTGAGGTAGCGCAGCTGCACGGCGGGAAACCGAGGGCCCAAGCGACACCACGACCCACGTCTGGCCGGTTCTGGTGCTTGTTCGGGGGAGAACTGACGTGACAGAGGCAGCCGAGAGCCCTTCCAGTCGGGATGGGTTATCGTGCAGCCGGAGGCTTTCCGGTCACTTGGACTAAGCACTGGGACTGACACCGACGCAGCCGCGAGCGGTGAGCTGAGCTGTCATTGCCGGGGATGACAATGGCTCGGGAGGGGGTTATGTAGCGTCGGTGGATGTACATGTCTGACGTTGAATGAGTGTCTCCCAGAATGCAGTGCGAGTGAATGCTAGAATGTGTAATGTCGATTATAATAGTTGTAGTTGCGTGTACCATGTTGTGTATTTGTTAGCGTGTTAGTCTCTTTGGTTGTACCTCATGTGTTTATCCTCGTGTTGATGTGTGTGGTAAACCCTTATTGTGTGTTACATGTGCGGCTGAGACTACCTCTGTGTTGCCCTATGAAGTTATCCGTATGTCTGTGTCCGTATGAGTCTTCCTGTTCCAATAAATGGCCGTCCTGGCCAAAGGTGAATCTTGTCACGAAGTTTAGCGTTTGCAGCCATCTTGAATTTAGTCATGATAAGTCGAGCGACGAGTAAGAATGAACAGGTATGATAAGGGATCAGATTCCAAAAATAATTCCGTGGAAATGCATGGATTACAGTTTCTTCCAGTAGCAGCAACTTGAATCCATGCATTTCCACGGAATTATTTTTGGAATCTGATCCCTTATCATACCTGTTCATTTTTACTCGTCGCTCGACTTACCGTGTAAATGGTGTAAAACAGTGATTTATTTGCATGGCTATGCCGATGCCGAGGCACCACCATTGACCGCCTTGTTGGTAGCATCGGCTAACTAGCGCCAGATTTCGGAGTGCAGGGGACAAGCCGAGATGGGCTATGAGACATACGTTCAAACTCGGTATCATGTTTCAAAACACTTAGGGTCAAAATCACACCGGAATTCTCCTTTAACTGACATTTAGCTGACTCTCTTATCCAGAGCGAATTACAGTGAAATAAGAACGGTGGAAAAGGTAGTTGCTTCCTCTGGGGCAACCCCGGGCTAAATGCCATGCTCGGGGGGCACAGTGTTGGCAGCCCCTGGGATTGAACCCATGACCTTCAGGTGTTCCATGTAAACGCCCAGATCTCTAACCACTGGACAACCACCTCCCTATGTTACCTGTACACAACACCAGCTTACCTTCTTTGCAGACATTGTCCTGTAGCACCAGTCCAGTGAAACACACACACATATAGTTGTCAAACCGTGGCTCACACCGACTTCTCACTGGGCACGGGTTTGACATGCAGGGATCTATGACGGGACAGAGCAAACAAATTATCTTTCAAAAATAATGAAAAGCTGATGTCAAGGAAGGACTAATGCTTTCATTTTTAATCAGCGATGCTATGTGTAGGTAGAACCAGTGTAAAGGGAATATGCATATCTGTGAAGTACATCAGCATACCAGGACGTGCAGTGACGGTAGGTGGGGTTGAGGCATCAGGAGTTGAGGTTTCAGCTGTGTTAGGGCTGTTAGGAGAGACTGTGACTGGAGTTGTAGTTCCTTCAACTGGAGTGGGACTTGTAGCATTGGGTGCAGGCGAACTGGGACTTGTAACTTCGGGGGCTGGCGAACTGGGGCTTGTGGTATCGGGTGCAGGCGAACTGGGACTTGTAGTATCGGGTGCAGGCGAACTGGGACTTGTAACTTCGGGGGCTGGCGAACTGGGGCTTGTAGTATCGGGTGCAGGCGAACTGGGACTTGTGGTATCGGGTGCAGGCGAACTGGGACTTGTAACTTCGGGGCCAGGCGAACTGGGACTTGTAGCTTCGGGGGCTGGCGAACTGGGGCTTGTAGCTTCGGGTGCTGGCGAACTGGGGCTTGTAGCTTCGGGGGCAGGCGAACTGGGGCTTGTAGCTTCGGGGGCAGGCGAACTGGGACTTGTAGCTTCGGGGGCTGGCGAACTGGGACTTGTAGCTTCGGGGGCAGGCGAACTGGGACTTGTAGCTTCGGGGGCTGGCGAACTGGGGCTTGTAGCTTCGGGGGCAGGCGAACTGGGACTTGTAGCTTCGGGGGCAGGCGAACTGGGGCTTGTAGCTTCGGGGGCAGGCGAACTGGGACTTGTAGCTTCGGGGGCTGGCGAACTGGGACTTGTAGCTTCGGGGGCTGGCGAACTGGGACTTGTAGCTTCAGGGGCAGGCGAACTGGGACTTGTAGCTTCGGGGGGTGGCGAACTGGAACTCATAGAATCTGAAGTACTGCCATCTGGACTGACTTGAGTTGTAGGACTGTCAGTAACTGAAATATTTCAGTGGAGAAGAAAGGAGAAGTAAATTACTTGCTTTGTGTAATAACTTTAAACCTTGGGTTTTAGGTTGGTTTGAACTTGATAGAATCATCTATCATATATCACATATACAAGAATGCTTTTCAACCGGTCTCAAAAACCAGTCAACCGGTCTCAAAAACTCACATTAGCTTGTTTCATGCCACTTAACAGAAATATATCCTATATAACATTTTAAATGTTTTAGGTTATATAAAGTTTTAAAACTGTTGTGTTTTTTTTATAGATGTGGTAAGGTTTCAAGTGTGAGAACTTCAGGGAAGCTTCATTCCATTGTTTTTTTTTTACTATTAGGCCTTTTACTTTCTAGACCCATTTTCTCTCTCTCTGAACACTTTGAGATGAACGGCAGCAGTTTCTGTTGATGTTTGTTTAATAGGACTAGACTTCTATATCTCTTTTCATCTCACTGGCAGCTGCTTATTCTCCCAAAGGAGCGAGGGGTTGTGATAAGAGAGGACAAGGTACACAGGTGCAGGAGTGGCAAGGCACAGAAGCCCTCTGTCTTTCTCTAGGCTTCAATCTTATGCTTGTTTAAACAAAAAAATATGAACATTTTCTTAACATTTTTAGTTCTTTAATTATTTAAAAAAAACTATAAAATATAAACTAAAAGTGTCTCTATCTTACTTCCCCCCCCCACCCCTTTCTTTCAAGCACACACTTCTTCAAAGTATTGTTTTAAGGCTGACTTCTTATAAATTATTAATTTACATTGTGTAAATTGCTTTTTTTTTGTTGAGATCCTGGTGTACTTTAAGTCCTGCTCAAACACAGTCCCGGATGTGTGTGTGTGTGTGTGTGTGTGTGTGTGTGTGTGTGTGTGTGACAGAGAGTGAGAGAGAGAATGTGTGCCAGGAAGGGAAGGGGTGTAATCTAAAAAGGAATAAGCCATTCAACTTAATGAAACCCAGACATGGTCATACGCATATGGTCCAAGTGTTGTACTTCAGCTACATGTGTCTGGCTATGGGTTCTATGCTGTAGTACAGCAGCAATGCATGGCCATGACATAAAATATAAAGAGTTCAACTAAATTCGATGAAGGCCCCATACAGTTTGTAAACACCACAAGAGGAAATAATCGACAAGACACAACAGTCTTGCTACAACAATAATCCAAGTACAGCATATTTGGCCTTATAAACCCCTACTACATTTGACCTCATTTGGCACTGCCTATTCACAGAGAGGCCATTTCAACCAATAGACTAGCGGACAGGGTTGGGGTCAGACCACAGAATAGCTTTCCCTGGGGTTACCTATACAAAGCCAGAGAGCTCAGCCCAGGAATGATACAATGAAAGATTCCCATGGGTAGAAACAAGAGATGCACATGCTCCTGGGAGAGAAACCAGTCTCTCCTAACCTCACTTGGTTTGGGTTTCTCAGACAAGGTCTGCATAGCATATACCCGGGCAAACATAGGAAATCACTGCTGTCAGTGAAACCAGAAGAGGATACAAACTCTAGAGGAAACAAGCTCTTCCAAAACATGTGGAAATTGTGACACATGCTCCGTTTTGAGTGGAGAGGAGTGAAGCAAAGACATTCGTAAGATGCATGTGTAGGCCTACTGGGGAACATTGCAGTATTATAGTAGGCCTAGTGGGGAACATTGCAGTATCATAGTAGGCCTAGTGGGGAACATTGCAGTATTATAGTAGGCCTAGTGGGGAACATTGCAGTGTCATAGTAGGCCTGGTGGGGAACATTGCAGTATCATAGTAGGCCTACTGGG
The DNA here is from genome assembly GCF_046254945.1 of Alosa pseudoharengus. Taxonomy (NCBI): domain Eukaryota; kingdom Metazoa; phylum Chordata; class Actinopteri; order Clupeiformes; family Clupeidae; genus Alosa; species Alosa pseudoharengus. The sequence continues at coordinate 17,002,749 of NW_027468674.1, read as the reverse complement.
GAACATTGCAGTATCATAGTAGTGTGTAACAAATATTGGTGACTTGTTACTTTTCTTGCTGATCTGTGGAAGGGGGAAGTTGTTAAAATTCCTGTGCCAAGATATGACTTGGGCAATCTAGTGTTTTGTACCTTTGGACCATGTACCATACAATAAAAGTAGTTTGCCTGTTATTTTCACTGTTAATTTGGAAAATGGGTGTAATAAAAAAAGCTAAAAATGTATCACTAACTGAGGTTTTATTAATTCACCTGCGTCACAATCAAGAGAACTCTCTCCAATCAAGAAACACTCTCCAAAGCCTCTCCAAAACAAAAAAGACAACACAAAGGCAAGTACAGGACAGTTATTCTGACTCAAGCGAGTCAAAGATTAATCTTTGGCACTAACAGGTTGGATGACGTCCATATCATACTGATAACCCCTCCTCCTCGTTTACTCTCCATGTATGCGTCTTCTCCTTTATTCACTCCCCTCCTCCCTTTTTTCCTCTCTTCTACTCCCTCACTCTCTCGCTCTCTCGCTCCCTCTGTCGACGACGTCTTTGCTGACAGTCTGTCTCGATGGGAGCTTGTTACCTGCCTCTGTCTCCCTCTTTAGCCGGCTTTGTCTTGCCGCTCACTGCAGATCTCCAACCTCTTAGTGCGTCGTGAGTCGTGACTGAGCAGCAACCCCGCAGGTGGAGAGAGTGGAGAGGCCAGACAAAAGCAAACACTCACCGCACAAAGAGAAGCCGAACAAAAACACGACGCTTCAAAAGCTACTAGGCTGGAAAACCCAATGAAATTCTTCTTCTCTATTCTTACCACACACACACACACACACATATGCACACACACACACACACACACACACTCACATACACACACACACATACATACATACATAATCAAGTGCGCACACACATACACAATCCTTGGTGAAAGAAAGACCATCTTGCTTGATGCTTGGCTAACACAAGTACGCATGTCTGCCAGGTGGAGAGTGATAAAGAGAGGTTTTAGATCAGGGGTTCTCAAAGTTTTGATTGGTGAGGGCCAATTCAGGAACCCAACATTGAACTGAGGGCCGCCAAAGGGGCGGGGGGAGAAAAAAAAAACTGGAAAATAAATCCTATTTGTAATTTTTTAATGACCAGGTTGCATCTCTACAGTTTACAGTATATGTATTGCATTAAACACATTTTAATTCATAACTGAGGCTAAACCTGGCAAAACTTGTGAAAATCTTAAGAAAAATTGCAATGCACACACAATCCCTGGGGTTCTATACCCTCAACAGACTAATGTGGGATCTAACAGTCCTGTGTGCAGTCCATTTCAAGTACAAGCTTACCAGTATTTAGAACAAACAGTCTCAGTGTGCCTTGCTTCTTATCAGCATAGGCCTTATTCAGGGCCAATTCCAGCTACCAAAGCACCACAGGAAAACCTGACGGCCACTAAACACCACTAAACGGAGATTCATTCTTTTCAAAGCACACAGTACAGTTGTACAGTTTTAACAGTTTTACAGATGTTATCGCGGGCCGCCAGAAATGTTTCCGCGGGCCGCCATTGGCCCCCGGGCCGCACTTTGAGAACCTATGTTTTAGATACACTGGGGAAAGGAGGAGAAGGACCAGTGTGTGTGCTGGTTACTATCACAGTCACCATAAAAGCTGTGCCGGATAAGGTGTGTCGACACCGATGACCCGACTCCATGATATATACCATGGGTACTCCTGGAACAAATCAATGCTGGGTGTAACTAGTGTTCGAAAGGTTGGTAGTGTCTTGGGTGGGGACTGGTTCAAAGGTATTTCAGATAGTACCTTCGCACCCTATCTAGATTATCGGTATCTGTTCAGTGAAAACTCTTTACCTATCAAGATTGTCCTCCACCCTTAAACTAGAATTCCGGTTGTTTCCACATAGATCTGTGTTTCTCAAGGTCACCGAGTACTGTCGGTACAGAAAAAGAAAAAAAAAGGAAAACAATTGGTTCTACCTAGCTCGAGTTGCTGCAGCCAACAGCTAGAGCTGCCAGGCAGCTACAGTGCTCTACACTCTGGGGGCATGTTCATGAGCCCTCATGCTCATGCCCCCAGAGTGTAGCACTGTATCATCATCATCGTCTTCCGTTTCTTCAACCTACCTCGTTCACTACCTTTGCATGAAAACAGTGAAAACCTGACCTCCAATGATCCCACCAACTTAAGTAATCTGGCCCACTTGCTCCAACTACCCTATTCACAGCCTGTGCTTGACAGCCATTTATGCTTCGCTAGCCATAACTGCTTCCTCGTATAAGAGGACTCGTGGATAGGTTTGCGGGCTGCAGGAAACAGCCAGGATGTAATGAGGTGTAACTGATTGAAAGGTCTTATTGGGTACTGGTAATGCTCTACACCAGTGTTTCTCAAAGTGTGGTCCGGGGACCACTGGTGGTCCGCAAGCTATCCCAAGTGGTCCGCGAGCAGACGTGGTAAAGTATATAGATGAGTTGTTTGCAATATTGAACCAACTTGTATGTGAATCCAAACAGTTCTGCAACACTAGCTATGTAAGCTATGCCAATCATATGAATCCTCTGACACAATAAGCAAGGTGCAAAGACAATAAGCACGATGGTTCAGTGAGTAGGCCTATTGTGTCTATTAGCTAGGTGGTCCGTGAAGTTTTTTCTACTGGTTAAGTGGTCCTTGGTCTGAAAAAGTTTGAGAAACACTGCTCTACACCTTGCTGACCCCCAGGGAGAAAAACAAACATGTCTGCCAGTAAAACTCAGCCAAGAGTGAAATCTAGTCTAGCGCTGGTCTGTCTGTCTGTTCCTCTTTGCCCTTGTGCCTGCATAGTAAAAAAATCAAACCATATTATTGAATACTATTTAAACCATAAATAGGCTGCTCAGGTCACTTATTTAACAAGAACACTGTACATATTAAAGGGGAACTTGGCAACTATTAAAACTTAACAACCCGTTTAACCCAGTGAAAATGGTGACTTTCCCCGCTCCCCCTTGTGTCCCCAGGCGGAAAACCAACCTTGTAACATTGGGACTACCATCCCGGTAAGAGAAGTGAGAAACAAGAAACTCACATTGTTCTGCCAAACTTATGCTAACCGTTTCGCTCTCTTGTAAACAAATCCATGTGTTTTATCGTTACCTTTTTCCAGTTTGAAATAGCATAATACACAACTTCTCCAGCAGAGGGGAAAATATAGCTAATCCTGCCAAGTTTCCCTTTAACACCAAGCTAGAGCAAAGGGTTATGAAGTAAATAAGCGCTCAGCTTGACCAGGACATAATGTGTGTGTGTGTGCCTACAGACACCTGTGTGTTAATACAAAAATATTAAGATCTCTGAGCTGTGAGAAATTGTTCTCAACTATTTAAAAATGTTCTTATGGTTCTCAAACATTTAATTGGCAAACAATAATTCCATTAACCGCAATACAAATGGTACACCATTGGTACACCAATAGTTCATCCATTTATTTACTTATTTGCCATATCCTCTCGTGAACCTCCTTGTACTGCTGTAACAAATCAAACAAAAGTCTCTCCCTCCGGAAAGACTGTACACACAGTACACACTGAGTTTCACTGTGTGTCGCTGCAGATAATCGCATCGGCTCCCCACCCTCGAAGCTCAACCCCACCCATCCTCCCTTTCCAAGCACTTAGTGTCCGATATCAAAAGTGACAGACTAGACTACCAGGAAAAGACTCCTGCTTCCTGTCTGCAGCCCCAAACGTTTTTAGAGGTTGTAAATAAAAATGAGGAAAACAATACATTAAACAAATTTGAGGAGGAGATCATCGCAATGGCCCAGAAAACTACACAGAACTCCCTCACGATCATCACCACCTGTTCTCCATCTTCCGAGCTGTTGCCCAGCTGCAGTCACACACACACACTCTCTCTCTCTCACACACACACACACACACACACACATACACACACACACATCCCCTTGTGCTCCTTCACCTTGATGGTCCCTTTGTGCTGCTTCTCTGAAAAAACACTGAATATATGTGTGTGTGTGTGGGGGGTAGCCAAAGAGAGAGACAGAGAAAGCGAGATGAAGGGAGAGAAAGAAAGAGGGAGAGAGAGGGAGAGAATGACAATCAGAGAGAGGGAGAGAATGACAATCAGACATAGAGAAAGAGAGAGGGAGAGAGAGAAAAAAGCAAGAGAGAAAGAGAGAGGGGGGGGAAGAGAGGGAGAGCTGGTGAGGGCTCGTATGTCCATGCACAGAGGACAACCTCAATCCCAGCACCACACAATGGATCCGATTTAGAATGCCACAGCAAGGCTCCCGTTGTTCTCCTCCTGGTAACAACTGATATGGGAAATACAGTCACTAAAACACACTTCTCTTGAGGTATCAAAACAACCAGTACGGAGTGTGGAGGGATTCACTTTTTTGGTAAAAGATATCAGATGCATTTCTTTCATGAGAGTAACTGTGTGAGTTTTCGCCCTAAGGTTTTCCCTCAAGTGCACTCTATGGTAACCAATCTCTGTGTGTGTGTGTGTGTGTTGGGAGGGGGGGGGGGTATGTCTTGGGGGGACATACGGGGGGGGATGTCTTCCTTACCCTCTCTAACCAGGCTAGTTACTATCACCATTATCAGATATATTGATCCAAGAAAGCATGGGCAAACACCTGAACAGTGAAGTTTTGTCTTTTAGAACGCACACACACACACATACACACTCTTTCTCTCTTGCTGAGTCACAGGGGGTCCTGGGACATACTGGGACATACTCGAACAAAGGTTCGGTCACCACACTTCTGGGTTACCGTGGAAACATCTGCTTACTCAGGAGGGGATTAGGACACATTCCTGGAATAGCATGCGGCCCATCAAGCGGTGCTGTTCTGAAAAGTTCTGGTTAAATACTTGTTAGATAGTAGGTTATTCCACTCCTGCGACACAGACTTAAAGATAACCATTCTGAAGGAAACACAAAAAACGTATTTACTAAAGTACACAGGCCTTGGCTGGCTTGGCTTATCTGCAGTTTCAGAGCCTAGACATGAGATTCTGACTAGAGGCCTGCGCGGGACAGATTTTCCAGTCCCGCGCCCGCCCGCTCCCGCAGTGTTCAGTCCCGCTCCCGCCCGCTCCCGCAAAGAATTATGATTTTCAGTCCCGCTCCCGCCCGCAACTGTAATACATTGTCCCGCTCCCGCCCGCAATTCCCGCATGATTCCGACGTTCACCTACTGCTCAAGACAGTTATTGACATTGGTTTGAGGAATTAAACACGCTGCGCTAAGCTGAGCGCATCACTGACGGATCCTTCTCCAAAGTGCATGAAGCGCCTTCGGTGGCACCAGCTGCTTAGGTTTCACAGCAATACCCAGCAAACCTACCAATTTAATCTACAGTGATATTAAGAATAATACATTCTTTATATGCTTTATTACGTTTACATAAGAAATAAAAATATAAGAAGTGATGTTATAATTTTAAACACCGCATAATGCCCTGCCCCCTCGAGCATTTGAGCATAGCCAGCTCACATTACAATTGATTTAGGCTTAAATGCAAACAAGTGAAATGGAGAAAATATTAGCCTACCTTTTCTGAATCCAGAATATTGAAAATATAACATAATCTTAATTATTATTATTTAGGCTAACCATGGCCTGTCGCCCGTGAGGGAGAAAAGACATGGATCGCGCTACAGAACCTCCTTCTCCGTTGTTTTTAGCAGGAGAAACATCGTGGCTGTTGCCTTTGCCAGTGTCTATAGCTTAATAATAGCAATAGGAATGGTAGCTTGATAATAACAGCCTAATAATATAATATAATTATAACAATCGGCCTAATAGTAATATAGGCCTAATAAAGAAGATAATGATGATGATGATTATTTGAAGAAGACAGACAGACAAACACGTAAGTCCAAGTGGAAATGTATTTATTTTTCAGAAAACCATTTGGTTAACCCTGCATTATAACAAGCACAATCCTGAATGGCGTTGACGGAATCATCGCCAAAAAAAACACAAAAACAGTGGGCTACTGTAGCCATTATAGAACTATAAAACGGCTGCATATACATTGACCAATAGGTAATTTATGATTTTATTTTACATTTTAAAACACTTTTTTAATTCGCGGGACTGCCGCTTATCACTGCTCCCGCCCGCACCCGCGCTGTGCGCTCTCCCTCCCGCCCGCTCCCGCAAGGAGCTTTCAATATTTGTCCCGCGTCGCACTGCTTTGCGTTGGGTCCCGCGAGTCCCGCGGGACTCCCGCGGGAGTGCAGGGCTCTAATTCTGACCACAACTGCTCAAAAACAGGGGCAGCAATCCCCCCCCTACCCACACACACGCGCGCACACACACACAGACACACAAACACGAATCTAACAGTGACCTGTCACAGGTGAGCTAGTTCTCACCATCCTGCAGTGCCCCTTCAGAGTCAACCGCAAGTTACATTCACACCAAAGTGTGCTGAATTTGTTTTCAACATTAACTGGATTTCATTAATAACAAAGGCAAAATATACAGAAAAGCCATTCATCAGCTTGTATTATCGTAGAGAACCCATAGCATGGGCTACCCAATAGGCATTGAAGCTATATCGGCATATAGGGCATACCGACCATCCACTCCATCAAGACACCTGGAATGCAACTCAAGGCTATAGGTGACCCTTTATGACCCTATACTTTCTAAATGAGGCCCAAGACCACTTTAAAGGGCCAATTCATCACTGAATCCAACAACGGAAGAGATCAGACACACAATTAAATTCTGCTCCAACAGCTAAGCAAGAGGGGTGAAAAATTAACTCCCACGTTAACCCGAGAGGTCATGTAAGCAGATAAACCTGTCCCGCGCTTAACATATAACCGCGACCCTGACAAAGCGCCAAACACAGATCAAATAGCTCAATAGTTCAACATGATGACAAAGAGACGTTAGGATTGATGATATTCCGTTTCTTGTTCAAAACGGTCTCTTTAGTTTGCAACCATTTTTCCACTGGAAGGATGCGGCTCTGACCATAAAAATGTCCGGGATCACATGGTGTCTCTTTATTGTAGCCGTCTTCATTAAGCATCTTTTTCCAATTAAGATACGAGGCTTTTAGTTTTGGTGAATTAATAACTAATTGGCCACTAGACAGCCTTTTCAACAGTAGCCTAGAGAATGATTTCAAACAGACGTTCGCAATTAAACTATTTGGCTGAACGCCTATTTGGCTATTAATTTAATCATAGTTTATTATACTGTTACTAATATAAGTAGTAAGAAATATAAGCCTAACTGCAGACCACCGTAACCATTAGGTTACATAATCTACCCAAACTTAAAATGACCGAAGTCAGAGGCTGAAATGAGCTTACCTTGTGAATGCACCCCTGACGCAACCAACCAGCACACCATCAGAACTTTTGCCAACGTCTTCATTGTTAATTAATATATAACACAAGCGAGACTAAATGAAAACAGTAAATATCTGTGTTAGTGTGCCCTGCTTGCAATAACGGGCGAACTGTAGTAATAGGATCCACAAGACGCTTGAAGTGAGGGTATCGGGCGAAGTCTTCGGAGAGTGGTCTTTATAGCTTTGGAACACCCAAAAGATAAGTTAGCCTACTAGCCACACCTCCTGCAATACAAGCGAGTTGTAAACGTCCACCCTGCTAATGATTCAGCATCCTCCCAGCCTTTTCACGTAGCCAAGTGTTGGATGTTGAAACAAGGTTTATTGGAGCATCCTTTGTTGACTGTAATTCTGAGTGTTTCCTTCAAGGAAAAGCAAAAGCGTAGGCCTATGTTTGAAATCAAAGGGTATCTTTGTATTGGTTTGTTAACTTATTGAACTAATCAACATGCAAGCAACTCGATACTGTAAGTATGTCTCTAGACCCAAGACTGGATGGCTGAGCCATAGGTAAATATTATGACTTATTTTCTGCACGGGTTTATTGTCCTCCTTTGATCTAAGCGGACTGAATGTTTTTCAAATCTAAGGATAGGCTATGGAGAAAACAAGATGCCAGTGCAGTCTGACTTGACTTGAAAATATAGGCTACACATCTGCAATTCCCTCACTCTTACACTGCAGGTAGACCCTAAGGAGACACAGTGACAGAAAAAAGATGTAAATTGAATCAAAGTTTGTCATCTCATTTTTTTTTTTTAAAGGTACAGCTTACTTGACTACTTTTTGGTTGAGAAGGTTCCCTCAGACAACTTGACAAATTCATGGAAAATTCAATATTTCAGCAGGGTCTGTATTAAACACCATTGCACATTTATTAGGTTTTTATTGAAAATGTTTTATTCTTAATCAGTAGGTCATTTATTCTTGGTAAATCCTTAATACGCAACCAGTTGATCTTGATCTAAGGTTACTGGTATATATGGATCAAAATAGAGGGTTTATATGCTCCTAATATGTGACTTACAGTGACTAACAGGCTTGGAATTTCACCATTCTGGGGGCAAGGCCACTTGGCCTTCAGTTGGGCATATTTGGTGGGGGGCACAATGGCCACATGTCAGGGCACCAAGGCCAAAGTTAACTATACAGTAGTAGGCTATAAAAATGATCAAAGTTGTATTTAGCCTATTCACTGCAGTAGACCTGCATCACTGTGAAACATTACAGAAACATGAAACATGACATATTAGCCTACATAGAACTGTAAATCATCTGATCATCTAATATTTACAGATATCTAGGCTATATATAACATTTATTTTATATTTGGCCTGTTATGAAATCATGTATTGAACAATTTAAGCACAGCTCAGCTTTAAGAAACTCAAATAGCCTAGATGCATGCTTAGCATTTTGTGATCATTAAGGCTACTTTCACAAACTCTTAGTCAGCTGTCCTATGATTTACCAATTCTAGGTGATATTTGTAACATTTATTTTGTATTTGGCCCGTTATGAAATCATGTGGAACAATTTAAACACATTGTAAAACGTAAAGCCCAAATTTGGAGACATCCATGCATGTCGAAATGTACTGCAAATTCAAAACTAGATTACTCTGGAACGTACAGGGGACTGCTTTACACTTTTGTGTTCGGTAAGGTCTGCTGTTTATTCTGATATATGGTTTGTCATGTGTTAAAAGAAGGGTTCGTGAAGTATTCCACCGAGATGAATGGGTAGGGAGATCATGGGACGCAAAACCTTCAGTAGAATGTATGATTAAATTGAATTATATTATTCACTTTTCTCGCTAACCGTTCAACACAGCAATTATCGGCTAACATCGTTTAAAAGCTGAGTGTGATGTGTGTGATGAATAGGCTACTTTGCGAGTAGTTCAACTGAGAAGAATGGGTGAATTTGGACGCACTTTCTTTCTTGCGCTGTCACTTTCTCCACTGCGTAAAAGACTAAATTAATTTGCGCTGTGAATGCTAAGATTATTTTGACAGGCCACAGGCTAACTAAAAATCGCTATTAGTAGGAGCAGAATATTGAAAGAATGGGGCACCAAGGCCACCGTGGCCTGTAAACCTCTGATTTTCAAAGGGGCCTCACGGCCAATGCAAGGGGCTACGACAGCCATGGCCGTCGTGGCCGCCGTGAAATTCCTAATAATGATGGCAATGAATAATTATTAAAACATTACAAGACAATGTATTAGAAGTATGTACTATTTTGATCCATACTATGTATTGATAGCCTTAGATTAAGACCAACATGTTTATTCAGGATTTACCAAGAATAATTCAGGTCTTGAGTGAGAATAAGACCTAATAAATGTGTAATGACGACAGACCTTATTGAGCACTGATACTTACACAATGGCTGACATGTGTTTGCTAAAATAAAGTGTAGTGTGCCATTAATAAAGTAATGGCAATGAGTTGGATGTAGATTACCTGGATGGATTAACACTTTAGAGAGAAATAAAATCCTTCAGGATAAATAAAGTAACTTTAAATAACTAAGTAATCATTCTATGGAAAATTTGATTGTAATGGGATGTTAGCCTGCAATTGGATGTTGTTGTGATATGGGTGGTTTGGCTAATATGCCCATAAATTCTATCCATCACCCATTCTGTGTGTCATCGCTGATGCCACACTGCCAGATTTATGCCTTTATAGCATGTTACGCCACACAGCTTCTGTTTGTGTTTCTATAGGGACAGGCGATATCAGGACCAACAAAACAGAGACTCCCATGGAATTTGCGGTTACCTATCCCTTTCCAATCAACTGTCCGGAAGAGGATAAAACATTGGGTACTTTAACAAGACTGGACTCATTGTTTTAATGTTTATATGACAAGTCTTGTTACCACACCCACCCAACCAACCAACCACACACGGATCGGAATTGACAACAAATGGCAGTTTGCATCAACTCTGAGATTTGTTTCATTTCATCAGACAAAAAATATATTTTTTGAGAATGTGGAAAGGAACGGGTGCTACTTTAAAATTCAGAAACACAGTTAAGCCAGTCTGACTTTAAATGGTTATACTGCAGAACACCATAGACACCTGGGTTCTTTTAAACAAAACAGATTCATACTCAGAATCGTCATTATTCAAATTAATTTACACAAATGTATATGCTACTTTAAAAATAAACTACACACACACACACACACACACACACACACACACACACACACACACACACACACACACACATTATGAATAAAAGTGCAGGGAAAAACAGGAGGGTATGCATTTGAGTATGATACTTATTCTCAGTTATTTGCCAAGAGTTGACACTAAAGCATATAGGCCTTCTTGGAATACCATTAGGTAGCACCTAACTAAGAAATGAACCAGTTAATGAATTACTGAAAGGGAACCCCGACTATTGTCATACGGGTTGTATGGCTTCATACTCTCCTTTGTCCTCTACTACTAAAATACACTGTTAGAAACATGTTCAATATTTTCATTATTTTGTACAAATGTAATACATAATGATGAGCTATGAAAGCTGCCATTATACTTTACACACCAGAGTTATAAGTATAGTCTGCCATTTTAATCCAACACACTTTTTGTTAGATTCAGTGTATACTGTTCTTCATGGACCCTAAGTTGTCCTTTCAGGGTGTGCTTTAAACCGATATCCCACTACCTCTTAAGAAGGCTTTCTAATGACTGCTTTCTGATGACTGGGCGGTAGTAGTGTAGTGGTTAAGGAGCTGGCAGTAGTCTGAAAATCATGCAGTAGCCGGAAAAGTTGTGGGTCAATTGCCAGCAGCAGTGAGAACAGGCACGCTCAACTTCCAATCTTACAGCAATTTCGGGTGCGAGTTATAAAGTGACAAATTAAGTAATAAATAAGTAATGAGAAAAAACTTATGAGTGCGTTTTTTCTACTTCAATTCCCAGCACCCACCGTTTCACCGTTGGGCACTTAACCCCAAGTTTCTCTGGGGACAATGTAATCCCTTGTAATATAATTGACATGTTAGTCACTTTAAACGTGTTAGTCACTTTAAACGTGGATTAAACGTGTCCACTAAATGAGTAAATGCAAATGACTGTGATGTTTATTCACACTGAGCCCAACAGAGCTAGCGTAATGTGGCCCCGGTGCTATTTACAGAAAGCATGCTGCCACATGATTGATTGATTGATTGATATAGATAGATAGATAGATAGATAGATAGATAGATACTTTATTGATCCCCAAGAGGAAATTGCACATTGTTTAATCACCTCAATGGATATAACAAATCTTACATTTGTACATATTTAAATTATATTATATCATATAATAATATACAAAGAGTTCAGGTGCAAAACACTATATAAACGCCACCTCCGTCAAAAATTAGATAATGCTGGTGAGTGAATGCTCTCCACACATAGTATATGTTAAGCAAATAAGCAATAAATAATAAATCATTTTGCTTCCAATACCACTCTCTCATCTCGGTCTAAAATATTGACTTGTAGGAATAACCTATCGGAGCCTGATTAAAAAATCCTCAGTTAAAAGAAAAGTAGTCAGACGGATTTAGAGGGTTTAGCATCTGAACTCTTCATACTGATTTAAGTAGATTTAAGGGACTAACAGCATGCTGAATCTTAGTGCATACAGCACAGGGCCTTGCTTCATCTTAGGAGTTGCAACAAAGAGATCTAAAATCTCAATACATAATTTAATATTGCAGACCGCAAAGCCAGCTGCTTTCAACTGATCCATTTAGGCTGCAATAGAGGTAAGATTTTTCCAACCGCATCTCTCTCAGTAAGAAAAATGCACTTTGTTCAGGGAAGTAGGCTAATTCCAAGATTGAGCAATGAATCAACAATCCTGAGTACTCTTTTGTAATGGGTGACTAAAATAGAGTGAGTTTCGTGAACCTCACGCTCAAGTCTAGGACATTATTGACATGAATGGTATGCGTCATTGTACACACCTACAGCCAGTTGGGACCAAATCTACCACATCATATCAAAAGTAAAGTAATCAATTAAGTCAATGAAAAGGAGAACATTTATGTTCCACAACTCGTAGTAATCTCTGAACATATATTAAGATTACAGTAGTGAATAATAATAATATGCTTTAAAGTGTTAGTAAATGTTAAACTTAGTTGGACACCTCAACTCTATTTTGCTGATGGCAAGGGTTGATGATGTTGATGTGTTTCATCATCACTGTAATCATCATGGTGATTAGATCAAAGTTACTTCAAATCGTAACTCGTCAAACTGACTGAATTCATGTCCAGGCCATTCTACTGGCTTGTGTCACTGGAAACTTGATCATAGTTTATATTTTATTGGTCCACTGTAACCATTGCTATGATGGTTCATGAATAAAACAATTAAAGATTAGACAGGTCCTTCCCTCCATCACTTTTATCGTTGTGGATAAGATGATATAACACAGCTGAATCTTTACCTGTTATGTGCATTATAAATTAGACTTTTGTCCCCAATGAAACAAATGCATAATATGCACAAACAGACAGACATGAACTTTGGTTTGTGTAGGCACACCCAGTGAACTTGTACAGCATATCAAGGCTTCTTAAAGGTTCTGCAACCTACACTTGTTGGGAAATATTATCTTTTGTTTGTTTGTAACCAAGCTATTTTTTTCTAGGTGTGACGTCCCTGAAGCAACTAAACCTCCTGAGCCATCACCATGGAGATGGGCTTTTATCAGAAATGAGATACCAATGTCACGCAAAGTGGGGTGGTCAATATCAGTCCACTTGAGCTTATCTTCTTGAGGAGTGGATCGATGTTGCAATGTACGTTAGACTTAAACATGAAGGAATGGGGAATGTCATTGTAGGGAGGTGACGAAGGTCTATACCAGATGACCCGACCTGTCATTCCAATATGGCATTCACAAACATTCCAAAAGGACAGTTGCTGTGACTATTACTGGAAATTATGAGGCGAATGCAGACAGTAATCAATGTAATTTAAATGCTTCCTCATTTCTGAAACTGACTCCACGTGGGTTCATTAATTTATAGCCACACCTTGCAAGATTAAAAACATTGTAGTAACACCATGATTAAACCCATCACAAATAACAAAAACACGAGTGATATACAAAAAAATTCAATAAACAAACATGCACGACTTTGCAGGAAGTATGCCTGCTAGTCAATAAATAAGTCTAGAATGTAATACAGAGGACCAAAAATTAAACAGCTGCCACCATATGTCACAGACATGGTATGAATGTGTTGACAGTGACAGTGAATTGCATCAGAGCATATAAGAACACTGCCATATACAATGACCTTTGGCATGTTTCTGCATAAAGAATGGATGATGTTATGGGACATTCCTCAAATGGGTGTACGCTATCTAACTACACTTTCCTGACTGTTTTAACATGAATTTAACCCAAAGGAACATTTTGCAGTCTTTTCTTTGTCTCATCAAAATAAATACTGTAAGCTCTTTTTGAGAGCAAACCGTACTTGGACCTGTATCTCCTAAACTCTCTTTAGGGGAACTAAGAGACTAAACAATACATCAAGAAGTAAAAAAAAAAAAGCTATTTTACGATTTTAAGTTAAAAGTTAACGGAACAAGAGGATGAGGAATGGGGAGAAGGGATAAAAGGGCAACACTGCTTCCTTCACAATACATCCAATTTATTGAACTGACGTGTCGGTCAATGAGACCTTCATCGGAGTATAGACCCTTTCAACAATAAAAACAAAAACAATGCTTGAACGTTCTATTTGGGCCCCAATCTACTTCCTCTGCATTAAGATAACATATGGAATGTTAAAAAGGAAGTCTTGTGGGGCCAACTATGATGCTGATAATGGAACTCTCTTGAAAGGGTCTATACTGAGTGACGAAGGTCTGATTGACCGAAACATGGCAAAAATGGTATCCTCTCAGAAGATAAACTCCAAGTTCATGTATCTTTCAAGGAACTTGACCTTCTGTTATGTAATGCAAACTAGACAGCCATTTTTTGAACTAACCCTAAATCTAAGTATATGCAGGACTGAAAAACAGGATTTTAACCCAGCAATGATGCTGTGGATATCAACTAGGATCTGTACTGCCCCCTAGTGCATCATGGCAAAGCCAAACTGTCTAACTGTCCATTTGATTGCAAAACCATATCCTCCATTCCCCACAAAAAAGAAATCTATATAATAAGTGTTGATGTGATTAACATTCTTAAAACTTGAAACCTCTATTTATGCAACATAACGCTTCACTTGTTTACACAGGGTAGTTACTGTGTTCCTCAATCCAAAAGTGAAGAGTATATGTAAACGTAACAAAGCCTCTAGAAATACCTGAATGAGGTGGAGAGGAAAGTCAGGCAAAATTACTGGAAAGACTTATTCAAAGCTAGAGAGAGTTGTCTGTGCTTATTTACTCAGGTCAAACACTGTGGCAATGTCTTTAGCACTGTTTAACAGAGTTGTACTTACGGGCTGGCTAGTGTTTGCTCACCTGTCCTTTATGACGACCGTCAGCCATAAAATGGGAAAAGCTGTTGGCTTACTGACAGTAGGTACATGTAAGTGTGTTGTGGTTTTTCCATTACAAACGCAACACCATTGGTAGGTTTTATATTTGCGTAAACGTGCCGCTTTTGTTGTTATCAGAGAAAAACCAGGGGGTATTCCAAGTGCGTGGTTCAGTGACAAACCTGGGTAAGTTAACTCATAAAAAGTATTAAACCTCCTAATAGAAGAGCTGTGTTTCATTTACCACTTATTGAGTTAACTTACCCAGGTTTGTCACTAAACCACATACTTGGAAAAACCCCCCAACTCTGACCAACAGACCCACTTGGACCCACTTATTTTGTCTGGGCTACCCCCTCATAACCAAACATGCTAGTTTTCAATGGATGCATGGTTTTAATATTTCTGACCTCCCTGTTGATATGCAGAATATCACAAGACGATCATTCAAGATTCAACAAAGGTTGGTAAAGAGATCACTTAGCAAACTCTGACTCATATACCTCTGTAAAGATTCAAATTAAACAAAAAAAAAAAACATTCATAGTTATCTTAGACTGCTATTTTAAAGATCTTGTGAACAGATGGTGTAGTGTCTCCAGCCAGCCACCCCTCTGTATTTCTACAAGAATCAGAGACTGATAGACCCTGACATTTTCAAACTCACACCTGAATCAGCACCTGTATTTTGTGTTTGAAAATTGAGTAGGCTACAACCAGTTTTGGATACCATTGATATAGAAATGTCAAAACATAGCCTTATTGACTATTCAAATAGGCTACTCTCTTTCTAAAGATTGGCTCTAATATTTTGTTGTAAGATATTCAATTGGAGACAGGTTCTAATAGAGGTCAATTAAGTTATACATCTTCATATGATCATCAACATTCCAGGACATAACCTTATCTTTGTTAAAATAACACAATATTTTTGTCAATTAACATGGGTACCAAATTCCTCTAAAAACCAATGAAAGGCGTCTCTGTAATGATGCTTCTAACTGCCACAACAATGCATTATGCTCCTAAATGCCATTACAGTGCAATACCAGCCATTCCACGTGCACCTAGACAACATCAGCGACTCCATTCTCTGCATTGTATGTCAGTGTAGCATCAGTGTGAGCTTAAAGCTGTTATTTTAATGTGAAATAACATCATGTTACTTTAACATCTTGAGATTTGCAAAAATCATAATCATTGGTTAACTATTCACAACCATATTTTGGATTAACCATTAGGACTATGATCAATGTTCCAGGGTGTGGTGTTTGGGTCAAATTTGTTCCTCGTGACGACTCTTAAAATCTCTTAAAACATTTTTGTGTTTCGGTTACAACTGCATTGATTTGAACTCCGCCTTTCATTCACATATATTCTTATTAGAGCTGATTTCATGTGCCACGCCGTACAACCCCCCCCTCTCTCTCAACTCTCCCTCTTGCCTATTCTCACTATGATATACTGTAACAATATATAGTACCACTGACCAATATATAGTACCACTGATTACTTGACATTAACCATTTTGATTTTCAGTAATACTAACCCACTCATCAATCTCTCTTTCTTCCCCCTTACTGTACCTCACTTGTGAGGTATATCACCAGTCATCAACCATCCGTGTGCCTGGCCCTCCTCTCACCCATCTCACCAGAAGTCCCATCCTTGACTGCCCTATTACGGTCCCCCTATCTGGATTCCTGGCCCGTACAGCCCCATCACCTGCCTATGACAACTCTGCCCGGATTCCTGGCCTGTCTGCCGACCCATCACATGCCCCTTGACAACTCCCTTCCCCTGGACAATTCCCCCGCCGGACTATTTGCACTTTCTGTCACTAAATCATGATAAATGCATTACCATACCGGATGCGTAATCATCCCACCTCTAACTTTCACCTCAGGTGCTTTAAACACCATGTCCTATTCTCTACACCTGACTATCATATGCATTTGTTTGTCATGTATACAGACCTTACTGTCCTGTATTGACCCTAGGCAGATGGGTCAGACCCTTGAGTCGTGGATCTGCTCGAGGTTTCTTCCTATATGTATCTCCCATTCTAGGGAGTTTTTCCTCGCCCCTGTTACCCATGGGCCTCTCTCTTTCTTTTCTTTTCTTCCTTTCTTTCCTTTTACCTGATTGCCTACATTCTGTAAAGCGCCATGATACATGTGTAATGTTTTGGCGCTCTATAAGCACAATAAATTGAAATTGAATCTGAAACTAGCAATCATAGTCGATTAGTCGGTCACACATTTTTAGCTATTGGCTAACTGGTCTGACTTCCAGTGAATTATACTAAGCTAGGCAAACAAGTCTCACGCTGGGTTAATGCACACACGGAGAAGAGAAGGGTGCAGTAAGCATCCTCTTACCTAACTCTGGGATAGATGCCAAATAAGCTAATATCCCACTAAGTTAGCGTATTCCTTTAAGGAAGTAAAATCTGAATTTTTAAGTTGTTTCCTCAAAGGACAGAAATCTATTGATTATTGATTACCAAAATAAATCACCGTAATACACTCTGGGCCAACTCATCCCCTTGCTATGTAAATAAGTCTGTCCTTCCTGAATTTTTACAAGTTAATCATATTCAATCTTTCCATAAAGGTTCAAAAGTGTCCATTCACGGTGACTGTGTGATTCATTTTATGGTTACTGTCGTGTTTACTCACTCAATCTTAGACCTCTGGTACGTTCTCATAACAAAAGGTTTTTATTGGCTTACCTAATCATTTATAAAGTCATCTGATGGGCAGAACCATGTAAAACAAGTTCTGAATGGATTAGGGACATGGGGACATATACGCTACAAAAAATTTGGTGCATTGATGGTGATCACAGAAAAGCCATATAAAATAACAAA
Organism: Alosa pseudoharengus; assembly: GCF_046254945.1. Lineage (NCBI taxonomy): Eukaryota > Metazoa > Chordata > Actinopteri > Clupeiformes > Clupeidae > Alosa > Alosa pseudoharengus. The sequence goes on along the minus strand of NW_027468674.1, from coordinate 16,984,940 downwards.
AACTTCATATCATGCATATCAGAAAAAAAGTCAGAATGAAAAAAAAAAAACACACATTTAGTGTATTTGTACATTATTGTAAACAAAAGTCATTCTAGACACCTTATCAAAAAACACATTTTTTATGGCAAGTAACAAAAAGTTAGATGGGGAGAGATGAGAAATCATCATAAAAGAGAGAATCCTAAAAAAAGGGGGCATCAACCTACAACCCAACACTGCTTAGCATGACTCACTGGGTCAAAAACGAAACACGAAAAGGAAAAAAAACAAACTAAATGTTCATTTGCACCTCCGGTCAAGTTTCTCCCCAGCACAGCCAACACAGGAGGCGTTACAAAATTATTACAGGGCTACTCTATCCCAAACTACTGGTGACTTTGGGATGAATAAGGACCCAAGAAGAGTACACCATTACCTGGGATGTGTGTTCCGTTTTCTTTTTTTTTAGTTTCAATTGCTATTCACTACATACATCGTAACACTTGTCCCTGGGATTTTGCAAAAAAAATTATATCTTCCTTGTTTTCCATTTACATTGATATGAGGTATATTATGGTCAATCCTACTTTTTGTTTTTCAAAATCACTTTAGCAATACTCCGTTCCATTGTTCTCTCTTCGAAACCATAGCGCATAGCTGGGGTGGGCAAAAAAGAAAAAAAAAAATGGGGCGTCTTTGCCTCTGGTGATGTTTCACCCAGAAAGGTGACCACTGAACCCCACCCTCGGCAGGTCTTGGGGAACAGAGAAAAGAAAAAAAACAAGAGAAGGCCAGCACCCCACCTGTAAAACATCACACTCTGGCCACTCAAGACAATAATAATTAAAAAAAAAAAAAAAAATAGTTTAACAAAATAATCATCTAACCATGGAAGACAAAGCAGATTAGTGTTCAGTCACAAAAGGAAGTCATCAAAAATTGCATTACCATTTAGATGGGAGGGGAGAGGGAGAGGGGGCAAGGGAGAGGGGGAGAGGGAGAGGGGGCAAAGGAGAGGGGGCAAAACAATCACTTTGCTCACATCAAAAGTCCATATTCCTCCTTCTCGATCACCGTGTTCCTGATTTTTCAAAAGTCTTTTTTTTTTGTCTTTTGTTTCGTTCCATTTTCTTTCAAAAGAGCCAACAAAATACATTTTTTAAAAAACCACAGGTTTTAGGTCCAGAAAAAAAACTAGCATGTATTTTTTTTTTCCATGTTCTGTTTTCATTTGCACAATGATGGTGTGTCGTTGTTGGCTTGTGTCAGCAGGGGATTTAAAAAAAAAAAAAATTCGGCCCATTTTGTTTGCATGCACTCACCACACCTGAGTCAGTGTTTGAGGTGGAGAGGTAGGATTGCCCTAAATGTGGCCACTCTCATGGAGCAAAAATATATATATAAAATTAAAAAAAAAACATTAATATTTAAATACACTTTAATACAAAGAAGGTCCTGTAACTTGAACCCAAGGCTCCACTACATATCAATATTACAAACAATAATGGCATAGCATCCAAGTCCCCCCACCCCACCCCATCTAACCACCCCCATCATACCCAAATGCCCTTGATAATAACCCTACCCGCTCTCAACTCATCCCACCCCCTCCCAAAACACACCCCCTTTTCCCACTAAACTCACAGCTTTCTCCACAAAAAGAAAAAAAAACTTTTTGAAAATCAAAATTTAAATGAGACTGGGCTGAAGCAGTTTTTTTTTCCTCAATGGTTAAAACGGCTGGTTAAAAAAGTGCTCATTGACTCCTTGCAAAAGAAGAGGATGACCAAAAATAAAAAGTCAAACAAATCAAGGGAACAAAAACCGGAGAGAGTAAAACAAAGCAAAGGATGATGGGAGCTAAATCAGTGCTCAGCATACCCCCTCATCACCATGGAAACGGTTTGTGGGTGTGTGTGTGTGCGTGCGTGCGTGCGAGCGAGCGAGCGAGCGAGCGAGAGAGAGAGAGAGAGAGAGAGAGAGAGAGAGAGAGAGAGAGAGAGAGAGAGAGAGAGAGAGAGAGAGAGAGAGAGAGAGAGAGAGAGAGAGAGAGAGAGAGAGAGAGAGAGAGAGAGAGAGAGAGAGAGAGAGAGAGAGAGAGAGAGAGAGAGAGATGAAAGGGTGTGTTTATGTCTAAAACAAAGGTACCATAATCTCCATAACATCACTAGTAGTGGAAAAGGTCTGGCAGTGACTGAATGCACAGATTCATGATTGGCTACAGTCTTCCCTTTCTGTAGGAAGTTTTTAAATGCATAAACAAAACAAAAAAGCTTCAATGTACTTACATAAGTAAACCTTTCAAAGTTGCCTCGTCATGAAAAAAAAAATTAGGAAAAAAAATAACCTCTTAGTTTGCTGCTTTTTTCCTGAGTAATACTTTTCATTATTGTAACAGACAATACATAGGGTTTTTTGCCTCTTGAACACTGGGCCTCTCCCTGACACATTATTACTGTAATCATTATCATTAATATTTTACAAATGCATCCTGATTGCTAAAACACACAGGGGTTTTTAGGAACACAAGCCAGTTCATAGCTACCCTCTAGATTTCATTGAGGAAGAAAAAAAAAATACATTTAAAACCTACAAAAAAACAATATCATACACACTACGCTGTTTTTTAAAATAAAGACATAAAGACTGAATACATATTAAAAAGGAGTACTTTTTTTAGAAAAAAATTGCATGAGGTCTTGAAGACCTTCCCTGGTAGAGTCTCATATTAACAATTAATGGCAGTGTAGTAAGTCTTTCTCTGTATTGTTTAACGGTTGTTATAAAATGGATTTGGGGGGAGGGGATTGAAGTGGGGTCGATTAGGTTTCCAATGTTCTGAAGTTTCCAACTGAGGTTGGAAGACACCGCCCCCTCCCCCCTCCTTGGACGACCCTATTTACCTGTAACTTTGGCTCGTGGGAGTTTTGGATCCTGAGCTAGCGGGCTCGCCGACGTCCGCCAACAGACTAGTATACCCTGAGAATTCCGAGACGGTAGTCCGCGGCAACCGGTGGTCGTCAGCGCCGCCGTACGCCGACAGCGGGGTCCCACGGCCGGACTTGAACTGCGCGCCGAAGGCCTGGGCGAAGTTCTCGATCTGGTACGTGGAACGCAGGTCCACCTCCTTGGAGGGATCCAGCGGTGCCAGGTCGGGGTACGCCGGCCCGTTTCCCGCGTTGCCGTTGGTGCCAGCGCCGGTTCCGCCATCCGAGTTCCCACCTCCTGCAGAACTGCCGCCGTTTTTCCCGTCCTTCTGACCCGCGGATCCCGCCCCGTTGGCCATGTCGGCTGTCAGCTGGAAGGGCGGCGAGTGCTGCTTCTCCAGCTGGTCGAGCTCTTGCGACGGGGTGAGTTGCTGGTGGCTGGCCGGCTCTAGGCTGCTGAGGTGGTACGAGCCCGACGAGCCCGAGGCGTGGCTGTTGGGCGAGGGTGCCGACACCAGCATGCTGTAGTGGGACTTGGTGCCGCCGGAAGACGAGGACGAGGAAGAAGGGGCCAGTGGCGAGCTCACGGGCTGCGTGTAGCCGCAGTCCATCGGCGAGGTGGTGTACACGTGCTTGTCAGAGAAGAGGGTGGAGGACGAGGGACTGCTGGTGGTCAGAAGTGTGGGGAAGGGCGCAGAGGGGCCGAGAGCAAAGCCCGAGCTGTGGCTGGTACGCTCCAGGGTCTGCAGCAGGAACTTGGAGTACTCGCTCATCACCACAGTCTTGTCGCCAGAGCCGCCTGGCGAGCCGTCATCGTCGTGGCCCACCACTTCGGCCGGCTGCAGATCCACGTGATGCCCGGACAGGTCGAAGGTCACATCATCGTGGTGGGGGTGGTGGTGGTGGTGGTGGTGGTGGTGGTGGTGATGCGAGCCGTCTGGCTTGTGGCTGTAGTGATCCAGAAGGCTCTGCAGCACCTCGTCTGGGATGCCCGACTTGTCGTGCTTGTCAACGCTGATAAGCGGCGAGGTGTCCAGGAGGGCCAGTGTCGGCTCGCCGGCCAGGCCGCCCTGGATGACGTTCTGCTGGGGCGGGGGAAGATGCCCGAAGTCGTTCTGTTGGTTCCCGCCGCCGCCTACACCCGCCCCGGAGCCTCCGCCACCCCCGCTGTTGGCCGCGTGCAGGTAGCGTCGCTTCTTCAGGAACTGCATGGCGTCGTCGTAATTGCTGCTGGTGCCGGGCTGTTTGGGGCCTCCGGAGCCTTGCATGAGGCCCAGGCCATCCAGCCCTCCCCCTCCCCCACCAGCGGAGAGCTTCTGGTTATGGAGGCCGGAGTTAGAGCCGCCGGCGGCAGCCTCGTCGGCCATCGACAGAAGGCTCTTGTCCAGGCCCTTGTTTCGGCCGGCCTTCTTGAACACTAGCTTGGGCGTGCGCCCCATGTGGTTGCCCCCGCCGCCCGACGAAGGCCCCCCATCCTCGCCGTCTCCCGAGCCGGACGGGAGGCCGCCGCCGTAGTCCTGCAGGCCCAGGCCTCGGGGCATGTGAAGCGAGGAAGAGGAGGAGGAGGCCGCCTTCTTCCGCCGGCGCTCCCCGCCGCCCTCTCCCTTGCCTCTGCCTCGCTTGCGCCCTCCAGAGGGGGCGGTGACGGAGGGGTTTCCCTGAGTGAGGAGGTAGCTGCCCTGGCCGAGGTCGTCTTCCCCGAGGTCCAGCATGCTTGGGTCAAGGCCCTTCTTTATGGCTTCTTCACAGGTGCGCTTGTGCTTCAGTAATCGGTCGGTGCGTGAGAAATACTGAGGTTGAGGGGGAACACAGAGTGGAGGGAGTTAAGGAAGATGGAACCCTTCAGCAGGGGGGTTTTGAACATTCTAACCGAAGATTCTGTTCCGGAACAATGTAAGATTCTAAAATAACATGTTCAATTCAGTGAACCCACAGCCCTTTAAACGGCTTGGAGTGAACCCAGATATTCTTTAGAACGTTCTATTTCCAACATTCCCATCACACTGGTGTGACCGTACCAACTTAAGGGCTGTAGAGTATTTCATGTATGTTTACTAACTAAGTAAACATCCTGTTTACGAACACTAAACTCCCTGAACCGCACACACATAGATACTTTCACCAAATCTGGATTGCAACTATTAACTACTATATCAATAATCATTGAGCTGCTATGCTAATAAAAGCGAAGAAAACGACAAATCCTGAAAACAACAAACCCAACTTGTGAAAATATACACTAAAGTGTAAAGTCACAAGATGTTACAAGTGGATCCATATAGATCTTACCTGTTGGCAGTTGTCACATTTATATGGCTTTTCTCCACTGTGAGTCCTCTTGTGTCTCTCCATGTGGTACTTCTGAATGAAGCGCATGTTACACTGGTCACAGCTGAACGGCTTCTCTCCTGTTGGAGAGAGGGAGAGAGAGAGAGAGAGGGAGAGGGAGAGGGAGAGGGAGAGGGAGAGGGAGAGAGCGAGAGCGAGAGAGAGAGAGAGCGAGGGAGAACGAGGGAGAGCGAGAAAGAAAGAAAGTGAAGAAAGAGGGGGAGAGATTCAGTACATCCCTCACCAGCTAAAATAGCACAAGTCCCGTTTTGGTTATACTACATTCTAAGTATAAACCGGGGCCACAAGGATACACTTAAGTGTGACATCATAGCCTTTTGCTATAAAAGCACATTGAGGTCAATGGAAAACGCATTAAATTCAACCCCCTGAGAACTAGAGGTCAACCGATATGACTCTTTTTGTCATTTATTCTATATTATATTATTTTAGGCACATTACAATCTAGTACATTTTGAAAAAAAACACTGTTGACTGAAGGAATTTGAGCAAATGTGTATAGCTGTGTGATGGTTAATGGTAGTAATAATGTAGGTGCTCAAAAACCTTTAGAGCACTTTCCATACTTTTTTTGTTGATGTTCGTTGGCTATACAAGTCAAATGGCCATAATTATAGCAAGTGATAAGTAATCACAAAAAATAATAACTTTGTTTACTCGTATTACCAAGCCTGCTACTCTTATCTGCTATGCTGAGGACTATATAGGCCACTAGCGATGGTGTCATAGCGGTCATGACGAACACTGTCCGCATCAACTCTAATACAGTGTGATCACACTTTTGAACAACTCTAGTTCAGTGTAATCACGCTTTTGAGCATTTAGTTCCCTCCACCTTAGTTGCTAAGAGCAGAAGGCTCTGTGTGCCTGAACAAGGGGCTGCTGCAGCAGCATGTGTGTGAGAGCTGCACCGCACACACACTACTTCTTCACTGAGAAAAGACGTTTTGGGCCTTGGCGTAAACGATCTGCTGTCTTGGTGTCTGACACTCATGTCCACAGGGTTGGTAAAGGGTATCCCCACAGCTATAATTATCATGGAGGTACTATTTAGAACTAAAGAGAGTGAGGAAGTACCACCCCCATCCACTTCAAAGGCCAAATTTGTGTCAAAAATACTCACAGGGCCACTGCCATCTTTAAAAATGACATCCAACATGTGCCCACTTTACATGCAGCAGCATACTGCCAAATTATTCTGCTTTTCCAAAGCACTACAGAGCTTTTGGAGAAAAGAACATCTTGTTTCTTGGGTGTGGGTGTTTGTGTGTGTGTGTGTATGCGTGTATGTTTCTGTGCGTACTGTATGTGTGTTTCTGTGCGTGTGTGTGCGTGTGTGTGGCAGAGGGACTCACCGCTGTGGATCTTCTCGTGTCTCTGCAGCAGGTACTTCTGGATGAAGCTCATGTTGCACTGACTGCACCTGAAGGGCCTCTCCCCTGTGCCATCAGAAATAATACAAGCGCCCGCGTCCCGCATTAAATTAAAAATAACACACAAAACACAGAGGAACAGCTTTTAGATTCACATAGTCGTGTGATAAAATAACAAAAATAGTAGATTGTCAATCTGCATGGTCATGCTTTAAAGTGAACAAAAACACATAGAACAGAGGAACTTTAAAATCCACACAGACAGACACAGACAGACAGAGACAGACACAGGGTCCCTTTTGATTTACATGCTATTCTGGGTGCTACCCCCAAATGCTACATTACGCACATATTAGAGAAACTAAATAATATATTTAAAAACTTAAACCGGTGGAGCCCTTAAAAGTATGTCATACTGTTAGCTGCCAGCTTGACAGGTGTATCTTTTCCGTGGATTTAAAACAAAGTGTGCCAACACATTAAAGACATACGGTCATGTGTGTACTTGCGGACATACTGGGTGATCTGTAAAAGGTGATGTGCGATCTTTCTGTGCGTGTGCGTGCAGTCACCAGAGAAAGCGTCTCACCTGTGTGGATGAGCACGTGTCTGCGCAGGTGGTAGGAACTGCGGAAGGCTGCGTTGCAGTGCTCGCAGATGTGAGGCTTGCAGTTCGGGGACATAGGACCCCCATCTCCATCCAGCATCAGTGACTGGATAGAGACAGAGGGAGGGAAAGAAAGAAAGAAAGAAAGAAAGAAAGAAAGAAAGAAAGAAAGAAAGATGTTATATTTTAGGAAGGAAAAACATTCACATCTGCTCAATGTCCACAACACTTCAACAGTATACTAATTTCAGAAAGATCTGTGGTTGTTGAGAGTTGGGAGCGTGGTTTAAACTGAACGTTAAAACATTGAAAGCTAATTTCTGAAGAAATGCAAATGAAACAGAGGCTGTGAGGGACTAACAGCAGGGGAGGCTGAGATTAAGCTGAGGGCAGTCACAACATTAGCTTTAAATGGTTTTATTATCCGAGGAACAGCCTCTATATAGATTCTGATGTAACTTGATTACAGTTTTATTGTAGACAATTTAACAAACACTTGTTGCCTGTGGCAACATTCTGACTATTCAGTTCTCAAACAACCAATCAGAATGAAGTACTCTGCAAAGATGAGTGGTGACAAAGAGTATTCAAAAAAGAAAGGCACTCCATCTCAAGGACAAGCTGAAGACGGACAGGAGGAGATGGACCTCTCTTATAAAGGAGGGGCCTGTGTGTGAGAGTGTGTAAATCGTTAATTCAGTGTGTGTGTGTGTGTGTGTGTGTGTATATAGATCGTTAATTCTGATCTTTACAATGTTGTCTGTCTGTTGGCTCTCTCTTTTAGTGAAAGTCTCTTGGTCCTAATTTAAAAGGTGGGCAAAGTCTAAAGCGAATTCAATAATGAGGCAATTTGCTGATTCAATATGATGAATGAGATCCTAAAACTCCCGCACGCTACACGGACACTCCAGTTCATGCACAAAACACACTTACTGATTGACTCTGCTCTTTGCCCTTCGTTTAAATTAGTCCTCTGTGTTAGAGGGTGTTTGTGTATTTGTATTTATTATATTTGTTTAGGAGTGTCAATGTCTGAGATTTAAAAAAAAAAGTGTGTGTGTGTGTATATATACAGCTCTGGGGAAAAAATAAATAAGAGACCACTGCACATTCTTCTGATGTCATCCTACGGTTGCAGAGTGACTTTCGAATGAGTTTATGGTCATATTCAAAATTAAAGAGACCACAGCAAATTTGAATATGACCGTCAACTCATTAAAATGTCACTCAGCAACCGTAGGATGACAAAATGTGCAGTGGACAGTGGTCTCTTCATTTTTTCCAGAGCTGTATATATAGTGTGTGTGTGTGTGTAAATAGGCTGACACCAGACATAATTTCACTGCATTTCTTACATCCAGTAACTATATGCATGTGACAATAAACTTCCTTGTATCCTTGTGTGTTAATGCCTGTAAAGGTATGTGTACATAGATATGGGCCTGTCTGTGTGCATACCTTTGCGGCATCCCCTCGTTTCCTGCGGCCTTTGCCTCCGTTTCCCTCTCCATTAGGCTTCTTGCCCCGTCGACCCGTGCCCTCCTTGGGCTCCTTCCCCAATCTGCCCGAGAACTGATGACAAAGCACAGATTAGGCTAATTAGTGTGTGTGTGTGTGTGTGTGTGTGGGGGGGGGGGGGGGGGGGGTGCAGATGACGACAATGCAGACAGTGGGGACCCAGGAAAACAATAACAAGGATTGGGGGCTAGGGGGGGTGGACGACAGCTTTCAGCTGTCAGCTCCTTCAAAGTTTCTGGTCGCGGGTCACATTTTAACATGATGAACCAGCTCTCCATATGTGAATAACGATAACACAACGCAAAGGTGACCGCGTCCATTTATCAAAAAAAAAAAAAAAGGAAATTGTGGTTGAAGAAATAAAACGTCCTTTTACGTGGGAGAAGTTAAAAAAAAAGGCTGCAAAATCTAAATGAGAAGGGAACAGAAACAGGTTCTGTCTTCTTAGACAGCTGCAAACCTGTTTCAATTAATTTGGACATGGGTGCGCATGCATAAACAATGACCGGTTCCGTTCACCAAAACTTCTCAGGACAAGCCCCATCACCACTTAAGTAGGTACGTAAAGTTTGTTTGCACCACCCTTTTCCCAGACAAGTGTCTAGAAGTGCTACACAAAGGATTTGAATAAAATTAAGATCTGCCAAGACTAAGGGGCCATTCAGACTGACACTTTCAAATCTCAAATTCAATTGTTTCCCTATGCAACGATGAGACTGACCATTGCAACGCATCTCACATTTAGATGAATATAGTGCAAGCAGAAAAAAAACGTGATGTGCACAAAGTTAAAAATAGTTTTGCGGTTGCATTTTTTTCAACAATGGGTCATTGCTTAGCTGCCTGACAGGGAGCTAGCTACTTAGCTAAATATGACATATCATAGCAACAACATGTACACATTTCTACACAATTTCTGTGTTTTCAACATTAACTACTTTGGAATACTCGCATTTTGGAGGTGAAAAAACATGCCTGTGTGATCGCCGCCTAATGTAATGCACTTACGTTACTAAGGCTGAGGTCATGCAGAAGCATGTTCTGGTGGTTGCCCAGCGACATGTCCAGCATGTCCATAGTGCCGGCCCCCTTCCCGCCGGCTCCTCCCCCGCCGCTGCCTCCCTGTGCCATCCCGTTGTTGCCGCCGGCGACCGTGATGTGGTGCCCGGCAGATTGTGGCGCGCCATACATCGGCAGGCGGTAGTCGAGCTCGCTCAGCTTCTCCTGCTTGATGCCCATGCCGTGGAGGAAGCCGCCGCCGCCGCCGCCGTGGTCGGGGGAGTCGCGCTCCTTCTTGAGGATCATCTCCTGCTGCAGGTCACCCATAACCGACTGCGAGGCCAGCCGCGTGAAACTGGTGACCGGCGGCAGGTGGCTGAACATCAGCATGCTGGCCGGCTGGAAGTTGGGGTCCATGCCGCCGTTACCGCGCAGGAACTCGTTGCCCAGCTTGTCCTGGATGAGGCTCATGGTGGCGGAGGAGGTGAAAACGGTGGAGGTGGGACTGTTGCAGCTGCTGCTGGTGGCGGCGTATTGCTGGAGGATGGGGTGTCCGTTCATTCAAGAGAAAGAAGAGGGGAGGGGAGGGGAAAAATAGAAAAAAAGGACTAAAAGGGGGATATCCTGCGGATAGAAAGACAGAGAAAAGAGGAGACATGGCATTACTTGCCATGTTGACATCAATTGCTAAAACAGGCTTAATATGGTTGACTACCTGGCAAACGTTTGTTATTTGGTGTTTTGCAGACATGGAGGAGAAAAAGGGGAGGCACATTATTCTGCGAAATGACACAGATACTGCTTGTATTGCACTGTGATCTTAAGCCTATTTTATTCTGTACTCGGAGAGCATTTCTCGGAGTTCTGAAATGCTGCCTCGTCGTTCCTCCTGCCACTGACTGCCTCTCAAAATAGCCAGACAGTCACAGATCCGCACACAGCGAGCCACGTTGTCATAATCCGATTCCCTAACACCTTCTCAAAATAAAAATATAATAAATAATAACACTAATAATTCCCCACACTGACCCACTTCCTGTCCCGTCACCATCTGAGGGCAAAAGTGTTGTGATGTGTTGTCAGGATTGAAGACGGGCAACAGAACACAACCCAATCATACTTCTTCGCCACAGCCTTGACACCATATCAAATCAGACACAGAGATGGAGCTATACGCACACACAGTTCTACCTTTCACTCCAACATTAATTGCTTGATTGGATTTCTCTGGCTTTACTCGACAGGATTACTATGCGATGGGACCTGAGGGGAAGGAGATTGATTTTTTTTTTTTTTAAACAAGCCCATAGCAAGCTTAGTCATGTGATCTCACAAAGGAGTGGTGGTGGTGACCTGTTTATAGTGTGTCTATTCAAACGTCTGGCCCGTCACCTTTACCTAAGGACAGCAAAATAAATCCATTTAGGTAACTATTCATATAACCTAAATTAAATTGTGCAAATACAGACTGAAGTTTGTGAAGAGGCACTGCAACAAAACAAACAACAAAAATAGTCTTGTAAAGAGAAAAAAACAAGACTGTTTGTTGTGGCATGTTTTTAAAATGCTCTGAAACAGCCATAAACATGTCTGGGATTTCACTTAATAGGAACATGTGGACCATGTCTGCCTTGCATTTCGCTCACATAATTCAACTGGCCCACCACTGGACATAGCTACCATGGCTACCAGAGGTTGGATGAATCTTTTACGAGTCAGCTCCTAGCGTGCATGTCACTGGAGGTTATCACAGATCATGGTAAAATCAAAGACTCCACGTCCAGTGATTAGCCTTTATCTGTGTAGGTCAAGGAGGATTACAGGCGACATAAGCTAGTTAGACTGTAAGGGCTTAACCTCCTGACTGTAGGAATCAACCTATCAAATATTGGGGCCAAGCAAGTACAAGGAAAAACGATTATGAATCATGTTCCAAACTCCAGCCAAACTCTAGCTAACCAGTAAGAGCCAAAAGAATGGTTTTACTCTTCTTTAAAAAAAAAAAAAGAACTGCAAGAAACTTGAGCCATTTTTTGAGGATGTCAGCTTAAAAAAACACTCACCTCTTAAGAATTCAGCTTCATGGGCTAACTACAGAACAACATTGACATGCACATCTGAAAACACCATGTTTTGTCGATGTTACATGTTTCGACACGCTGTAGAATTTAGCCATGTTTTTAAATGTGCTTTCTAATCACTAGGACCTAGACGTATTAATACTTGCATGCGGCGTTTAGGGGATGCATTACTAATACCAGTGACTGGGGATTATTGTGATACCTTGCCTTACGGGTCAGTTATAAAACATTGACAGACTGCGCCGAGGTGACATGTTTGAGTTGGTGAACGAAATACACCAAAAACATTGCACTGAGAGAACATCTAAAGGATCAGCAGCAAAATTGGCACGTAGGCACGTAGACTGCCATTAAGACGGAATACATTATCCCATATTCCCAGGGGACAAGTGCACTAAGCTTATTGATAACTTCAGTTTTGCAATATTATTTTCATCATAGCGTTAAATTCATTGAAATAGCGACCAATCAGACAGTGTGAAATTAACAAATATGTGTATGTGTTTTCAAAGCCTTAATTAAATGAAGTCTTGCTAGTTTTATTGTCTAGTCTCCCGACCATTTGGTTAGACGACATTGAAACCGTAGGAGAAGCGGACTATTGTGATGAACATTGCTAACTTGCTAGCTAACTAACCTCATTCATGCAAGCTAAAATAGCCAGCTAACGAGCCAACCGTTTATTCCCGCTAATCCAGTGAGTTTCCAATTAATGTCTCTAAAACCATTGTCCATTCATAACGTTGTATGTTACGTTGCGCTGCGCTTAATGGTGTTCTGACCGAAAAATAATGGAAATCCGTTATGCAAAGCTGAATTTCCCACACGAGACATTGCTACAGTGTGGCTAACTAACGTTAATTCATCTCATCAAAGCATTGACTTGTTACAACATGGCTAGCAGGCAGACAACATCGTTACATATTACATTAATGTAGGCTTACCATACATATATTTGTATATGGACACAGTTCGTATAATTTCGCATTGGTTAGACATTAGAAATAATGAGAAAACAGGAATTTAAACAAAAACACTAAAGTATTGATTAACACATTCATAGTCTGCCTTTGAAAGACGGTTTGCTAACTGACTAGCTAGCTAACTAGCATGCATTCTCGTGGAGAAAGAAATACGTAGCATAACCAGCTAAGTTAGCGATAGCATTAGATGGCTGCTAAAGACGTTTGCTTGCTAGCTATAACTCTAATTATAGCTTGCTATTTCCAACTACTGCATATTAGTAACACATTCCGCAAAGTTTGCAGTGGCGTAGATCATACTGAAATAGTAGGTATTCGACTGAGCCAAATAAGCAGTTCTTTCAGCTAAGCTAGCCACGCAACATTTGTACAATATGAAACCCCGCATTAAATGGCCCATGCAACACCGAAACAATGATGCTTGGAATTGAATGCATCTCTCGCTTGAGCGACCGTGATCTGATTTTGCCGTTTACATCCTACGTTATTCGATACATATCCATATTTAACCTAAAGCAAAAAGTGATGTTCACTCGCACTCACCAATACATGACCGCAACCGACTCTTTAGCGTTTATATTTTCCCCAGTAATCGTTCCTTTGAGTTTTTACTGCCAAAACATTGTTCTCCTGCGGCTGCTGTTCTCTTCCATCTTGTCTGGGCGCGGGGAATTATGGGTTTGGCGGACGGGTCGTGAGAGGAGACAGACAACTAGTGCTGTATAATGCTAACGTACCAGCAGAGGGCACCCTTTGTATTCCTGTCCATGGCTCTGCTCTCATTCAAAGTCAGGGGCAAAGTCAAGATTACTCCAAGTGCTGTATCTCAGTCAAGGATGAAAGGTGTGTGTGTGTGTGTGTGTGTGTGTGTGTGTGTGTGTGTGTGTGTGTGTGTGTGTGTGTGTGTGCATGCAACAATGGACTTGTATGATACTGATTGGCAGGGAATAATAAATAAGCATGGAGCAGTCATTGTATTGTTTTGATAGTCTCAAATAGATGATCAGATAAGGATACAAGGATACAAGGAAGGTTACTGTCACATGCATATAGTTACTGGAAGTTACTGAAAATTATTTTTGGTGTCAGCCTATTTGTGCATTAATGGGGGGGGGGGGGGTAAAAAGTGCAGTAGAAGAGGGGTTTAGTAGATAAATAGATATAGATAGATAGATAGATAGATAGATAGATAGATAGATAGATAGATAGATAGATCAAATGAACAAATAAAACTGATAAAAAAATACTTTAACTTAAGATATAACAATTAGGATCCTCTGGCTAGCAGAGTGCAAAGTCAGCAATCATGATGCATGACAGAATCACCAATGTATGCACTTAAATTAGCAAATTGATTATCCTAGTTATTGAATGCCCATCATTCAAACTATGGCCCTGACTGTGCCAAAAAAATGTGTTGTGTATTGTAGATGGGCAGTTAGTGAATGAGTCTCTTCACAGACTGGAGAGTCACAGAGAGGAGAGTCATTATCAACTGTGATAGCCATGGAAAGGAATTTCTTCCTGAAGCATTCCTTATCACAACAACAGAAGGGGTCTCCGACCTCTAACCTTTCAAGGAGAGGTGTCCTTTGTTGTCTGACCGGTAGAGCGTGTAAAGGATGTGTGCAGGGTTGTCCGTGTTATGTTGGTCTGTTTGTGCAACATCCAGCTCTCCACAACCATCACAAAGGTTCCAGAGTTGTTATCAGCATTTCACGTTTTTGTTTAGTTTCTCATAAATATCACTCACTTTAATGTTGCTGCTCCAGCAGATGGCTGCAAAGGAAATTGCAATTGCCCGAGAGAAACAAAATGCAACATTATGTTTTGCAGAATTGCATTGGCTACAAATTATGAACACAAAATATGGTTGATTTTTTCCCTACAAATCCCCTTTCCCTATAAATACATCCAGATTGTATTATGTAGTGAATTACTCTTTGGCAGTTTTAAAATATAAAATATTTTAACTTGCTCAGGTATAGAACACATTGGTTCTAGTTCAATTGTAAAAACAGCAACACTAAACAAAAACAACAACAACAAAGAAAACTAACAGGAAACTCACTGCCAAAATGGCCACAGCAATGAAGACGAAGGACTGAAGAATTTGGTATTTGTTAGTTAGAGAACCCAACATGAGTGTGGAGGGGGTGGGCCTGGGACAGCAGATATCAGTGTTGAGCCATTTGGAGGTGTCATGGGCCTAATTCAATGAAACACAAATGAAGGAAGGTGCCTGCTTGATAACCCCAGTGAAATGCTCTCGAAGGCTGTTCTGTTGGTGATGTTCTTTGCCCACAAAGATTGCTTTGTAGATAATTTGGTTTTTGATGGTAAATAGGCCTGGCTGTCAGTAGTTTGGTAGGCTATGTGTGAAAAAAAGGTATGCGTTGGAAAAAAATCTGCATAATCATATTTTTTGCAATATGTTTGTTATGGCCTAAGCAGTGATTTTGACTGGAACTTGCATTGAGGAGATGAATAGCTGTTGTTGTTGTGAATATTTTTTTTTCTTTTCTTTCCCATCATGTCCAAGATGAAAAGTCAAATTGATAGGATGTCAAAGTGTGGCATGATCGCTTGGTATGTTAAGAACCAAGAAAAGAAACTGGAATTGTGAAACACTGCAAAAATAGGTCCGATCTGATGTGCCACAAAGCTGCCAGATCTGCATATTAAAACACAGTGACAACGGTATGAAAATTTAATATAGTTCCAAATGAAACCTATCAAGTGCACAATTGGTGACTCTTAGGTAGATGGCGCCATCGACATGGGTACATGGGCAACCTCAGCCTCGATCGAGATCCCAAGTCGCTTAGCTCTGCTCTGCCTGTGGGGTACCTGATTGGTTTGGGTAAAGACTAGCACACAATATGCCCATCCTCCCCCTTCCACAACTACTCTCATATACGCCAACGATCGCATAGTCCACAAGAACTGGCAGAGAGTGCCGCAGTTTGTCATACTTTTTTTATTTCTTAATAGCGCACTAGTGGCCCTGACAGACTATCGGAGTGCCGATCGTTACGCACGAGAGAGACTACCGGACAGTTTTGTCATGTGCAGTTTGAATGTTAGTAAATCGTACTTGAGAGAAACGGCAACTGCTACTCTAACATAGGCTATGTCTGCGACAAAAAGTTATGGAGTGAAGTAACCATTGTGCAAGGACTTTGCGTAAAGCGCTCAGCGCGACGTTGCATTTCATTTTTGCTTCTCTTCCTTAAGATTTTGCCTAACATCTCAAGAGGAGAGCAACCTTTTCTGTTATAGTTGAAGATGTCAGCAATTGAGAGACAGTGAGTTGTTGTTTTCCTACAAAAAATAACCAGGCACACGAATCGGGCAACAACTGTGAGATTATGTCTGCGATTAGGAGGAAATTTGGAGAGGACTACCAGGTGGTCAATACCAACCAAGCAGTCGGTTTCACTGCTCCAGCCAAACGGAAACGCCAGCGGTTCGTGGACAAGAACGGACGCTGCAATGTCCAGCATGGTAACCTTGGCGGCGAGACCAGCAGATACATATCGGATCTCTTTACAACACTCGTGGACTTGAAGTGGCGATGGAACCTATTGATTTTTCTCTTAACTTACACAGTTGCTTGGCTCATAATGGCATTTATGTGGTGGATCATCGCGTACATTCGCGGGGACATAAACCACGGGCACGACGAGTCGTACACCCCGTGCGTCGCCAACGTTTACAACTTTCCTTCGGCTTTCTTATTCTTCATCGAGACTGAAGCGACCATCGGTTACGGTTACCGATACATAACAGAGAAGTGCCCGGAGGGAATCATCCTTTTCCTCTTCCAGTCGCTGCTCGGCTCCATCGTTGACGCGTTCCTCATCGGCTGCATGTTCATCAAGATGTCCCAGCCGAAGAAGCGGGCGGAGACACTGATGTTCAGCCAGGACGCGGTCATCTCGCAGCGGGACGGCAAACTCTGCCTCATGTTCCGCGTGGGAAACTTGCGAAACAGCCACATGGTGTCGGCACAGATCCGGTGCAAACTTATCAAGGTAGGTAAAATGCGCAGCGCATCAGAGGACAATACCATACAAAGCTTGTGCGCAATTTGTGTCCCCTCCATGTGTAAATTGTGTACATTAAATTCTGGATCTGTCTGTGTTGTGGTGCGTGTGTGTGTGTGTGTGTGTGTGTGTGTGTGTGTTGTGTGCAGTGCGGAACATGCAGTGCGGGCGCGGGGGGGGGGGGGGGGGGGGGGGGGTAATCAAATGAATGAAGGCGTCCAGCATCATTCTCTGTAATAAAGCAAGAGTGATCTGATTGTATGTTGGTACATGTCATGCTTAGATGGATTCACATTCAGGTGCAGTTGTTCCTGTGAGTGTGTGAAAGAAACAAATAAAGAGAGTTAGTGTGTGTGTGTGTGTGTGTGTGTGTGTGTCTGTGTGTGTGTGTGTGTGTGTGTGTGTGTGTGTGTGTGTGTGTGTGTCAGTGTGTGTGTGTTTGTGTGTGTGTGTGTGTGTGAGTGAGTGAGTGAGTGTGTGTGTGTGTGTGTGTGTGCATGCGCGCACATGTGAAAGAGGGGGATAGAGACAGTGAGCAAAAGAGAGAGTTGGGAGACAACCAACAACACCGAAATTGACTAACAGGAGCTGGCTTCTAATAAGTGTGGATTTGCTGGACGGTGATCTGCCTCCCCCCGGCATTGAGCTACACTGGATGTGATGAGATGGGAGAGAGATGGTGTAGATACACCTGTAGTCATTCTTACCTGTCAGCACCAGGCCCTGTAATGAGGCCTCAGTCTTGATAGATGTTTCCCATGTCATCCCAGCATGCCCAGTGAAAGGTGTGTTGAAGCTAATATGTCTGCATCAATTTCACCTGAGGGACCACATCAAGCTTACCGAGGAGGGGAGGATGTGTTTCTTACAAAACAGTTCCGATTTGGGGGGGGGGGGGGGGGGGGGCAGTGAAGCATGTAATGACAACATGTGGACAAAGCTTGTGGGAGTTTTTTTATGTGGAATTGGAAACTAATGACTAAAACAAAATCATATGATATGATTGTAACAAAAAAGTACGGTTGTATTGCTTTACTTACACACAGCCCAAAACTGCACAGCCACCATAAACAGCTGTTTGTCTGGGGTAATTCATTCTCATCTGCTTGAGTACACAGCACAAGCAGTGCATCTCGTCCCTTGAGCTCTATAAATCCGTTAGTCCGCTTGACAAATAACTCATACATAAATAGCCATCAGAAGATGTGTTTGCTCCAGACATATGCTTATAAGCGCAGCAGGCAGAATCACGCCAGTAATAAATCATTTAATATTGCTTTAAAGGCATCACATTTTACTTTTATTTACTGATGGTTCAAAATAGCTCTAATGGCCGTTTGTTTCGGATGAGTGTGACAGTTTGAACCATGGTGTCTCTGAAGCGGATTGCTGTTAAGAGATGTACCCTTTTGTTTTGTAGACAGCATGAGCAGACTTGATTCTGCTGCTGGCTTAGGTTCAGTGGGACTGAATGGACCATGGGTTCGGTTCAAACTCAGCAGTATTATGTTGCCTTTGGAAGAATGATGAAGAGAAAGATAAAGACAGAGAGAGAGAGAGAGAGAGAGAGAGAAGAAAAGCTGGGATACGACATATAGCCCAAGGTCATTTGTATTTACATGTTAAGTATGCACAAACAGCAAAACATGCAGTACCGTTCAAATCAGGCAAGAGTCAAAATACCCCCGCCCCTCGTGATTGATTAAATCTCTCCTGATCTTTATAAATAGTTGGTGATTCCCCCAAGAGCACCACTGCGCAGAAAGAAGTTGAATAACCAATCACATTTCACTCCGTGTTCTACAGCAGTATCTCTATGTATGTGACAAATACAAGTCTTTGACTCCAGGTGAGATCCACACACACACACACAAGCACACTTTCCATTCTCTGTTTCAGTGGATAGAGTGAGGCAGGGTCAAGGTTTCTCCGTTTCTTAGCTGTCTGTCAAGAGGGGAGGTAGCCTCGAGTTTTCCTGTCTCAAGAAGTTGGCCTAGTCCCCTGAATTCACTCTGAAGCCTCTGTGTTACTAATGCAAGGTTGTTATGGTATATCAGTCTCTCGGCCAATCAGAAACAAATAAATAGTTCCATAGAACCCAATTGTTGTATATCAGTCTGTATAGTATACATTTATTGGGTGGCAGTGGCTCAGGAGGTAGAGGAGTCGCCCAGTAACTGTCA
>NW_027468674.1:16925889-16960889 GCF_046254945.1 Alosa pseudoharengus | reverse complement strand
GGGAACGCCAAACTAAACTCTCCACCACAGACAGACATTCCGAATCCAGAGAGGAGGAGAACAGAGCATTCTAAAGGAGTTTGGTCGCTTTCTCTGAGTTGACTTTGATCAGCTACATTCTGTGTCTGCGTACAGAATACAAGCAGTAACAATATTCATCCTTTTACAACGCTTTTACAACACTAGTTTTAGTTGAAGAATTAAAGCAAAATTAAATAATTAATGGATCATGTCTTAAAGCTGTGGATTTGATGTCTGTCTCGCTTGGTCGTCAACAGCCAGACAAACGGATACCCTGTCTCTGCTGAATGACTAATGAAAGCTAAGTAGATGTGGACTTGGACTCTGTACTGGATGGGAAACCTCTTGGTAAAACAAAGTTGCTGCTGGAAGTGGTGTTGGTGATTTAGTAACAGACAGTCTGACCTCTTGTCATAGGACAGTCACAATGCCCCAGTACAGTGACGGGGACAGCGGGCTCCTTCAGAGACGTTAAAGCAAAGTCCTTTTAGGCAAGTCCCTCCACTCGGCGGCCATATTGCAACGCTTTTTGGGCAGTTCTCGGGCATCTATTTCGGTAGAAATGCGCATGCGTAAGGCTTCACTACACCAAACTTGCTCCAGCGGCAGGATCAAAATGCATGATTGGCACGATGTCTTCACAACACACCATATGATTGGCTCAATGTATTCACATCACACCACATGATTGGCTCAATGTATTCACATGTACACATTTTGCCACGGAAGGGGTGGGATATGTGTAGACAACTGCGTTACAAACTAACCCCATGCATTTCTATGGAGGATTTTTTGAGTGCTGTGTCTCCTCATTAGAAAGTCGCTGGTTAAAGCAAAGTCCTGACCCCACTGAGGTTAATGAAAGATCCAATGGCACTTATCACAAAGAGTAGGGGGTTAACTGGTGTCCTGGCTAAATTCCCAACCTGGCTCAGTCATTTCATCGCCCTAATCAGCCGCTAAGTGTAATTGGCTGATTCATTCTCTCACTCTCCACCTCAAGCTGGTATATGTGATGAGCGTTCTGGTACAAAATGTCTGTCATGTTTCACCCAGGTGGGTGCTACACATTGGTAGTGGTGGTAGTAGTGAGGTTCTAGCCTGATATCAGACTCAAGTACTTTGTTGAAGAGAGTCTGGGTAGTCTCCATTGGAAAATGTTTCCAATCATTGTCATGGTATCATTGGTCCAGCTTAACCAATCACATTGATTAGAGATTCTTAAAGTTACTTCCTACTTCGTCTAACCTAGCCTAACCTTCACAAACTAATAAACAGCATTGGCAGTCAGGAAACAATATATTTACCTTTAGCCTACTGCATAAAATTACAGTTTGCAGTTGTTTCTGCTACCGTTTACGTCTGCTCTTTTGATTTTCACACTAACAGCATCCTCTCTCATTGCTGATTGGCCCACCAACCTGGTCAATGAGATTAAAATGAGCTGAGACACAGGTGGGCAGGGCCAGGCTTCTGAGGTTCCCCCTTCACTGTAAAATACTTACTACTTCTGAGGTTCCCCCTTCACTGTAAAATACTTACTACTTCTGAGGTTCCCCCTTCACTGTAAAATACTTACTAGATATATAGATAGATAGATAGATAGATAGATACTTTATTGATCCCTAGGGGAAATTCAAGGTTTCAGCAGCATACATACAACACAAACACATTCTTTAACAGCAGAAAGAGTAATTAAAGTATATAATATAAAAACACAACTAAGCAGTAAGGACAGTAGAAGATAAAGAATATGCTAAATATACTAAAATACAAATTATACTAACACTCAATACAATATATAAAAATATACTAAAATACAAATTACAAAAATACAAATTATACTAACTAACACTTAATCTAAATCAATTCTAAAAACAGTATCCACATAGTGGTGATTAATATAGCATATTTATATATACTAGATATATAAATATGATGTTGTTGTTCTCTTCTGCTCAATGTCATTTACCTTTACTCACCTCACAGATTAAGTCATAAATGGTAACATTTTATTTCATGTCTCTTTCTCTCTCTCTCCCCCATCTCTCTTCTTCCATCTCTCTTTTTTCTTTTCCACTCAATACGCCCTCTTTTCCTCCATCTCTCTCTCCCCCTCCATCTCTCTCTTCCTCCATCTCTCTCTTCCTCCATCTCTCTTTTTTCTTTTTCTCTCAATACACCCTCTCTCTTTTTTCTTTTACTCCATCTCTCTCTCTCTCCCCCCTCCATCTTTTTCCCCATCTCTCTTTTTTCTTTTTCTCTCTATACTCCCTCTTTTCTTCCATCTCTCTCTCCCCCTCCATCTCTCTCTTACTCTATCTCTCTCCCCCTCCATCTCTCTCTTACTCTATCTCTCTCCCCCTCCATCTCTCTCTTACTCTATCTCTCTTTTTTCTTTTCCTCCATCTCTCTCTCTCTCTCTCTCTCTCTCTCTCTCTCTCTCTCTCTCTCCATCTCTAGTCTCGTCAGACCCCTGAGGGGGAGTTCCTGCCGCTGGACCAGCGCGAGCTGGACGTGGGCTTTGGGACAGGTGCAGACCAGCTCTTCCTGGTCTCACCTCTCACCATCTGCCACGAGATCAATCCCAAGAGCCCCTTCTTCGACCTGTCCAAGCGCTCGCTGATGAACGAGCAGTTCGAGATTGTCGTCATTCTGGAGGGCATTGTTGAGACCACAGGTGAGGGGGATTGAGTGGCTGCGGCACACCTGAATCTGCATAGGATGCAGAGATGTACAAAATTGGATGAGTAAACTGGTGGCAAAGTATCCCCCCAACCACCCCCCCAAACACACACAGACACAGACACACACACAAAGCTGTGGGGAAATGTCAAACAAACTTAATAACATAATAACCTCTGATACTTGTGAAAACCTTAATAACTTCACTCCTTAATAATTCCACCGTCAAAAACCCCCCGAATGAACAGTTTAACAAGTGCTCTCAGGTGCAGGAAAGTAGCAAAATACATCCTTTAATGCACTGCGGCAATTAAGGTGTCTCACCATAATGGCTTTAATAATCACACTGTGATAAGATTTGATTTTGTGCTTCATACCTCTTATCATCCACTCCAAACAGGCATTTAGACCACCCACCAGGGTCCATTAGTCTCTTTCTCTCAGCCTTTCTCTCTTTCGCTCTTTCTTCTCTCTCTTCTATTCTCTCCCTTTCTCTTCATGTCAAGGCAGCATGCATGTTTTGGATTCCATGTATTAAATGTTCTAATGGTTTAATGGCATGATAATGGTTAATGGTTAAACAAACCAGAGTTTGTTGCCTCTCACGGTCTCTCCCACTGGCACTGTATCTGTTCATCTCTCTCTCTCTCTCTCTCTCTCTCTCTCTCTCTCTCTCTCTCTCTCTCTCTCTCTCTCTCTCTCTCTCTCATTGGGCTTTGTTAGTTTGACCTTAATATATTCGGCACAACAAATAAATAAAGTGTCCCTACAAAAGAAAATAATCTCAAAGTGTTTTATTGGCATGACAAATACACACTTGCATAGCCAAAGCTGTTATTCTTATTCTGACCACCCTCTCCCTCCCTCTCTCTTTCTCTCTCTCTCTTTCACCCTACCCCTCTCTATCTCTCTGTTTCTCAGGTATGACATGTCAGGCCCGTACGTCCTACACGGAGGACGAGGTGCTGTGGGGTCACCGCTTCCTGCCCGTCATGTCCTTGGAGGACGGCTTCTTCCGGGTCGACTACTCCCAGTTCCACAACACGTTTGAGGTCAACACGCCGCCACTCAGCGTCAAGGAGCAGGAGGAGAACACCTCTTTGCCCTCTCCGGCGCCCATCACACCCCTGTCCCCGAGCTTTGGGGAAACGCGGGGTCGCCGCGAGCGCATCTTCTCCCTGGGCGGGGTCTCCCACTTCGAAGAGCAGGGGCTCGGCGGAGGGAGGCTCCCCAGTAAGCTTCAGAGGATGAGCTCTAGGAATGGGAAAGAGAGTCTGAGACCTGGTGGAGGAGGAGGAGGAGGTGGAGGTGGAGGTGGAGGAGCGCCACCCACGGAGAAGGCGTACAGCACGGGCGACCTGCCCCTAAGGGTCCAACGCCTTGGTTCCATCCCGTGCCAGCCGGCGGAGGCTGAGGAGCAGTTGCAGCTTCAGCTACGGGCGGTGGTCAAGCCCGGGTCAGAGACGCACCCCTCTGGTGGTGGGGGTGGTGGCGTCAGCGGTGGAGGGGAGAGGGGGGAGCACGACCAGCACAGACTCCCGCTGGCCTCCGTGCCCAGCCCCAACCCCATGGCCACTGCAGGGGGCCGCCCGGAGGACAACTTGCCTGCGAAACTGCGCAGGATGAACGCAGACCGCTAGTCTTGGAGTCTTGGAAGAGTGAACTCTGACCCTTGGCTCATCAGTGGGTGACCAAGCGGGACATTTAAGCAATCAACAAATCAGCAGGGCCCCCCCCCCCCTCACACACACACACACACACACACACGCACACACACACACACACACACACACACACACACACACACACACAAATAAGAAATTAGTCATTTGGAATTTAACTGTGATATATTATTTCCTGACCTTTTTCTTGATTTCCACTTCTTAGTACACTCAGTACTAAGTACACTCTCTGTCACACTTTCTGTCCATCCTTTTGCTACTACAGCTATTATAGTAAATTACTATTTAAATGTCATGGTATGCTTTTTACTCTAAGACAACAATCAGTACATTAGCGCCTTTAGAGCTTGAAACTGCAGTGCATCTGTATTCATTTGGAGGCTAACATGCTCCCAGAGAGGGAAGAGCTATACTGTGTTGTTGGTGTATTTGTACTGCTGCCAGCTGAATCAATGGGAGCCCATTTTTCAGTTCATTTGCGACATTTTGCACACTGACAGGGGACCCATCCAAAACTAATTTTCAACCAATTTTGTGGTCCTTTTCCCTCTAGTGCCATGAGCAAGTCTTACATTCCTACTTTTTATCGACATTTTATCTACAATATAGTTTTAGACCTTTAATTATGGATACCTTTAATTAGGAGAACACACCTTTTAATAAAACATGTGATATTTTACTCCAGTATCAGAACTTCGTATGAACATATATTAATTTAGTAGATGCTTTTAGCCAAACCAAGCTAAGGTGCAGTGAAGATATAGATTGTAATCAGAGTGAGAGGTTCCTGGTTAAGGACCCCATGATATTGATGTGGTTATTATCTTGCTCTACTTGGAGTAAGACACACTTAAAGGGGCTATATGTAGAACTCTGTTGAATTTGTGTTGTCTTCAACGCATCAGCGGCACTCTTACTGACTTGCATTGTGTTCGATACAGTGCCACTGAGGTCCAAACTAGCATTGCAAGAGAGACGGTCCGCCTCCGGTTCTTTATCATGCTAGCTTTAGAGGATATCTGGACAGCACAGAGCATCTAAAGGGGTTTTTGAGATTATGTCGAAATGGTTATGTCTTCACATTCTTTTTTGTAATTTGTAAATGTTGTAAACTAAAAACAATACACGTAGCACATAGGAAAAATTCATCCCTGGTAGTCATGGATCTGGTGTTTGCATTATGGTGCTAATCCAGTTCAGTGCTGTTCGAAGCTATGTTTTCTGTAATCAGTCAGTACTTTTACATGCACAGTTAAGTCGAGCTACAATATAGCTCAACTAGCCCATTCAATTGGACTACTGTACTTTGTCCCAGTATACAAGCACAGGAGGGGAATCGAATCATTGATTGAATATGTCCGACACAGCTACGATATATAAATCGCTTTCGGCTTGTTAGCATTTGGGCATTTTCCAATTTACCTGTAACGTCACAGAGCAAAACAGCTGACATACAATTAAGCTGGCAGCAAATTGGTACCATGTCGAGCAAGGAATTTTGACAACTTTACAGCTCTGTACATTTCGTACGTAATGTACACTTTATTTGTTTTTTGTGAATGAGATAGCCCTTGTGGTTATGGTGTTATCCACAACACTTTTTCTGTTACTTACACAGATTTCACAATGCCAGCATAGAGTATGGGGGATGCACTAATTAAAAAATGCATATCTCTTTTATCTGCAAGATCATGCAAACTGCACTGTAAGTAGAAAAACACTATAGCTTGCTCCAGCAGCATTTGCTTTCAAGAATTAACTTGATTTAGTTTCAGTTGATACTTTAAATTATTGTTGTTATAACAATATAGACTGGAGTGAGGTACTAGCCTAGTGCTTCCTCCCTAGATTTGAGTGCACTGGACACATTTTAATATTAACACCTGTGCAATACTGGAATAAATCATCAAAATAAATGATTTTGAAATGAATTTGTTGGTGTTGGCTGTGCTTTGTGAATTTCCACATGCATGTTTTAGAAAAGACAAAAAATAGACAACATTTAGATTGTTTATTGTTTAGCTTAATTCACCTTCATTTAACAGCTTCAGAGTGTAGTAATACTCCGGGCTGACTGAGACTTCATTTCTGAAACAATCCCTAGACAAATTTATATTCCTACAGGAGTCATTGGAATGGTTATATGACTTTTTTTCGGGTTGAATGGTGGCCGTCTCACTTCCCCCTAGCGCCTGTGAGCGGAAAAAACACCCTTGCAACTTTGGCCCGGCGGGCCGACGGCTCCAGTGTCAGGAAGGATAAAGGTGTAACGAATTCCTTTACTGCATTTAAATACACATACACGCCAGGCACCGGCTAGAACAAGGTAGCGATGGAGTTTCTCAGACATTCGTCATGACAGAGCCAGCGAAAAAGAAGCAAAAACCGAGAAAACAGCGAAGAAATTGCCAATACTGAATAGTTTATCTTTAATTGTATGTCTTTTAGGCCTAAAATACTTTGTGCTGGTGCAATGACAAGGACACATCAGACATTCTGTCACTTACATCTCAGTGCGGTGTGTATTTAGCCTACCATATCTGTTTGCTTTCATCTCAGCCAGTAAATTTAGTTGAAAACAAAGATGCTTTCTAACAACAGACTGCCTTAGTTGAACCAAAGTCCTTCCACTTGGTGGACATATTGCAACGCATTTCGGGCACTTAACGGGCATCTATTTCGGGCAGAAATGCATGTGTGCAATACTTCACAACACCAACTTCGCAATGTATTCACATGTCGGCTTTTGGCCGGAGGAGGGGAGGGATATGTGTAGACAACTGCCATAATGGCATTACAAACTAACCCTATATATTTCTATGGAGGAGTGCTGTATCTCCTCATTAGAAAGTCTCTGGTTGAACCTACTTATAGAACCTCTATGGGCCATTCTCTGTATGGCAAGGCCACCTAACCAACAATGGTGCGTCAGCATAGCCTCCGCTATCGCTAATTGCCATCTCCGTGGAAACCCCTGTTTTCACCTCAGGCAGTGGGAAGCGGAAGTGAAGTTAATGAATTCAATTTGTTTAGAAGGGGAAATAAATCTTGGACACGTTCCCCGTGCTCAGCGAAAGCCAGACGTCACAAGTTTATTACTCTTAAATGGCCGTTGTAAATGAGAGGAAATTCTTGAGCTTTCCATTGCACTATGCTGGTGCTCTGGGAGAGAGAGAGAGAGAGAGAGAGAGAGAAGAGATTCACTTTCCATCTGTGCGGATGCCGATTCTGGTCCTGACGTCAAGCGAGGATGTGACTCATGCTGAGAAGGTCATATTCAGCCAGACCAGTTCAGACGTAGGCTACTCATTTTCACACACACACACACACACATACACACTCCTCAAAGACCTCTGAAAAGGCACTTGATCGACATTGCCTCTCCACAGTTTCGGTCTGAATGAGGGAGTTCATCAGTCTCTGGTCCCGATGCATGCAGCAATAACCACAAAAAAGCCCTGATTGCAAAATTCCTTTTCCCTTTGATGTCGTTCACCATATGTGCTCACTGCAGCTGTGAACAGAAAGGGACTCTTATGGTTTCTCTGGCTTTGGAAATAAGCTCTGTGCAAATAAATACATCTTTATGATTGTAGCCTTCCAGAAAATAGGCAGCATTCTCTCGCCCAACTGCAGGCTCGGCTTGGCAGTAATAACTCATCGCTTCAGTGTCATTGAGCGTCTCCCGCGAGAGTCCTTCTCTTTTACAGATGGACGTAACCCTCGGCTCAGGGGTAGGAGAAGGTTATTTTCACCGAGATTTGACTGTGTGCCAGCACTCCAGCCCCAGTGGTTTTGACTGAGACGACACATCGATCGCTGGACACAGTCGCACACCACAGCCCACTGGACAAATGTTACATCTGAATAATTTTTGCCTAAGTTTAGCACCCCCCCCCCTCTCTCTCTCTGTCTTTTTTGTTTTCTCTTTCTGTCCTTCTACATGGATACATGCACTGCAGACAGATGGACATTGAGCTGGGAGAACGATGACTGGAGGGACCTTGGATCCCAAAATGTGAGTCCAAGAATATTACACTATAAAATCCTTTCAGCACATTGTTTCCTCCTCCTAATGGTCTCTGTTTCATAATTTTTCCACGCCAGAATTGTCTTTTCTTGTGGGCACGCTTTCTATTTTTTTTGGAAACAAATCCACTTAAACTGGCATCAGGCAAGCTTTGAGGACACAGTCTTGGCCATCCGTCGGGGCTGATTTTAATGGCGACTTTTCAAACTGGCCTGCATGTCCTCCATCCATATAATCACATCAGACATAAAATGAGATAATGTACAATACACTGGCAGATGACCAGCTCCGACCTGGTTGGACCACTTTCTTGGCTAGCCCCCCATTGGTCATAATGAGCTGTGTATTATATAGCTTTGTGTTTTGTATGATCAACAATTGCTGAACATCTACCCTCTCTTCTCTCTCTTTCTCCCCCCCTCTTTAAAATCCTGAACATTGTCTCTTTCTCCCCCACCTGTTCCATCTTTCTCTCTCTCTCTCTCTCTCTAGCTGCCTTTCCCTCGATGCCTGGTCTTCCATCGACCAGCTGCTCATAAATAACTAATGAACGCTGAGAATTTGGTGTCAAAACACAGCACCAGACACGACAAACACGGTCTCGGCTCTGTGTCCACTCACATGTTTGGACTGAATGCGAGGGATGAATGAACAATCAGAAGAATCGACAACAACGAATCTCATACAACCAGACCCCAAACACCTGTCTGCAATACTTGCCAATACTAAAATGGAAATGGACATATTCCCCAGGACTTTTGAGACGTTCTGATGTTGCATCATGAAAGCAAAATGCAAAATGTGGTTACAGGAAGTTTCAATCATTTCTCTATGAGCCCTTAAATTTCTTGTAAGGGAGTCAAACTTCCTTGGCCAGCAGGTCAGTATAAGTTTTCTGACCCTTTATTCTGGTTGAAGATTGTCCCAAGCCTTCTGAAAATATGACATAGAACCATAGTTGCTTTTAAATTAGAAGACATTTGTGGTTCAAGTCTGTTTTGGCCCCAAGGTCTACCCAGAGGCGCATTGGGAGAAACCTCTGGCCGTGGTGCTCAATCTCAATCTCAATCTCCATGGTAGTTCTGTAAAAAAAAAAAAACACTTTGCAGCTGAGCTCCCTTTCCCAACACCACTATACAACCCGCCTGTCCCTAGTGTTAGAACAAAATTAAAGTCAATTCAGGGTCTGATTTTATCAGTACACAACCCATAAATAGCTACTATTTCATTACAAGTCGCCACAAAGGATGCGGCTTGGTCCTGGTGCTTATTAATGTGTTGATGTATCTGAGTGGCTCTGCCCAAATCCATTTATGAGGAGATAAGTAGGGCCTTTTTTAAATAACAGGGCTCAATCGAGTTAGCGTGAGCAACCCCAGACCACCAACAAAACACAATTAAACCAACAACCCAGATCAAAATAAATGGTGTATGTGTGTGTGTGTGTGTGTGTGTGTGTGTGTGTTGGGGTACTATTCTAAACTTCATTTAACAAAAAAAGAGAGCAACAAAACAGCAACAAAATGTTTGGTTCTCGATAAACAGAAAACTAAAAACATGAGCAGCCACTGTGCAGTTCTCCCTGCAAACTATTCCTCAGCCATTGTGAAGACTCTTGGGCTGAGTGAGAAATTTGCCACGTCTCTGCGGCGCCGGATGGGGTTTTTGGATCGGATTTGAGAGGCGTAAGACATGGCACTGCTCACTCTCTCACATATGACTGCTTCACCCGTGGGTTGGGTGGTTTGGGGGGAGATGGGGGGTTCTCTTTGTGTGGCAGGTCTGCAAGGAGGTGAGCCAAGCTTATTAACACCAGCTTCAGCAGAAGGCCTGTTGATTCCTCTAGTTCTTTTTTTTTTCGCTCAGAATTTTTGGCATCCCAATTAGCTTGTCTTTCAAAGCTCATACCAACAGAGCAGCGATATAAGCCTTACCAAACTGTTCTGCGTTCTGAATCAGTCAGGACAACAGATGGCAGTGTTTCTTGGGGTCCTGCATCGAAATGTGTCTTTCGTAACATAAGTGTCACGACAGAAGGGCTGCCTACCCAAGAAGTGAAAGGCTGATAAATTTGTTCATCGCCATGACAATTAATCACACGCTTCCTTCGGTGGAGCGTTTACTTACATGCATCACCCATCATTGCATCAAAATACTGCCAGT
This sequence comes from Alosa pseudoharengus, assembly GCF_046254945.1. Taxonomy (NCBI): domain Eukaryota; kingdom Metazoa; phylum Chordata; class Actinopteri; order Clupeiformes; family Clupeidae; genus Alosa; species Alosa pseudoharengus. The sequence continues at coordinate 16,950,308 of NW_027468674.1, read as the reverse complement.
CTTGGTAGCCTTGGAGAGATGATCATTAACATTTCTGTGCCTCAAAGTTAATCAATTAATTCAAAACCATTTGCAAGCGTAAGTGGTTCCAAATTTGTAGTTTCACGAACACAAAGTGCATCACATGAATACATTAAAACAAAAAAGCTCCAAATAATTAAGTGGACCCTCTAATTAATTCAACAAAACAAGGTAATGCTGCAATGTTCTCTCCTGCAAATTGAATGCAAATGACAGAGGAGCACTCAAAATCCTAAGTGCTCTAACAGACATATGAACGTGAACGTGAACCCACCCTTGACCTGATGCTCTATCAAAGATCCTTAATAGACCAATTTCACAGTGTCCAGGTGTCCGGCCTCATTGATGTTAATGATACCTTAATTGGCAGGGTAAAACGTCTTCCTGTTTCTGTCTTTCCTGTGGACTTTTCTTTTGCTGTCTATGGGACAGTGCTCTTCCACAGGAAGTTGATTTACACAGTGGCCCCATCTTGTGAAATGGGCTAATTACTAGCAAGCAAAGATGCTTTGTTCTAGAATCTTTGCTAGCAAGATAGAGCAACGTAATTCGTCACTATGGGAGCAAAACGGGACAGTTCCGGTCTGGAGTGTCACCTTACGTCACTAAATAAACTTTCTCTCTTAATAAGCAATAAGAACAGATAAACATAATTGTGTTCACAGTATTATTGTCTATAATATAATACATTTAATTAGTCATGTGAACCGAGCTAGCTAGCTAGCTAACGCTAGCTTAAAATGCTATACAAGTGGATGGGAGTTGCTATGGCAATACAGCTATGCACTAACAAGTGACTAGTAGTTGAAGGACTTCGCTTAAACTTAATATACTGTTGCAAATTCACTTGAGTATAAACTATCCACTTTAACTAATGTCAGTCATGTTATTCAGCTAGTTGTCATTTCAAAGAAATTACACTTCTCCGTTTAAAATGTTACCTTAGCTAAGAGGCTAGCTAGCATGCTAACAACCGGACAGTAACTGGCAGCAGCATGGTCTGATATTAAGTTATTTTATTACAAATCCGAACGCTAAAAAATTACACTTTTAGGCTTGAAATGATCCCAAACACTTACAGATTATGACAACATTTTCCAAAAACCCTCAACAAATCCAGAAAGACATAATGACCAATTTATTGGTAAAATTCCACAAGTCTCCATTGACATTAGTGCAGCGAGGGTTTACTCTGGTCTGCATAAAGGGGGATTTTCCTCCCTCCCCCTTGCAATAATCGAACGCGGAAATTGTCGAACGTTTGCGCCTCTCGCTCCGCTTTAACCCTCTCTGGCTCTATGTATAAGTATATACTCTTTTGATCCCCTGAGGGAAATTTGGTCTCTGCATTTATCCCAATCCGTGAATTAGTGAAACACACACAGCACATAGTGAACACACAGTGAGGTGAAGCACACACTAACCCAGAGCAGTGAGCTGCCTGCTACATCGGCGCTCGGGAAGCAGTGAGGGTTTAGGTCTCTTGCTCAAGGGCACTTCAGCCGTGGATGTGGGCATGGGAGAGCAGTGCTTAACCACTTCCCCCGCCCACATTTTTCCTACTGGGTCGGGGATCGAACCGGCAACCCTTCGGTTACAAGCCCGAAGCCCTAACCAGTAGGCCACGGCTGCCCCCTGCTCTGCTGCTCTGCCGCCACATCACCACCAGGTCCTGCTCAAATACGGCTGTTACATCCAGGTCGCCTGCCCCAATAACCAAACCTCAAACGCAGGGCCTGAAGTTAACTTTTTTGGCCACCAGCCACTGTGGCAGGTGAATTTTGAAATCCACCTGCCACAGTGTTTTTTTACCAGCCAAAATTATTTTGTGCCCAAAATAAAGGCGAACGACTCAGAAAATGCATAAGAATGGTTCTTGAACTTGTACAGAATACACATTACAGTACTCAAGTAAAAGTAAAAAAGTACTTTGTTAATAAATTACTCAAGTAGGCCTAACAAGTTACTTTTTTGTAGGCCTACATTTTTATATTTTTGATGGACCTTTAAAGGGATACAAAAGTATCCTTATGCCTATTTGCTTTTCTCCTCCTCTGTAAGCTAATCATATAAGTCAAACATATTTTAAAAGCCCAATTCAAATATATTTTATTTAATATACTTTGTCATTGCCAGAATAAGCATTAGGCTACGTGGCTATGGATTGAAAAGCAGTCTTCCAATACATTGCAGCTGATTCTTCTGCTTTGCATTGCTAGAAGTCTGGTTATAACTTCACCATACAGACAATGTAACCTAAAAACAATGGCTATATTATGGGTAGACCTATATTTAGGCTATAATAGCCTAGGCATATCCACTTGGGCAGAGTGACAGAGCAGGCTATGTTTTCTCAGCCGACCATCTCATGTCATGTCCTTCAACATTGAGCCTACATAAATGAATGCTAGGCTTTTTCTAACTTGTATGCTCGATTTCCAGTGCATTTGCTTTGCTTGTAAATTAAGTTGTAGGCCTACTTTCCTTGTCCAATGTGATTGTTGAACGATGCTGGCCAGAAATGAATATATGTGGAAGTTTCCGTGTCATGTCATATAGTCTCGTTGGCACTCTGGCAGCCTCACCAGAAGATGCAGCAACTGGCAGGACGTCATTGCGTTAACTGAGTTGTTAGCTATATAGAACATCTACTTCCGTGTAGTAGGCTACATAAGCCAGCCATTACTTTTATAATCGCGGGGAAACGTAGCAATGCATTCTGAAGCACTGTTTCTTTTCTCTCACGCAGTTGTGTACCGGGGAGAGGTGCTCTTTTCTCCCTTGAGATACTTTCTCCAATAATAAACTTGTTCTCGTAACGAAAGGCAATTGAAAATGTAGCGGAGTAAAGAGTAGATTATTGGCTCAAAAATTGGCAATCCCGACAGTGCATCTCCTTGCTCAGTGTTGTGTTGTCTTATTGGCTACCCACCAACGTGGCAGGTAGATTGACAGTTTCACCCGCCAATCACAAAAGTTACCCGCATTTGGCGTGTGGGCGGGTGCCAATTTCATGCCCTGCTCAAACGTCTGAAAAAGATGGTGGTGGCAGGTGGGGGGAGTGCTTGGGGTTGGAGCTGGGATCTTGGAGGAAGCACCAGCGTCTTTGACATGCAAAGCTGTCTGCTCAGCAAGCCAGGGCTTTGACCCATTATGGCTGAACACACAAATCAGTGAGCGCCGTTGTCGAAAGTGCGGCCTTGAAGGTGAGTCCATCTCATTGCTCTCCCCGGGTTAATGGAACGGTTCCAAGCAGCTGTGATCGAAGGCCTACACTTGTCACCGGCGGAGGGCATCTGATCGCTCAGAAAAGCGGTGTGAGTGGCGCATAATTTAAGTCAACGATGGCTTTTTTTGATTTTCAATTTCACCCAAAAGCTGATGAAGCACTGGCGACCTTTGGGGCTAAAGTGTCGGTCGCTCCCGAGGAGTGATGTGGTTGGATTTTGGGTCGTGATAAGCAGCATGAGGATTGTAAATACTGCTTTGCAGTGCGAGTGTAATATGTACATCCTGCTTCCTAGGGGGAATAGGAAAGCTAGTCTGTTGGATGGGGAGGGGACGAGGGAGCATAAATCTCCCGATACTAAACCTCACACCCTACCAAAAGTTATGCCTTTCACTGTAGCATAACAATAGTTTTGAGTCCTGTATATCCTACATCAAATATTTTATCTCTGATATTATCAAAGAAAATTCCAGTGTTTCCTGAAATCTATCCAAACTCTTTAAGCAGGAGTAATCAGTTATGACTGCAATGATGGGGAAAATATCCAGAACGTTTTTCACTCTATTAAAGTGCAAAAAGGCTATCACACTCCGCATTATATTTTCTGCATTCCCAGACCATAAATTGCAGCCTGCTATTCCAAACAGGAGTGAAAAATGGGGAGCTGTTCTGCTGTGCTCGGCTCCGTATCGGCTCCGTATCTGCGGGCCAGATTTCTCTTTGAAGAACAGCTTGCTCGAGGCATCCTACTGGCCCGTGAAGCCCGGGTTGGCCCAGATAAGAGACGGTAGCCTGGAATGGACCGAGCCTCAATCTGGCACGCGGGCCAGCCAGACCAGCGCCGGAGGTGGGCCAGGTCCTCTCCAGAGTGGGCCGCTGTGAAGGGTGACATGGGGAAGGGGAGTGTGAGGCAAGCACGCTGAGAATTCTGGGAAGGGTTCAGCTCCCCTGTGTTGCTGGCAGGTGTCAGTCCAGAGGAAGCAGAAAAAAGATAGCTTCCAATCTGGTCATCACAACAGCCAATTAGCCATCAGATTGGCATTTGTAATGCCCAATCAACTCATTTCAAAAAAATATTTAGGAACAAAGTAAGAACCGGACCATTGTTTGGAGAGATATGCAGCCGACCCTAATCCACCCATCCTGGAAGTGCAATAAGCCACTCTCTTTAGAATCATCATGCCAAGGCAGGACAAACATTTTCAGTCCTGAGTCTACTGAAGGGGCATAATGAACTTCCCCTGACCCTAAATGAGAAATCAAACTCTCGCTGTTTTGAAATCAAGAATGGGTTTAAACCAGACATAGTTTACAGACTGAGTAATTGGAATTTTTTCGAAAATGAAAACGATGAGAGGAGCTCATCCGTTTGATGTGGCATAATGAATTTATGTGCCCCTGTAATTCTGCCATGTGCTTGACAGAGGTTCTCAAAGACTAGCTGGAGCCATGGAAGAAGGAAGATGTTTTCTTTTTATTATTTTATATCCTTTTTGCCTAACAGCCTGAATGAAAATGAAGACATCAGTGAGGAAGTGAAAATTATGTTGGGACCATAACTATGAGAGTGGACTTGGTCAACAACATTCAGGTTCTTTGTAAATCTTGATAATGGCAATGATGACATCTTTGTTATACAGCTATTTATTTAATATTTATATTTATTAGCTATTTATTAGCCATTAGCTATGCACTTTACTTTTTAAATCTCACTTTACCTAGAGTATTCACTTGTGGCTTATAACTCTTCATTTGTTATGAGCAATTAAAAAAGGACTATTGAGGGAATTGAATGTATTTCTAATGCTTTATGAGCACTGGTTCATATGTGTTCCACATTTGTTTGTTCTGTTGATTCTGAAGACAGTCGCATATTCTCAAAAAAAGATAGGAGGCTCTCTCACTTTTCTTTCGGTATATTTATGTACGGTACCAGTTACTTAGGACATAAACATATTCATCATCCACCAAGCCCTGGATGTTTTGCATATGAATCATATTTACAGAATACAAGAGGGAGCAGAATACAACACAGGCGCCGAGAATACTTTACATCAAATCTTTGAAAAGTGGGGAAGCGATACATAAAAATATCGTGTTTAATTTTCCTTTTTATCTAATGGGGAAAATGAGCCCGAGTCCCAGTTTTGAGAGACCAGACAGTCCTACTTCATCTATGAAACCTAATTAGGGCTTGAATTTCAATTTCCCTTTAAGCTCTTCATTACCTAAATAAATAAAAGTTAGCCTTCTCTCTCTCTCTTTCTCTCTCTCTCTCTCTCTCTCTCTCTCTATTTCTCTCTCTCTCCCTCATTCCACAACCTTATTTCTATCCCACTCTGCCTAACTTATCTCCTTCTTTTCCTCTTCCAATTGCTCTTTCTCTCTCAGTTCAATTCAGTTCAAGTAGCTGCTAAGCTTTATTAGCATTAAAAGTATTTTTAAGCTGAACATTTAAACAACACAGGGAATGCTTGGGTATGGCAAATACATATGAATCCAAGATTAACAAACAAACTGGTGAGTGAGTGAGTGAGTGAGTTAGTGTGTGTGTGTGTGTGTGTGTGTGTGTGTGTGTGTGTGTGTGTGTGTGTGTGTGTGTTCTTGCACACTGTTTGCAATGACGTGGATAGGACGTATATGTGGCCATATAGAGGTGAGGTGGTATCTAACCATTGTCCCTTGCCTCACTGATGTATTTGACTCACTCTCTCTCAGTAATAGTAATATAATAATATAGTAATATAGTAATATATATATATATATATATATATATATTACTGTCTCTGTCAATCTCCCTTGCTCTTTCTGTATGTATCTCACAGACCTTTGTTACTGTCTTTGTCTTCTGTCTGTCTGTCTGTCTGTCTGTTTGTCTCTCTATTTTTCCCGTTTCTCTCGCTCTATCTCTCTCTCCCTCCCTCCCTGTCTCTCTTTCTATCTCTCTTCTCTCCTTGTGTCACTGAGTGAGCAGACCTGATTAGTTTTTCACTCTGACTTGTTAAAGTGAGTGTTGCCACCCGTTTACTGATTAGACAGTTGGCAGGGGCACTTTGAGTAAACAAAATAAATGTTTCAAGCTTACATCAACTACCCCACCACTACCCCGTGTCCCACTCCCTTAGATCTAACCAAAGCCATTTGCCTCTGAAGCAGCAGGAATCCAGACCGCCATGTGAATGACAATGAAGGCACAGAGGGAAGTGGTGTGTGTGTGTGTGTGTGTGTGTGTGTGTGTGTGTGTGTGTCAGAGAGAGAGAGAGCGAGAGAAAAGAGAAAGATAGATACAGGGAGAGCAAGTGTTTTTTGTCTTTGTAGTGTGTGTGTGTGTGTGTGTGTGTGTGTGTGTGTGTATGTGCGTACATTCGTGCATGCGTGCATGTCAGAGAGCAGGAAGGCTGATGAATGCGCTTGGTTACTCTCTGATCAATATTACAAGTCACATTATGTTCATGACAGAGATCATACTTGCCATTTCATAACCATAGCATGCATGCAGCCCTGTACCAAACGGTGACAAAAGGCTCATGACATCTCATCAACCACGTCAAATGGATTTACATAATTACACTGACTCCAGAGCATGCATCCACGTTCAGATTGAACCATGGACGTCTACGTCTTTACCCAATCAGACAGTGTAACTCAATTTATTTATTTTGTTGACATCCACTCTGAGTAAGACAAAAAGGCATTGTGTGTCTGTGCTGTGGGTTGCTGTGCTGTGTATTTTCATGGTGCCCTGTCCTGTACACAGGCCCTGTGACTTTGTGCACTGGAGGGAAAGCCTTGGAGCTGATTGCATGTTAGTGCACCAGTGCTTTGTGTTCTGTCAACATCGGAGGGTTTGGAGTGATGCATCAATACATGCAGATGGGGGGAGGTGGGGTGGTGGTGTTAGGAGGGGGGGGGGGAGGGGTTGGAGTTGAGAGGAGAGCATCACATGAAAGGTCTGTATATTCTAGCCCAACCATAAAAGCTTCACAGACGCTTGAACAGGTGATTTAGGGGCAGGTTTGTGAGTCTGTGTGTGTGTGTGTGTGTGTGTGTGTGTGTATGTGTGTGTGTGTGTGTGTGTGTGTGTGTGTGTGTGTGTGTGTATGTGTGTGTGTGTGTGCGTATGTGTGTGTGTGTGTGTGTGTGTGTGTGCGTGTATGTGCGTATGTGTGTGTGTATGTGTGTGTGTGTGTGTGTGTTTGTGTGTGTGTGTGAAAGTGGGAGCAGTGGGAGATAGAGAGAGAAAATATATGTGTATGAGGTAAAGGTTGCAAAAAGGATGCCAGCAGCGTGTGTGTGTGTGTGACTTACTTTGTCACTAGATGAGGACAGATGTTCATACATATTCCTTTTATCAATATTGCAAACAGTGCAAGTGAGATCTTCCCCATTATGAAGAAAGCCTTTCAAAATTGCATTCCACAGACAGCACATCAAAGCTGATGCTCCCAAGCACTGCATGAAATCTAAGCAGAAAGGAAAAAAACATCTGAAAAAGAGCTTAACCAAAAGAGCGTACCAATCGATCCAAATGGAGCCGAGTGAAACACATGCATATTCCCCTAAAGTGCTTCTTCCGTGTACGCGCGCTCCATAAATTTCCCCCGCGTGGCACTCGACTCGAGGCCTGTCTGTCTGTGTGCGGGTGTCACGACCGCTTCTGCGGATGACTTAGGAGACTGGGGGGTGGGGGGGGGGGGTGTGTTTTACTGACAGCTGAAGGTTACTGGCCTTGATCTCCCCCACATATATACTGTACATATATGATATCACTTGTCATAAGATACAATGGTGCTAGTTGGCTCAAAAGAAATAGAAAGCACTTGTCATTGTGCATGTGCTGGTGTCAGCGATGAAATAAGGGAAATGGTATAGTGTGTGTGTATGTGTGTGTGTGTGTGTGTGTGTGTGTGTGTGTGTGTGTGTGAGAGAGAGAGAGAAAGAGAGAGAGAGAGATAGAGTGAAAGAACACAGTGTGATACCTGTAAACATGTCTCAAGTACATAATGTACCAAGAGAAAAGTAAGCAAGATGTATTAGTCATTTAAACAATAGTCTACAACAATAATCTACAACATACTACACCGACAGTAATGTCATGTGCACATTATGTGAATGACAGGCTAACAGACCTAAATGTAATAGCCCAGGTATAACTGTCCAATAATCCATAACCCAGTTCTGACATATTCTAGAATACCAGATTGCTATATTAAGACGATTCAAAAATAAAATAAAATAAATTCTCCTATTTTTTTAAGGTAGAGTCCATTCCAGGCTTGTGCAAAATTCCAGAATTGATTAAATTCCAATTCAATTCTTGAATTTCACTTGAGGTAGCAAACAGGAAGCAGAATTGCAATTCGAATTGTGCATAACCCTGGTCCATTCACCCTTTTGCATCGAATTCATTAAGCCTCATCTAATAAAGTAACAGTTCACACCTTCATGCTCGGGTGTGAAGTGCCCTCTGACTGTCCGTCAACTCAAATACCCTGAGTACTCCAGTACTATGCAGATGTGATGGTGGACGTTGTATTAACATCCCTCCACCCACGCCTCTAAACCATGCCAAGAGACACTCTAAAGCGCCGACGGGCACAGTGCCAAGCCAGTGGTTATTAGAAAATCAATAAGGAAGCGCAGTGTGCTCCTTTAATATGAGAGCTGATTAGCATGTTTAATTGGCCTCTAATCAACACCACCTCACACTTGTCTGGAGGTCAGCAATGTAGCCAGGGCCCGAAATGACCGTGCGGCTCACACCAGAGGTATCGTTATACCAGATTTTAATAGGAGGATGGTGGATTAGCTAAAAAAAACATGCGGCGTAGTCTCTTCGGTAATTACTATGCATTAGTGCCATCAATCAAAAGGGGAATGGTAGATTAACAAGGGGATGATGTTTATCCAAAATTCTTTCCTGGGGGGGGGTTCTAGTATGCCCCTCCCCACAACCATGCCCTCTCGACATGAACCTGACTACAACTACAAGTCAGCAAAAGCTGTATTTCCTCCACAGAGTTTCAGGTGAGAGGGAAAAGCTGCTACTGTATCTCTTTGCTGCGTCATTGTCTTGATGTTCCGCTCTAATGTATACGGTGGGGAAGGCCTAATAGGACTTCTTGCTGACAGCTGATAGAGTGCGGTGAGTGTTTGTGTGTGTGTGTGTGTGTGTGTGTGTGTGTGTGTGTGTGTGTGTGTATGTGTGTGTATGTGTGTGTGTGTGTGTGTGTGTGTCTGTGTGTGTGTAAGAGAGAGTTGTATATAGGGGAGACGGGCCATTAATCAGCCCTCCATGCGGCAGAAAAACACGCATAAACAGTAAACGAGGAAACAGACAAATAAAAAGCAGCAGCAGGGGGGTGGGGGGGTGGGGGGGTACAGTCGCGGTCACAGTTGTAGTTCCGCTGGTCAGCTTGTAAATGATGCGTCACTCGCCAGGGGCAAGATTACCCCCCCAGGAGAAAGGGATAGAAAGAGAGAGAGAGAGAGAGGTGATCATGTGGCAAAATAGTGGAGAGAGAGAGAGAAAGAGAGAGAGAGAGAGAGAGAGAGAGGTGATCATGTGGCAAAATAGTGGAGAGAGAGAGAGAAAGAGAGAGAGAGAGAGAGAGAGAGAGAGAGAAAGAGAGAGAGAGAGAGAGAGGTGATCATGTGGCAAAATAGTGGAGAGAGAGAGAGAAAGAGAAAGAGAGAGAGAGAGAGAGAGAGAGAGAGAGAGAGAGAAAGAGAGAGAGAGAGAGAGAGAGACAAGGGGATGGTTTTTCCGCGCGGTTACCCCGTAACATCGCCGCTCGGTGCCTAATTAGGGAAGAGGAGCCGCGCCATATGGTGCCGTAGCAAGTCCTGCAGTCTGTCACGGGAAGGATTTGGGGAGGATCAAAGACAAGTGGGGACGGTTTTGAGCGTCAGATTTGAGCAGCGGTGTCTCTCTCTCATTCTTGCCCAGACATGTGAGTATGTGTGTGTGTGTGTGTGTGTGTCTGTGTGTGTGTGTGGGGGGGGGTGGATATGTGTGTTTGTGTGTCTGTACGTGTACGTAATTTTTTTTTTTTGAGTGTACCAGGATGCAGTCCAGTGAGCAGTTCCAGCTCAAAGCTTTTAGTGCTGACCTGTGCATGGGCACTCGTCCATGCTTCTGGTCCTGCCCTGCATGGTTTATAGTGTAGCTCGCTGGCTACACTAGTGACACTCAGGGATTCAGTCACACGAATAACGGGCAAGATGTTGTTTACACACACACACACACACAAAAAAAAAAAAAAACAGAAAGCTGACTCTGCAAAGAGTGATCAGGACAGATTTGGGCCAGATCTGGCCCACGCCAAAGTCATTGGCCCCACCACCTAGAGAGAACGCAAGAGAAGAAGGAACACACATCGTTTACACAAGTACTGATGACAGAAGCAGTTTCTTTGAGACATTGTTTAGACAAAACTGATAAATGACTCCTTTGTTATTTGATTGTGGCAGTGCCCATTAATAATAATAACAATAATAATTTCATAATAAATTTCATTTGTATAGCGCTTTTCAAGACACTCAAAGACATTTGTCAACAGACAAATAACTGTGAATGAGTCAAAGTTTGCCCTATTGGCTACTAAATATTAAAAAAACATCATTCATGTATCCAAAGCTTTGGAGAAAATTGACCCCCAAATTCTTGATTGCGCAACCTACATGGGTTCACTCCAAGTGTAGCACTATAAAGTTCAATCTGGAAACTTTGTAAACAGTCTTAGTGCTGGGGGGCTGAATGATTAAGATGCACTGGAAGCTTTGGCCTCATTTGGTGCCTGAGGCAAGTCCATGATTTTGTGTGTCCCGCCTGCTCAGATTGCATAGGAAGTTGTCTCTCGTACATTAAAAAGTCTGTGCACAGTCTGTGCACACACACCGCATACATTGGTACCCTTGATAATTGCCTATGGCGCCTATACAAAGCAAGACCCCTGTTGAGATGCCATGCAAGATGCATGAACCCAAGTGAGAGCGAGAGAGGGGAGGGGGTGCTTTCAGTTATACAGTACATAGGACAAGATGTTAAAATTCCTCTTCTTATTGATTGGGGACTTCTTGTAGATACCACACCGATGTCACGTGCAAATAATCATATCAAAATAATTTAAACGTTGAAAGACAAGAGACAAGACATCAGAGTGTTCCTGTCACATAGAGTCGTCTTTGGACAGACGTTCCACTATACTTCTGACCCATTACCATGATAGTGGCTCTATATAGAAGGCATTAAAACAACTAACATCCAGGCTACACCAGGCATGTAACTGAAGCGTTCCATTCACAGTGCGTTAAATATTGTTTTTAGAAGACTGGTCTATTTTTTTTCAAATGTTGTTTTTAGAAGACTGGTCTTTTTTTTTTTCAAATGTTCACACCACTACCACGTCTAGTGTGGCCAGTTCCATGGATTATAGCGGAAGCTAATTGGTGCAGCATACGTTCCGCTGGCAGAACGTTTCAGTTACGTGCCTGGTGTGGCCTGCCTGTAAAGACCACTAAGGTTCAGAGGGTGAGGTCAGACAAATCATACAGCTATACGTCTATCTGTCGGCAAGCTTTATTGGGACTAGTGTTTGCTGATTGCTGCCATTGATTCCAGCTGGGGAGTGGAGATGTGTTCTATTTGTGCGGTTTCAGCTTCAGCTGATGTCAGCATAGTGAGTCCAGAGCGTGACACAAGGGTCAGTCTGTCTAAGACCGAGCAGGCACAGTCAGGCATCTCTGCAGGTTTAAGATGGCCAGGGACTTCAGCTGTGCTAAGCTGGACAGAGATGTTTTGAGCAGCGGTACAGAAGTACTCGCACAAACACACACACACGCTCACACACACACACACACACACACACACACGCACACACACACACACACACACAGTCACAGACACACACACACACACACACACACAAACACACACGCACGCGCACATGCACACACACACGCACAGTCGCACACACACACGCACAGGCACACACAAACACACACACATGTTTTGTTCAGACACAGTACATTTACATAATGTCCGGAGGAAATACTAGGAGGGGAACAGTAGCACAACCAGCTAAGTTCGGACTTTCATTTGACCGTTTATGTTGTTCAGATGAACGGCCCAACCGTTTAACATCTGCAGAACCTCCGGTCTAACACGTATGTCTGAAAGCCCTAACACACACACACACACACACGCACACACACACACAAACACACATGCACACACACACACACACACACACACACACACACACACACACACACACACACACACACACACACACACACACACACACACACACACACAACCTCTACATCATGCACCATCAGCACTTGGGTTGCTTCCCTCGCACCCTAAACGATCTCCCTTTAAGAGTGAGTGTTGGACATCTGGGCTGGCTTACACCACATGAATAAAGATGCTCACCCGATCCCCACGCTGAAAAGGTCACCAGCACCAAACGCTCGCTCACACAGACGGGGGAAACAGCTGATGATGTCTTTATTTGCCCCCCCCCCCCCTCCTCCTCCTCCTCCTCCTCCTCCTCGGGGTCGACTAATAGCTAATCGTGATGCTGGGTGGATTATATTCAGATAAACCAAAGCTGTTCTGTTTCAGAGCCGCGCAGTCGGATTAATTTTTCCTCGGTCGCCAGCCGAGTCCAAAATGAAAGGGCTGCCTGTGCTGCACTGTGCTTCTCTGGGGGAGAGGAAGGGGGGTACTGCTATGTTATGCCTATGTTATGATTCGATTTGGAAACAGTGGCTTTCTGTGGCATGACTCACTGAGAAAGGAATTAAAGTCTGTGGCTGGGAGAGAGGGGGAAAATGAATATTGAATGTCAAGGAAACATTCGTGTTGAAAAATGGGTTAAGACAGTTTTGTAGGGGCGTGTGTGTGTGAATGTGTGTGTGTGTGTGTGTGTGCCTGCATGCCTGCGTGCATACGTTCGTGTGTGTGTGTGTGTGTGTGTGTGTATGTGTGTGTGTGTGTGTGCCTGCATGCCTGCGTGCATACGTGCGTGTGTGTGTGCCTGCGTGCATACGTGCGTGTGTGTGTGTGTGTGTTGGGATTTCTCTATCACAAACTGAAGAAATGAAAAATTAAATGAAAATGGAAAATGATGGAGTCGAGAACTCCTCTGTTTCATTGGAATACCCATGTTGTATGGGTACAAGTGTCACGCTAGCCAGCTGATAGAAGTGTAGTGTACGTTGTGTAACCACAATGCAGGTAAGCATTGTAAGTTGACCACTGGATCATGGTTGATACAGTAGGCTAAACTGTTCAGCTTCAAGTGCACCACAGGAAGTAGGGATGGATACAATACAGACAATATGTATTTAACAGTGCATACTGCAAGGCCCCGGCCGTGGCACCTGCACCGTACGCTGGCGACCCGGGTTCGATTCCCGCCCCGTGGTCCTTTCCGGATCCCACCCCTCTCTCTCCCACTCGCTTCCTGTCATTCTCTACTGTCCTGTCTCATTAAAGGCATAAAAAGGCCAAAAAAACAAACAAAAAAACAGTGTATACTGCAAGAAGACCCATTTCCTCTAGTGGTCCTCCACATTACACGCCTCTAATTACTTAAGTAAGGAATGTTCTGGAAAGTAATCCAATCCAACACAGGTATTGGATAAAAGGCTGAATATCAGTACTGATGCCGAATCGATATTCCACCTGGTGGGTATATGACAAGAATATCACAGCAGAAGGAAGCTGGGGCACTAGTTAGGAGTGAAGAGTCACTTCATCCTAAAGTGTGTGAGTCTGGAACGAGTGTGCCAGAGAAAGAGAGAGAGAAAGAGAGAAAGAGAGAGAGAAGGGGGAGGGGGCCATCACTGGTGCCACTAAGGCACTGGGATGGAAGAGATTCGCTTAATAGGACAAAAGCATACACTAATTAAATTTGCTTCAGAGATCTGACCTTCACTTCAGGAGCGCTGTCTCCAGAATGCGAATGGCGGCGATGAAAAACGATGCGAGTGCGTCGCGCCTGAATTATGGACAAAGCGACTAAAGCCTACAGGAAGAGCAGGCTTGTGAGAGCAACAAAAGATGTATTCGAAGCAGAGTTTCAAACAAATATGTTTACTTGTATCGCTGGAAGCTCCATGTTAGCAGACAGATGATGTGATTGTTAGGGCTTCAGATTTGGATAGTTCCTTATGAGTAACCAAACTGAGAGCATGATTCATAATTAAAGCTTCTCTGTCTGCTGGTCCCCTTAGAATTCATTAGTGAGGAGTAAAGCGTGATGGGCATGTCGGCGCCGTGACACCTTACATGCCACCGCACGTCTCGCCCGGAGGAGTGCCCGTCTGCCAGCCTGCTGCTGCGGCGCTCAGACCTTTGGGATTGGCATTGCCGCCGCCACCACCGCTGTCTGTCTGTCTGGCTCCCATCACGCGTCGGATTCTACACACACACACCTGACGTCCCGGTGTGCGCGCGCGCGTGTCCCGCTGGCAGTCGAGCTGTTCCTGGCAGTCACCAAATGGGCCCCGTTTGTCGACAAGGCGTGTCGCATTAGCCGCGAGGCAGGTGGGGCACGTTTGAACCTGGCTTCCGGGCTGTGCTGGGGAAAGGACAGAGAAGGGTGTGAGATTTAAGATGGCGACATGTTTGTAGATTCGCAGGGAGTCGTTCAGTAATGAAAATGGGGGGGGGCCTTCATCACATCACCGTAAACAGTGAACTGTCAGCTGGGCTCTGTTTTAACCTAGGTCAACATAGTTTCATTGTTCAAAAATACAGCTAAAACATTTTTTTTCCCTATGTGAATATGAAAAGAATCTTTCTGAGGTCTGTTTATGCTCTTATTCTGTAAAATTATACATTTAGTTTAAATTTATGGTAATATGCAAAACAAAAATGAAATATTGTCATGGAATGGGCTTGTATTAGAACTATAAGTTATGGTTGTCTAGTCTGCAAAACACAGTGCACTCAATTTTATAAACATATTGTTGTAGGATAGGAGAGATTTTGATACAGGGTAACCTCATGCTACAGACATAAACAAAAATGATGGCTGGAGTAGAAAACAGCCACGACACACACACACACACACATACACACTCACACACACACATACACACACACACACACACACACACACACACACACACACACACACACACACACACACACACATAAATCATCAACTCACCGCACAGATGCTGCTCATAAAAGTGTCTCCTCTCCCTGCACCATTTTTATGTCTCGGTGGGAGGTGCTCGGGGCATCGAGCGGTTGGACGAGCGGTGGACGAGCGCCAGGGCAACGGGCGGCGCGTGAGAGGATATAGGCTGCCCCCTCGGTCATCGGGGTTACGGGAAAATCAACCGCAGGAGGAAGGAGAGGACAGCGTAATCAGACAGTTCGTACTGCACTCCATCACCTCTCCAAGGCGTCGAGAGGTTTCATCAACGAAACAAGGGTGTCCCGATTATGGCTCGAGGGAGGGAGTAAACATTAATTTTCACGAGAACCGGATGAAAATATAGCTCTTCACAGTGAATATGATTGGAACGCACTCACGTTAGATGGACACATTGATTGCGAAGGACAGATTGAACATGGAATTACAGGAAGTAAGGAACGCAGCAGGCGAGCAGAAACTTTAAGAAGCTGAGTGCAGAGCTCATGGCATGATTGGAGAAGGGACATTATGAATATTGAGATGCGGGAAGATGAAGTGACAGATGGTATATAGAGAAGGGTTGAGTGAGAAGTAGTCATTCACCTAGAGCAAAAAGCCAGGGGCATTTTTGTCATGGAAGGCAGATCAATTAAGAGAGTCCTCCGTATGACCTCAAAATGAAAATATATGAAATGGTTCTGTGGATCTCAAACTCCTCAAACACTCAGACCTAGTTTTCACACACACACACACACACACACACACGCACCCAGGCACACACACACACACACACACACGCACTCTATAATACTAATCACTACTTTGTCTGGCTGGTTGTTACAGATCTTTGTGTGTGTGTGTGTGTGTGTGTGTGTGTGTGTGTGTGTGTGTGTGTGTGTGTGTGTGTGTTTGAGTGTCTGTGTCCATTTGCATCGACTAAACCTTTTAAAAATACCTCCAATCAATGTGTGGAGAAGACGAGCTGACAGAAATGAGAAGAGAGAGCCCTCCACACACACACACACACACACACATACTGTACGTGAGATGCTCACGGCTTCGAGGACAGGGGGGAAAGAAACACAGTGTCACCAAATAGCCTGGGGCACAAGTGTGATATCCTACTGTCTTTTTATAGAATCTGCTGTGCATGAATGATTGATTGCACAATGAATGGATGAATGACTGAGTGGATGGATGGGTCTCTGGATAGCCAGATGGGATGGATGGATGTTTGGATAGATAGATGGATAGATAGATAGATAGATAGACATACACATTGCATACATACATAAATAAACATGCATACACATATACATATATACATACATACATGCATACATACATATAGTACATACATACATACATACATACATACATACATACATAGCCTGCATACACATACATACATACATACATACTTACATACATACAGTACATACATACATACATACATACATATACATACATAGCCTGCATACATACATACATACACATACAGTACATAAATAAGCAGGTAGCCCAATGAATGAATGGATTTGTAGGTCTTTGAATGGCCAGCAAACCTAAACTACACTGATATAGTTTAAGGTGAGAGGATGAGTCATTCAGATGAAGAGGCAGATTGATAACCCACATGAACATGAACAGATGGATTATACACACAAAATGGATGGATGAACACTCTGACAAATGAATGGATTTTTAGGTAGGTGCTGTGTATAAATGCACAGCAGGCTGAAAATACCTGGACATTCTTCCAGATGACTACAGATGACACCAAATACATGGATGGGTAGCTGTATGGAGGGAGGGAGGGATGGATGGTGTTGGATGGATGGGTAGAGAAAGATGGATAGGCTCACAAACAGATAGATGAATAAGCCCTTCAGACCTTGCAGTGTTGAACTACACTGACTAGTACAGATGAGATTCTCTTAAAAGGCTGTGAAAAAAAAGACACAGAACAAGGGAAATGCAACTGAGGAGACAAATGACTTTAAACTCCATAATGTAGCCTCTTAAACATTAATTCACCATTTAAATATACATGTGATATCGACCTCAATGGTACTTCTAAGCAGCAGCAGAGTGCTCCATTTAACTGTGGCTATAAGGGCTTTTTGACATCTCACAGTCTTAGTGTTCTTTTGAATCCATATTCCCTTATCACAAATGTTCAGCAATTCAGCATCATCTTTCTTTCTGGGTCATAAAAAAATCTTCTAGGCACAGAGCAACATTTCTCTCAAGAACCAACAAAACACAGGAAATTTTTTTTTTTTTTCAATGTCACTGCGAAAGTTGTGTCTTTGTCTCAATGATACAGCTTACGCTTGTTCTCTCCCAGTGCACTGCAGTGAAGAAGTGAATGGCCCATCGACTTGAGTCGTTTTTTAACAACTTCTTCTTTAGAGCTGGCAAATAGCCAGGGAACGGAGTCCATATTGTAAGGGCATCATTGGGGGACATTGTGATCATCAAGGTGAGCTAGTCGGAATGGATCATTATAAATCCAGCGCCACTGGAAAGACCTTCAAATAGAAATGAAAATGCACATACAGAGTATACAGAGTGCAGCAATCAGGAGTCACAGAAGCAATATAGAGGGGTAGTACCCAGAAACACACACACACACACACACACACACACACACACACACACACACACACACACACACACACACACACACACACACACACACACACACACACATAATTTGTATTTTAGTATATTTAGTATATTCTTTATCTTCTACAGTCCTTATTGCTTAGTTGTGTTTTTTATATTATATACTTTTAATTACTTTTTCTGCTGTTAGTGAATGTGTGTGTGTATGTTGTCTGTATGCTACTGTGACCTTGAATTTCCCCTAGGGATCAGTATCTATCTATCTATCTATCTATCTATCTATTAGTGAGACCTTTATATTTGTACACCTGTATATGTCTTTGGTGCTTCTGTTCACACAGGGGTGGTTTGTGTACTACCTGAGCTAACCATGTGTTTGGATTTGAATTTTGGTTCAGCGCTTAGAACAAAAGATGCTGTTGATGAAATACTGTCGAAAAACAGAGGGGGGGGAATCACTTTTTCGAGAGGTATGTAAAAGGGGACACAGCAGAATAAGAGAGAGAGAAAACGAATGAATAAGAGAGAAAGAGAAAGACAGAGAGAGAGAGAGAGAGAGAGATGCATTCTGCCTTTTGTTTAATTCGCTCTCCCAGGGGTTGCATTATCCCAGCTCAGCTGCAGTGCTGTTCAGAGGGAAAAGGACCATGCAGGCTCAAAGAAGCATCTGCAGATAAGCTGAGCTGAGTCTGACACACACACACACACACACACATACACACACACACACACACACACACACACACACACACACACACACACACACACACACACACACACACACACACACACACAGTCATACATGCATGAACATACCTTTCCATTTGTATGGTTAGACTCTCACAAATGAAAAACTACCCCACATGCAAACTAGCACACATTCACACACACAGGTGTGACAACACAAACGGTCACAGAATTTCACACTCGCACAAATAGCAAAGAGACATAGAGACAGACACACACACATAGACACACACACACACACACACACACACACACATTTGAGAGGCAAACACACACACACACAGACACACACCTGGGTCTGGAGTGCATTGCTAGAGAGAAAGATTCTGCAGTCCCCACGAGACCTCACATGAAAGCTGTGAGCTCACACTATCTGAACAGGCCTGCAGAATTTAGACCACAGCAAAAATGCAGGGCATAGAAATGAACGTGGTGGACAATGAAATACACATCCTTCCTGTCACACTATCGAGGTGTTGCTGTTTGTGTGCAGCTCGGTATTTTATTTTTACCTTGTTTACAAAGCCAGGAGTGTGTATGAATGTACGCAAGAGTCATTTTTGAGGACACACACTGGACCAACAGGTAGAGGAACATGAGTTCTCTGGTCACCTCAAGTCTAAGAAACCTAGGGGTGACATTTGACGAATCCTTGTCTTTTGACACTCACATCAAATCACTGACTAAATCATTTTCCACCCATAACATTATCTAATGTTATTTATCATAGTAAACTTAGAGCTGTCAGAGTCAGAACCAAATATTCTAGAACAGAGCTCTCTCCCTGTAACGTACAGGATCCAATTCAAAATCCTCACCATAACACATAGGGCTCTACACAGTCAGGCCCCTGCTTATTTTGCAGACATAATTCAGCGCCACACTCCTTCCCACTCTCTTAGTTCCATTAATCAAAATCTGTTGTCAGTCCCACACACTCGCCTAAAGACGTGTGGGGATAGAGCCTTTGCCTTTACTAACCCCAGACTCTGGAATGCTCTTCCAATTAGCATTAGGTTTGCTGAGTGTTGAGTGTTGAGTGTTTTATGGGCAACTGAAGACACATTCGTTTAAACTATTTGTTTTTGGGGAACTTTACTGTTTACAACAACCTGTTCATTTCATTCATTTCATCATAATTGCATCATTTTGTTTTACTCGTTTTATTTTATTTATTTATCCTTATTCCATTTTAGCAACATGTTTCTATTTTCCGTGCATTTTTTGTGAAGCACTTTGTGATCCTGTCTGTGATAACAAGCACTATATACATTAAATTTACTTACAAATTTCATTGAAATCAACAACAACTGGACCATGAAATGGGATCAAATTCAGTCTGATTATGCAGACAAGATAATTGTCGACCGGAGGACAATGGTGGCCATTACAGAAATCTCATGAAGAAGATAACAAGATGATTAAAAAGTGGAGAAGAAATAAAAAATAGTGTAACGTGTAAAGATGAAAATATCGACAGGCGCACTGGGGTGGCCATAACTGAGCTTTATGGAGCATGGAAAGTGCAGGAATAAAAAGATTGTAGAGGAGAAAGAAAAGTTCCTCCAGGAACAGTGGCTATACCATGAGCTGTAGGCAGCATAAAAGCCCATGTGGTCTCCAGGCTCACTTAAACTTGCCAGCAATCTTATAACTTATTCTTTACCATGAAAGATTAATGGAGTCTCCTGTTTGTAGCTCTTGCCCCCAGGGTGACGTGGTGGTGGGGCTTTTTTATGACAGAGGTGGGAGAGGAGAGGAGGAAGTGTGGAGGAAGAACAAAAAAGAAAGGAGAGAGAGGAGGGGAAAGGAGGAAGAGGATAGAGAGTTCTATCAGGACTCGTGTGCTGGTGAAGGCAGACAGTGGACAGGGTGACTGTGGGGTCGGACTGCAGCCCGATATGTTTAGTTTAGTTTATTAGTTTATTTTATTTAGCACATTTTAAAATATCTCATAAATACAGAGAAAGTACCATTAAAGAGAGGCAGAAATTCCAAACAGGCTAAAAATAAACCACTGTATTACGTTAAACAAAACAAGAAATACATCAAGTAAACCTTCTAAAAATAGTGCACATTTAAGTCATGAAAGAAAAAAGGGGTACAGTATGTATGCAAACAAAGGTAGTAGTAGTTGGTAACCAGCTATAATCCAGCAATTAAATGAGCCAACATCTTCTACTATCTATATTCTATGTGGACATGTGTGGTATGCCCGGAATACATATACCTTCAACTCCTAAAAAAAGTGTATTGAGACATTACAGAATTACTACCTTCATATTGTCACAACAGAGAACATCTATGAAGATTATTAAGACAGAGCATCAGGGGGCAACATTTTCAGAAAGCATAACACTATCTTCAATGATCTCTCTTCTATAATCTATTTTCTATAATCTATCTTTTATAATCTCTCCAGTTCTTTAGCTCTGTACTGTGGCGTCCTTATGTGGTCTTTTGTGCATCAACCCCCTCCAGCTGACAGCTGATTTGTGTGTGTGTGTGTGTGTGTGTGTGTGCATGTGTGCGTGCCTGTGTGTGTGTGTGTGTGCAGCCTATGGTCACATATGAACCCCATCTTATTAATAATTGAAATTGAAAAGAGGAGATCATGTATTCCATTCCTTGCATTCTGGGCAGACTCCAGGAATTGATTAGCAGTGCAAAAAATAGAGACACAGTAAAGGAAAGCAGACATTTTAAAACACATGTTCAAGGAATAGCAGATACACACACACACACATACACACAGAGAGAGAGAGAGAGAGAGAGAGAGAGAGAGAGAGAGTAAGAGAGACTTGTACACAAACACCAGCACATACACACACACACACACACACACACACACACACACACACACACACACACACAGAACTAATAACTTGAATATTTAATCATCTAACATCACCCCCCGCAGGTCGTCTCTCTCACTAGGGGCCTTCATGAGTGCACAGCCTCGGATGTGAACTCACATATGAGTGAGCTTTAGAATCTATTAGGAACTGTGAGGTCACTCATATATATATATATATATGAGTATATGCAGAGAGAGTGGCGGGCATATGAGTGAACACACAATTACACACACACACACAATTACACACACACACACACACACAATTACACACACACACACACACAGGGGCGCTGGTAGAATGACAGACAATAATTCTGCCCACACTGCATTATGGGAGCTGACAACAGGTCCAAGACACACTGACACATCCCCCTCGCAAGCCAATGCCGTCCTCGGCAATGACCCATCGGCTCAGCCACTGCCACGAGCATCGGTGTCGTCATTCTCCCGCTCAGTCCCAGAGTCTGTGGCATCGCCATATGAACACGTGGGGTGTCCACGCCACCGGAGCTCCACACACACACACATGGGGGACCACGACCGCCAGCAGTCCAATCCGGACGCTCCTTCTACGGTGTGTCGTACCGCAGCACTCCTCCGTCCTCCTGGCAGGGCCCTATAGCCGGCCTCCAATACCCCAGACTCTGGCACCAAGCACTGGAACTCATGGGTCGGCTGTTGCTCCACCTCCGTCGCTCCACCTCCACAGCTTCACCACCCGGGACAGGCAGGCAGAGCCCAGCTCCGCTGCAGCCGGACACGCTGAGCCCTCAGGCTTCCAGCTACCGATCTCACCGCCCCTCCTCACGCTGCCTCCTTGCAGTGCTGTCGTCAACCGCTCCCACCATCCCCCACCCTCCCTCAGTGGCGTCCCTGCACACACACACACACACACACACACACACACACACACACACACACACACACACACACACACACACACACACACACACACACACACACACACACACACACACACACACACACACACACACACACACACACACACACACACACACACATTCCTTCTCCTTTTCCTCTGCTGCTCACAGTGGTCCACTTTAAGACGTTGCTGACGCTGTTCCTCCACAGGCGGTGTGGAGCAGAGTGGGCTGGGCAGGGCTGGTGCCCAGAGGGCTGCCCGCTGGGCTCTTGGCCTTTCAAATGTATGTGTGTGTGTGTGTGTGTGTGTGTGTGTGTGTGTGTGTGTGTGTGTGTGTGTGTGTCTGCGTTTGTGTCTGTGTGTGTGCATGTGTGTGCGTGCATGTGCGCGTGCGTGTGTGTGTGTGTGTGGAGGGGGCGGGGGGGTCTTGGCTCGGCTCTATGCTCTCACCCTGTCCAGACTGCAGACCCCAGGGAAGAGTGTTCGTCACCAGGGCGTCCTGCTGGGACTGACCCCTGCTGATGCTGGCCCCTGGGAAAGGTGAATGTCACCTCCGGGAGGTGGTTATCTGCTGGGTAAAGGATCACTGGGGCTCTGTTTGATTTGTAATGTCAGGGCTATGATATGGTGTGTGAGTGTGATGGGAGTCATTTTGGGTTGGGGTGGGGTGGGGGGTGGGGGCTGGCTGAGCTCTGATTGGTTGTGATAATGTCACGCTGGGTCTTTGTCATTCAGGTCTGCTAGAGTGTTTCCATGTTTGTGTGTGTGTGTGTGTGTGTGTGTGTGTGTGTGTGTGTGTGTGTGTGTGTGTGTGTGTGTGTGTGTGTGTGTGTGTGTGTGTGTGTGTGTGTGTGTGTGTGTGTGTGTGTGTGTGTGTGTGTGTGTGTGTGTGTGTGTGTGTGTGTGTGTGTGTGTGTGTGTGTGTGTGTGTGTGCCGGTGTGTGTGTACAAGTCTGTGTTAATTTCTTCGTTCATTTGCCTCCGTATGTGCACAACAGAAAGATCAGCACTCTGTGGTACACCACTGTTCTCAGCCTGGCTGTGTTTGTACTGAATTCCAGTTGACCTTTAGCCTGTAGTCATTCGGCCATATGGGACATGCAGATGTTCCTCAAACACTCATGCCCCATCACAAGATGAGAAAGCAGGTTGTAAGAGTCTGTGTTTGTGAGACTGAGTCTGGAGGATTGCATATTCTTGGAAGATGGAGAGAAATTTTAGGGCAAAACACAAAGAGAATTTAAAATCTGGTGGACAACTTTTCTCCCCTCCATGCTGGTTTTGGAAAGTTATATATAGTGAGGGTTCTCTGTGGGTGAGCATCAATATCCTCGTGCCCTGGGAGTGCCAGGCCCCATCAGAAGTTTCAACGATGAATATGATGAAATATATACACATACATGCATACATACAGTATTTACTCTCACTCTGGATATACAGTATATGAGAGACACTAAAATGCGCATAGGTCTATACCCACACACACACTAATTGCACTAACCTTATTACCGTCATAATTTCTAATAGCCATTAGTCTAAATGATGTTCCTGATTTCCACCCCCTCACCACATACGCATGTGCGTGCACATGACACACACAGACACAAACAGACACACACACACATAAATCTGTAACTCGTCAACCTGTCAACAAGCAATCAACACCTATCACAGCATTCAATACACACAAGCACACGAAATAGTGAACATATCTGATACAGCCACAACACTAAATACAAATAACTCAGACTCAACAGATTTAATACAGCTTTAGCACTCAACACTGTCAATATACCTAAATAACACTGAGCTCAATTTCAGGTCGTATAATGTCACCACGCTCAACACACAATACTGGGCAGTCGAAATTAAAACTCTTAGCACTGG
>NW_027468674.1:16918389-16923389 GCF_046254945.1 Alosa pseudoharengus | reverse complement strand
AGATGTACCGCAGAGCGGTACAAAATATGACCGCCGCCCAGTCCAGCACATTTTTTCCACAAAAATAAATCACACTGAAAGGCCTATAGGATTCTAACTGTCTCACTAAATTGCATTCACTAGTTCGCCCGTCGGCATGATTGCTATACTGAGTGAATAAGCTAAGCGCGTGTTTGGCATGGTAGCTGGCCGTGGTCATGGATGCCTGAAGCGGAGATCGCGATAGAGCGATGGCCGCTTGCACCCCCCAGTGTAAGGAGGATGCGTAACTGGGCTATCAGTGAAATGGAGGAGTAAGGGGAGGAGGAGGGATAATTTTGCGAGTGCCGCGGCGTGTGACGTATGGATAAGGAGGCCGGCTTAAATACCCTGGCGGCGGATGACAGGTGAGTTAATTGCTGTCAATCATCCCTAATGGCTCCTCCCGAACTTTGTTTAGAAAACATCATTTATCCATACTGAATTCTCACTGGTATCTGCTAGACAACAAGTACCAAAACATGATTAGTTCATAGATTTCACATGTAAAATAAATTTTATACAACCCCACCTCCATCGTGCCTGTTCATAATTCTGAGAAATTCTTGAATTATGTGCATGTACATGTTTATGTTATGTGTGTGTGTGTGTGTGTGTGTGTGTGTGTGTGTGTGTGTGTGTGTTTGTGTGTGTGTGTGCTTGTGTGTGTGCCTGCGTATGTGCCTGTGCATGCATGCGTACATATGTCTACTGTGTGAGTATGTGTCATACGTATGATTACTGTGAATGTATGTGTGTGTGTGTGTATCTGTTTGTGCACATGTGTGCACATAAAATGGGTTAACATGACCCCTGGAGGCAAACATACGGAAAAAAATGGTCATCCTAGGCCCTACAGTTCTCAAGATATTCACAGAGAACTGTGTCTGCCCTACCCTCCTTTCGGGGGGTCCAGTCCAGCGAGGGGGCTACAGATCAAAACGAAAAACGACGGTTCCATGCTATCCATGTGGGGTTACATGCCCACCAAGTGTACCCTAGTCTTTCAGTGTCCCGGGAATCCTTGTTGGTGTACGTCACTAAATGTACACATAAATGATTTTATTGTAAGGCCCCCCATGAACGAAAGTACACAAAACTTGGCATGCATTTGGAGGGTGTCATAATGATCCTACGCTTTTAATTTCGTGCAGTTTTGACCTTGTCAGCCAGAGATATTGTGATGAAAACACCTAATTTTTTGCTTTTTAATTTTTAACTAGGTGGCGCTATACATGAAATAAGTGGTAATGTGATGGGTTGACATGTCCCCTTAAGACCAACATACATAAAAAAGGTGGACCTCCTAGGCCCTACGGTTCTCGAGATATTCACAGAAAACTGTCTCCGGCCACCTACAGGCCAGTTGGTGTATAGTAACATAAATTAATTTATTGTGTGGCCCCCCATGAACGGAATTCCACAAAACTTGGCGTGCATACAGAGGGTGTCATAATGATCCTACACTTCCAATTTCGTGCAGTTTTGACTATGTTAGGTCACAGATACCTGCGATTACAACACCTCATTTTTACTTTTTTGTGTTTAACAAGGTGGCGCTATACATGAAATGAGTGGTTATGGAATGGGTTGACATGGCCCCTTGAGATCAACATACAAAAGAAAATGGTCCTCCTAAACCCTACGGTTCTCGAGATATTCACAGAAATCTGTGTCTGCCCTACCCTCCTTTCGGGGGGTCCAGTCCAGTGGGGGGGCTACAGATCAAAACGAAAAACGATGGTTCCATGCTATCCATGTGGGGTTACATGCCCACCAAGTTTTGTGTAACCCGGTCTTTCAGTGTCCCGGGAATCCTTGACGGAAATTTGGGCATGCGAAAAAAAAAAAAAAAAAAAAAAAAAAAAAATCTGACTAAACCTATATGACCGCCGCTTCGCTGAGTGACAGAGTGACAGAGTGAGTGAGACAGAGTGAGTAAGGGAGTGTGAGTGAGTGTGTGTGTGTGTAAGAAAGAGAGAGAGAGAGAAAAAGAGAGAGTGAGTGAGTGAGTGTGAGTGAGTGTGTGTGTCTAATAGAGAGAGAGAGAGAGAGAGAGAGAGAGAGAGAGACCATTCACCTCCCTGATCCCTCTCAGGCGGCGCGGCTCACGCTGATGAATTTTTAAACACAAGTATTCCTTATGCTTTGGACAGGGCCAGAGCAATCGATGGAGAATAACATCCGCTTTGAGCTTCGCCTCCATGTCAGTTCAAGTTCAGCAGGGGTGGCTTTTTGACGCCATCTCTCACTCGATTGTCAGAGCTAAGGGTCAATGAACAACCCTTTGGGACGCCATGATATGACACATAATCCATATGCATCATGCCATATGGTTCTTTGAATTTGGGCAGGACCAGGGTGGATCAATACATCAGGTTATATTTGCACAGGCAGCGATGAACAGAGGAATGCATTACGGTCTGAAATGAGCAGGAGTGGATATTTAGCAAATGATGTTGTTGTTGATGCTGCAGGGAGACCATTAATGACTCCCATCTTGTAGTGAGTCTGGATGAGAGTGACCTCTTCAGGGGACAGGAGGTCTAGTCTACTTACACGGGCTGAATTTGAATTTGCAAAACAAACATGCACATTCTCTTCTCCTTGCTCTCTTTTTCTATCACACATACACATCACTTGCACGCACGCACGCACGCACGCATACGCACGCACATGCACACACACACACACACATACACATCCCATTCTCCTTTCATTTGTCTGTACGACCCTCTGTCAGGCAACACACTCACTGGTTGTAAATGTAACCTGCAGAGGAACCCTGTGTGGGATGGCTTTAATGGAGGAAAAGAGAGAACACGAGAGAGAGAGAGAGAAAGAGAGAGAGAGGGAGGGATGGAGGGATGGATGGAGAAAGAAAAGGGGGTAGGAGGAGGAGTGGAACCACTCAGAGAGACAGCAGGCGGTATGAACAACAACACTTTATTAAGCATGGAGAACGTTCTGGAAACGGCACTCGCACAGTGTTGTCACAGCGAGGGGCTTCTCCTCACCCACACCACATCCAATCCATGCCCGTAATCACCCTCTCTCCACCTCTCTCTCTCCATCCATCCCTCTGTCTTTCTATCCCTCCTTCTCTTTATCCATCACTTTCTCTCTCTACCTCCAGCCCTCTCTCCATTCCCCTGGCTCTCCATTCATTCATTCATTCACTCCATATATTGAATCACTCCTCTATCTCCCCTTTATTCCTCTATCTCTACCTTCTTCTTTCCCTCCCTCCAGCTCTCTCTCTCCATCCCTCTCTTCATCTCTGTCTTTCCCTCTGTCTGCAGCCCTTTGTTACTTTCCACCAGGTTATGTGTGCGTGTGTGTGTGTGTGTGTGTGTGTGTGTGTGTGTGTGTGTGTGTGTGTGTGCGCGCGTCCGTCTGTGAGTAGGAATGTGCAAAAACTACAGGTCCAATTCTCATGAACTTGGTGAGAAGGTATAACATTGTCTGGGTCAAAGAGGAACCCATTAAATTTGACACCCGACTCAGGGAGCAAATATGTCCATTTATAATGTTTTCCCCCACTACTTTCAGTCTCTCTCTCCATCATCTCTCTCTCTCTCTCCATCATCTCTCTCTCTCCATCATCTCTCTCTCTCTCTCCATCATCTCTCTCTCTCTCTCCATCATCTCTCTCTCCATCGTTTCTCTCCCTCCCTGGCTGCTGTATCTGTCACCATTCTGTTTCACAGCTTCTCTCCCCACTGTGTTTATTTGTTTACTGTCCCCCAAATCCTTTCCCCACTATCTATCCTTGACCTGCTGTCTCTTCTTCCTTCCCTCCCTCCCTCTCTCTGTCTCTTTCTGTCCCTCTCTCTCTCTGTCTCTCACACACACTCCCTCTCTTTCTCTGTCTACCTCTCTCTTTCTCTGTCTCCCTCTCTCTTTTTCTCTTTCTCTCTCTCTCTCTCTCTCTCTCTCTGTCTCCCCCACTCCCTCTCTGTTGATGCTTGATGGATGAAATGTGTGTGCTTTTGGGTGAGAATATTGAGTATCTGCCAGGGCCCGTGCCTTTATGCCATCTTCCCATCTATGCACCCAAAAATGTCATGGCCGTCTGTTTGCCGTGCAGGTGCCTGCCAAACCCTCCTAATCTCACCCGACACAAGCACACTTCTAAGATTTACATTTTACTGAAAGCTTTAGCGGATATGTGCTTCTTTTTTATTTATTTATTTATTTATTTATTTATTCTTATTAAGGCAACATCTCTGGGGTCATTTGGAATCTTCCTGTGTTTGTTGGCTGTATTTCAAAGGGTTTGTGCACAGTCTTTGAAGTGGAGCTGATGTGAAGGACATGGTTGTTGTTTTGTTAACATCTAAGTGTATCTAATGATATGCATTTCTGTAGGCGAATAAGAAATAGCACTCATAATATTTTTTGGAGTGGAAAGGCAGTGTGTTCTAGTATGTTTGGGACAAAACATTCTTTTGTGTGTGTGTGTGTGTGTGTGTGTGTGTGTGTGTGTGTGTGTGTGTTGAATTTTCCCTTGGGGATCAAAAAAGTATCTATCTATCTATCTATCTATCTATCTATCTATCTATCTACTGTATCTATCTATCTATCCGTGTGCGTGCGTGCGTGCAAAATGGTGTGAGTGATAGAATGTGCACCCACGTACACACAACTGGTTGAGTGATTGTATAGCACAGTCTCGTCATGTGGCCTTAAGAGGTAGGCTCTGTATTTGTGTGTTGATGCAAGCATGGGACAATAAAATTCATAAATGTGTAAGTGTGTATAAGTGCATTTATGGCTGTGTGTGTGAGGGGAAAAGAGAGAACAACAGGATGGTCCTTTAATGTCAGGTGTGTGTGTATGACAGAGAGAGAGAGAGAGACAGAGAAACAGAGAGAGAGAGAGAGAGAGAGCGGTGTAATAATACATGAAGAAATGTATAGAGAGAATAAGATGGTGTCAAGTTTTAAAAATTGATAGTGAATGTCCATTCATTCATTCCT